>NW_028274819.1:22890655-24090655 GCF_037043125.1 Eumetopias jubatus | reverse complement strand
TTTAAGAGAGAAAGAGAGGGGAGGGAGGGGCAGAGGGAGAGGAAGAGAGAGAATCTTAACCAGGCTTCATGCCCAGCACAGAGCCCGACACAGGGCTTGATCTTGCAACCCTAAGATCATGACCTGAGCCAAAACCAAGAGTCAGACACTTAACCGACTGAGCCACCTAGGCGCCCCTATCCTTATTCTAATGACAAATGTGTGGCCAGTGAGGTAAATGATCTTGATTTAGGATATAAACCCAATTTGTCTTGCTCCAGATTCAGTGCTTTTGCCCCTGTACACGTAAGCCAAGACACAGATGAAAACAAATCACAATTTTTTTAGTACCAATGGGAATATACATATGTCTCTTGAGGCGAGAATTTTAGTAAGCTGTTTAGTCAAATCACTGTGCGCTGAACCAACTTTTTATGTCAGTGTGTCAAAACAGTGCTAGCTTTCCTTTCCTTAGCAAGCCTCATCCAGGTAGCTCTTTGTAAAAGCTCTAGAATTCTGAGCCTCAAAGGAAGAAATAAAGAAGAAAGTTGGATTTGTTGAGTTAAAATTAAACACCAGATAAAAGTAAACAGGGAAGTGTCATCAGTTGAGAGAATAAACATTGTATTTATTCTAGTCTGTGTCTCCAGTGCCTTAGAATGGAAGGATACAAATTGAATCTCCTCTCTCTTTATTTTCCTTTCTGGACAACAAATGTTGTGAACATTAAATCAGTCAGAGTGCTTGTGGGGAGATAGGTTAGCCGATCCTTCCCAATGATTGACATCTTTGAGTTGCAGAGAATTGACTGAGGTAGAGATGATCTAGTCTTTTGACCTTGAGGCTGTTGTATTGATAGTGTCATGGGGTTTGCACTGGTTACAAGTTGCTGACTGAACCTGCTTTTTTTCCTCCCATATGAACTAGGATTATGCATTAAATGGGGGAAAAATGAAAGCTTAAGCTGCAGTAATAGCCTTTTCTCCTAATAACAACATTAATATTCTTAATGTGTTCTGAGATGCACATTAGGCGTGTAGTTACTGATTAAGCCATTATTATAAAATATTCTCTTATAGAAAATAAAAAAAGATAATATTGCAGGGATTCACTTTGGCAGTGTGGAAAGAACATAGAAAGATAAAGATATGAGTTCTAGACTCAGCTCTGCTACTAAATCACAGGGTGACCTTGAAGAAGGAAATCACCTGAACTTTCTGAATCTCATTTTCCACATCTATAAAAATAAGAGCTAAACAACCTCTGAGGGGTCTTTCAACTGTAAAATTAAAAGGGGAAGAATCTGGACTTTCATTATCTCAATTCTAATATAAACCCTTTCTTGTGCTAATTTCTGGGAGCAGGAATCACTCTCAATAGAACTACTTTTATCAGTATTTTACCATATGGAGTTATTTTTGATTGAGGGAACACAATTTGACGTCTAGTCTTTTCAGTTTTTATAACACCAAACCATGTAATAATAACCAGAATGGATTACCACAATATCTGCTAAGAGTTTTCTGCACTTTTTGAGAAATTGAAGGTAATTATTTGTTTGAACTTCGACTATCATATAAATTCTGTGTCGACAGCAAGGAAAATTAGTCCCCAATTTTTGAAGTGGATTATGTTTTAAGCATGCATTTCTAAACTTTCCTCCTTGGTAATTATGTTGTGAATGATTGCTATTATTTTAGAGACTAAGTCACGTAGATACAAGGAGTGAAACAGCAACATTGTCAAATGTAGGACTCTTAAAATTCTAGGGATGCAGTTTTATTTTATGACTGCTCCATTTCCTGATTCTGTAGACCTTCTTGGACTCTATGACATAGGGCTTAATACTATGAATTACTTGAGTATAATTTAACCAAAACAAATGTCCCCATCACCCAGTTTATAAACATTTGTATTTTGCTAGTTTTAGGTCTCTTTTTTTTCTTTATTATAACTTTACTAATAAGGCTGAAGCTTCCTTTTTACTCCTTATGCTTCTTATTCCCTTTCTTACCTCCTAAATATAAACCCCATCCTAAAAGTATTATGAATTACTCATATCTACAAACAATATATATACACTAGCTTTTAAATTTTTTCTTTAAGATTATCTTTTTGGATGTATCCTTCTAATTATTATTATTTAGTGAGTAGAAGCTGGGGATGCTGCTAAACATTCTGTATTCCACAGGACAGTCCCCATGACGAAGAATAATTAGGGCCAAAATACCCCCAAATACTGTTGATATGGAGAAACCTGATTAACTAATTTAAGCATTTTTATCTCATTGTATTAATTGAGTTAAGTTGAATTGAGGTCCTAAGTGTGTATAGTTAGGGGGGGAAAGCAGGCATTCTATACTGTCTTGCTTTTCTCAAGTTGAGAAACATAGTGCCTCTAACTTGTGAAGGAAGAAAAAAAAAGTATGTGACAACATTATATTGGTGAGCTCCTCTCCAAATATATCTTGGAGAGCATTCTGAACTTTAAGCTTGGAATGCTTTTCCCCCCATCCCACTCTCTTGGTTTTATCAAGAAAGTTGGGGTTTTACATTTAACTTTCTGTAAGTATCTATTTTAACTTAATTGTCAAAATGTGTTAATCACTTAACAGACAGAAATAATGTCTTCTTACATAGTAGTGACTGTTTTATTTTTTCTTCTTTGTGTTAACATCTGGATGTTTGAGGAACTAGTTCCTAATTTAGAGAAATGCTGGTTAGTTTCACTACTCGAACACAATTTTTAAAAATTATTATTTTATTGAAGTATAATTTACATACCATAAAATTCACTCATTTTAAGCGTACAATGCAGTGAATTTTAGTAAAGTTACCAAGTTGTGCTATCACCAGAATCCAGTTTTAGAATATTTTCATCATTCTAATAAGATCACTCATATCTGTTTATGGTTAATTCCTATCCTCCACCTCCCACCGCACTTAGGTTAGACAATTGCTAATCTCTTTTCTGTCTCCATAGATTTACCTTTTTCAAACATTCTTCATAAATGGAATCATACAATAGGTGGTCTTTTGTGCCTGGCTTCTTTCCCAAACAGATTTTATTTCTTTTCACAATAAAGTCCAGAAACTTCTGTAATGGTTTTAGTATGAGTCCTTGGTGGAAGGCACTGAGTTTTAGGGCAAGGTTTTTAATTGTAATGGTTTAATGAGCTGAACTTGGATTGAGATCACTGAATAATAATTGGAAGCCACATGTTAGAATTAGTTGAGAGCACAACTGTGCTCTCATTTATGTAGATCATAGTTTTCTGGAAAATTAAAAAAAAACAGCAACATATTTTCATTCTTGTCTTATTGAAAGTGTCGTGGAACCTAACCTTATTCACTGCCCATGTTGAATGCTTATAATATGACATCAGTGTGTCTTGTGCCTTCTGCTATGTAAAGAAACATGGAATCATTTTCAATACATTTGGTATTTCATTTTAATACATTTCAAAACATTCATTCAGGGCGCCTGGGTGGCTCAGTTGGTTGAGCCACTGCCTTCGGCTCGGATCGTGATCCTGGAGTCCCGGGATCGAGTCCCACATCGGGCTCCCTGCTCGGCGGGGAGTCTGCTTCTCCCTCTGACCCTCTTCCCTCTCGTGCTTTCTATCTGTCATTCTCTCTCTCTCAAATAAATAAAATCTTAAAAAAAAAAAAAACATTCATTCATGGTGAAAGTGTTTCATAAACTATTAAGCATTTTGAAGCTGGCTATAGGACAAAACATGAAAGACATTACCTTTTAGTGTAAGTAACATTACATTTACATATTTGCATATTTTGCTACTATAGAGGTAAACATTATTTATGTTTTTTAAAGAGTCTATCCTAATATGATTATTATTGTCTTTTTTCCTTGGATTAAAATCAAGAAATATCAAATCAACAAAACAAAGTTGAAATACAGCAAAACGCAAAGCACATGTCAAGTCTTACATAGTATCGGGAGTCCTTTATTCAGTTATTCCCAATCACAAGAATATTTTAGGATGCCTGAAAAGAGAATATCAAAGATTGTAACTCCTGAGGAACATATAGGATTCTAAATTCAGTACAAAAATCTTCCTATTTCAAACTATTCTTAGGAAAAAGATTATAGAATTTTGTTCTGCTATTAAGCATACTGATTCACATAAAATTTGAAAAAAATAAAAACTTTTTGGACTTAAAATATTCTGCTAATGCACGTTTTAGTTGATACTTTTTAAAAAAAATATGAGTACAATTTATATACAACAAAATGCAGAGGTCTTAGGTGATAAGTTTAAAGAGTTGTAACAATTGTTTCACTGCGATGATCACAATAAACAACATATACAAGAATTTCATCATTCTAGAAAGTTCTTTTGTGTTCCTTCCTCTGTTTGTTTCCCTCACTTAGATTTTCATTTCTATATGTGAGTTTTTCCTGTTTTGTAATTTTATATAAATGAGATTATATAATAGTCTTTTATGACAAGTTTCCTTCATTCAGTATAATTTGAATGTTTATATAATTTGATAAAGATTTGTGTAATCATTGTATTATATATACATTCATCTATGTTTATTCATATATATTTTTTTCTTTTTATTTTGTTGTCAAGTGGTATGGATACAGAAAATTTTGTTTATTGATTCTCAGTGGCTGGGCATTTGAGTTATTTTTAGTTTTGTTTGTTATGAATAAAGTTGATACAAATATTCTTATATAATCTCTTTTTTATTTTTTTATTTTTATTTTTATTTTTTATTGTTATGTTAATCACCATACATTACATCATTAGTTTTTGATGTAGTGTTCCATGATTCATTGTTTGTGCATAACACCCAGTGCTCCACGCAGAATGTGCCCTCTTTAATACCCATCACCAGGCTAACACATCCCCCCACCCTCCTCCCCTCTAGAACCCTCAGTTTGTTATTCAGAGTCCATCGTCTCATGGTTCATCTCCCCTTCCGATTTACCCCCTTCATTCTTCCCCTCCTGCTATCTTCTTCTTTTTCTTTTTTCTTAACATATGTTGCATTATTTGTTTCAGAAGTACAGATCTGTGATTCAACAGTCTTGCACAATTCACAGCGCTCACCATAGCACATACCCGCCCCAATGTCTATCATCCAGCCACCCCATCCCTCCCACCCCCCACCACTCCAGCAACACTTAGTTTGTTTCCTGAGATTAAGAATTCCTCATATCAGTGAGGTCATATGATACATGTCTTTCTCTGATTGATTTATTTCACTCAGCATAACACCCTCCAGTTCCATCCACATTGTTGCAAATGGCAAGATCTCATTCCTTTAATGGCTGCATAATATTCCATTGTGTATATATACCACTTCTTCTTTATCCATTCATCTGTCGATGGACATCTTGGCTCTTTCCACAGTTTGGCTATTGTGGACATTCCTGCTATAAACATTGGGGTGCACGTACCCCTTCGGATCTCTACATTTGTATCTTTGTGGTAAATACCCAGTAGTGCAATTGCTGGATCGTATGGTAGCTCTATTTTCCACTGTTTGAGGAACCTCCATACTGTTTTCCAGAGGGGTTGCACCAGCTTGCATTCCCACCAACAGTGTAGGAGGGTTCCCCTTTCTCCGCATCCGGCCAACATCTGTCGTTTCCTGACTTGTTAATTTTAGCCATTCTGACGGGTGTGAGGTGGTATCTCATTGAGGTTTTGATTTGGATTTCCCTGATGCCGAGCGATATTGAACACTTTTTCATGTGTCTGTTGGCCATTTGGATGTCTTCTTTGGAAAAATGTCTGTTCATGGCTTCTGCCCATTTCTCGATTGGATCATTTGTTCTTTGAGTGTTGAGTTTGATAGGTTCTTTATAGATTTTGGATACTAGCCCTTTATCTGATATGTCATTTGCAAATAGTTTCTCCCATTCTGTCGGTTGTCTTTTGGTTTTGTGGACTGTTTCTTTTGCTGTGCAAAAGCTTTTTATCTTGATGAAATCCCAATAGTTCATTTTTGCCCTTGCTTCCCTTGCCTTTGGCGATGTTTCTAGGAAAAAGTTGCTGTGGCTGAGGTCGAAGAGGTTGCTGCCTGTGTTCTCCTTTAGGATTTTGAGGGACTCCTGTCTCACGTTTAGGTCTTTCAACCATTTGGCATCTGTTTTTGTGTGTGGTGTAAGGAAATGGTCCAGTTTCATTCTTCTGCATGTGGCCGTCCAATTTTCCCAACACCATTTGTTGAAGAGACTGTCTTTTTTCCATTGGACATTCTTTCCTGCTTTGTCAAAGATTAGTTGACCATAGAGTTGAGGGTCCATTTCTGGGCTCTTGATTCTGTTCCATTGATCGATGTGTCTGTGTTTGTGCCAGTACCATACTGTCTTGATGATGACAGCCTTGTAATAGAGTTGGAAGTCAGGAATTGTGATGCCGCCAGCTTTGCTTTTCTTTTTCAAGATTCCTCTGGCTATTCAGGGTCTCTTCTGGTTCCATACAAATTTTAGGATTATTTGTTCCATTTCTTTGAAAAAAGTGGATGGTATTTTGATGGGGATTGCATATTGAATGTGTAGATTGCTCTAGATAGCACTGACATCTTCACAATGTTTGTTCTTCCAATCCATGAGCATGGAACGTTTTTCCATTTCTTTGTGTCTTCTTCAAATTCTTTCATGAGTATTTTATAGTTTTCTGAGTACAGATCCTTTGCCTCTTTGGTTAGATTTATTCCTAGGTATCTAATGGTTTTGGGTGCAATTGTAAATGGGATCGACTCCTTGATTTGTCTCTCTTCTGTCTTGTTGTTGGTGTATAGGGATGCCACTATTTCTGTGCATTGATTTTATATCCTGCTACTTGACTGAATTCCTGTATGAGTTCTAGCAGTTTTGGGGTGGAGTCTTTTGGGTTTTCCACATACAGTATCATATCATCTGCAAAGAGTGAGAGTTTGACTTCTCTTTGCTGATTTGGATGCCTTTGATTTCATTTTGTTGTCTGATTGCTGTGGCTAGGACTTCTAATACTATGTTGAATAGCAGTGGTGATAGTGGACATCCCTGCCGCGTTCCTGACCTTAGGGGAAAAGCTCTCAGCTTTTCCCCCTTGAGAATGATATTCGCTGTAGGTTTTTCATAGATGGCTTTTATGATATTGAGGTATGTACCTTCTATCCCTATACTCTGAAGAGTTTTGATCAAGAGGAGATGCTGTACTTTGTTAAATGCTTTTTCTGCATCTATTGAGAGGATCATATGATTTTTGTTCTTTCTTTTGTTAATGTATTGTATCACGTTGATGGATTTGCGGATGTTGAACCAACCTTGCAGCCCAGGGATAAATCCCACTTGGTCATGGTGAATAATCCTTTTAATGGACTGTTGGATCCTGTTGGCTAGTATTTTGGTGAGAATTTTTGCATCCATGTTCATCAAGGATATTGGTCTGTAATTCTCCTTTTTGATGGGGTCTTTGGTTTTGGGATCAAGGTAATGGTGGCCTCATAAAACAAGTTTGGAAGTTTTCCTTCCATTTCTATTTTTTGGAACAGTTTCAGGAGAATAGGTATTAATTCTTCTTGAAATGTTTGATAGAATTCCCCTGGGAAGCCATCTGGACCTGGGCTTTTGTTTGTGGGGAGATTTTTGATGACTGCTTCCATTTTCTTAGTGGTTATAGGTCTGTTCAGGTTTTCTATTTCTTCCTGGTTCAATTTTGGTAGTTGATACATCTCTAGGAATGCACCCGTTTCTTCCAGGTTATCTAATTTGCTGGCATAGAGTTGCTCATAATATGTTCTTATAACTGTTTGTATTTCTTTGGTGTTGGTCGTGATCACTCCTCTTTCATTCATGATTTTGTTGATTTGGGTCATTTCTCTCTTCTTTTTGATAAGTCTGGCCAGGGGTTTATCAATCTTGTTAATTCTTTCAAAGAACCAGCTCCTAGTTTCGTTGATCTGTTCTACTGTACTTTTGGTTTCTATTTCATTGCTTTCTGCTCTGATCTTTATCATTTCTCTTCTCCTGCTGGGTTTAGGCTTTATTTGCTGTTCTTTCTCCAGCTCCTTTAGGTGTAGGGTTAGGTTGTGTATTTGAGACCTTTCTTGTTTCTTGAAAAAGGCTTGTATTGCTATATACTTTCCTCTCAGGACTGCCTTTGCTGTATCCCAAAGATTTTGAACAGTTGTGTTTTCATTTTCATTGGTTTCCATGAATTTTTTAAATTCTTCTTTAATTTCCTGGTTGACCCATTCATTCTCTAGTAGGATGCTCTTTAGCCTCCATGTATTTGAGTTCTTTCTGACTTTCCTCTTGTGCTTGAGTTCTAGTTTCAAACATTGTGGTTTGAAAATATGCAGGGAATAATCCCAATCTTTTGGTACCGGTTGAGACCTGATTTGTGACCTAGGATGTGATCAATTCTGGAGAATGTTCCATTGGCACTAGAGAAGAATGTGTATTCCATTGCTTTGGGATGGAATGTTCTGAATATGTCTGTGAAGTCCGTTTGGTCCAGTGTTTTATTTAAAGTCTTTATTTCCTTGTTGATCTTTTGCTTAGATGATCTGTCCATTTCAGTCACAGGGGTGTTAAAGTCCCCCACTATTATTGTATTGTTGTCAATGTGTTTCTTCGCTTTTGTTATTAATTGCCTTATAAAATTGGCTGCTCCCATGTTAGGGGCATAGATATTTACAATTGTTAGATCTTCTTGTTGGATAGACCCTTTAAGTAGGATATAGTGTCCTTCCTCTTCTCTTATTACAGTCTCTGTTTTAAAATCTAATTTGTCTGATATAAAGATTGCCACCCCAGCTTTCTTTTGGTATCCATTAGCATGGTAAATGGTTTTCCACCCCGTCACTTTCAATCTGGGGGTGTCTTTGGGTCTAAAATGGGTCTCCTGCAGACAGCATTTTGATGGGTCTCGTTTTTTAATCCATCTGATAGCCTGTGTCTTTTGGTTGGGGCATTGAGCCCATTTACATTCAGGGTAACTATTGAAAGGTATGAATTTAGTGCCATTGTATTGCCTGTAGGTGACTGTTACTGTATATTGTCTGTGTTCCTTTCTGATCTATGCTGCTTTTAGTGTCTCTCTTTGCTTAGAGGACCCCTTTCAATATTTCTTGGAGGGCTGGTTTCGTGTTTGCAAATTCGTTTAGTTTTTGTTTGTTCTGGAAGCTTTTTATCTCTCCTTCTATTTTCAATGACAGCCTAGCTGGATATAGTATTCTTGGCTGCATATTTTTCTCGTTTAGTGCTCTGAAGATCTCATGCCAGTCCTTTCAGGCCTGCCAGGTCTCTGTGGATAGGTCTGTTGCCAATCTAATATTTCTACCATTGTAGGTTACATACTCTTCTCCTGAGCTGCTTTCAAGATTTTCTCTTTGTCTCTGAGACTCATAGGTAGTACTATTAAATGTCAGGGTTTTGACCTATTTTTATTGATTTTAAGAGGGGTTCTCTGTGCCTCCTGGATTTTGATGCCCGTTTTCTTCCTCACATTAGGGGAGTTCTCTGCTATAATTTGCTCCAATATACCTTCTGCCCCTCTCTCTCTTTCTTCTTCTTCTGGGATCCCAATTATTCTAATGTTGTTTCGTCTTATCGTATCACTTATCTCTCGAATTCTGCCCTCGTGATCCTGTAGTTGTTTCTCTCTCTTTTTCTCAGCCTCTTTATTTTCCATCATTTGGTCTTCTATATCGCTGATTCTCTCTTCTGCCTCATTTATTCTAGCAGGTAGTGCCCCCATTTTTGATTGCACCTCATTAATAGCCTTTTTGATTTCGAGTTGTTTAGATTTTAGTTCTTTTATTTCTCCAGAAAGCGTTTCTTTAATAACTTCCATGCTTTTTTCAAGCCCAGCTAGTATCTTTAAAGTCATGATTCTGAACTCTAGGTCTGACATCGTACTAATGTCCGTACTGAGTAGGTCCCTGGCTGATGGTACTACCTGTTCTTCTTTTTGTTGAGGTGATTTTTTTTGTCTTGTCATTTTGTCCAGAGGAGAATAGATGAAGGAGAGAACAAAATGCTAACAGGTTAACAATGTCCCCAGCAAATATACTCTATACAAATCAGTAAAGACCTGAAACCAGGGGAAAAGAAAGGGAAAGAAAGAACAAAGAGAAAAAAAAGAAAAAAAAAGATAAAAACAAAAACAACAATACAAAAAAAGCAGAATATGATCAAATATGATCAGGCTAGTGCATAGATCAGTGCCACACACTAGATTTTGGGTGTATTTTGGTCTGTTAGAAAAAATGCCTCCTAAAATTTTAAAGGAAGAAAGACATATATGTACAAAATAAGGGTTGATACAATGAAGGGATGGAAGATGATTGTAAAGATGAAAATTATAAAAGCTATTATAAAAGGAATTGATAAGATAAGTTGTTTGAAAAAAGAAAGAAGAAGATTTAAAAAAAAAGTGAAAAGGGAGAGAACGTGATCAGGCAGGAGACTAGAACAAAGCCATACACTAGTGATTTAGGGTATATTTTGATCTGTTAGAAGAAACTGTATCTCAAAATTTTAAAGAGAGAACAACTTATATATATATGCCAAAAATAAGGGTAACTCTTATGAAGGGATACAATATGACTCTAAAAATCAAAAATAAAAAATGTTTTTTTAAAATAGGGATGATAAGATGTTGGTTGAAAAAGGGAAAAAGAGAAATTAAAAAAAACAGTTAAAAAATTAACTTTGAAAAACTAGTGAATCATTGTATGAAAAGCCATGAATTCTATGTGCATATTCCCCTAGCGCTGGAGTTCTCCTGTTCTCCTTGATCGGTAAACTTGGTCTTGGCTGGCTGGCTGTTCCTGATCTTCTGGGGGAGGGGCCTGTTGCCGTCGTTCCCAAATGTCTTTGCCAGAGGCGGAATTGCCCCACCCTTGTCGGTCCGGGCTAAGGAAGCTGCTCCGGTTTGCTCTCAGGAGCTTTTGTTCCCTGCAAGCTCTCGGTGCAGCTTTGGAGGACCAGGGTGACAATGGTGGCCTCCCAATCTCCACCCTGAGGAGCTTAGAACTCAGGGCCTCACTCCTCAGTGCGCCCCCAGAGAAAAGCAGTTACTCCCATCTCCCTGGTCTTCGGCTGCACTGCGTGCTCACCCTGCCTGTGATGGAGCGTTTGTATCTCTGGCACCCGACCCCGTGTGGAGTCTCCAAACCCAGCAGATCCCTGCGGTGCGCTCCCGCGCCACTCTTCCCCGGGGAGGAAGGGGAGTCTCCCCAGCTCTGCTGCTTGTTGGGTCCCTGCTGGCGGAGCAGTGGTCCGACTGGGCCGTGGATCACAGTTTATGGCAACACTGAGCTGAGAGCCTGCGTCTCGGCTCCGTCTCTGCAGCGGCTTCCCCGCTCCAGTACGTGGGAGCCCTGCTGCACTCAGGCACCCCAGGTTTTTCTGTGACCCCGAGGGTCCTGAGACCACACTGTCCCCTGAGGGTTCCAGCCCCCGCTTAGCTACTGGAGTGACGTCCCTCAGCGGAGCCGACTTCTAAAAGTTCCAATTTTGTGCTCTGCGGCTCTATCACTTGCCAGAAGCGGCCGACTGAGTCCCCCTCCCCCGCCATCTATCCTCCCGAATATCGCCTCGGATTCACTTCTCCACACGTCCTACCTTCCAGTAAGTGGTTGCTTCTCTGTTCAGAGAGTTGTTGCTACTCTCTTCTTCGAGCTCCTGTTGAGTTCGTAGGTGTTCAGAATGGTTTGATCCCTATCCAGCTGAATTCCTGAGACCAGATGAAATCCAGGTCTCCTACTTCTCTGCCATCTTGCTCTGCCCCATAATCTCTTTTTTTAAAAAAGGATTTATTTAGTAATTTTAGAGAGAGAGAGCATGCACACTTGTGCAAGGTGGGGGGAGGCAGAGGGAGAGAGAGAAAGAGAATCCTCAAGCGGACTCTCCACTGAGCACAGAGCCAGATGCTGGGCTCCATCTCAGGACCCTGAGATAATGGCCTCAGCTGAAATCAATGGTCGGTGCCCAACTGACTGAACCACCCATGCTCCCCTATAATCTTTTTATGGATATATGTTTTAAATTTTCTTAGATAAATACCTTGGATTAGAATTGTTTGGTTACAGTTCACCAAAGTGATTAAAACAATTTAAACACCCATTGGCAATGTATGCAAGTCCCAGGTGCTCTGTATTCTGCTAGTGTCTAAAACTGTCAGTCATTTTTAATTGAGTCATTTTTATGGGTTTGAAATGTTATCTAATTGAGGATTACATTTTTATTTCCCTGATGACAATTCATATATTTCCTTTTGTAAAACAGCTTTTCAAGTCTATTCTACCTTTTCCTTTCCTTTAATGAGTTGTCTCTTTAATTGTTGAGTTTTAGGAGGTTTAAAAAAATGCTGAATATGTATCCTTTTCAGTCTGTGACTTGTTATTCATGTTGTTAAATGTTGTTTGAAGAAAGAAGATTTTAATTCTGTGGAATCCAATTTGTTGTTTTCTTTCATGATTAGTGCTTTTCCTACTCTAAGAAGGCTTTGCCTAAACCACGGATTGGTGGAACTCTCCTATATTTTCTTTCAGAAATAATTCTGAGTTTTAGATTTAGGTCTTTGGGTCATCTCCAGTTAGTTATTACATATTAAGTGGGGTAGGGGCCCAGGTTTATTTTTCCCCAATTTTAATATCTAGTTGTTCCAGGTCTAACCATGAGAGACGATGGACTCTGAAAAACAAACTGAGGGTTCTAGAGGGGAGGGGGTGGGGGGATGGGTTAGCCTGGTGATGGGTATTAAAGAGGGCACGTTCTTCGTGGAGCACTGGGTATTATGCACAAACAATGAATCATGGAACACTACATCAAAAACTAATGATGTGTAATGTATGGTGATTAACATAACAATAAAAAATAAAAAAGACATTCCTTATGCAACTGAATTGACTTGGTTCCTTAGTTGAAAATCATTAAACACACACACACACAAACACACACACACTTATGTATATATACTTTTTCCTTTGTCCTCATCATCTCCTTATCTGTATTTATGCTGGTAACTCATATGTTAATTACCTTACCTTTATGGTAAAGATATCTTGGAATCAGATAGTATATAGTCTCTATTTTTGACTTTTCTAGATTTTTATCATTTTCATATAAATTTTAGCATTAATTTGAAAATTTCTTTTAAAAAGCCTGCTGAGATTTTGATTAGGATGATGGCATTGCTCCTATAGATCAGTTTGGGGAGAATGGATATCTTAACAATATGAAGTTTTTCAATCATGAACATAGTACATTCCTTCATTTATTAACTTTAATTTCTCCCAGCAATGTTTTATAGTTTTCATCATGACATTTTTGCACATATTTTCTTAGTTTTATTCCTGGAAATTTTTTTTTCTTATGTTATGAATATGTTTTGTTTTTAAAATCTCATGTTCTAATATTTTAATGCTATCACATAGAAATGTAAATGATTTTTGTTTATTAGCTTTGTATTTCTACACATTTTTTCAGTAATTTATTATAGATTCTTTAGTAGTTTTCTAGTAAATAATTCTAATATATTCAAGCAATGACACTTTTACTTCCATCTTTCCAGCATTAGGCATTATTTTCTAGTTCTCCCCATATCGTGACATCTAGGGTCTCCAGTAGTGTTAACTAAAAATTGTGATAGTGAAATCCTTGTTATTTCTTGGTCTTACTGAACAAATCTTTAACTTTTCATCATTAACTATAATATTATATATAGGTTTTTAATAGATGCCTTTATCAGATTGAGGGTGTCTTCCACATAGCTTTTTTCTAAGATTTTTATTAAAATATGAAATTTATAAAATATTTTTATGCATCTAAAATGACTATACAATTTTATCCTTTATTCTTCTAATGTGATAAATTCCATTGATTTATTTTTAAATATTAAAATTTTTTCCTTGGATAAATCCCACTTTCTCATATTTTATTTATGATTTTTATGCATTTCTGAACTAAATTTGCCAATATTTTATTAAGAAATTTTACAGCTATCTTTATTAGAGACATTGGTATGTAATTTCTTTTTAAAATATCTTTGCTAGGTTTTAGTTATTGGGGATATGTTGGCACATGAAAGGATTTTTGGAAAGTGATTTACTTTCTATTTCTTGGAAAAGTTATTGTAACATTTATACTATTTATTCCTTTAAGTTTGATAGAATTGATCATTGAACCTGTCTAGATCAGTAATTTTCTTTGCTAGAATTTTTTTTATCCACAAGTTTTTAAGTAAATATAGATAGAGATTTTTAATTTCTTCTGGTGTCATACTGTTATATTTTCTCAAAAAATTTGTGCATTTCTTTTAAATTGTCAACTTTATTGGCATAAAGTTCATAATATCTACATATTTAATTTCTCTAAGATCTGTGGTGTTATCTAATTTATAACTAATGTTGGTAGTTTGTGTTTTCTCTATTTCTTCTGGGTAAGTCTTGCTAGGGGTGAAATGACTTTTATTATCATTTTAAAGAACCAGCTTTCCCAACAAAGAAAAGTCCAGGACCAGATGGTTTCACTGGTGCATTATACCAAACATGTAAATTATTAACACCAATACTTATTTCTACAAGTGTGTATTAGGTAGTCTTGCATATTATTACTAAATGTTTTCTCTACTTGTTAACTAATTACTTGGAAATAGATGAGATAAATGTTTCAGTATGATTTTGGAATGGTCTGTTTTCTCTCTTTTTTTTCTGTTGATTTTGGTTATATATTTGGAAGATCTGCTATTAGGCACTATATTATTTTTGCTAGAGCTGCCATAACAAAATACCACAAACTGGGTGGTTTTTGTCACAGTTCTGGAAGCTGGAAGTTCAAGATCAGTGTTCTGGCAACATTGGATTTCTGTGAGGGCTTTTTCCTTAGTTTGCAGAAGGCCACTCACTCCCTCTTCACATGGTAGTTTCTCTCTGCCTCCACACCCCTAGAGTCTCTTCCTCTTCTTATAAAGATGCCAGTCATATTAGATTAGAGCCCCATCCTAATGACCTCATTTTCACCCAATGAACTCTTTAAAGACCTTATCTCCAAGCTGGAGGTTGGGACTTTTCAGTGTGGAATTTCATTGGGGTGGTGGGGACACAATTCAGCCCATAGCAGGTGCATATACATTAAAGATTGCTAATCCTCTTGTTGAATTGATCCTTTTTTTTTTTTAAATTTATTTATTTGACAGAGAGAGAGAGACAGCAAGAGAAGGAACACAAGCAGGTGGAGTGGGAGAGGGAGAAGCAGGCCTC
This sequence comes from Eumetopias jubatus, assembly GCF_037043125.1. Taxonomy (NCBI): domain Eukaryota; kingdom Metazoa; phylum Chordata; class Mammalia; order Carnivora; family Otariidae; genus Eumetopias; species Eumetopias jubatus. The sequence goes on along the minus strand of NW_028274819.1, from coordinate 24,075,439 downwards.
CCGCAGAACAGGGAGCCCGATGCGGGGCTCGATCCCAGGACCCTGGGATCATGACCTGAGCCGAAGGCAGATGCTTAATGACTGAGCCTCCCAGGTGCCCCAAACTGATCCTTTGTTATTATAAATGTACCTCATTATCTGTGGAAATACCTTTTGTCTTGAAGTCTATTTTGTCTAATAATGATCTAGCAAAGCCAGACTTCTTATTCTTAGTGTTTGCATGGTATCCTTTCCATCTTTTTTTTTTTAGACTGTGTATGTTTTTATATTTAAAGTGTATTTCATGTGAGCAGTGCATAGTAGGGTCTTGACTTTTTCATCTAGGGGGCTAATCTCTGCTTTTTCATTAGAATACTGACCTTTTAGCATGTGATATTTCTTGTTTCTCTTTTCTGTTTTTCCTGCCTTTTAAAACATGAAACAAGTATTGTAGTATTTCTTTTATGTTCCTTTTTCATTTGTAGCTGTCCTTTCTTGTACTGTTTTTAATGGATACTCCAGAGGAACACTGTCTAATACAACTTTCTGCAATGCTCAGAATGTTCTATAACTCTGCTGTTCAAGACAGTAACTAATAGTTACATTTGACTACTGAGCATTTGAACAATAGCTAGTGTTACTAAGGAATTAAATTCTTAATTATTTTAATTTTAATTAATTTTATGTTTAAACAGTATGGCTACTAGTTATCATATTTTTCACTGTAGCTCTAGGAAACTACAGTAAACATCTTTAAGTCATCATAGTCTGGCTTCGAATAATGTACTATGTCATAAACTTTCTGTATCTTATAACAGTGTGATTCCATATACTGCCTCCCACAGTTTGCATTTTATTGTCATGTTATAAATCATAAACCATATATGAATTATATATCCACAATAATTGAATGGTTATTGTCTTCACTTAATGTAATCAGTAGTTCTATATAATATAAAAGTACATAGATATAATACTATATGTAACTATATATATTAAAATTTTTAAATATAATTTTAAAAGGTCTTTCTTATTCACCCATATTCTCTTTTTCTATTGCTCTTCATTTCTTTCTTCAGGGACAAGTTGTAGCTGGTACTATTCCCTACAGTCTGAAGAACTTTTTCTAGGATTTCTTGTAGTGTAGGTCTTTTTAAGAGAATTCTCTCAGATTTTGCTAATCTGAAAATGTCATATTTTTCTCTTACTTGAAGGTATCAATGATGCATATAGCATTCTAGGTAGACAAGTTTTTTTTCCTTTCCTTTTAACACTTTAATGATATTTTTCCATTATCTTCTGCCTTCATTTTTTTCTACGTGAATCATGTTATCATTCTATATTAGCAATCTATTGCTGCATAAAAGTGTTACTACAAATTTAATGCCTTATAACAATACAACTTTTTTTTAACGATTTTATTTATTTATTTGAGAGAGAGAGAGCAGGTGAGAGAGCAGGAGCCAGAGGGAGAGGGAGAAAGCAGACCCTGGCTTAGCAGGGAGCCCCATGCTGGTCTCTATCCTAGGACCCCAGTATCATAACCTGAGCCGAAGGCAGACAATCAGCTGAGCCACCAAGGCACCCTAGGATAACACAACTTCGTATCTCACAGTTTCTGTGGGGCAGGATCTTCTGCTTTAAGATCTTTCACGTAACTGCCAGCAGGATGTTTGCCCTGATCAAGATCTCATCGGAGGTTCAGCTGGGGACCTTCCATTCTGAACTAATGAGGTTCCTTTCCTTCTGTGTTTTTATGTTGAAGGCCTCAGGTTTTTTCTGGCTGTTGGCTGGATGCTATGCTCAGTTTTTTTGCATGTGGTCTTCTCAATATGCCTGTCTCTCAGAGTTTTGTAGCAATACAAACATTATAATCTCATGTAACATAATCACAAAATCTAATCATGTACACATTCATATCTGTCATCTTTTCCTTATTCTCTTGGTTAGAAGCAAGTTACAAGCTCTCCCCACACTCAAGGAGGGAGGGATTAGGCAATTGCATAATTAAGAGGATATGGGGATCATGTCAGTCAAATTAGTTTGTTGACTACATATTTTCCTATTGTTGTTTCCCTGTGTATAATTTGTCTTTTGCCACTATATAATCTAGGTTTCTCTTCATCTTTGATTTTTTTTAGTGTTGTGACCATGTGTCTTAATTTCATTTAGTTAGCTGAGCTAATTAGATTTGTGGGTTATAGTCTTTCATTAATTTTAGAAAATTCTGTCATTTTAAGATATTTCTTCTGCTCTATTCTTTTTTTTAAAGATTTTTAATTATTTGAGAGAGAGAGAGAGAGCGCACAAACTGGCAGGGGGCAGAGGGAGAAGGCGAAGCAGACTCCCCAGGATCCTGGGATTGAGCCTTGCTCCGAAGGCAGACGATTAACAGACTGAATCATCCAGGCGCCCCTCTATTCTTCTTTCTTGACTATGAGTCACTTTCTCTTGCTTTTTCTTGTCTCCAGTTCTTTAGTTTGTGACACCTGTTCTGTATATAAGAATGTTAGAGACTGAAATAAGTGATATTTATCTCCAGAAAAGAATACATTCCTTTTTCATCAGGCCACTAATGTTTGCTCTCATTGGGTCTGGGCTGTATTATAGCATTATTTAACTTGGAGTCATCACTGGTTTCAAATGTTATGAGGACAGCATCTGGCCTAACTCTCTCCAATCCAGACTCTGGTTCTCTGAGCTTGAGAGATTTATCTTCACCTTTCTTTGTGTTCCAAGCCTTTAGCAGCCAATCCAGAGTACTTCATGAAGACTGAGTTCCTGAGAAGATTTTCTCTCAGATTTCCGGCCATACCAACAGTTTTTGGCAGCCACTTCCTTGCCCCCATGAAAGTTTGGAGTGCTATGGAGGGATCTCCCTTAGCTCTTTTCTTCTGTCATCAAATTTAAGCATATTCCCCACATATACGTGTCAAAGACTTGTGTGAAAATGTTGACCACTGGATTCAGAGTCACAGTGTGTGAGACTGGGAATCTAATCCATTATTCTGGCCCCCTCGTGGCCATGAGGGGGAAAGTCTAGTGTTTTGTTAGAGCCTCTGTTGGTGGTAGATTTCTCCTCTATGTCGTTCGTGATCTAGGAAGAGCCACGAAGGACTCATCACTTACTAGAATTTAGTTTTAAGGATTCTTTGTATCTTTAGCTATATAATCGTTTTAAAGAACTATGATGCATTTTATCAGGCTTTTTCTGTTGTGACTTTCTTCATGTTAAGCAGAAGCTGAAATGCCATAAACTTTTAATATTAGACCACATTTTCTCAAACTCAGCATTTTGAGTCTAATAATTTTTTTGTTGTGGCAAGCGGTCCCTTGTAGTATGTGTGGTAGCATCCCTAGCGTCTACCCACTGGATGTCACTACCCACCTGACTGCAGTTGTGACAACCAAACTATCTCCAGACATTGCCAAATGATTGCTGAGGGGAAGAGAACCTCTGGTTGAGAACCTCTGAATTAGGCACGTGAAACATAAATTCTCAATAAATCCGTCAAAGAAAAGATTACCTACTCATATAAATCTTGATGTAGTGGATAGTGCATGGGCTTGGAAATCATTCAGCAATAAATGACAATTCCAGTTCCCACCTTTCAAAGCTGTGTGAGTTAGAACAAGTGACCTAATCTTCCTGTACCTCAGTTTCCTCATCTTTAAAGTATTTTATAAGGATATTATGAGTATTTTTACGGCAGCAGTTTTGTTACAATGCCCCGTAAAATTCCTTTTTTTTTTAAGATTTTATTTTTATTTCTAGACAGAGAGAGAGAGAGAGAGAGGGAGAACGCAAGCAGGGGGAGTGGGAAAAGCAGGTTTCCTGCTGAGCAGGGAGCCTGATGTGGGACTTGATCCCAGGACCCTGGGATCAGGACCTGAGCCGAAGGCAGACTCTTAATAACTGAGCTACCCAGGTGCCCGCCCCGTAAAATTCTTAAACATAGGAAGAGTTTAGAAAATTCTTGTCTCTCTAGAATGTTTCTCCATATCACAGCCTCTAGAAGTTTGATGGCAATGATCAGGGAAGGCAAAGCAATAAAGTAGACCAGGACTAGGGAGAGAGGCAAAGCTACAGATAAATGCACACAGAAATGTAAAGCTGCTAAGACATATAATAACTCCATGTGGTAGAAAGTTTCCTTTTTATGTTTTAGTTGTCACTGATACTCTTTACTCTGTTTACAAATATATTTCGCTCCCTGTGATCTCATTTGTGAATTGTGAAATATCCTTGTTCATTTTGTTTTAAAACTGTGAGCTTTTAAAAAATTGTTTCATTTTTCTGTGTATATTATGAGAGGAACTGAAAAATAGGTGAGCAGATTTCCTAGCTACTATTGGCTGATACTCCAAAATGCAGGCCTGTCTCCCTTCTTACAGAGATCAGGATTTCTTCATTCAAGAGTTCTTGGAAGTTATACTAAAAACAGAGTTTTGAGAAAACGGATTCTTTAACTTAGGCCATTTTGGATTCTACTTAGGAAAACACACAAAATCACCAAATCAAAGGACCTAGTTAGGTTTTATAACTTTGGTCAACTCACTCAGTCTTTTTGTACCTCAGTTTTCTCATCTATAAATATTGTGTATGTATCTCAAGGCCCATAAGAATATGAAATGGTAAATAATTTAGCATCATTTACAGCTTTTTACATGACTTATTAACCTTTAAGGATTCTATTCTGAATGCTATTGACACAGTACATCACCAAAGAAAAATTTAATAGGTTGTAGCATTTTTCTGGAATTGATACATATTAAATTGATTAAGTAATAACCTCTAATTATTGTCCAGATATTTCACAAAGTAGCATATTGGGACATTATGTGTAAAGGAGTCACACTGGGGTGTTATTTCTATATTACATATTTTAAAAATCCAAATTATTTTGACCCCATACCATATCTTCCTCTAACATCCTCTTTATTTGTCTGTATCTATTTTAGCAACTTTATTTACATCCTTTGTCTTCTCTGCCAATTTTCCCATCCTTAAGAGGTTCATACCCAGCACTGTACAATCCTGATTTTCATGACTGATTACCATGTTGCCAAACAACTGATCATATTGATCATGTTGCCTTATCATATCAATGCCCTGATGTTTTACACCACAGAAGGTATAGGATTCAAAGCTGAAGGGAATAGTTCAAGAAGAAGAAAAAATAATGGTATAAAAACAATAATAAGGAGCAAGGAGCACACATGAGCATATCTTTGTACCACTGTGCAAGGTAGAACACAGGAAACATCTTCAACTCAAGTGGTGAAGGAAAATTCCATGGACAATTAGGGAAGACCCATGTTTCAGTTTATACAAGATAATGAATTGAATATCTGAGAAGTGGTTAAGGATACTGGGCAAGTTTAAGATGACATAGTTAAGTGAATATCAGTTAGAAAAAATCTGATAAGTCATTTAGAAATCCATGCTTTAATTTCCCAACCTATAAAATGGAAATTATACTTGCTTACATCTTTCCTCATGGGCTTATTGTTGGGGGTGAGGAGAAACACTTGACATAAATATATTTTGTAAATTTTAAAGCATTAGATACTTATAGCATTATTATTAATACTTTTTAAGCTCATTTAATTAATCCAAGCAGTAGATCATTGGTTTTTTGACTTTTGAATTCTGTAAACCAGGATGTATGCATGTGTGTGTGTTAATTTGCTATTGATATACTTTTGCTAAATCCTTCTTTTTCTTTTTTTTAATCATTATTTTTCAAGTGAAAAAGATATACTTCTAGAATTTTTGAAAAAAATAAAAATGGTGAGAAGGACAGAAAGGACAATCTTAAAACTAAATGTGTTAGCTTTATGAAAAATTCCTTTACCTTTTCATGTTTTTCCTCATTCATCTCAGGCCGGTGAAATCTTCACCATGGAACATAAGACCAAAAATCATTGTTTAGGAGCACTGCTTTAGATGCTGCCTTTAAGAAGTATAAAAGTTTTATTGTTTCAGGTACCTAGTATCACAGAAGATGATTTTGTAAATTCAGAGAACACTGAAATATCATTAAAAAGTGACTTTAGTCATGACCTCTAAAATGCCACATGCCCTGAACTTTGGATGCAGCCCTACTGTCAAATTACCACTTTAAATACTGGTTTATTTGGCCAGTTGAAGTGTGAAAATACTCAGAGTTAACACATATACTTCTGCTTCTGTAGTAAATAATAAAAAGAAAATCTCAGATTCTACCTGAATCTGCTTACATTTGGCTCTGTCTCTGACTTAGCCAAGAAATTATGAGCTTTTGGAAGAATAGAACCATATCTCAGTCTTTTTTGCTTTTCACAATAACAACTAAGGCTTTTTTTTTTTTCCATATAAAAAAGGTACCGATGAGTGTTGTAGAGGCCAAAGTGCATTTGGTTAATTATCCCTTTCCATTTCTGGACATTGTATCCAAGTAATGGCTTAAATGTATAAAATACGTTTAAAAGCACAAAAGGTATTTATCATATAAAGTACATATAACAGGCCACCACTTAGTTAACAGCTAGCTGTTACTGCTTTTATGATTGCTATTATTGCATTTCATAATGGCAAGTGAGATTTATCATCTTTCATATGTTGATCAACTGATATTATTCTTCCATGAATAATCTAATAAACCCATTAGAGAAATATTTGAACTAGTATTTTTCTATAATGCCTACTTGTTAAGATTTTTTTTAATGTTTTATTTATTTATTCATGAGAGTCAGAGAGAGAGAGAGAGAGAGAGAGAGGCAGAGGGAGAAGCAGGCTCCCCGCCTAGCAGGGAGCCTGATGCGGGACTCAATCCCAGGACCCTGGGATCATGACCTGAGCCGAAGGCAGCTGCTTAACTGACTGAGCCACCCAGGTGCCCCAAGATTGTTTTTTTTTTAATCATCAGTAAGTGTTGGCTTTTATCAAATGCTTTCTAGCACCTTTTAAAATCCTAGCTTGTCTTTTTAAATACATCCAGATAGTTAAATATATTTTTATATTCTTAAAAATACTTTACATTTACATTATTGCAATGAGCCCCAGTTGGTTGTGATGTTTTTGTACATTACTTTATCTAATTAACTCATTTACTTAGGATATTTTATATCAATATTCATAAATAAGATTATAATTTTCCTTTATCAAACTGTATTTGCCTGGGTTTGGTGTGAAGTTTATACCAGCCGCATTAAGTACATGTGAATACATTTTCTGCTTTTATATGTCTTAGCAAAGATTTTATAAAATAGACCATTAAAATTATCCCTTCCATGAGGGTTTAAAAAAACTAATTTTAAAACCTTGTGGATATAGAGTGTGTTTCACAGATGATATGTATAGATGTGGATAGAGATAGTACAAATACATCTAGAGAGCGAGAGAAATGACAGGCAGGTAGAAAGGTAGATTTACTTACTACTGTAGTGACTGGCAAAATACAGCTTGCCAGACAAATCTGACCTGTAATCTACTTCTGTAAATAAAGTTTTATTGGAATACAGTCATACTCATTCATTTACATGTTGTCTATGACTGTTTTCATACTACAATAGGAGCTTTGAAGGTGCAATAGAGACCATAAGGTCCAAAGTATTCCAAAAATATTTACTCTCTTGTCCTTTTACAGAAAAATTTTGTTCACTCCTAGATTACAGAATCAATATATTTCAGTGTTGTATGTTTATTCAAAATTTCTATTTAGTATAGAGTCAACTTGACAGTGTTTTTCATTACATCTAATTTTTCAATAAATATTTAATGAGTCTTTTCTAAGCACCAGATACTTTCCTAGGCAGTGTAGGTATAACAATGGACAAAGCAAAGCAAAACAAAACCTTGCCCTTTTTGACTTTCCATTCTAGACTAGAGATAGTTAAAATATACTAATAAATGAATGCAGTAGCTTCAGGTAATGATCAGTGCTAGTAAGAGCACAATGGAAGTGCATAAAATGATGTTTTTGATAATGTGTGAGGGAAAGGTCTCTTTGAGGAAGTTACATTTGAACAAACATGGAGTAAAAGGAGTAAATCTTTTGACTGTCTTGGGGAAGAACAATACAGGAAAAGGAAACGTCAAATGCAGAGTTCCTGATAGAGAAACATACTCGTATTTATTGTACTGAAAGAACAGCAAGGAAACAAGTGTGGCTGGAACAGAGTGACCGAGATGTAGAATGTCAGAAGATGAAGTCGGAAAGTAACCAAGGGGCCAGTGTCAAGATTCATTTGTCTATGAATGGTGGGATGCTATTGGTAAGTTTTGAGCAGGGTTGTGACATAACATAAAACTCATTTTTAAATGAACAATATTGATCTTGTGTGGAGAACAAACCTTTAAAGAAATAAGGAAACTAAGTAGGAGGTTATTGTCCAGAATTGTCCTCAATGGAAAAGCTGGTAGTTGGGCCAAGGTGCTAGCAATGACAAAGTTACACAAATTTTCATTTGAAATATATCTCAATCATGAGATTTACTCATGGAATAGATGTGCATTATGAAATAGAGCAAAGATCATGACAACATTTTTTGTTCTGAAAAACTGGGTGATTTTAATGAGATTTGTTGTGATAGAGAATACTAAAAGAGAAACATATTTAAGGTTGGGGGAAATTATGAATTTTGTTTGAACATGTTAACTTTATGATGGTTATTTAATGTCCAGATGAAGGAATGTAGTAGACAATGAAATAGAAAATCTGGAATCCAGGGAATTAGTCTGGGCTAGATAGAGTCTAGAGATTCATTAGATTATACATTGTACTTAAAGACAACAGTCTGGATATGATCATTTTTTGTAGGATATACTCCTGAATTCTAGAGTATTCCAACACCTAGAGGTCAGGGAGAGGAGAAAGAACCATTAAAAGATACTGAGAAAGAGTGAGGTAAGAAGAGAAATAGAAGTAGAAATCCATCTTATCATGGAAGCAAAGGAAAGAAAGAATTTCAAAAAGGAAATAGTGATTGGCTATGTCATATGCTATCAGTACACCTAGGTGAGGATTGAAAATGACATTGGAGAGGTGCCTGGGTGGCTCAGTCGGTTAAGACTCTTGGTTTTGGCTCAGGTCATGATCTCAGGGTTGTTTGATCGAGCCCCATGTCAGTTCCATGCTCAGCACAGAGTCTACTTGAGTTTCTTTCCCTCTCCCTCTCCCCCTCCCTCTCTGGTCCTCCTTCCCCCACCCCTGCTAGCTCTCTTGCTCGCTCTCTGAAATAAGTAAGTAAGTAAGTAAATAAATAAATTAATTAATTAAATTAAATTAAAAAAGAAAATGACATTGGATTTCGCAGCTTGGAGGTTATTGTTGTCTGTGATGGCAAAGTTTTGTTGCATGAAATGGACAGCATAGTGTTGAAGAAGGATCAAGAAAAATGCTAGGTGAAGAAATTAGGCAGTACATGTTCTTATAATTTTAAAACTTCAGTTGTATATGTACCTATTTCCCTCTTTTGAAAAAGTAATTTCATTCAATTTTTCTCCTTGATTTATTTGTCTTTCCATAGGATATCTCTGTTGTATTTTCTAAGAACCAACTTTTGTTCTGGTATGTATAATTAATGGCCTATTTATGTAAAAAAGAAAGGATATGCTCTCCTTTTGTATGTTTTTCACTTCACAGACATTTTGGGTAAGGGAGCAAAGGTTGAGAAATTTTTTATTCCTACAGCAATAGACCTGTGTATTTTGACTTTTCTTTTCTACCCACACGTATGCAACATCCATCATGTGAATGACCCCTTAGTGAAAATGGATCTTCTGCTTACTTGGTTTTGATCTTTTAGACCCTCTCCTGAAATAATTTATGCAACTAGAAGCTTTTAATGATTAAAATTATCATCTGCCCAGATATATGAACAATATATCATGGCACTCTTCTATAATTACTTAACACAGATTCTTAACCTGGAGAAGCATGGATTTATTGTTGTTGTGTTTATGATATAGGAGTCAGTTTACATGTGATTAGATTCATAACATATCTACACTTTCAATAAAATTCCTTAGTAATTAAAATTATATAATATAAAATATTTTGAGAAATAAAGTAATTAATACTTTATCTTATCTTTCTTTTCTTTTCTTTTCTTTTTTTTTTTTTTTAAGTAGGCTCCATGCCCAATGTGGGGCTTGATTTTATGTCCCTGAGATCAAGAGTGGAATGCTCTACCGACTGAGCTAACTAGGTGCCCCTAATTTATCTTGTCTATATACGATAATTAGAGGTGTTCTTTTAACCAATATATCTTTTGATTTAAGTAAAAAAAAAATTAAAAATAAAAAGGGAGGGAAAGAGAGAGAGATAGACAGAGTCCTGATTCTGCCCGTGAAGAATTAATTGCTGTAGGAACAGTAGTCTCATCAAAACAGAACAAAAAGCCCTTATAACAGTACACCAAATATTGGCAATATCTGTTTCCAGACATTAGACAAAAACAATGCAGGACTATATTCCTGAAAAGAAAAGAAACAAATATTATGAGCCCTATGATTATAAAGTTTACTGTGTGGAAGTCATTTCCATGCTGTAGGTGTGAAACAGAGTCCCATATGGAGCTCTGTAGTCTTGCTTAATCAGGAACAGGGATAGGAATTTGGGGGGAGTAAGACAGCTAGAATTTGCGGAGCAGAGTAAAGGAAAGAAAGGAACCGTGCATAGAGCAAACTCGAGATTTTCAGGGTGGACTCCCTTGCGTTGACTTTTTTTTTTTCTTTTCTGAAAACACTGATAGAACTGACTTGCTGAGCCATTTATTTAGCATCCTGTAGAGCCCTTGAGTATAGAAAAATTCAATAGAACTGAATCTTCAGAGTTTGTATAGCTTGAATTTAGAGTGTGTTAAATTCACCTCCATGTATTATTATCTTGTTGCATAAGAGTAAACCATGAAAAGCATCACTGCATCTTGTGAATGATCACTTCAGAAGAGTACCTATTATGTTTCCCAATGACATTTTCATTACCTCTAGGTAATTTCTTTTAGCATTTGGAAACCACAGGATCAATTTCTCTCTCTGCAAATTGATAGGCTCTTTCTTATCAAATAATAAGAAATATATAATCCATTTTGGTCCTTTTTTCCCCTTTCTTTATAAGCTGCTTGGATGAGAGGCATTCTTGGTGTGATCTGTGTGGACCCTGAGGTCCTGCATGAGAAGGGGACAAGGAAGAAGGGCACAGTGCAGATTATCCTCTGCTTCAACTATCATTTTATCAATGGAAATTCATTTTTCAGATAGGATTTTTTTTTAAAACAACTTTTCTATTAGAGTATTAGAAACCACTGACTTTAAATTCAGCTGTAAGTTGATTAACCCCATTTTCTTAAGTTTTTGGTCAAAGTGGTGGTTGGAAGTAATATAATCCAAATCAAGATATGAATTACATCTTTTCCCTTAGTCTCTGTGACCTCTGATGATTTATTTAACATTTGTATTATCCAGTTTTCCCATCATAAATGAGAATATTTACCTCCTAAAGTTATTATAAGGCAATAATGAGAAGACATGGTTGGTACTCAGCAAGGATGCTAAAACAGTAGCTCCTTGTATAAATTTGGCCAGTGGTTCTCAATCCTGGTACAGATTAGGATCATCAGGGGAGCTTGTAAAATTCAATACTGAGTATATTCCTTCAGATATTCTTTTATAATTGTTCTGAGGAGAAGCTTGGGGAATGGGAGTTTTAAAACCCTCCAGGCAATTTTAATCTCTAGAGAAGTTTAAGAACAACTAAGTTAGGTACACTGTTTTCAAGAGAAAGAAATTTACTCTGGATCTTTGTGTCAAAAAGGAAATTCATTGGAAGCATATGATATGGCTCACAGAGTTGAAATAAAACAGTAGGGTGCTACCTTTGGGTAGACCCAGTGATCCAGGTGCATGAGCTTAACAGCTGTCTCTTCAGAGGATAACTAAGCCCTGGGATATTTTTTTTAAACATTTGTCTCTAAACTTCAGTGTTTGAGTTTACAAACTTGAGAGAAAGATAGAGACTATAATTAAACTGGCTTGGGCCATATGCTCTCCTCTTGGCTAGGAAAAAGTAGGATACTTTGGTAGATTTAAAGAACAGAATGCATAGTGATGGAAAGGTAATTCCTCAAATGGGAAATGTTTTTATAAGAAGAAAATGAGAATTGAAGTATTGATTGAATAATGCCAATCAATCAATCAATACATACAAACACACATACACATTACTATTATCTCTACTATAACGACCCTCCTCTCTTTCTTAAGAGTTTTTAATTATATAACTATACATCTATATTTATTGGTTACTAGTTCATAGCTCTTGGGAATAGTCCAGATAACCCCCATGTGACTGCATTATAAACAGGTGTTAATAATAAAGCAGTGAACATCAGGATAGTAGCTCTCTAGGGACTCAGTAACTGCATAGACTCTCTGTTCTGAGTGCTGTTATTCTCAGTGCTTGAATGATAGATAATCTAGATTATAATCCCCATTTCTATGGCAATGAACTTTGGGATATCCATGATTCATTTCTGTTACAGTCTGTGTCCTGAAGTATTAGTAAAAGATGATATTAGTTTGATGCTCCAGGAATTTTGGGACAGCAATATTTTATCGAGGAAGGCACACAAACCATAGCAAGTGTACCAAAGCCGGGTAATCATGGATATAAACCTCTTGTAGCAGATATTCGAGGCAAACAAACAAACAAACAAAACCCCCCAAGAACCAGTAACGGTGGCCTGATTTATCCAGATATGTAAAAGGGCAAACTTGAAATAAGTTTGCAAATCCTTAAAAGATAAAAAACACAGTGGTGGCCACTATTTTTAGGCCTAGAAAGAGTGAAGTCATTATGCCCTTAGAAATACAAGTAAAATTAAAACTACAAGGAACCCCTAATTGTCTACAAAATACTTCCTGACCTTGGCATTATTTGATCAAAAGAAGTAAAGAGGAGAAAATAAAAATCTGACTGCAAAATCAATTTGGGAAAATCTCTTAGTCATATCATGCTGTGGTTATTTAACAAATACCAGTGACAATATAGCTAGTAATTAAACCAGGTAATGTTTTCATCTTTCATACAGCATACAAATGCAAAAGGAACATTTGTAATTAACAATATGCAGGATATTCTATTATAAGGCAAATAGATGTTGTTTTGCATGAGAATAAATGATGTCAGTTTTATAACCCTAGATTTTATTTCACATATATTCTTTTCAAAGATAAAAAGATAAAAGATCTCATAGATAAAGATAAAGATAAAATAGATAAAAATCATATAGATTAGGAACAATTAAAATAGACATGGCATATATTCAGAGTAACAGAGTTAATAATCAGTCATATTTGGAATAGTGAATAGAATTAGTAGTGGAATAGTATCAGGAGAGATTAAAGTTAAGAGACCAGAAAGCATGGGGTGGGGGAGTATTATAGTCAGGAAAAAATTGGCTCTGAATCAGATTTGAGGCCAACTCAATAAATAATTCTCTGTGTTGTAAAAGCCATACATGAGAATACTCATACGTAATTGTGTAACAAACCTGGAATAGGTCACATAATTCATGAAAGTCATTGGAATTTTCAATTAAAAGGATTTGTTAGAGCCCTTCTGCCGTGATCAGAGGTGCACCCTCTTATTCTGAGACATCAACATATATATTAGCTCCCTGAACTTTTTCCAAGTTGTGGAGTCCATGTGTGTGTACTTTTGCATAAACAAAAAACTTAAAAAATGTAATTTATATTCTAACTGGAATGACAGCCACTCTATATATTAATTTTAGGAGATTTTGTATTCAGTGATTTATTTTCAAATCCAAACCAAAAAATATTTGAGTGTCAGATACTATGTTAATCAGAGGGAAAGAAAAAACAACAACAAAAAAGGAAAACTAAAATGTAATCTCCACTTTCCTGTGTTCATGTTAACATTAAGTTAAACTACAGCACAAGGAATATTGAAACAAGCTTGTTGTAGGCAGGAAGGGCAGCAGGGAGAAGATGAGACTTTCCCTCCGTCAGGGGTTGGCAAACATTTTCTGTAAAGAGTCAGATAGTAAAAATATTTTAGTCTTTGTGGGTCATGTTGTTTTGGTCTCAAGTACTCAACTCTGCTTTGTGGGGGTCAAATAGCTATCAATGATACAAAAACAAATGGGCATGACTGAGTTCCAATAAAACTGTGTTGACAAAACTATGGGTGGGGTGGGGTGGGATAGACTTGGCTCACTGGCCATACTTTGCAGATCCCCGATCTTGATCTTGAAGAACCAGATGGAATTAAGCAGCTGGAGAAGAATGTAACTATCACATCAGGTAGAGGAAATAGAATACTCTAAAGCGTAAAGTAGCATGATGTGTTTTGTGAATGGTGAAGAGCCATTGAGTGTCTAATCCCATGTTACATAGCTGGAGGACGAATTAACAGATTGCCTTTTCAATCAATATAACAACTGTTCTTACTGATGAGGCAGAAGTCCATGTTAAGTGGTGAAACCAGGATTCAAAGAGTCAAACACAGGCTTGACTTCAACATCCTGCTATGTGCACCATAGCTTGCTTCTTTGGTCAGAAAAATATATGCGTATTAAATACTAAATACTTAGTAAGTACAAGTTCCACCTTTAATATAGGAATTGCATTTGGTGGATCCAAAAGTAATTAGCATGTATGGTGAGCTCCACTTGCTTAGAATGCTGAAGAAAAATTTTTTTACCTGTGATTGCATGGTTAGGACCATCTAATTAATCTTCCCTGAAACACCAGCTAATTATGAATTAGAGGTTGCCAAACAGACTGAATTTGAAATAGAGTCACTTTCTGATTTTCTTTTGCTCAACATTGTAGTGGCGATTCTGCTTTCATTCACATATCATTGGCTATAAGTGGAAATGAATCTATTTCCTTTAACACTTTCTCATTGCAATGCCACACAAACATATGTTCTTGTGGGAGTCTCAATTAATTACAAGAGAAACTATGAAGCACCTTCTGTGCTTCCTCTAGAAAAGTAAAATGCTATCAATCATTTTTGCCTGTTGCCTTGAGAAAATCAGTGATGTGCTATTTAGGCTAAAAGATGGGAATGTTATGAAGCCTCTATATTAAAAATAAATAGGCAAGATCATCATCAAGGGCTTTCAAATTGCAGGCAGTATAAACGTACAAAATGGGGTAAAGGAATGACTTCTAAACATATGTTATTCATATGTTGAAACATTTTGTAAGATCAATGTTCTGTGTCAAAAGTGAAATCTGGAGCCTGGTTATACTTCATTAGGTCCATTAACTGTGATGACAACATCTTAATATAAATTATTCTCATATGAGTTCTCAAGAAGAGAATTAAACACTTTTCAAAAAAGATGAAAAAGAAAAAAAAATAATGGACTGCATGGTTTCCAGTTTTGTGATCATTAATAAGCCACATATCTTTTGTGCTGTTAAATCACCTCTAATTAGTCTGAAGATTACAAGAAGTATACTCCTTACCATTGATCTTTCCACCATGTAAAAAACCTCTCCACACAGAATCATAGTGCTACAAAAGACTTGAATATTAGTACATTCTACATCTTCATTTTGCAGAGAGGGGAAATTAGAGGACCAAGAAGTAGTCATATAGGTAGTTAACAGCAGAGACAAAATTACCAGAGTCTTAATTTAGTACCCTTTACACTCTCACATATTTCTTTGCTCTCCTTTCTTTGAAGGGTATTTTGAACTTGGATATGCACTGCTCTAGCATGTAAGTTTGATTTCATATCAGTGTTAATGTCTTAATTTTATAACTTATTTTACCAAATTAACCTACTTTAAATTAGTCTTAATATATAATATTGTCTTTTCTTCCCCTGTAGACATTAAAATCCCAACTCTAGAAATCAGATACTATTCCCTTGATCTCTGAGTCACTGCTTTGTACGATCAAATTGAATATGGGATGGGCATTATTCATATGTGTATAGCATCATTGTTTTAACTTTGATAAACTTTAATTTTGAAAGTTTAACTTTGATCCCTAACAATGTCTAGATATGTCAGACAGTTGAGTCTACTGTCTAAATCAAATACATATAATGATCTGTTGTTCCTCGCCTGGTCAGCAACCTCCAGTTGCCTGCAGAAATAAATTTATACTTTAAAAACTACTCAGACCTACCTTTCCAGTTTTTTTTTTCTCTTTCTGCCTCTCTTCCCCAACAACTACTACTTACTCTTCTTTTTTTTTTTTAAAGAATTTTTATTTATTTATTTGTTTGACAGAGAGAGCGAGCATAAGCAGGTGGAGTGGCAAGGAGAGGGAGAAGCAGGCTTCCCGCTGAGCAAGAAGTCAGATGTGGGGCTCGATCCCAGGACCCTGGAATCATAATCTGAGCCAAAGGCAGTTGCTTAACCACCTGAGCCACCCTGGCACCCCTCACTCTTCTTTTCCTATCTTTGTTTAAGCTGATATCTCCATTTGCATTATTCTCCTCAGCATCTTCTCTACACATTTTGCATGGCTCAGCAATAAAAATTTTAGTGTCTGATCAACCAGCTATGATTTTTCCTAGGTTCTTTGCCCCTTCAAAACCACACATTATGATGTATCCAGAATTTGTTCAATGTAATATTAATACTAAGATTCTCCTTCTAGTAGCTTTAGCTGATTAGATCTTTGAATTATGTAGATTGGGGTATCAGAATCACAGGGGACATTATGAGAATGTTCTTTCAACATGGTGTCCCTATTTAGCCTTAAGGACAGAGCAAAATTTCTGCAGAAAGTGTTTAGAATTGCTAATATTACAATAGAGTATCCATACTATGTTCCCAATATTACAATATATTGTAAATTGTCTTTTTTTTTCTATTTCATCCCTTCTATGTCTATGTATTGTTATATACAAATCAAATTATGAGTAGAACAAAAGAAAGGATTTTCTGTTATTTTATCTTTCAGAATTGTATCCAAAAGGGTTGTTGGTACTTTGACTAGATCTCCTAAAATCCATAGTAAACAGAGAGCTAGAGATGCCTGGATATTTTCTCCTTCCTTTTGTAGACTTCTCCAGTGACTAACCACTCTGGTAGTACAATGTTGGATGGGATATCTATAACAGCTTACACTCTAGTTCCCCCTTGGTCATTATAGGATCAGGCTACATCTGTATTGCAGGGACATTGCTTGAAATGGCTACCTTATTTGGCTTCTGTTTCATTGCTATGGTGTTCCCTACTTTCTCTTTAACATATCACTTGACTCACTGTCTGTTTTGAAGAAACTAGTCTGAAGTACTGCCTTTTTAAAGAGAAATAAGGCATGCATCTTTTCAGGATTTCTTAAGACTTAGTCCTATTGGGGACACCTGGGTGGCTCAGTCGTTAAGCGTCTGCCTTCGGCTCAGGTCATGATCCCAGGGTCCTGGGATCGAGCCCTGCATAGGGCTCCCTGCTCAGTGAGAAGTCTGCTTCCCCCTCTCCCACTCCCCCTGCTTGTGTTCCCTCTCTCACTGTGTCTCTCTCTCTGTCAAATAAAATTAAAAAAATAAATAAAATAAAATGAAGGCAAATAATCATTTATCTCATTAAAAAAAAAAAGACTTTGTCCTATTATGCTATCAGTTACCACAACAGCCCATGGGAAAGGTTGGAAATTCATGGAATGTGAAATTTATTTCAAGTGAATTCATAGGAATGAAACACACTATGGAATTTCCCTCCTTTCCCCATGAGTCAGGAGATGAACATACTCCCCATCTCCGAGGCAGGGGAAAGGACAGCAAAAGAACTCCTTACAGAGACTGGGAGGGGGCTTTTCACAAGAGGAGACTTACACATTGTACTATAAATGTTCTGAAATATAGGATCTCAAAGACTCCACAGTGTTGTTTCCTGAACACAGATTTGTAATAGTTCTGGATACAGTTTGATGTGAATATAAATTTGGGTCAAAGATGCTGGTTAGTGTGTGCCTCTACCCTGTGGAAGTCTTGGTGGAGGGGGTCTGTCTGGAGAGCTTCTGATGGCAGAAGTTGGAGAAAGGCTACCCTTGTACTAATTGGTAGGGCCAGGGTGTGTAAATATCCCCATTGCCAAAGTGGGCATGACAGAAAGGTAGCTGAGCCTGAGTCGTCTGGAAAGGACCCCACACAAGATAGCTTCTGGCTGTGTTCACTGAGGGGCACAGTGGGAGGCAGTACCCAAGGAAAAGTTGTAAGAAATGTGTGGGGATTTCTTTTTTTGTGTGTGTGTGTGGGGATTTCTATTGACCAGGTCAGTTGAGTGGTGCAAAGAACATACTTTTCAGTGGGGAAGATCCCAGAAGATGCTTCAAAGTGACTTATTTGGCATGACAGAGGGTATGTGATAGCTATGAAAGACCTGTAATGAGGGGCGCCTGGGTGGCTCAGTTGTTAAGTGTCTGCCTTCGGCTCAGGTCATGATCCCAGGGTCCTGGGATCGAGCCCCACATTGGGCTCCCTGCTCCGCGGGAAGCCTGCTTCTCCCTCTCCCACTCCCCCTGCTTGTGTTCCCTCTCTCGCTGTGTCTCTCTCTGTCAAATAAAGAAAGTCTTAAAAAAAAAAAAAAAAAGAAAGACCTCTAATGAGCTGGTGGTAATTTGAGAAAATTTTGCTAATTAAATAAAACTTTAAGTCTCTTTTCCTGCCCCCAAATTGGAAGTGCTATTAGGACAAAAAGAAGTTGGGTAAAGGAGAGAGAAGGAATGGACCATACCCACCTTCCCAGCTTTGGTCAGACATGAGCTTAGGGAGTAGGAAAAAGCTTGGAACTGAATGAAAGAGTAAAAATAATTTTATTTTACTAACTGAAAATAAAAGAATTATAATGCCTGAGAACCATAGCGCTTTTGTCATTAGAAGACGAACAACCCCATCCAAGTTATTGTCTAATAAAGAGCAAAGGATATCTGACAAAGTACAGTTGAAGGCAGAGGTGGAAAAATACTGGCTTGTTACCTGATCCTACCTGATCATATTGACTTTTTTCATGAACCATTTACAATCTCTAATATTGTCTTTTCCGGAGTACCCAGGACAAAAACCAATAATAAATGGAACTCTGTTTTTACTTTCAGAGACCATAGAATCTAATGTAAAAAAAAAAATTATGAGAGAGGGAAGTTACTAGGGAAAAGAGCAGTTTTAAAGTTACCAATAGGACACCGGTTTTAAAGAGGTGGGGAGATTCTCCCACCCCAGTTCTTTTGCATGGTCATTGAGTTGTCTTCTGACTCTTCCTAGCTGAAGATGAGAGTCTTTCTTTATAAGACAGAAAGCTGATTAAAGCTATAGTTACTTGTTTAATTGTTGTATTTCCGCTTATTAAGTTGTAAGACACCTGAAATGCATAACGTATCTGATAGCTTTTTATAGAGCAAGTCCTCAACAAATACTTGTTGGGTTGAGTTGAAAACAAGCACCCTGGCTAAGATTTGGAATCTAGTCTCAAATGAGCTTCATTTGACTACTGGTATAACTGCTATTATGGAATTGTATGCTTTTTGGTTAAACTAAAAGCTGTGTTCTATATACGCAGATGTTCTAGCACAAGTAAGGGTGTACATTCTTGCATTTAGACATAAGTAGACAGACTGCTGTCAGTCTGAACAATGTCATAGATAGATCTGATGCTATGGAACTCATTTTGCTTCTGTAAAAACTACCATAAGTGCTGCTCTTGTTAATTTTGAACTTGTGAGTCAGAACAACCATAGTCCAAAGAGAGCAGAAGCCAGTGCTAACAATTTTTAAATACATATCTATAACCATATCAAGTAATAAATATAATAATTTACTTTGTAGTTGCAGTACACCAGTATCACACCAGGACTTCACACGCTTTATCTCACTGAATCTTCAGGGGAGGAACTGAGTAACACTGAAGTTGCATTCCATCACGCCTAAGGATTAGACAGAGGTCAATTGTTGCCTCCTCCTTTATTCCAGTTCTGTGCTTCCCAGCTTGCTACACATTTCCCCACTCACTCAGTTCATGCACTGCACCCACTTCTACAATTTTGTGTTCAACACCTGGTTCCTGTGGTTATTTGCTTTTTTATAAGGCTCTACTCCGGAGGGTATTTACTGGAAGAAACTTTCCACTGCAACTAGTAGTTACAGTCAGTCCCACTCCCTGAGGTACAGGAACATGACATAGAGCTTTAGCCCTGCGCCAAATGACAGCATGGCTATCACCCATCTGAGAGCATGAAACACTGTTGTCACATCATGAGTAACCTGCCACAGATCTCAGCATTCTCTCTTGCCTTCCATGTAGAGGTGTAGCTACAAGGGATATTGTTTTCTTTCGCATCATTCTTTGTGTCTCTTGGGAAGTCTTTATGGGTGCTAACATGTGCACACAGCATACATTTTTCCTATTCTCACACTTGTGCTTTCTTGTCTTCTCACACCTAAATATTGATGTATTAATTTGTCCTGTAATCAAAAGCTCTTCTTCCCTTGCTTACAGTGTACAATGAGGTCAAGTACCCATTTAATCTTTTTTATGCTATATTGTTTCTGCTCACATCCCTCTTAGTGCTCAGCCAAAGGTGCTCTCTAAGCAAATAACCTGGATGACTTTTCGTATCATTCTTTTTTTTTAAGATTTATTTATTTATTTGAGAGAGAGCATGAGCAGGGGGTGGGGCAGAGGGAGAGGGAGAGAGAGAACCTCAAGTAGACTCCCTGCTGAGCACAGAGCACAGTGTGGGTCTTGATCTCACAACCCTGAGATCATGACCTGAGCTGAAACCAGGAGTCAGATGCTTAACTGACTGAGCCATCCAGGTGCCCCTTGCATCATTGTAAGTCTGTTTCTTAGGGTTTTTATACAAGCCCTTGATATAGGGTCAAGCATTTGCCTTTATGGACCTGATTCCCTTCAATCTTTGTTGTCATGTGTCTGAACTCTGTCAATTATTCCTCTTCTGTATTTCAAGTTAATTTCCATATAACCAGAATAAGCAACATTTATTTCAAGGACGGAAAATCCTCGATGAACTACATAATCATCTTCCCCCTTAAGCAGTAGTTGTTTCTAATCATGTCAACATAGCAATAGTAAGGAAGAGGCTAAAATAACAAAATTATAATCAGTAACTAAAATGGAATGCCAGAAACATCTGAGGCCTCTACATCAACACATTTGTGTATTTGGTATCTAAATTGTGCTGATGGAACCAGAAAGTTACATTTGTTTACTTGCACAATTCTGAGTCCAGAAGAATTTAGTTACTGTCATTACATATGTCAGGAATACTGATCTATTATGAAGGAAGACTGATCTTTTTTTTTTTACCAAGCTCTGGAAGATTTCCTAAACATGAGGCTTTTGAACAACTCTAAAACACTTCCAGTGATATCTTTTACAACATTGATTACATATGCCTTTTGGAATTAAAAAGGGAATTGAATTATTTGTTTTGCAAAAGGTCAGATGAGTAGATTTTCAATATGATCAATTATTTTGAATTCAGCCTTTCATTCTGTGAACATCTACTGAGTCCATACCAAGACTTAGACATGGGGATACATGATTGAGCAAGAAAACAAAAGTCCTTGCCAATATGGAGCTTAGTTTCTGGTGGATAAGAAAGATGTTAAATAAGTTATTGGAGCAAAATTTGGTTTATGGATGTAGTAGGTATAGTAGGGATTCTAGGCATGATTCGTTGTTTTTTTTTTTACTTTTTTACTTGTATGAGTTTGTTACTCATAACACATAACTGATAACTGATGTTGATACACTTTTTCTAGGATGCCATTATAAAAAACATTTTATTTTAATATGACGACATTTCAATGCGGTAGGAATTATAAAGTCACAAATTTTCACAGCCCTGAGAATACTTTTTTGTTAGTTATCAATCAATCATTATGAAATATTAGTTGATCCTCCAGGATATATTTCTGTTCTGGATTATAAGATTTTAAGAATATGTTATACAGCTGGAGGTAAAAGGAGGCTAATTTATAACTCAAATGCCAAGTAGGCATTTCAACCTTCTCCTGTAAATGAACTTACGTCTCCCTTATATTTATTAGTGACAAGCCATACTTTGCTGTGGAATTGAATCACATAATAGACATCAATCATTTGTTCTTTGCTGACTGGAAGAGAGACTCTCCTGTATCTAATACTCAAATTCTTTGCTTGGCATTTTGCAGTGGATAGTAAAAGCAGTAGTGGTACTATTCAAATAGTTAAACATTGAATTCTCCTATGATCTCTGCTGTTTGTGCAAGTGTTTCCACTACCAAAGCATGAGAAATAAATGTATTTAGATTTGTGAGGAAGATCAACACAATGATTAGTGGCACAAAACTATAAAGTAGTGATACATCACCGCATAGATTTGGGCCCCTAGCCATACAATACAGACAAATCTGGTAAGTTTTATAAGACCATGTAGAACAACCATGTTTCTTAAGCTATTTAGCCCTAAAAATCTGCAGATAAAAGAACAATTCATGGCATCTGCTAACATAGGAGGGTATGCAGAGAAGTGCAGTATAAATGAGGTCACATTTGTCCCCAGGGCTACATACTCTCTGCCAAGTAAGTGGCAGAAGAAAGAGGCTTCCTTCCCTGTGGGAATAAATGTGGCCCTTTGATCTATGGAGGGAAACAGCAGTAGATAGATGGTACAGAGAGACAGAGAGAGATAAGGAGAAAAAGAAACACTGTCTGCTGAACGTGCTTACTTCCCTGCCATAGGCCAGTGGAGACGAGCACTGGAGTAAGATGCAGAGAGCCTCCTTTGTGTATGAGATCTTTGAAAGTGCAGTGACCCTATGCTCAAGCGAACAGGGCCCAGTCAGGATCTGGGGTTGAACAACAGAGGCTGACGGTGTCTCCTTTTGGTGATGATTTAGAGAGAGGCAGAGGTGGTGATAAGAGATTGCTTCCTTAACTGTGCATTGCCATGCTAGGAAGTAACAGAAGCGTGATGTGGTCCTGGAACGTCCCTGGAAAGAGGGATAGTGACTGTCTTCTGGTATGACATCCTAGCTTTGTTACTGGGGAGAGAGGTCAAGTAATGTTGAAAGTGTTAGAAGTCACCAAGGCCTTTATATTTTTATGTGTAAGTGTGGTGTGTGTGTAACAATGAAATGAGTGATCATATTCCCACATGCTGCCTAAACTTAGGTTCTCACATAATGACCTTCTTCAGAAAAGATTATTTTTTCAAAGAGTTAGGCACTAGAGTTCTTGCATTTGTTCCCATGACTATATGGGTAAGAAAGAATGTCTCATAGTGGCAAAAATATGTGAAGATTTATGAACAACACCATTAATTTCAAAACTATTTGTAATAGTAAAAGTCTAAAAATAAACCAAATATATATCCAGAAGGACTTCGTTGAATAAAAAATAGCTCATCCACACAATGAAGTTCCATGCAGCTATAACAAAAGGAATGAGGGACATCTCTATGTATTTCTGATACATATTATTGTATGTATTGAATGATTACCAGGAACTCTTGTTAAATAAAGCAAAGAGAAGACAGTATGTGTGCTAACCTATGTTTTTATCCAATTATGGAAGAAATGAATACATCTATGTATTTATATATTTTTAATGGACAGGTAAGCCTTGCAATATAAAAGTTATTACCCAAACGGAAAACAAAAATAGGATAGGGGGCACTGGGAAACGGATTTTTTTTCACTGTATCTTCCTTTTTGGATTCTACTTCAGAATGCTGTGAAAGTTGTACCTCATTATAAAATTAACTTACATTAAAACTCACTAAAATCAAAAGTAATGAAATAAATGAACCTGAAGATGCAGTTGGTAGAATAAAATTCAGATAATAAAAGGATTCATCAGCTAATTGAATAGTCTCCCACTAACCAAAATTGGGACCATTTCAACATCAATTGGGATAATAATTGCAATCAATTGAAACACATCGTATGCTTCCTCTCGTGAGTGGGAGTAAAGAAGACATAAAAAGTAACCATGAGCTGATAAACTTTAAAGCTGAATAATGAGGGCACGGTGTTTCAATATACTATTCTCTTTGCTCTTTTATATGTTTGAGATTTTCCGCAATCAAACCAAAAAGAAAAGAAAAGAAAGGCCATTTGCATTTGCCAGGAAAACCAATGCTAAATTTATATCACGATGTTCTATTACAAAGCACTGTGTATTAACCACAAGTGATTTCTCACCTACACAGAAGTGGTCTGTCAAGCGGATTTCTTTCCTATTTTGTTTCCACAAATCATTACAAGAGATAAACTGTTAATTTAAGCTATTTACAATGCTAGAATTGTTCTGTTTCCAAACGCAGAAATGCAAAGCATAACTTGCTGAATACATGCACTGCATGTATTTGTAAAAGATGAATCAAGAGTAGGAAAGCACTTTCTTGAGGCTGTTTTGTGAGGTGATTAAGAGGATGGCCCCTAGAATTACAGTAGCCAGGATAGTAACCACTAGCTACCTGAGGCTTTTGAAGTTTAAATTAATTAAAATTAAATACAGTCAAAAGAGTTCAGTTCCTCAGTCACACTTGCCACATTGTAAGTGTTCAGTTGCCACATGTAGAGAGTCGTTACCTTATGGCAGAAATTGCTGTGAACATTTCTGTCATCACTGATGATGATGACCAGCCAGAGCCGGTCTAGAGGTCATCTCCCTGTATTCAAATATCATCTAAGGTTATTATTGACTATGTGAACTTTCTGCCCTTCAGTTTCCTCATCTTTTGAATGCTAAAAATGCAGTAGTAGAGCTTACCTCTAGAATGGCAGTGAGGATTGAAGTTAAAGCACTGAGAAGACTACTTGTATAATGCGAACACTCGATAAACACTGTTTCTTTGATAGAAACTATCCCTTGAAATAGCTATTAGAAGGACTAGACAGGGATGCCTGGGTGGCTCAGTTGGTTATGCATCTGCCTTTGGCTCAGGTCATGGTCTTGGCGTCCTGGGATCGAGCTCCTCCTTGGGCTCCCTGCTCAGCGGGCAGCCTGCTTCTCCTTCTCCCTCTGCCTGCCACTCCCCCTGCTTGTTCTCTCTATCTCTCACATAAATAAATAGTCTTTTTTTTTTTTTTTTTAAAGAAGGATTAGACAGCCTTATCTCTGATTACATTGCACACATAACCTTTTGGTAAGTGAAGCATTCTGCATATGGCTTAACTAATTTTCAAATGTTGACAAAATCAGACAGAGCTCTAAATATAGATTTAAAAAGTTGAAGAAATCCACAGTTCACTTTTCTTAGATTTTCATGGTGCATCATTTTGCTTAGCTTTTACGGATGAAACTGTCTCTAGTATTCAGACCACAGATTCTTTCTGTCTGGAGAATCTGGAAGATATTTAATCAGTATGTTAGGCTCCTCAAAGATGTCCATGCTGTAATCTGAGAACCTGTGACTTGTGTCAAATAAGATGGAGGTAGAAGCAGGTGTGATTTGAAGCGT
The DNA here is from genome assembly GCF_037043125.1 of Eumetopias jubatus. Lineage (NCBI taxonomy): Eukaryota > Metazoa > Chordata > Mammalia > Carnivora > Otariidae > Eumetopias > Eumetopias jubatus. The sequence continues at coordinate 24,050,009 of NW_028274819.1, read as the reverse complement.
GAAAGGGACTCAATCAGCTGTTGTTAGCTTTGAAAACAGGGGAAGGGGCCACTAGTCATGGCACACAGAAGACCTCAAAAGTCTGGATATGGGCTTTGTCTGGCAGCCAGCAAGATAACAGGGATTTCAATTCTGTAACCCCAAGAAATGAGCAAGGGATTAGATTTTCCCCTGGAGTCTCCAGAAAGGCACTCAGCCCTGCTACCACCTTGATCTTACCCCATTGATACCCATGCCAATATTTCGACCTGTGGAACTATAAAATCAGGAATTTGTATTATTGTAAGCTGCTAAGTTTTTGATAATTTATGGTGGCAACAAAGGAAACTAATATAATCAGGATAATTGTAAATGCATTTAAAAACTGGCAAAGCAAAAGCCTTAAACTGTTTAATAGGTTCCTGCCATGTTACCATGACAGCAGAATGTAAGTACTTCTCAGTTAAGATCCATATGAAGGGGCACCTGGGTGGCTTAGTCAGTTAAGCATCTGCCTTTGGCTCGGGTCATGATCCCAGGGTCCTGGGATCGAGCCCCACATCGGGCTCCCTGCTCAGCGGGGAGCCTGCTTCTCCCCCTCCTGCTCTCCCTGCTTGTGCTCTCTCTCTCTGAAATAAATAAATAAAAATCTTAAAAAAAAAAAGGTTCCACATGAGGATAAAACTTGATAAAAATATTGAGACTGAAGAGAGACCGTATTCATATCCTAAGGGAAAGTCATAATATGAAGATGTATGAATTGAGAATAAAGAATCTTGATTGGTATATTCTCTGACAAGAAAAACTAAGTGACTTTTGACAGAGGTAGAATAGTCTTTCAATGCACATCACAATTTGATCCCAACTCTAGATGTGGGAACTAAGCATACAAAAGACAACTGTTCCTTATTTCATGGCAAATGAATCTGGTTGGTCAGAAATGTCACCTAATCCCCATCAGATAATTTCTTTCCATCATCACTTAAGGAGATCCATGACATTTTAATATACCTATAAAATTATTTTAATTGAGTCTAAAAAAGAAAATTTTGCTGGTTTTGCCTTTAAAAATAGATTTTATTTTACCTGTATAAAAATAAACACTGACATTGAAAAATTTTGCATTTATATACGTGTAAGATAATCTAAGCACTTTTACTTGAATAAACCATATAATCCTTACTACAGCTATATTAAGTGGGCCACTTCAAAAAATACATATTGACAGTTGTGTGACAGTTTTTCATTGCTTATTTCATTCATATTTTCATAATAGTGCACAATATTCTTAGAAAAATATCCATAAATTTCTCAAGCAAAACAGAAAACAGAAAAAAAGTAAGAATTGCCTGGGATAAATGTTGAAGATGCTTCTGTTAAAATGTAAAATTCTGTTAAAAACGTAAAAATGCTCTGTGATGTTAGAGTTAGGAGCGGGAGTATGAATAGAGTAATGGAATTAGGTTTCTCTTCCACATTATGTTACCAGAGAAACAGAATTTATTATCATATTGTGATAGGTTATGTCCCAAATTAACTCTTCCAAACAGGGGGACCTATGAAATATAATGGTAAGTACAGTGTATAAATTTGGATACATTCTTTTGTTTATTCTTCAACCACCTAAGAATCTCTTGTCTAACTGAATTGTCAACTTCCTCACCTTTACCTCCATTTATGTGAAATTTTGATTTCTTAAAAATGTCCCTTGCAATTGGGGAATAATTTCCACATGGGACACAATAATTCAGGAGTTTATTTCATTATCTTCAATATGACTATCCCTAGCACTCCATAAAATAGAGACTGTGTTTCCAGTTTGGGCTGTAAGCAATCGTGTGTGTATACATGTATACATACACATACACAGCACATGTATGCAGTGCTGCAGGTGTACTTCTAAAAGAAATGTGTTTTTTTTTTTTGAATTTGCTCAAATTGTAATTTGGAAGCAAGTTGTTCAGTTGCAGTGTTTGCAAGAATTTTCCTGATCATATTTTTGATATTTGATATTTGCTGCTGTGGTTTTTTTTTTTCCTACAACTTGGAAAATATTCTTTATTTTAATAAACTTAATTCACTATTTTTTACCTGTTAAGGACTTTTGAGAGATAACATTTGAAGTCATGGTCTAAAGACAAATGCAAAAGAGTTTCATAGAAGAGAATTAGGAATGGATGGCATATATAAGTCTAGTAGTAGTTTGTGAGCAAGTATGTGGGAATGAGAGAAGAGGGGGAATTATGAAGTGAACTGATGGTTGTGTGTACTTGTTGGGCATTATTGAAAGCACATTAGGAAATCATCAGCGGTTACTGATTTACCTTGTTTTATATCATATTTTTGGTAATTTATCAGAGTGTGTTTTTTGTTTTGTTTTGTTTGTTACCAGTTAGTCCAGGGAATTATAAATTCCTTGAGCTCACAAAGCTTTTACATAATAAAGTCTTTCTGATCTCAAACTGTATCCCCTGCACCACACTCTCAAGGGAATGATGGTACCAGCTAAAAGAATTCAGCTAAAATCTCATGTGCTGTACTACAAAGTAATCCTGGGAAGATGTAAAGCCATATAACTTAGAGCATTATAATGGCTGGTAGTAGAAACTGACTCTTCTTATTTTTTCCTATGTAGAGGCTTTAATTTGTTCTAATTTTTTATAATCAAAACTCGATTGAAAAGTATAAATCTCATATAATGCTCTGGGGTTTTGCAGGTTTTGTTTACCTAAATGGTCCTTCCTCATAGGGTGAAATAGAAGAAGTATCAATAAAGTATCAGATTCCATTGACATAAGATACAGTATTCCTTATTTGAAACAAGGAGAGATGATTCTAGTATGGGAAGTCATAGTCCAAATTCAAGAGTCAAATTCTGCCTCCCTGATAAAATGAAGACGCTAGGGATTAGTATCTAAACTAGCACTTGTACAGGGAGACGGTCAGGTGCAGGGGAAAGTAGATCTGGAACAACTAGGAAAGGCCTCACTGCCTGTGACATTTAGAGCAGCATATCTGACAGGTATGAATCCCAACTAAGCTATTTATTATGTGAATCTATCTCAGTTATTTATTTCTCCCATCCAGGGATAATAATGGCACCTGCTTTATTGGATTGTTGTAAAGGATAAATGAGAGAATAGCTTTAAAGCAATACATAGTTTCTGTTACATAACATGGACTCATTAAATGCTGGCATCCCCTGCTTAGGCTTTTTGTGTGTGTGTGTGTGTGTGTGTGTGTGTGTGTGTGTGTGTGTGTGTGTGTGTTCACAAGTGGGAATGGGGGAAGAAATAGATAGTACTGTAGCAATCTAAGTGCTGATTTGCAGACTAGGAGTTCCCGAGCCCAGCACTTGGGTTTCACTGTGTAATTCTGCCAAATATAGTCATTCCAATGTAGTAATAAATTGAACTTTCATATGAACGCGATTATACAACTTTATGGTTCATTTCCTGTGACATCTATGGCACAAGTGAACGGTAACAGTATCATATGGGATGGAGACATGTGAAAGCAGGGATGTGAATACTGTCAGAAAGTGCCTAGACCCCAGATTTATTTGAAGGAAATACCTGCAACTTTGGAGTTACATTTTGCAATAACCATACTGATTTGGTATAATCCTTATTAAAATCAAGAGCACCTGACATCTTCATTAATCTAATAAAGCCTAAGTACGGATATTTGTACAGTTTCCGTTAGCCTTTGGAAGTGGTAAAAATAACATGTAACCCATGTGTCTTTGGGAGACATCAGGCTGTAACCACTGTTCTAAAGTCAATAGCCACTGTTGATAATAATCTAATCCGCTCAGGTTGAAAGGAAAAGGAAGTACTATTTTTGCTCTGGTGGCCTGGAGTAAAGAATGTGTCCCTCCACATTTGATGTTTGTTCCAAAGCCCGAGTGTGGTAATAAGGAATGACTCAGAGCTGCCTCCTCTTTGCCATTAGAACTGAAAGCATCCCGATTAAATTGGAGAAGAGTGCTGTACTTTTCATTACAATAGGGACTGCTCTTGCCAAAAGGAAATTTTCCTTAATTAATGAGCAAGTACTCCTTTCAGGTACTACACAATGAGGTCATTGCAGTACAACTTTTCCTGCAAAGGGCAGTCAGCCTCTGACTCGGGTTGAGAGGAGGAGGCAGTTTAGAGTAATTGCTGAGGTGATAGGCATTGGCGTCAGAGCACCTTGCCATGAAATATTGGTTGTTAGTGAATTTTTCAATAATCTTGAGCGTGTTATTTCACATCTTGGTTTCCTCTTCTGTAAAAGTGCATATGCCAGTTCCTATCTCATAGATTTATTGTTACAATAAAACAAGGTAAGTATGATAAAGGACTTAGCACAGTGCTTAGAATTTAGTGGGGTGCTTAGTAAGTGGTAGCATTTTCTGAACATTTTTATTATTAGTCTTTATTTGATTTAATAATGGAAGCTATGATTTTCTCATGAAATATGGGTCCAAGAGAAAAATGATCAAAACATACTTCGTTATTTATTATGAGTTGATGTCAAACACTACCTTCTGCTTGGACCCCCAAACTGTAGTTTCATAAAAATTACAGCCTGACTAGTAGGGATGACAAATTAGTTTTTTCTCACAAAATGTTGAAAAGCAGTCTGAGGCAACATCTAGACACATTGAAATCATGTGCCATAATTAATAGTGATATCTACCAGAGGGGAAAGAATGGAACCTGAAGCTACATATGCCACCCACTTTCTGTAGCTGACCTAGACCAGCACAGCCTCCCCTCTTACTCAAATGAAAGCAACTGGAAAATTGGCTCTGTTTCTCAAACGTCCATTGACTGATGAATGGATAAAGATGTGGTGTGTGTGTATGTATGTATGTATATGTGTGTGTGTGTGTGTGTGTGCGCGCGCGCATATATATATACCTATATACATAAAATGAAATATTACTCAGCCTTAAAAAGAATGAAATCTTGCCATTTCATGGATGGAGCTAGAGAGTATTATGCTAAGCCAAATGAATCAGTCAGAGAAAGACAAATACCATATGATTTCACTTGTGTGAAATTTAAGAAACAAAAGGAACATAGAGGGGAAAAGAGAGGAAAATCAAGAAACAGACTCTTAACTATAGAGAACGAACTGATGACCATCAGAGGGGAGGTGGGTGAGAGAATGGTGAAAATAGGTGGTGAGGATTAAGGAGGGCACTTGTGATGAGCACTGGGTGATGTGTGGAAGTCTTGAATCACTGTCTTGTACACCTGAGACTAATATTACACTGTGTGTTAACTAACTGGAATTTAAATAAAAGTTTTATGAAAGGAGAATTGGCTCTGTTTAATTAATATTAACATTATGTCACTTACCTCTGATAATTGCTAAGTCACCAGCTCTTTCAATTTTAGGGGAATTATTTCAGGTGATTGATGTGTGTGGTATAAGCCAAATAAAACATTAAAAAATTGTTCAACCAATATTTCTTCATCACTTTTTAAATACATTTTGAGTAATCAGCTTTTTTAAATGCTGGGGAAATGATGATAACATTAACCTTATTGCTGCAGCATCTCAATATCACAGCTCATTCAGAGGGGAACAATTTGCAAAGTTTAGAAACCCAGGTGGTTCGTACTTGATTTTCAAACTAATTGTTTTTCTCACATCAGAAGACTAGAGTTTCATTAATGTTGGATAGACCCAATAGATAAAAGTATAAAACTGATATGTATTTACCTGCTTTTCCTAGTTAGACGTTAATTAGTTGTAAAACAGATCAATTTCACATTTAAAAAAGAAACCTGTGTTTGTCTTTATTCAAGATACATACATGGTCTATAATCCTAATCCACAGATATTTCCCATTTCTGTATTTATTTATAGAAAAACAAAAGTGAAATTTGTTATCCTCCCCCCCAACCTCCCCATTTTGTTTTTTCCTTCAACAGGCAACATGTTTTAATAGTATCTTGAGTTTCTTTCAGGAAAAAAATGCAGAGGGACACATTAATTTGTTTTTTAGCTACCAATATTAATAATATAGGTACTCTTCTGTACTTTATTACATGATCCTTTATTATAAAAATACAAGGGATTTTTCACACAAAACAAATGTAGGAAAATGCAGAATTGAGCTGGAACAAGGGACTTCCTTTCTCTTTTATAGGGTAGATATATTTTTTCTTTGCTTCTGGGGGCTCTGTTTTCATACTTTTCTCTGTTGACCCACTTTAACTTCTTAGATATATAGCGTGGCAGAAAGTAGCTCCACCACTCACAGCTTCTAAAATCAAAACCCAATTCCTTGTTCAAATTGTGATAGAAAATAATCTTATTGCTTTTGCCTCACCTCTGGCTTGGTTCTTCTGCCATTATTCACCATTTGAAGTTCAATCAGATGCCCATCTCAGGGATGGAGGGCTTGGGGAGAGGGGTCATCAGAGCAATAGATTTTTTTTTTTTCTAGATGGGTATAAACAGAATCCTCCTCCTCCAAATCTCATTCTCTGTACATAGTCTTTTTCCTTCTTGCCCTTCAATTTCTGTCTGTGAACATGGTCATTCCTTCAAATTACTTCAAATATTACTTCAAAATACATATTTTGTGTTTAGGTATCTTTGCTTTTCTATTAATTGTTTTTAATCTTGCATCCGTAAACTTATAATTTTCCCTGAATATTCATGTATTCATCTTCTGTCCATTCTGTTCTGTACTCTGAATTTCTTTTTTTCTTTCTTTTTTTTTATTATTATGTTATGTTAATCACCATACATTACATCATTAGTTTTTGGTGCAGTGTTCCATGAGTCATTGTTTGTGCATAACACCCTGTGCTCCACGCAGAACGTGCCCTCTTTAATACCCATCACCAGGCTAACCCATCCCCCACCCCCCTCCCCTCTAGAACCCTCAGTTTGTTTTTCAGAATCCATCGTCTCTCATGGTTGGTCTCCCCCTCCGATTTCCTCCCCTTCATTCTTCCCCTTCTGCTATCTTCTTCTTCTTCTTCTTCTTCTTTTTTTTTTAACATATAATGTATTATTTGTTTCAGAGGTACAGATCTGTGATTCAACAGTCTCGTGCATTTCACAGCTCTCACCATAGCACATACACTCCCCCATCAATTTCTTTTTTAAAAATTTCTTTATTATGTTATGTTAATCACCATACATGACATCATTAGTTTTTGCTGTAGTGTTCCATGATTCATTGTTTGTGCGTAACACCCAGTGCTCCATGCAGAGCGTGCCCTCTTTAATACCCATCACCAGGCTAACCCATCCCTCCTCCCCCTCCCCTCTAGAACCCTCAGTTTGTTTCTCGGAGTCCATTGTCTCTCGTGGTTGATCTCCCCCTCCGGTTTCCCCCTCTTCATTTTTCCCTTCCTACTATCTTCTTCTTCTTCTTCTTTTTTTTTTTTTTTTAACATAAAATGTATTATTTGTTTCAGAGGTACAGGTACTCTGAATTTCTTAAGAACTCTCTACTTTTTCGGGTGCCTGGGTGGCTCAGTTGGTTAAGCGACTGCCTTCAGCTCAGGTCATGATCCTGGAGTCCCGGGATCGAGTCCCACATCGGGCTTCCTGCTCAGCAGGGAGTCTGCTTCTCCCTCTGACCCTCTTCCCTCTCGTGCTTTCTATCTCTCATTCTCTCTCTCTCTGAAATAAATAAATAAATCTTAAATAAAAAAAAAAGAACTCTCTACTTTTTCTTTCTATACACACCACACCCCTGACACACACACACACACACACACACACACACACACACACACACACACACACACACACACACACACACACTACAACCTTGCTTCCAGGAGCAAAAGAATGATAAACCAACTGAAAATGCAAATACAGTTTATAGTAATTATAATGTATAATTGATAAAGGAGTATGTGTATGTGAGTTCTAATTTTTATTTTTATTTTTTAAAAGATATTTACTTATTTGACAGAGAGAGAGAAAGCACAGGACAGAACAAGCAGGGGGAGCTGCAGAAGGAGAGGAGAAGCAGGCTCCCCGCTGAGCAGGGAGCCCGATGCGGGGCTTATCCCAGGACCCTGGGATCAAGACCTGAGGGGAAAGAAAGCAGACACTTAACTGACTGAGCCACCCAGGCTCCCCGAGATGTGATTTTTTAAAAAAATCTCTTATTCTACAGTTTTCCCAATACCTAGGTTCTACAGTTTCTCTCCTAACCAACTTTTAAATTCTGCTAAATGGGGGCCGCCTGAGTGGCTCAGGCATTAAGCTTCTGCCTTCGGCTCAGGTCGTTATCCCAGGGTCCTGGGATCGAGACCCGCATCGGGCTCCCTGCTCCGCGGGGAGCCTGCCTCTCCCTCTCCCACTCCCCCTGCTTGTGTTCCCTCTCGCTGTCTCTTTCTCTGTCAAACAAATAAATAAAATCTTTAAAAAAAATTCTGCTAAATGAGGTTGAAGTGAATAATAAACCTGTGATTCCAGAAAACTATGTTAATTATGTTACAAAATTATAATAGAAATAAAATTACCTATAAAAAGGAAAGTGATTGATTATGGTATAAGCCTCAACTTATAGCAGAAGTCCTTGAAGAACAAACCTGACCCCTGGATTCTGAGTCCTTTGAATAGTGATAGCAGTGACATATGGCTTGTGACTTGATCGGTTGTGTCTCTAGGAAACACAGTATTAAAGAAAGGATATGAGCCATGACATAGCAATAAGTCACTGCAGCCTGAGGCCGAAGCTTCAATATGTAAATCTGTAAACTCTTTAATATGTCTAGATAATAAAACTGGAATTACACACAAAGCAATCATTTGGAGTGGCCATTTTCGGACAGCTGAAGGACACTAAAGTGTATTTGAGTTTGAGAAATATGCATCGCACTGATTTTGGTGGATTGGAATTGTCAGTAATCCACTTTGTAACAGATTGTTCAAATGCTTTTCCTAAAAGTTTGCAGATGCTGGGGTTGCCTATGCGTGTGTCTTAACTAGACAACTTTCTTTTCTTTCTTCCTTATTGAGATATAACAGACATATAACATTGTATAAGCTTCAGGTACAACCCTTTGTACAAAAGCGTTGATTTGCTACCTTTATATACTGTAGTGATTACTGTCTTAGAGTTTGCCACTGTCTCTATCACACAGGCGGCTTTCCAAAGTATTACATAAAGATGACGAAAGGTACCTGACTCAGTCAATAGTCCTGACCTAAATTCCAACCTTGAGAGGACAGAGGAGAACAGGGCAACTATCCACGTTCTTTCTGCCACCTAGAAAAGCTGCTGCTCTCTGGAACTTTTATACAACCTCAGAAGAAATCTAGGGCATAGAAAAAATCATTTGGTTTCCTAATTAAAACTGACCACCAACCAGTCCTGCAATAGGGATGCAAATTAGGGAAGTAATTTTTATTGGGTAGTTTTGTAAGTTTGTATATACTCTTCTGTACCTGTTAGATGATTAAAAAAATAAAAATCAGTTGTATCTATTTCTAAATTTATGTGTGTAGATATTTCTCTATTTTATTTGGTGCATCATTAATGTATTCCGCCAGCTGTTAAGAGTAACTTTTAGTTTCTCATGGTCTTGAGCTTTTCATTTTTCATAAATTAAAAACAATACCTTCTGCTCAACAGTTGGGATAAAAGGACTAAGGAGATAGTATTTTTAAAGAACACACAGTTTTGTAGGGTGGGTTAATGTTTAATACACATATGTTCAAGTAAGGAAGTATTTACCAGGTAAATGCAGTGTGATATTAAAAGTGTTGAAGAAGAGTCCAGTATAGACACTAACCAGTAAGTGGAGATGTTGGTCTTAGAGTGACGGATTGGGAAATATAATGTGATCTACCACAGTGTCCATTCTTGAGACTTGAACACTGTCAGAAATTGTTACGCTTTCTTATATATTGTCTCCCCATTTTCCACAGCTACTATTTCAAACCTTCTCCGCTAACACCTCTTACCATAAACTATATCCTATATCTATTTTGGCAAACAACCTTCTTATTTCCTTAAGGCCGGAAAAAGATTAATTAAATTTCCTACTTCAGATTCTAAAATTTATCTAAATCCCCACTATCTAATCTAAATCCTTGTTAACTTTCTAGTCTAACCCAGCAAGTAAGGCAACAGCCCTCCCCAAGGCCTGAGGAATCCTGTTACTTGTTGCCTCCTTTGAAATATTGCTCTATCGGTTATCCCTCTGTTATGTCTCCAACTTCTCCTTTTGACTGATTCTTTCCACCCAGTGCAGATACCCAGTACTTGTCTAGCTTTGTTATTATATGTTTGCTAACTTAATATTCAAAATAATCTCATGAGGCAGGTATTGTCATTATGAAGCAGGTGCATCATTAATCCCAATTTATAGATGAGGTGATTAAGGCACAGAGATGTTAAGGAAATTATTTATTAATGAGAAATTCAACAAAACTCATGTTCATCTGTAAATATAGTGCACTCTCACCAAACTCTTCAGTGGTGGATTTTATACCTCAATTTCCTCCCAAACCACTCATTTTAAAAGGGAGGAGGGGGTTAAGAGAGAAAGGGAATGAATGAATGAATGAATGGATGACTGAATATGTTGTTCTGGAAAAAGACTTTTTTTTTTTTTAAAGATTTTTATTCATTTATTTGTCGGAGAGAGAGCGCACAAGCAGAGGGAGTGGCAGGCAGAGGCAGAGGGAGAAGCAATTTCCCCGCTGAGCAAGGAGCCCGAAGCAGGTTTAGATGCCAGGACCTGAGCCGAAGGAAGACGCTTAACCAACTGAGCCACCCAGGCATCCCTGGAATAAAACTTCTAAACTACTTAGGACAGTACATAAAATAATAATGAAAAAAAATTTAGTAGTAAAATTATTGGAAAATAAATTCCTATTCAATACATACTGGACCTGGCTAACATTTGAAAAAATTGAATAAAATATATATGTATACATACTAATACATAGTATTTAATAGATTACTCAAAATACATACCAAAATGAATTAATAATTTAATTAGGCATTTTTCAATTTTAAATTGAAATGAAATTAGTGACTTTTAAAAAATGTGGTGTAAGGAGGAACTTTCTCATCCTGACATTAAAACCAGAAACCATAGGGGCACATGGGTGGCTCAGTTGCTTAAGCATCTCACTCTTGATTTCAGCTCAGGTCATGATCTCAGAGTCATGAGATCAAGCCTGACCCTTGGGCTCCAGGCTCAGTGGGGAGTCTGCTTGAGATTCTCTCCCTCTCCACCTGCCCTTCCCCCCACTTGCTCTCTCTTTCTCAAATAAATACATCTTTAAAAAAAAAAAACCAGAAACCATAAAAGCAATAAATTTAACTACAAAGTGTAACATGGAAGTTTATGTATGCGGAAACAAAATTAATTCTCCTTAAAACCTACATAGATACTGATTGAAAATTAGAAATATATTTTTCAGTGTGTAGCTGATCTTAGAAAAACAGGATACAAATTCCAGGGGCCAAAACCAAGAGAATGCTAAGCTGAAGCTGAGCTTTGCTGATCTCAGTGACTTGACACAAAGGCATATGTTTTAATGGCTATTAAAAAACTAAACTTTGGGCAATTTAGAAAAAGTATTGAACTGAGATCCCTCATAAAGCTGGAGTCCTGCAGAGCTAAAATTCCGGTGAAACTGGATAGACCCCATGAAAATGTGTATGTCTCAACAAGGGTTTGGGTGTAAAAGTCTCTTTGAGATAAATGGAGCTACTAATAGACCTTTCCATAGCATGTGTAAATGCTGTATGTGTACAACATTGGGAAACTCCAGGTTCAGGAAATAAAGAAGCTCCACATTGGTGTCAGCATGCCAAAAGCAAGAGGAAATTCCTTCTACACATGTTGAGATAACCCATTTTTCATAGGGTTCTACAACAACAACAAAAATCCAGTTGAACATGAGACTATAGTACAAAGTTAAAACATTTGAGAAAATAACAAACAGCAGACAATAGCTCCAAAGAGTTCAAATATGGAATTAGTAATAAAATGTAAATAGAATTAAGTTTTAATAAACCTTACTTTAGACAGTTTTTGAATTACAGAAAAATTGTGGAAATAGTATAGAGTTCTATATTATCAATGTATCCGGCACCTACTGCTAATTATTAGCATCTTTAATTAATACAGTATGTTTTTTTACAGTTAAATTCATATTGATATTTTTAACAACAGGGCATCACTTATTAAGATTTCCTTAGTCTTTACCTGATGTCTTTTTCCTGTTCTAGGATCCCATCCAGGATACCACATTGCATTAATAGTCATGTCTCCTTAGGCTGCTCTTGGCTCAGGAAACTAGGAATAGTTCTAGAAGGGAGCTTGTATAACACAATAACACACATTTCCAAAAACCTTACAGTTGACATCAAACTTAATGGTGAAACATTGGACAGTTGGCTGTTGTGAATACTGTTGCTGTTGCTGTGAACATTTGTGTACACATTATTTTATTGTTGTTCTGTTCTATTTTGAGTACCTGCTTTCAGTTCTTTTGGGTATATACCCAGAGATGGAATTGCTTGATCATAGAGTAATTCTATTTAACTTATTTGGGAATCACCAAACTTTTCAGCATCATCTGTATACCATTTTAGATTTCCACCAGTATTGTATGAGAATTCCAACTTCTCCACACCCTTGCCAACACTTGCTACTTTTCATGTTGCTATTATTATTATTGCCTTCTTAGTTGTTATTAAGTGGTGTCTCATTGATTTACATTTCAATAATGACTAGTGATGTTTGAACATCTTTTCCTGTCCTTCTTGACCATCCTTAATCTTTGGTGAAATGCCTATCCAAGTCCTTTGCCAATTTTTTAATTGGTTGTCTTTCTTTTTATTGTTGAGTTGTTAAGGTTGTTGATATATTCTGGACACTTGACCCTTAACAAATATATGAATTGCAAATATTTTCTCCCAAACTATGAGCTGTATTTTTCTTGATAGTATCCTTTGCTTAATACAAAAATACTAGTTTTGAGAACGTCCAATTTATGACTTAAATTTTTTTGCTGGTGCTTTTGATGTCATCTGTAAGAATTCATTGTTAAATCCAAAGTCATGGAGATTTACTCTTCTGTATTTTCTTCTAAGGTGCTTATAGTTTTAGCTCTTAAATTTAGGTCTTTGATCCATTTTACATTCATTTTTTTATGTAGTATGTAGTGAGGGTCTAATTTTATTCTTTGCATGTAACTATCTAATTATTGCAGCACCATTTGTTGGACAGACCTTTGTCCACATTGGATTGTCTTAGCACCTTTGTTGATAATCAGTTGACCATAGATAATTGGTTTATTTCTGGACTCTCAAGTACATTTAATTCATCTATACATCTGTCTTTATGCTGGTGTCTCATTCTCTTGATTACTTTAGCTTTGTAAGTAAGTTTTATTGAGTTTTGAAGTCTGGAATTGCGAGTCCTACACATTTGTTTTTCAGGATTGTTTTGATGTTCTGAGTCTTTTGTGATTCCATAGAAATTTTAGGATCATCTTTTCTGAGTGTGCAAAAAAGGGCATTTGGGATTTTGGTAGGGATTACATTTAATCTGTCCATTGCCAGGGAGATTATAGCCTTCTTAACAATTTATTTAGGTCTTTATTTTTTTTTTTCAACAGTATTTTGTAATTTCCAGTATATAAGTCTTACAGTTCTTTGGTTAATATTTTCCCTAAATTTCTTATTTTTTTCAAAGTTTTTATTTAAATTGCAGTTAGTTAACATACAGTGTTATCTAGTTTCAAGTGTACAGTATAGTGATTCAACACTTCCATACACAAGTGCTCATCACGAGTGCATTCCTTAATCCCCATCATCTGTTTCACCCATCCCCCACCTACCTCCCCTCTGGTAACCATCAGTTTGTTCTCTATAGTTAAGAGTCTGTTTTTTGGTTTACTTCTCTGTCTCTCTTTTCCCCCCTTTGCTCATTTGCTTTGTTTCTTAAATTCCACAAATGAGTGAAATCATATGGTATTTATCTTTGACTTATTTTACTTAGCATAATACTCTCTAGCTCCATCCAGTCATTGCAAATGACAAGATTTCATTTTTTTTTATGGTTGAGTAATATTCCAGTGTGTGTGTGTGTGTATATACCATTTCTTTGTCCATTCATCAGTTGATGGACACCAGGGCTGTTTCCATAATTTGGCTATTGCAGATAATGGTGCCATAAACTCTTATTGTTTTTTGTTGCTATTCTAATCATAACTTCCTTTCAGATTATTCATTGATAGTGTATAGAAATAAAATTTATTTTCATAAGTTGATTATCCTGTAACTTTTCTAAATTTGTTTACTAATTTGACTAGTTTTTTGAGGGGATTATTTAGGATTTTCTATATATAAAATCATGTCATCTATCAATATGGATGTTTACTTCTTTTTTTTCCGTATGGATGCTTTTATTTCTCTTTTTTTGCTTAATTCATCTGGCTAGGACTTTCAGCACAATGTTGAATATTAGTGGGGAAAGAAAGCATTTTTATCTCATTGTTGATCTTAGTGGAAGGCTTTCAGTCCTTCATCACTAAGTAAGATATTCACTGTGGATTTTTCATAAGTGAACTTTATCATGTTGAAGAAGTTGCCTTCTGTTCCTAGTGTACTGAGTTTTTTTTAATCATGAAAACAGTGTATGATTTTGTAAAATACTTTTTCAGCGTCAATTAAGGTGATCTTTCCCTTCATTCTATTAGTGTGGTGTTTTACATTAATTAATTTTTTTGTTGCATTCCTGAGATAAATCCCACTTGGTTATGAAGCCTGAGCTGTTTAATATGCTGTTGGATTCATTTTGCTATCACATTACTAGGATATTTTCATCTATATTCATAAGGAATCTTGGTCTCTAGTTTTCTTTTCCTGTGATGCCTTGTCTGGCCTGGTGTCACAGTAACACTCACCGCAGAGTATGAATTGTGAAGTATTTCTTCTGCTTCTGTTTTTTGGAAGAGTTTGAAAAGGACTGTCATTAGTTCTTCTTTAAATGTTTAGTACAGGGGTGCCTGGGTGGTTCAGTCATTAAATCGTCTGCCTTCAGCTCAGGTCATGATCCCAGGGTCCTGGGATCAAGCCCTGCATTGGGCTCCCTGCTCCGCAGAGAGCCTGCTTCTCCCTCTCCCACTCCCCCTGCTTGTGTTCCTGCTCTCGCTGTCTCTCTCTGTCAAATAAATAAATAAAATATTAAAAAAAAATAAATGTTTAGTGCAGTTCACCAGTGAATCCATCTAGTTCTGGGCTTCTCTTTGTTGGGATGTTTCTGATTACTGATTTAATCTCTTGACTCCCTTCAGGTCTGTTCAGATTTTCTATTTTCTTGAGTTAGTTTTGATAGATTGTATGATTCTCTGAATCTGTCTGTTTCACCTAGGTCATGAAGATGTTGGCATACAGTTGTTCATACTTTTTTCTTATAACCCTTTTTGTTCCTTTAAGGTTGGCAGTAATGTCACCACTTTGAATTCTTTTATCAATAATAGTTTTTCTTGGTGAGTCTAGCTGAAGTTTGATCAATGTATTGATCATTTCGAAGAACCAACTTTTGATTTTGCTTTTTTATTTTCTATTATATTTATCTCTGCTTTTTTTCCTCCTTTAATTTCCACCTTCATGTTTGCTAGTGTTGGGAGTCTGCTTTCCTTTTCCTAGTTTCCAAAGATAGGAAATTGGCTTATTGATTTGAGGTCTTTATTCTCTCAATATAGTCATTTATGGTTATAAATTTCTGTGTACTGCTTTCACTGAATCCAATGAGTTTTGATATGTTTTTGTTTTTATTTTCCTCAGAGTATTTTCTAATTTCTCTTTTGATTTCATCTTTGACCCTTGACCCATTGGTTGTTTAAAAGTATGTTGTGTGATTTCCATTTATTTGTGATTTTCTTCTCTTACTGATTTTTGTGTTTTTATTTGTTGGTTTAATGAATTTTCTGAGGTAATTGTGTAAAGTGTTCATTGTTTGTCATGTGTAGTCACTGAATATTGTGTTAGCTTATTGGTCAATTAGTGATTGGCAAAGATTTCCTTATACATTTGGAACTAAACCAAACCAAACCAACAAAGCAAACAAAGCTTTCCCAGTTTTTGCAAATTGGCACTGTGTTGGGGTTTTCCTTTAGTGTTGTGCCTTAGTGTTCACTTCGTACTTGTGTGGACACAGCAAGTCAGTTAAGAGTTGAGAAATTAGGATTTCTTTGGTCTTTTTGGAACATGCATCTAGTCCTGGCAAGCATGTGACCTTCTAGATTTCTTAGAATGTAAAGGAACTTTTCAAATGCCTTATTTTTCCAAATGTTTCCTCCCCACTACCTCTTTCTTCCCAGGCTTTTCAGTCTGTCTATTATTTGCATGACTGTGATCTTTGTCCTGGATAGCACCTGCTGGTTCACAACCTCTTTGGGAGGTTTCTGGTGTGTTCTGAAACCTGCTTCTATACATGGAAGGTAGGCAGAGACCAAAGAAAGAGGCAAACCGCTCCAGATTGGTAGATGACAGTTTTAATGAGCAAGGGAACTTACTTAAGAAGCTCGGGTGACCTCAAGAAGAGTAGTTTTTGCACCTGCCCACCAAATCTTAAAAATTTATATAGAGGCCTTCACTGGATTCAGTCACATATACCATCTAGATAGTCTCAGTACCACATTTCTATCTCAAGACTTTATCCTTTGGGAAGCTTCTGGGAATGGGAAAGAAAAGCAGAATACACATTCCAGGGATGAAAGAAGGAGTGGGGAGCCTCTAATGGCCCCAGGTCCAGCTCATGACCAGTGGTCACATCTTCTTAATGACCTCCCCCAAAAGCAACATCTAATATATTTGCCATTCTATGCTTATGGCAAATGACACCTGGAAATGTTCCTCAGCCTTGGACAAGTTCTGAGGTGGTGAAAAAAAGCCAAGTCCTGAGCCAGGTCTTCATGGAGCCACCAGATAGGTTGAAACATGCTAATATAATTTTGAGAAGAAGGTTATATTGCTTCCTGTGGTACTGGCAGCCTACACCAGGAATTCAGGATCCTTTATTGAAGACTGCTGCAGAGCTGAGGAGTGGGGAGAGTGGTAATAGGGTAAGTCAACATGTCCCAGAGTCCTTTTACTGAAATTCAGCATTTTTTTCTTAAATATTCCATTCATGATGCTTTTCTTACTAGATGACAGAATTCCAAAACAGCTGATTTTGGCAGTTTTTGCCAGTTTAATTGTTACTTTTGGGGAGTGAACATCTTTGGACTTCTTTACTTTTTTTTGTCAAATGTCCTCCTTCACATTTGAAGCATATTTTTCCTGGATATAGAATTAAAGGTTGATTTTTTCCCCCCAGCATTTTAAATATTTCACTCCATTCTCATTTTGCTTGCATGGTTTTTGATGAGAAGTCTCCTGGAGTTCTTATTCTTGTTCCTCTGTAGATGAAGTGATCTCTCTCTCTTTTTCTCTTTCACATGTACATGTACTTCTTTTAAGATTTTCTCTTGGTCTTTGTTTTTTTGCAGATTGAATATGATATACATAGGTGTAGATTTTTGGCATTTATCCTGCTTGGTGATGACATCAGACCCATTATATATTTATTGATTGACTCATTGCCCAGAGCCAGGGAACTACAAAATTTATTTGGGCTTTTATGCCATAAATTATAATTATGATAATTATCCAGATAATTCAAACTCAACCAGTAAGTTGCATTTCTCTTTAAAGTAATTATGTGTCTTTTGCCAATTTTATGTGTTATCTATGATATCTATATTTTTCTATCCTATTTAAAATTTGATAAAATATGGGGTGCCTATGTGGCTCAGTAGGTTAAGGATCCAACTCTTGGTTTCTGCTCAGGTCATGATCTCATGGGTCATGGGATCTTGAACTGTCCCCCTCCCACTCTGGCTCCATGCTCAGTGGGGAGTCTGCTCCAGGATTTTCTCCCTCTGCCCCTCCCCCTACTCACACTCACTCTCTCTCTCTCAAATAAATAAATAAGTCTTTAAAAAAAGAAAATAAAATTTGATAAAGCACAAAAGGTTTAACTTGTTATTTAAATCATATAGTGTCAAAATGTTTAAGACGTCGTTTTCCAAGTTTGATGATGTTAGCAGGCCATTCTGTGACATGCACTGAAAATTTAGACTTCTAATCTTATATACATAAATGTAATAATAGCAGTGATTACTATCTAAGGATGCTTAGAATTTAATTCTATTTCTTTTCAGATGTAGTTGCTATGGAATCACAAAAGCAGCACTTATTGAAATTCATCACTTTTCTAAAGTAAACGTCATCAGTATAATGACAATGGAATCCAAACCTTTTGATGTGTCATACTTAGATGTTATACAATTTTTTTACTCAAAGGAAGATGCAGTGCAATTCTTGAAAGGAACAAAGAAAACAGCAGTAATGTTTACTTTATTGTTTATACATGAGAGATAAAATTAGTGGACTCCAAAAGGAATTCTACATTTTCTTTTACTTTAACACTTACTGATCATTTACAAAGAACTCAACCCAAACAAAGAATCAATAAGCCAAGAGAAACATCCAGTCAATAACATTGAAATTCACAGCTTAAAAGAGAGAACCAATGGAAGAGTTAACATTATAAATCCTTTGTTCAGGATAATCAATATATAAAATTCTACACTCATTGAATACCTGCTGTGTGTTCTGTTCTCTACCCAGTCATAAAACTCTGAGAAGGAGGTGTTCCTATTAATAGAACTTTGCAGATAATAAAATTGAACTTCATAGAGATTAGAGAATTTCTCTAAAATCTGTGGCCAGATTGTAGAGCTGGAATTTGAATTCCAATATCTCTAACTACAGAAAATTGTGTTTTCCTAATATATCACTGATAAACAAAAAATGTCTTTTAAAATAATTTCCTAAATAAGTATCAACAAAAAAATCTAACTTGGGGCGTCTGGGTGGCTTGGTCAGTTAAGCATCTGCCTTCAGCTCAGGTCATGATCCTGGGGTCCTGGGATCGAGCCCTGCCTTTGGGCTCCCTTCTCAGTAGGGAGTATGCTTCTCCCTCTCCCTCCTGCAAACCCCCCTCCACTCCTGCTCTCTTGCTTGCTAGCTCACGCGTGCTCTCTCTCTCTCAAATAAATAAATAAAATCTCACTTGACTCCTCTGGCAAATATACACTAAATTGTCTTTGTGATGATCTTACGGGTGATGACATCACCTTAGAACCCATAGATGCATACCCGGGAGAAAAGTGAATGTCATTGAAGATATAAAGGGATTCAAAAACAATCTCAGGGAAAAATGACCTATTCAAAAGTCAAGTCATGAGACAGTATTTTCAGCTTGCCATAGTTGCCTATGAAAAAATCTTGCTCAAAATTCATAAGATGAGAAAAATCAAATGTACTACACATTAATGAATGAATAACTTGACCTTTTGCTAGTAAATTTTTATATATAATTTGTTTATTCATTTTATTTTCTTAATATTTTAAGTCCCTGCCAAACACTACTTTGGTTCCAGAGATATATGAACCGATGTTTAAATAATATAACAAAATTGGACATCAGGTAATTAAAGGACACAAGCCCCTAAGAGTTAGGAAACAAAAGAAGTGAGTCCTATGATTGCCCCAGCTTGCTTCCTTTTTAGTTTCCAGGCTGTGTCAAAGGGAGGGAGAAAGGAGGTGAACAAGCAGAATCCCTGTGTTAAGGAGGTGGGGATGAGAACAGAATACCCATGATGAGACTGAGCACAGAGAGAGTCCCAGCTTTTCAGAGGGCCCCCATTTGCATATTCAGTTGTCTACTAATGAGCAGATTCATGAAAACATATATCCCATACAAAGACTTGTACATAAACATTTATAGAAGTGTTACTTGTAATAGCTTAAAACTAAAAGAAAAAAATCTGAATGAGCATCAGTATGTGAATGTATAAACCACTTGCGATATAGACATTCAATGGAATAGTACTCAGTAACAAAAATGGAAATTACTATAGTTATAATAATCACATAGGGTGAATCTCAAAGTATTTATGCTGATTGAATGAAGCCTGACAAAAGCAGTATATTCAGTATGACTCTATGTATATAAAGTTCTAGAAAATGCCACCTAGTCTGTGGTGACAAAGTAACAGTGCTTTCCTTGGACAAGGAATAGAGGGAGGTGATATGAAAAGGAGCCAGACAGAGCGATTTTATATAAAAAGTACATGAGAAAAACCTTGTGTTGGCTTTGTTGAATTGTCTTTTCATCCAGCAGTAATCATAAGTGCAGACTGAATATAAGACCTTAATTTTTAAACTTTTTTTAAAAGAGATTTATTTATTTATTTGAGAGAGAGTGTGCATGTGTGGGGTGGAGGGGCAGAGGAAGAGGGAAAGAGAGTCCTAAGCAGACTCCAGGCTAAGTGTGGAGCCCAACACGGGGCTTGATCTCATGACCCTGAGATCACAACCTGAGCTGAAAACAAGAGTTAGATGTTTAACCAACTGAGCACCCAGGCGCCCCAACTTTTAACCTTTCTAAGGTTATTGAAATTTATTGAAATAATTGGTATTTTAAGGAGAGTAAAATATATTCAGGAATAACATGACTCTTGAGTTCCTATCTCAGTTTTTGTCTTTTACTGGTTATATGGTTTTTTAAGTAACTTGTTTTCTCTGCTTCAGTCTTCTCCAATATAGTATGAGCATAAAAATATCTACCTGCCTAGGCTGTTGTAAAGACCAACGACGATGCTATGTGTAAAGCTTCTGACTCAGAGTTAAGTGTAAATAACCACTCTTATTATTAGCACCATGTGCTTTTCCTGTTGTTCATCTGACAAATTCTTCTGTAATTAGCTCCAACATCATTGATAAAGTCCTACTGATCTTGTCACCTGTGACCTCCTCTCAGTTCATTTCACTCCAGCCATCCTGGTGCTATTGCTCTTGCCCCCCCTGCCCAGAATGCACTGCTCCCACGTATCACTGGCTAACTTACGTCCTCCAAAACCCTCTTCATATATCACCTCCAAAGCTCAATTTATAATCATAAACTGCCACCTCCACTTTTGTAGGACGTATGTACCAAAGGTGGCATAATCACTTGTTCTCTAAATAAGGAATTTAATAAATGGACAAACCAGGTTTTTACTCTTACTTCAGTGAAATTGACCTTCCTGTGAAAAGAAAGAAAGAAATATGTAAGATGTGAAGCTTAATCTGTTGGTTCAATATGAAAATTAATTACCCTAAGGGACTAAAAAATCATTATCTAAATTAGTAATTTTGTTTAGGGTGACCTCAGAGCATAGAAAAACCTCTGAATGACCAAATGTAGACTTACCTAGTCAAATAATATAAAGCCACTAATTGACCCAAAACTTTGATCCATGTAACAAGATATCCTAGGGATAGCAGAATAATCCTGTTCTGTAGTTCATATCGACAGCAGGGTTTATGACCTTGGTGTTGGATCTCAGTACCTCCTAATTGTGTAGTAGCTGTTTAGGGTTTGTTGTTACAAGTAAAGTTGTATGAGATCTGAGTTCAGACTGGAGCAAGTAATTTCAATTTATACTACCTTTATTCCACAAAAGACATGAAGCCCACTTTACAACAGCACCATACATTGATTAGATGGAATCATCTAAATTTGGTAAATAAAGAATAGGACTCATTAAGGTAACAGAGCCAGATAATTGCATCTAAGTTAAATGGTGATCCTCAGAGCTTCCACTCCAGCTCGACATTTTAACAATTATGTTTTACTCAATCTTCTGCAACTTATTATCACAGTCATATTTGCCATAGTTTTTCTAACACTGATTGAGTGAAAAGTTATAGGGCTGTGGTTGGCAAACTGTGACCCACTGGCCAAATTTAGCTGCGTTTTTGTACAGTCTATGAGCTAAGAATGCCTTTCCCCCCCTTTTTTTTTCTTTTACATTTTAAAATAATTTTAAAAAATCAAAAGAAATTCTTTATGATGAATGAAAATTATACAAAATTCAAATTTTGGTATCGGTATAAAGTTTTATTGGAACACATCCATGTCTGTTTACATATTGTTTGTGGCTACATTTGTGATACAAGGATAATGGCGGAGTTGAGTAGTTGTAATAGAGATTGTACGGCTGGCAAAGTCTAAAATAGTTATTACCTATCCCTTTAGAGAAAAGGGGATTTGCTGATCCTCAGTGTAAGCTATACACAGCTATGAAAAGAACCAGATATTGTAGGTCCATACAGACTACTGCAGCCCAAGTGCAGATGACCATAAAATCATATATTAATTAACTACTTTGACCTTTAACTTCATTAGAACTATTAGTCACTCTTGCATCTATTCTATCTTGTACTTTAGCATTAACAATTAAAATACCAATCCCAGCACTCTACCATTGGATAGATTATTTTTCTATTTGTATTGATCCTAGCTGTTGATAGCATCCTGTGATTGGAATAAACTTCAAAATATGCCTCTGTGGAGGTCCTGTAAGAAGTAGTACAAACAATTTCATAGAAGGTTACACAATCAATTGTTTTATTATCAATTATACTAATGGTGGTCATTCACAGTTTCTACCCTCATCATCCTGACTCATGACACCTTACCTTAATATGATTTATTTCAACCCCAACAGAAATGTATTTCTAATCTCTTTTGTCTTGTGCTATTTTTCAGTAATGCAGATGTCTTCCAACATGCTACAAGATTTACTTCTTATTATATTCATTGTCTATGTCTGCTTCCCTGGCCACTAGATTGTAACCTGTATGAGGGTGAGAATTTTATCAGTTTTTTTTTTTTGTTGTTGTTGTTGCTGTTATTGTTCACTGATATTCCCAGTGCTTAAAATAATTCCTCACACATGTGAGGCACTGACTACATATTATTCAATAAATCTCTTTTCTGAAACTTTTGTATCTTCTCTGATAAGAGATAGTAAAACTTTCTTTATTCTCAGAATATATTCTGCATTATAAGTATTTGTTTATATGTTGACATTCTTAGTATATCATTCGGTTTTTAAAAACAGGACTTCTTTAATCTTTGTTTGCAAGTAAAAGTTTGTTGAGACCAAGAACACATAAATAAATAAAATCTTGAAGCACTGAATTAATTGGCTTCTAAATCTAAGGTCAGAATTAATTTGTGTCTTATGGCTCCTTGGATAGTAAAATAATCACTAATGAATCAAAAATTGTTCTGAAAAACTTCCAAATGAGTCTCTGTATTTGCCCTTATAAAATTTTAGGTTGGCTTATAACATTTTGAGTAAGGAAGTTAGTTTTACTTAATGTATACTTTGGAGCCCCTGCTCTATGCAAGGCTGCAGCTGGAACTGGGGTCTGACATGGTTCACACACTCAGCCAGGTTGTAATCCACAAAGATGGTGAATGGAATAGTGTCATTTTCCAGTGAATAACTTGTTTCCAGGAACTAAATTAAATCCTGAGAAACTGGAATATATTTTAAAATGTCCCTGAGAATTTTAGTTTGATAAATTAATACTGGCATTTTTCTCCTCTAAAATGTCAGCAATATCACTTGAAGCTGAGTTACTGTTTCAGTGCGAAAGCCCTCTACCCTCTCCTTGGCAGCTACCTTTTCAGAGTGAAAAGGTGGTAGGAAAAGTCTTGATTTTTTTATTGTAATTGGAGCTATTTATGCTGCCTTGTACTCTTCTTGAGAAAAGGAGAGAAATAATTCAAGAACTTATTTTCCAGGGAACAGAAAACATATTGATTGCATTTGGTGAATCAAAATCACTGAGACTGCCAAAGTCTTTGTTGGGGCTCTTTTTGTACAGCCCACATTACAGTCCCTCTGTCGTCCTTGATTTTGAGCACTCTCACAGTTAACTGTGCAGAGCTAATCATAAGGTAGAATGAACAGCCATTTAATGATTTGCTAATAGATCATGTCGCAAACCAAAGAATCAGGTCACAGACCAAAGGAATAATGCCTCAGTAAAATAAAAATGCTGCCTTGAATTCATCTATTAGAGTCTGCATGCTGCTGAGTGTCTACTTTGACCACACAAACACAACCAGTGCATACGATTATGGTCTTAGCTTAGGCTGCTATAACAAAATACCATGGACTGGGGGCTTACACAACAAATATTTATTTCTCACAGTTCTGGGGGCTGAGACGTTCAAGATCAAGGTCTGGCAGATTTGATTCTTGGTGAGGACCCTTTTCCTAGCTTATAGACAGTTAACATTCTCCCTGTGTCCTTACATGGCCTTTCCTCTGTGTGTGCTCTTCTTGTAAGGGCACTAATCGCATCATGAGGGTCCCACCTTTATGACCTCATCTAAACTTAATTACCTTCCAAAGGCCTACCTCCAACCACCATCACATTGGGGGGTAGCATTTCAAAATGTGAATTTTGGAGGGACACAACCATTTTGCCCATCGTGGTTATATAAACTGTGTAGTTGCAAAGTCTAACAGGAGGCGGGAGCCAGCAAATTATAGCCTGCTACCCATTTTAGTAAATAAAGTTTTATTGGAGCACAGCCATACTGAATTGTTAACATATTAACTGTGGCTGCTTTGAGACTTCAGTGGCAGAGATGAGTACTTACGGCAGGGACTATATGGCTCACAAAGCCTAAAATATGCACTATGTGGCCTTTTAACTACCAACTCCTACTCTAGCTTACACAATTATCTGAGACAATCCTATGAGCATACCTGTAATTCTGCTACTCTGGGTCAATGCTTCTCAAAGCTAAACATGTAAAAGGATTATCTAGAGATTGCTTAGGCTCTTGGGCCCAAGCCCCCAGATGATCTGGATTTGCATTTCTAACAAGTGTCCAGGTGATGCTGTCCAGTGTAAATCCAGAGTCTACAGGGTGATGAGCGTTGTCCTTGTCAAGAAAACTGTTTTTCAGTGTTTGCTCAATTGAGAAAATTATTGTTATACAAAAATGTTATAATGTGTTGAAGGACTGGAATATTTAAGTTATTGTCATAATGATATAATAGCAGTTTCAAACGATTGTGTAAAATAGGAGTGAGGTACAGTGTTTTATAGACATTGTTTGATTTAATTCTCACAGTTTTATTTCTTGAAATATTTCAATAAGTATCATGATTTCTATTTTATGTGAATAAACTGAGGCTTGTACAACATATTGAAGAAATGTGTGTGAAGCCACAAACAGAAAGTGGAGAAAATTAGATTCAGAGTAAGGCCTTCTCACTCCAAATGCCATACTTTTAATCTCACTTTAATCTTCAAAACAAAACAAAACAAAAAAAAAAACCTAACCTGTGATTCTTGGGCATCTGACAACTTTGACTAAAGAAAAGAGCATTTTTGGCAATTTCAATCTTGAAACTAACGGAGTAGGTGGAAAGTGAATATTTTACCCAAATAACTGTACATTTATTTTTACTTTCTCTAAACTAGATAATTAATTTTTACTTCTTATGAGGCATACTGATTTTATTTATTTATTTATTTATTTATTTATTTGGTGGGGAGAGGCATATGTAGGAAGACAAAAACCAACAAAAGTATCTAAACTAGTGTGAATGATATGGTCAGATTGCTTTTGCTGCACTAACAATACCAAACTGAAAGTCTGTTTCTCCAAGTTTAACGAATAACTCTGCCTCCAGGCCAGCATATTTATCATATTTGTCAATAAATTCTGTCAACATATTTATCAATACACCAGAAGAGCTTGTACAGATGCATACACCTCGAGGGCTTACTCTTTGGAAGACATGCTTTAAGCACTTACCAAATTTCAGTTCATTTGATACCTACAATAACACTCGCTTAATGCCCTTTTCATCCGATTGATGAGGCACGGACAGGACATGTATTTTGACCTACCCCATGCTACAAGAAAATATCAGTACCAGAGTCTAAGTCTAAAAGGCTTTTCTTTGACCACAGCACTTATGATGCTGGCAGATGCCAACATGTTGGGAGAGGCAGGTAAAATACTCAATAGCAGATTTACTGGAGTCTTTCATATTTTCTAATTCTATTCAAGATGAATTGCATTATTATCACTATGATAGAATGGATTTTAGGTGGAACCATCCATACCGTCTCCTCTTTGTCATTGTAATTATGCCCACCAGGCTCTTTGGACTCCTATGCAGAAGGTGTCCAGTGATTTACCCAACTTTCTTGTATAAAAGTCCTCTTACAGCTTTTGTGATGTGTGACTTGTCTTGTGGTTTGCTGTGTTTGTGGAATGATACTTCTCTGCTAAGTAATACCCTATTATTTGTCCCAACTGCTAACTGGATATCTAATAGTTCCAATTTATGTGAGGCCCATAAAATTTCCAGTAAATATTTTACAGGTTAAGAATTGCATACGTCGATATTTACATGATAGTGATAATGGTTTTAAAAGCTTCTCCCAATGTGCAAATGAGTGATTATTCTTAAATTGCCCAATGCTTGTGTTCTGTACATTGTCATTTGGTTAGCAGATAGAAACTATAGATAAAGAAATTTTATGTGTTTAAAATGGCAGAAATTAAACAAAGTTGAATGGATTTCCCTTTCAAAAATCTCTAAGCTTTACTAATTACTATTGTTAAGAATTTATACGGACCTTGTGTTTGCCAGTACTTTACAGGCAGCATTTAACTATTTACCTGGGATTATTGATGCAGTTATTTTTACCATTTTATATGTTTGTAAAGTTAACAAACAAAATTAAATGCTTTTGTGATGTGCATGTTCACGTGCGTTCGTGTGTGTGTGTGTGTGTGTGTGTGTGTGTGTGTGTGTATGAAAAACATGGCAAATGCCCATGGAATTGATACTATAACAGATTTTCTGTCTCCTCAAATCATGGTGACTTTCATGGTAATTGAAGTGATAGTAATTCAATCAATAAAGAATTTCAAATTTCAATAAAATGTAGTGCTAGAACACTCAGTGACAGTTTTATTTTTATTTTTTTATTTTATTTTTAAAAATATTTTATTTATGTATTTGACAGAGAGAGACACAACAAGAGAGGGAACACAAGCAGAGGGAGTTGGGAGAGGGAGGGAAGGAGAGGGAGAAGCAGGCTTCCTGCAGAGCA
Source organism: Eumetopias jubatus (assembly GCF_037043125.1). Taxonomy (NCBI): domain Eukaryota; kingdom Metazoa; phylum Chordata; class Mammalia; order Carnivora; family Otariidae; genus Eumetopias; species Eumetopias jubatus. The sequence goes on along the minus strand of NW_028274819.1, from coordinate 24,022,981 downwards.
GGGAGCCCGATGTGGGGCTCAATCCCAGGACCCTGGGATCATGACCTGAGCCGAAGGCAGACGCTTAACGACTGAGCCACCCAGGCGCCCCTCAGTGACAGTTTTAACATGCATTCAATATCTGGGGGCATATGCATTTTGTTCTAGTTCTTCAGTCCTTGGGGAAAGACGTTGCCTAAGTAAGTGTCATTTATGGCTAGCCCCCCTCATTAGCAATGTCATAGTATGATCGGTTTACCTTTTTTGGGATTTTTATTAAACAGATACTTAATAATTCCCTATTTGTTTCTGGCATTGCTCAAGAGACTAAGCACAAAAAATTGAAGAAGCCCAGAGGAGCCATTTCTTTCTAGGCAGACCGATTCATAACATCAGTGCATTTGGCGAATCAAAAGTTGCCATAGAAATTTAAACAACAGAATGATGTTTTCCAAACCTAGAAATAGAGTTTGTATTTGATATATATGTAATACTTACTATTTGCCAAGCATTGTTTTAAGCACTTTATTAATATTCACTCATTCGGTTCTCATAACTTTCTCAAGTAGTCACCGTCAGGATCTCCATCTGTAGTTGGGCTTCCAAGGCACAGAGAGGGGAAGAAACTTGCCCAAGTCACAAAGTCAAGAAGCAGCATATGCAGGACTCAAACTCAGGCTTTTAACCATTACTCTGTGTTACCTGTGTTTGTGAGATGAACATAAGAATTTCACATTTCTCGGTTACAGAGGTAGGATATCTATTTATATTTTCCCTTGCTTTGAAATAAAATCAGTTCCATTTTTGAATGTTATATAAATGAAGTAGATGGTCTAAAGATACCCCCAGGATATCCTCAAATAGATGTGGGGAATCAGTAGAACAAAGTTGATACCTTTAATGCACCCTGGGCTTAGAGGATGATATATAAATGAAGTAGATGGCCTAAAGATACCCCCAGGATAAATATATATATTTATTAAATAAATAAATATAAATGAAGTAGATGGTCTAAAGATACCCCCAGGATATCCTCAAATAGATGTGGGGAATCAGTAGAACAAAGTTGATACCTTTAATGCACCCTGGGCTTAGAGGAGTAACAAAAATTAGTGAAATAGTTCAGGTACGAAAAAAAAATTGCCTTCACTTCCACAAAGAATTATGGTCCTTCTCATTTTTCTTGAAGCCTGTGGCCTTCTTGATCACTCCTTTATTTTCACATTTCTTGCAGAGAAATTAGTGCAAGGAATATTTCACTCTCCCCTTGATTCTACAAGAAAAACAGCAGCTCACGTATGGTGATGAATGGCAGTGAGTACTCGGCATCACTGTCAGGAAAACAACAGAGAGTCAGAACCATCTTGACTCTGCAGATTTTTGCAATGGGCAGGTACGGGCCCAGATGTAATAGATTTCCTGATTTTTATTTATTTATTTATTTTTTTTAAAGATTTTATTTGAGAGAGAGGGAATGAGAGATAGCACAAGAGAGAAGAGGGTCAGAGGGAGAAGCAGACTCCCTGCTGAGCAGGGAGCCCGATGTGGGACTCGATCCCGGGACTCCAGGATCATGACCTGGGCTGAAGGCAGTCGCTTAACCAACTGAGCCACCCAGGTGCCCGATTTCCTGATTTTTAAAAGAGGACACAGACATGACATGCCCAAACTCTCTCTCTTTCTCTCAATACAAATACATAGCTTGAATCTTGATTTTCTCTATGTAGCAAGGACTTAAGAAAACAAATAAACAGAAACAACAAACCCACTGTTAAGACCAATACTGTGTGAACCAATATAAACCTGACTGTGGGCTGAACTTCACAGACTGGACCATGTCAAAGCAAGAGTGAAATTGAGGAAGTGATATTGAGGCACACACCAGGGCATCTGAGGTTGAAGGGAATGAAGTGAATGAGGAGCGCATCTGTTCTCCCCACTGCCACAACACTCTGAAAAATGCCAAGCCTTCAGGGTTTGAAAAGTCAAATATCTTCTCCTTCATGTCAGTGTCTGTATCTGTCAGAATGTTCTCGTCTGAGTCCCAAGAAGACAATCCCCAAATTGTCACAACAAAGGCTCACTTTTTGTTAAGCTGTTTGTCCATAGCTAGTCAGCTGGGCATTATGTCCAGGACTATGCCGCATCAACTGTCTCAAATATTGCTCAGTCCCTGTCACAGGCAGAAAGAGAGGTCTAGAGGAGCTTCCTCCTTAATTAAATGTTCTAGCATTTATTTGATCCAACTAGACACACAGCATTTTCTAGCTACAAGAAAACCCAGGGTAATTCTTATACCCACAAGAGAGAAAGCCAGACATATTTGGGTAAGTACCCAATCACTATTAGACTTTCCTATTATATAATTGAAGGGCAGGCTGCTCCTGATCAATTAACAAGCCAAATACACTTATTGGCTGTTGGTTATGTTGCAGTTGTCATTATGATTGGTTAGATTAATCTTAAAGCACAGAAGGCCACATGCAGCTTCTACTTCCCACTAATAAAGATGGTTTTTACTTACTCTAGTAACAGTTAATCTATTGTGATGCTGGTAGTGGGAATGAGGGGGACTTTTCTGTGGTGCTAGTTGTTAAAAAAAACTTGGTACTATCAGAAACACAATACATTAATCACTGTAAATAATATCCCGGTCCATTTATTGACATTCCTAACAAAAAGAAATGAGAATAGCCTCATTCTAACTGAATAGGAAAGTTTTTTTTTTAAAGATTTTATTTATTTATTTGAGAGAGAGAGAATGAGAGATAGAGAGCACGAGAGGGAAGAGGGTCAGAGGGAGAAGCAGACTCCCTGCTGAGGAGGGAGCCCGATGTGGGACTCGATCCCAGGACTCCAGGATCATGACCTGAGCCGAAGGCAGTCGCTTAATGACTGAGCCACCCAGGCGCCCAATAGGAAAGTTTTTAACATCAGAAATTACATTTAAATAGGGTTTTGGAAGCATTTACTATTGTCCGTAAAGGACTTATTAAGGATCTTTAGAAATAGGTATTATTTGTGTACAAAATAGGCTGTCTTACTTAATGACAGAGAAAATGAAAGTCCTACCATATTCAGAGCATATTGTAGTGCTATAAACCACATAAAATGAGACACATATACAAAAAAATAGCAAAGCAAAATAAGATTGTTATGCAATGCTGTGCAGACCCAGAGATGGAACAGAAGCAAGAAATTAAAACTTTTGCCTGATACAGCAACAGCTGAAGTAAGCTCTTGCTATACGTTATATTATGAAAAACTCCCTTAAATACATAATGCATGTCTATATGGCAAAGACAAACAAGGTTTTAAAATTTTAAAATGTACTCCGTGTTCAGCTGACAAGACAATTTTGCTTATCACTTAAGGCTCATTCCAGATGCCATCTCTAAGAAGCCTTGCCTGGAAGCCTTCAGTAAAATTTCTTAATTTTTCATTCCCTAGAGTAAATATTTTCTCTTTTTTTTAGGATTGCCACAGCACTTGTTTACGTTTCTACCAAAGCACCTGTCAAATCTAGCTTGGGTTTTGGTTATTTGCACCTCTATCTCCTGAAAAAACACCAGCTCTGAGAGCACAAGGGTTTACCTTATTTGTTTCGAGGATTGTCCATATCGACTGTTCCATTATGTGCTCTAAGTAGCTGTTGGGAATGCAGCTGAGTGTCTATATAATCTCCTCCATCAGGGGAAGAACATTACTTTAGTGCTATGAGATGGTAAACATGAATTATGTTTTACTTAGTTCTAGGTTCATCAGCTGATACAGGTGATGGGAATATAGCAATGAGAGTAACTGACAAGAATTGACTTCACATACCACACAGTCTATTTGTAAATAAATTCTGAATATAGAGGGAACAGCTTCTTCAAGAGTGTTAGCCTGTCCCAGTGAAATAGACCCTGTGGAGTAATAAGGCATAGTTAGCACTTGAAAGTAGAGAAGAGGGGTGCCTGGGTGGCACAGTTGTTAAGTGTCTGCCTTTGGCTCAGGTCATGATCCCAGGGTCCTGGGATTGAGCCCGACATCGGGTTCCCTGCTCAGTGGGAAGCCTGCTTCTCCCTCTCCCCCTGCTTGTGTTCCCTCTCTCGCTCTGTCTTTCTCTGTCAAATAAATAAAATCTTAAAAAAAAAAAACAACAACGAAAAAAAGAAGGTAGAGAAGAGTTGTGGAGTAGTTTATTTTTCCTAGGGAATAAAGTGCTTTAATACGTTTCTGAATCTTTAACAGAGTGTTTGGCTAAAGAGTTTCTATAGCAGAAGAAAAAAAACTATTACTCTAGGTATAAATTTTGTCTACTTTAGAAAAATATATATTCCACATGATTGTCAAGAAGCTTAACTGTGAGAGTCAGTTTCCTGCTATGGAATATTGGATATTCAGGTAAAAGTCAAAGGAAGTCAGGAAATCTCCCTTGTTAATTATATTCATAATGATCATCATTAAAAAATCTATTAGTTTAACTTTTTTATTTTTGGTTTTCATGCTTTGGAGAAATTAAAAGTCCCCATTTTGGTGGCATTCATGATTGTTTATTGCAAGTTTTATTGTAATCAAAGTATTATGTGGCAGTAGTTTAAAAAATGTCCCCAAATACAGGAAATGCTATGATACATAAGCAAAGGGAAGAAATGGAAATGGAATTTTCAAACCAAATTTTTCAGTTGTTTCTACTGGAATAAGATTGCTAATTTTATTTATTTTATTTATGTTTTAAGAGTTTTTAATTATTCATTTGAGAGAGAGGAGTGAGCAGGAACACGAGCAGCGGGGAGGGTCAGAGGGGGAGGGAGAAGCAGACTCCCTGTTGAGCAGAGAGCCTGATGCGGGGCTTGATCCCAGGACTCTGGGATCATGATCTGAGACAAAGGCAGACACTTAACTGACTGAGCCACCCAGGCACCCAAGATTTCTAATTTTAAATAATGATAATATGCTTAGTTCAAAGTGGCTTTGATAAAACAATGCCGTATGATATATGTAATTTCTCTTGACTTCATGTTTTGATAAATGAGACTTTTCTTTATATTAAATCTGTACTTTCCCTCCTCCAATCCTGAAGACAAGTTATATGATTTTGAAGTAAATTAAATGTTTCCATTTACTTTTTCATTGTGTGTATACACACACACACACACACACACACACACACCTCACTGCTAAGTAAGTGGCATGCAATAGTTATGTATTTTAATTTTTCTCAAACTTAAAAATTCCCTTGGATTTTTTTCCTGTCTACATTACCAAACACTGTTCAACCTATACAACATATAGCAATGCGATTTTCCAAATTCTTGCATATACTGGAAAATTAATTTACTGATTTATTTCCTTGATTGGAGTCTTCCTTTCCAGAGTCTTATCCACCTGCTCTAAGGCAAACTATTCTCTGAGCGTATTGTCCCCTTTTTGTACTGGAAATAACTTCCTTCACTTATACTTTTCTTCTTCCTTGGTTCCATATTGTCTTTTTTGTTACCTGATTATTCTTCTTAGCAAATCCTCAGTAGCTCCTCAGAATTAAATGTAACACTTCATTTGACTGATAGATGGACTGTAGCCGAGTTTGGAGTACTTTTCTTCAGAATTTTGAAGGTATTTCTTCGTTGTCTTAAATATTCCCAAATTGCTGATAAGAAGTTCCAGCCGTTAGGATTCCTGATATTTTGCATTTTTATTTTATTTTTTACTTTATAGACATTCTGGTGATCTTTATTTCTTTGTGACGAAGTGCTTTGAGGAAGTTACTGTTCATTCACTGTGTGAGGAACTTGATTGGATTTTCCAATCCAGAAATTTTTCAGATCTAGGAAGGAATTGTTTATGTGTGTGTGACAAATATATTCTACCCATAGAAAATGTCTAAAATTGTATGTATAATTTAGAGCAAAATAATAATAAAAGTAACATTTTTATAAATACCACTTAGTTTGGGAAGAAATAATTTTTAATAATTTAGAAGTCTCTATTCCAATTTGGTCACATATCTTTCTTCCCACCAGAGTAGCTATTATCCTACTTTTTGTGCTGATTATACCTTTGTTCATCCTTGTAATTTCACCATCTCTGTATATGTCAGTAAACAATTTATTGCTTAGTTTTGAAAAAAAAAAAACGGTGCTAAGCACAAACCTAGATGTGTTAAGAAGTACAATGGCAATAGTGTTAAATGAAGTTGAGCAGGAAAAGATAAGGTAGGTGAGCAGAGCCTCTTTATCATGGTGGCACTTCCTTGACAGTGTACAAAAACCATCCTTGGAGAAGTCCATGAGCCAGGACAGGAGTCCAGCCTAATACACAAATAATTCATTATGTTCATATTACTTGTTTGGGTATAACGTATCTGCAACTTCCAGAAGTAAATCAAAACTGAGTACCTCTGTGGAGTAAGTGAAATGTTTTCAGCTCTTCCAGAAACTGAGACACAGAGGGAAGAAGAGAAATTCATTTTCACACGGTCAAAACAAACCAAATGTAGATAAGATTCTGGAACCAACTAACCAGGATATTCCCAACTCAGGCTAAAAATGATATAATGGCAGCTTGCTGTGTGTTTCTCGAGTCCCTTCACATGACTTTCTCTTTCTTAGTTTATTGGTTTATGCTGTTAGAATTTGGTCTCTTGGAGCATTTTGAGAAAGAATACATAGAGGTGGGTGGGGGGGTGGGTGAAATAGGTGATGGGGATTAAGGAGTGTGCTTGTGATGATGAGCATTGGGTAATGTATGGAATTGTTGAATTATTCTATTGTACACCTGAAACTAATATAACACTGTATATTAACCATACTGGAATTAGATTTAAAAAAAAGTGAAGTTCTAAAAAAAAAAAAAAATTAGTGGGAGGCAAATTTTGAGACCTGCTGGTTTACTCTCTTACTTGCCTGATAATGTCAGCAGGTGGGAATTAATTTTCCTTCAGAATAATGAAGGCATTGTTTCCAGCTTTATTGTTTATAAGTCTGAAGACATTCTGCTGTTCTTTTATGTGACCTATTCCCCTTTACTCTTAGTACTTCAATGATATAAAATTTCATGATGATGGGCATGGGTACTGGTTTGTTTGCATCCATTTTTCTTTATGCTCTGTAGGCCCGCTCAATTTGGTAACTTTGGTTCTTATGTCCCAGGACAGATTTTTTTTTTTTAAAGATTTCAGTGATCCCCCACCCCCTTTTTTTTGTTCTTTCTGTCTGGAATTCTATTATTTCCAATTTGGATATCGGAGAATGGTGCTCCAAAAAATATATATTTTATATATATATATATATACACATATATATATACACACACACACACTTATATATATATAAATAAATATATATTTTACTTATATTTTATAAGTAAATAAAAATAAATAAAATTTAATTTATAAAACATTTTATTTATATGTAAAACATGTTTATATATAGATATATATTTTACTTATATTTTCTATGTTCATTTTAATCACTCTCTCTTTCTTAATTTTATTCTTTATGCAAAATACGCCTATGCAGGTTTAAATTTCTATCATATTTTTAATTCTCAACAGCTGTTGGGCAAAAGTCATTCCCTTGGAAGTGGCAGAGTTAAAATTCATTCTCTCATCTTGCTGATTCCTTTTCCTGTGCCATAAGCCTCAAAATTAGGTTTTATAATACTTAGGTATTTTACTTGAATTTATTAGCCTAAATATAAAACTATAAAAATATCATGTAATGTCAGTACTATAGAATGGTATCATAGATTTTGTATGATGTCTGAAAAGGACTTTAATTATTAAATATGCTATTGGTGACTTTATTAAACTGGAGGAATATTTCATGTAAGTAGATGATCACATACACTGCACTTTGCAGATATTGTGTTTTTTACAAATTGAACGTTTGTGACATCCCTGCATCCAGCAAGTCTATTGATGCCATTTTCCCAGCAGCATTTGCTCCCTATGTGTCTCTGTGTTACATTTTGGTAATTCTCACAATATTTCAAACTTTTTCCGTACTATTATATTTGTTAAGGTGATTTGTTATCAGTGATCTTTGATGTCACTATTGTAACTGTTTTGGGGCACCACAAACCATGCCCATTGAAGGTGGTGAGCTTAACTGATAAATGTATGTTTCTGACTGCTCCACCAACTGGCCATTCCCGTTTCCCTTCCTCTCCTCAGGACTTTCTATTCCCTAAGATACAACGATATTAAGTTGGGCCAAATAATAACCCTGTAATGGCCTGTACGTGTCCAAGTGAAAGGAAGAGTTGCATATCTCTTAATTTAAATTAAAAGCCAGAAATTATTAATGTTGGTAAGGAAGGCATGTTGAAATCCAAGACAGGTCAAAATCTAGGCCTCTTGGGCCAGACAGTCAGGCCGTGAATGCAAAGGAAAAGTTCTTGAAAGAAATTAAAAATGCTACACCTGTGAGCACACAAATGATAAGAAAGTGACAAAGTTACTGCTAATATGGACCAAGTTATAGTTGTCTGGATAGAAAACCAAACCAGCCACAACATTCCCTTAGATCAAATCCTAATCCAAGTGAGGCCCTAACTCTTCAGTTCTTTGAAGGCTAAGAGAAATGAGGAAGCTGCAGAAGAAAAGTTTGAAGCTAGCAGAGGTTGGTTCATGGGGTTTAAGGAAAAAAAAGCCATAACATAAAAGTGAAAGTTGTGGCAGCAAGTGCTGATGTAGAAGCTGCAACAAGTTCTCCTGAAGATCTAGCTAAGATAATTAATGAAGGTGGCTACACTAAGAAACAGATTTTCAGTGTAGATGAAATGGCTTCTGTTGGAAGATGCTATCTAGGACTTTTATATTAGAAAGAAGAAGTCAATGCCTGGCTTCAAAGGACAGGCTGACTCTCTTGTTAAGGGCTAATGCAGCTGTGACTTTCCGTTGAGGCCTGTGCTCATTTACCATTCTTAAAATCCTAGGGCTCTTAACAATTATGCTAGATCTACTCTGCTTGTGTTCTGGAAATGGAACAACAAAGCCTGGATGATAGTACTTCTGTTTATAACATGGTTAACTGAATCTTTGAAGCCTGCTGTTGAGACCTATAACTCAGTTAAAAAGGTTTGTTTCAAAATATGACTACTCATTGACAGTGTTCCTGGTCACCCACAAGCTCTGATGGAGATATCCAATGAGATTAATGTTGTTTTCATGACTGCTAACATAGCATCCATTCTGTAGCCCATGGATCAAGGAGTAATTTTGAGTTTCTTTTTCTTTTTTTTTTTTAATTTTATTTATTTATTTGACAGAGAGATAGAGAACACAAGTAGGCAGAGCGGCAGGCAGAGGTAGAGGGAGAAGCAGGCTCCCCGCTGAGCAGGGAGCCTGATGCGGGCTTGATCCCAGGACCCGGGGATCATGACCTGAGCCGAAGGCAGATGTTTAACCAACCGAGCCACCCAGGTGCCCCTAATTTTGAGTTTCAAGTCTTATTATTTAAGAAATACAGTTTGTAAGGCTATAGCTGCTATAGATGGTGGTTCCTTTGATGGATCTGGGCAAAGTAAGTTGAGAAACTTCTGGAAAGGATTCACCATTCTAGATGCCATTAAGAACACTTGTAATTTACGGGAAAAGGTCAAAATATTAACATTAACAGGAGTTTAGAAGAAGATGATTTCAACCCCCATGAATGACATTGAGGAGCTTAGGATTTCAATGGAGGAAGTAAGTGCACATGTGCTGGAAATAACAAGAGAACTGGAATTAGAATTGGACCCTGGAGATGTGACCAAATTGATGAAATAGCATGGTAAAATTTGAACAGATGAGGAGTTGCTTCTTATGGATGAGCAAAGAAAGTGGTTTCTAGAGATGGAGTCTATTCTTGGGTAAGAGGCTGTGAAAGGGTTTAGAGTATTCCATAAACTCTGTTGATAACTCAGTGACAGGGTTTGAGAGGATTGACTCCAATTTTTTTTTTTTAGTTTTTATTTTTTTTTAAATTAACATATAATGTATTATTTGTTTCAAGGATACAGGTCTGTGATTTATCAGTCTTACACAACACCCAGTGCTCACCACAACACATATACTCCCCAGTGTCCATCACCCGGTCACCCTATCCCTCCTACCCCACTCCACTCCAGCAACCCTCAGTTTGTTTCCTAAGATTAAGGGTCTCTTATGGTTTGTCTCCCTCTCTGGTTTCGTCTTGTTTCATTTTTTTCCTCTCTTCCCCTATGCTCCTCTGCCTTGTTTTTCTTAAATCCCACATATCAGTGAGATCATATGATTGTCTCTCTCTGGTTATTTCGCTTAGCATAATACCCTCTAGTTCCATCCACCTTGTTGCAAATGGCAAAATTTCATTTTTTATGGCTGAGTAATATTCCATTGTGTGTGTGTGTGTGTGTGTGTGTGTGTGTGTGTGTGTGTGTGTGTGTGTGTGTACACATTTTCTTTATTCACCTGTTGATGGACATCTGGGCCCTTTCCATAGTTCGGCTGTTGTGGACATTACTGCTATAAACATAAGGGTGCAGGTGTCCCTTCGGATCACTACATTTGTGTCTTTGGGGTAAACACTCAGTAGTGCAATTTCTAGGTTGTAGGGTAGCTCTATTTTCAACTTTTTGAGGAACCTCCATACTGTTTTCCAGAGTGGCTGTTCCAGCTTGCATTCCCACCAACAGTGTAGGTGGGTTCCCCTTTCTCTGCATCATCGCCAGCATCTGTCATTTCCTGACTTGTTAATTTTAGCCATTCTGACTGGCATGAGGTGGTATCTCATTGTGGTTTTAATTTGTACTTCCCTGATGTTGAGCACTTTTTCATGTGTCTGTTCATATCTTCTGCCTATTTCTTGATTGGATTATTTGTTCTTTGGGTGTTGAGTTTGATAAGTTCTTTATAGATTTTGGATACTAGCCCTTTATCTGATATGTCATTTCCAAATATCTTCTCCCATTCTGTCAGTTGAGGATTGACTCCAGTTTTGAAAGCAGTTCTCCTGTGGGTAAAATGCTGTCAAACAGCATTGAATGCTATAGAGAAATCATTTGTGAAAGGAAGAGTCAAATGAGGAGGTAATCTTCATTGCTGTGTAATTTTAAAAACTTCCACAGCCACACCAACCTTTAGCAACCACCCTGATCAGTCAGCAGCCATCAACATGCAGGCAAGACCCTCCAGCAGCAATAAGAATATGACTCACTGAAAACTCAGATGATGGCTAACATATTTTAGCAATAAGGTATTTTTAATTAAGGCATGTTCATAGTTTTTTTAAGAAATAATGCTATTCCACACTTAATAGACTACATCATAGTATGACATAACTTTTATATGAACTGGGAAACCAAAAAACTTCTTTGATTCACTTATTGCAGTATTTGCTTTATTGTGGTTGTCTGGAATTGAACCCACAATATCTCTAAGGTATGCTTAACATTTTTAAATCTATTCACTGAATTTGAAAAAAAAAACTTTTTTCCTCTAAATTAAAGAAAAACATTTGTCCTGAATGACTCCCCTTAAGGGTGGCATTGGTAGTGATTAGAAAACTATACAAACATGCCATTGTGTATTTTGTGTACTTGATGGTAATTTTAAATGGCATGATATATCTTCACAGTATATTTAAAAATCAATGAATATATATAGAAAAGTGGAAAATAAATTGATTTATTATACTAGGTTTTGTAAACTGCACATACAAAATTTCAAACGTCTGTTTATATTTCACCTCATTGGAAGTAGAGCAAAGCATCTGGCTAATTTCCTTCCTGATTATGCAAGGAAGAGTCAATTTCAGGTTAACTCCACCTTCTTTGTGGGAGCTTTTCCCATTTTGACCTCAAAGAATTAGAGAAAGGATTTCATTGTATAATATATTAGAATTCACTTCTATGTACTGTGAAACCTATCTGGAATACCTTCTATTTTCCCTAGTCCTCGGCCTACAATCCCGTTAGTTGAGGTTCATGTCATTTTGCCCCATTGTATAATTCTGGAAGCTGATTACATGATTTTAGTTGAGATTTAGCAAGAGATAGTTGAAGCATAAATCATTCCTGGATCACCAAATTCATCACCTAACAAATGTAGTAATTTCTGTCATGACCATATAGATGTAAGGGATATAGAGTGATTACACATGATTATAAAACACCACAAATCTTGAAATAAGTATTGGCCTCTTGAGATTTAACTCCCCCTGTTTTCCTAATGATTATGTTCTAAGACAATTTGGACTACTCAACCTCAGTTGTGACCTGGGTCACAAAGCAAGGTAATTTATTTTGTTGAGAATAACATGTACACTTGTTGAGGATAACATGTACACTTGTTGACATTTTCCCCTTTTCTTATCCTCCTTCCAAATGTTCAATATAAAATAAACCACAAGCTTGTAAATTAAATTGAAAATTTAAAAGTAGTTATTGGGAAGAGATAGGAAATGGAAGGATGTGTACAGGTTTTATACACATGTGTACTAGTTGTATTAGAGGTACAAAATACAGTATTTCCTTCTCCATTGTTGCGTGCGTTAAATTATTTACTTGATAAAAAACCATCTACATGTATTTTTATGTATTAAAACTCAACTTTACTTCCTCAACTTAATTCTTAGAAGGTACCAATTTTATAGTTGCTTCAGATAACCCAAACTATTTTGTGGGTAAAATAATGAGAGTAATTTCTGTTTATTTACTCTCAGAGGAAGATATCATCAGCCTTTTTTGTATTTTTAAAGAAACAAAATGAAGTAAGTAGACTTAATTATTTTAAGATGTTCTATATATGAGTTGACATTCAAAAATATTTAGAAAGGATATCTGTCCATGTTTCATTGTTATTTGCAGAAACAGCCTGGGTCTGTCCCACCGTTCATGCCATTTGCTCTTTCTTCAACAGGATGAAACACAACCATGTGAGAATTATCGAATACATCTTCCCCATTCTACACTTCCCCATCTGTAGATGATTATATAAGTAATCATCTATTATATGATTATATAATCATCTATTGATATATAAATAATCATCTATAGATATGTATATTTCATTATTGCAACATGTTTCTTGCCAAAGCTATGTTTATCTCTTTGTTTTTCTTACATTGCTATCATGTTTCACTTTTAGGGCACAAAAGTTCCTGAGTTTCACTAGGAGGAATGAGAAGTTTTTTTAATAGTTTTTCAAGGGATATAATATGCATGTAGGAACACAGAAAAATATGTGTAGAATATGCATTGGAACATTCTCCTGAATGCTCATCGGAGGATGTTCAGGAGCTCTGCTTACTTGTGTTCTAGTCCTGTGGTGATCCTAAAACCTCTTTCTTCTGTTCCAATTTGGTCTAATACAGGAGGGAGCCACATTTGGTTTTTAGGACTGGATTCTATCAAATAAAGGGTCTCAGACCACCATGTCATTATCCACCTCTCCCCAGTTTGTGATCCTCAAGTTTATAAGCTCTCATCTGACATCACCAAAAAGTTGAATACCAAGTGGGAAAGGTGCAACATATATACTACTGATAATTTCATTACACAGTGTGTGCCCTCCATTCGGGCAAAATTGGAATACCTTAAGATAAATATAGGCCCACCCACCTTAATAACATTGTCAACCTTCTTCCAATCCATCATTCTTCTCTGTCTCCTCCCAGTTCCTGTTGCACTGAATTGAAGGAGTATGACAGAGGTGACCAGTTCTGAACTGGACAGAGAACACTGACATACTAATTTGTCTGTTTTTTTACAAGCTAATTTTTCTCTCTTGTTGGTATCTGTGCCATATTCCTTAGAAGTTTATTAAATGTCAACATACTGTTGGTTTTGAAAGAAAATTGATAAAACCAAAAGTTGTGTTAGTGGCAAAGTTTGGTAAAAATACTTTTGCTTTTCTTTATGCTTTAAAAAAAATGGTTAAAAATTAAAAAGGTGACATCAAAACATAGCTTGCATATGCTATGCCATTTTTTTGCTTTAAAAACTTTTTATTTACTCATTGATTTATTTATTATTCTTCAGTAATTATTGAGCACCTACTATGTGCCACTCATCTAGGCCTTGTGGATGCATTAGTAAAGAGAAGGGACAAATATTCCTTGTGGTGCTGTCCCCACGGAGTATATATTCTAGCACGCCCCCTTTTGTTTCTATGCCCCAAACCATGGCATGGCACATACAGTATTCCAGAATCTGGCACAACTCTTCCACTCCAGCAGACCTGATCTTAAATCTGGATTCAAGTACTAAGTAGCTGGATGAACTCCTGCAATCTCTTTCGCTTCTCTGAGCCTTGCTATTCACGTTTATTAAAAGAGAATAAAATACCTAGCAGCATGGAAATAATTGAATGAAGTAACGTGTGCAAAGTATTCTGTAAAAATACTAGTATCCCTCCTGTGATTTCAAAATGACTAGGATTTTAGATAAAGAATAACTATATTATTATCCTTCTTAAGACCCTTTGGTGTACTATGGAATGGCAATTCAAATGATTCATATTTTACCTTTACCAAGATAGACGTTCTCCCCTCTTCTTCAAAATGTGACTATCTATGTCAAAAAAGGAGACTATCTATCTCCTTCCCTCCGTTTCCCCAAAATTTCAGAGGATATGAAAGGATCTCGAGTTTAAAAGAAGGAAAACATGAGAGCATCGCTTCATCCAACCAAGTACATTGTATTTTCTCCCAAAACCGAAGTTACAGTTCCTAGTGGCCTTTGTCTACATTAAAGAACTGTGACTTTGTAAGCGCCTGCTAGGCAGCTCTGTAATGAATGGCAGTCCTTGCAGTCAGATTCAGAGACAAATAAAATTGGACAACAGCATTTTGCTTCTTCAAAGTTGCTTAACCGTTTGGAAGCCTTTTATATGACAGTCTGCAGCTGTTGACGCTTCCCTCTGAGGCAGCCTTCCCCAAGTAGTGCAGAACTACCCGCTGGAGAATATCTTTCACAGCTGGTTTCTTCTCTTTCTTCTCTCCTACTGCAATAATTGTGTTCCAGGCAGGGCTACATATACAGATCTCCCAGCTGGAAGGGGAAATTGTGAGCGAGAAGAAAATTCTAGGCTATCGATTGTGATTTTCCATGAAATTTATTAAGAACAGTGCCAAAATATATATGGATGTCAGAGTTTATTTAATTGATTTATAGTATTTGATTGGGAACTGTATAAAGTCAGTTTAGAGGCTTTAGAAAAATAAGTAGAAAGTGTCTTAGGGTTCTTGCCAAGCTGTTGCTTGTTCAAACAAGTGGTCATAAGACAGGAAAATGAGCGAGTCAGGGCCCAGTGGAAATTCAGCTGCTGACCCTATAGTGCCCAGCATTATTGAGTCAACATCCCAATTTACTTCACAGAATTTAGCAGACAATGTGGCTCGTCTTATGACTAAGACAAAGGAAAGGCACAGTACCTTTTTTATTTTTATTTTTTAAAGGATTTTATTTGACAGAGAGTGACACAGTGAGAGAGGGAACACAAGCAGGGGGAGTGGGAGAGGGAGAAGCAGTCTTCCCGCGGAGCAGGGAGCCCGATGTGGGGCTTGATCCCAGGACCCTGGGACCATGACCTGAGCTGAAGGCAGACGCTTAACGACTGAGCCACCCATGTACCCCAACAGTACCTTTTTTAAAGCAGCATAGGATTTTCGTGCTGGCAGGAACAGACTCTCAGTTGTCAAATGGGCTGAAATATGAAGTCAGTCAAAAAGCAGATGGGGCAGTCTCTCTTGCAGGAAGTCTGATTCTGCAGACACATTGGTAAGAACTTGTAATGCTTGTGTTCTTGAAGTCTGGAAAAGTAATTCAGCACAGCTTTAACTGTGACCTTTGATTATCTCCCTAATCCTTGTTTATCCAAGACAGAGTAAAAACAAAACAAAACAAAAACTGCCCTTTGTAGAATCCGTATCTCCGGAAGAAACCTCTGATGTCAACTTCAAAGGTGAGGAAGAATCAGGCTCTGATAGAGCTATTTTCATGCCCAAGGGGGAAAGAACATTGAGAAGGGAAATGAGAGTGAAAATGGAATTTTGACTGCAGGTGTCCGCTAATTAATTTGCAAAGTGTCCTGAAAACATTAATGTAAATACTGACCAACAGAACTTCTACTTAGCAGCCACCATGTATTAGATAAAATGTGGACCGAATGTTTGAGTGTTTTTATTTATATTTCAAGTATATATTTATATATATTAAAGAGTACAGGGCATAGGTGGGAAAACCTACATATTTTTGAGAATTATGTTTTATATAGACTATGCCATTTAATTTATCCCGAGACTGATGGCAGCTTTGTTTTTCCCCTTTCACTGGTGAAATGTGAGGGACAGAGAGACAAAGGCCCTTGCTCAAGGGCATACCAGTAGCAAGTGAAAGAACCAGGATTTGAATATCATGATGCCTATAAGCAAAAGGACCGGAAAGTGAGCTGTGCAAACTGATCCTCGCCATCCTCTCCCATGGAGACACCTGGACCTTTAGTATTCATTTTCCGAGAGGGCTGTTGAGAGCTTGAGTTTCAGCGCAGATAATAATTTCCAAGGAATGCATTGCTTCAAATACTGGGCTGCATCCAGAACCTAGGCATAATATAGTTCTCAAAGTCAGGAGAGTAGCTGCCCAGTCCCAGATTATTGGTATAGGATGGCTAAGAGAACTGACTATGTAGGCTGCAGTTTGTTATGTTACGGTGAATAGCTGTATGACCGTAGGCAAATAACTCAGTTTGTTATTTATATTTATATATTTATTTATATATATTTATATTTATCTATATAAGATATAGATAAATATATATTTATAAATATATATATTTATATATTTATATTTATATATATAACAAACTGCAGTTTGTTGTGTTACGGTGAATAGCTGTATGACCGTAGGCAAATAACTCATTTCTGTGTTTGCAGCCTTCTTATATGGATTAAATAAGTTAATACACAAGAAGAATTTGTATTATTCCCTGGCATGTGTGATTTTTATTATTATTAGTGTTTTCATAGGAAGAACTCAGAGACGTGTTCAGGAAATTAGAAATCTAATATCAAGACCTGGGCAATAGGGTCAGTGGAAGCCAGTGGAAATGTCCAGTTAGACTAGGCTACAACTATACAGAATAAGAGAAAACCCTCACTTTCTAGATGTGTTCTCTCACCCTAAAGCATCGCATATGCCAGATCCTCTGAGTTCTGCAGAAAGACTAACTGTGGCTAAAGAGTTTAGGGTATGAATTTGCCAAGTGACTGAGACTAGTGACAGGTTTTCATGATAAAATATAACACGTGTGGCATGTATACTGATTTTATTAGTGATAAGTCTAAACTTCTCTTCTGTAATGTGTAATATTTTCCGTCCGTCTAACTGCCGGCATCTTTTTATAAGCAGGTCTTTGCCTCATTTTTCTTTAATTTTCATTAGTCTGGTTACCTCTAATCCAGGCATGTGGATTTTTGTCTATTAAATGAGGTAAAATAACTTTCAGAAAATAATGTGAAATGTGTTTAAATTTAAAATCCTCATTAGTGAGAAGAGAATATAATTGTGTTCCCAATGATGCAGACCGTTAAACTGATGTCAGCTGTTCCTGTGATGAGTTTAGTCACATGGATAACTAATTTAGCATCATTGGCTGTTACCCTTTTAACTATGAATAGCACTTATTTAAATAACATATAGCATTCTTTTAATTCTTTGTTTTGTGCATTAAGAAATAACTGCTTATCTGTGTTCATCAAAAGCTATGTTCTATGATGTTCTTAAGCAGAATTATTCCAAAGTGCAAATAGTCAAATGTCCATCAACGGAATGGATAAAAAAACTTATAGGTATATTCACAGATGGAATTCTGTATGGCAATAAGAATAAATGTACTACATGGATGAATCTCACTAACATGTTGAGTGAAAGAAACCAGTCTCAAACAAGTATATAGTATATAATTTCATCCAAATAAAATTACAGAACCAGGAATGACTAATAGATGATTTTAGAAGTTAGGAAAGTAATTTCCCTTGGTATGAGTGCTTGAAGGTTCATCAATGGAAAGTAGTACAACGAAGAGCTACTCTGGTGCTAGTATTGATCATTCTCAATATTGGTTACACAGATTTATTCACTTTATGAAAATAATTAAACTGCTCTTATGACAATTTTTCATGAAATAAACAATTTTAAAAGTATATGGAATTTTTAAAGGGTGCTTAGTGATGATTTAAAAATGTAAGAAAGTAATATTAGTTCTCTAGTGAAAAAGATGGCTTTACCTTGAATTTATATCAAACAAGATGAAAGTGTCAGGTCTTGTAAATTAGATCCTAGAGGAAAAGAAAGGTTTTGGACAAGCTTAATGGTGAAGGTTGATTATTTAAAAATAAAATAAAATAAAATAGAGTAACATTTATCAGGAGAAATGAGACAAGTCAGTTGTGTGTTTTACATTGATTAATTACCTATACTTGCTTAAAAGATTGAATGCATAATTAAATAAAGGTGACTAGGAAATGTGTTATCAATCTTGACAAACAAGAAAGTTGTAGTTAATTTGAAATTGGAATATGAGTGTGCTAGTTTCAAAAATGAATGCAATTGCTATTTTTAAAGGTACACATTATATTTAATATTGATAAAAAAAGATCTGAATCCAAAGGATAATTTATAATGAATGTCAAATAGGAAATTTAATCATAATAGTTTAGGGTTCTACATTTCCTTTTCATAAAACTAATTACACTATATACTAGTTTCTTATTTACCATCTGTTACCAGATAACCCTTAATGAGTCTACCTAAGCCTGCTTTATTTACCATTTCTCTCTTTGATGCCTGGAACATATGATAGTATGCATTAAAAATCATCAGTACAGTGGTCCCTGGATGGCTCAGTCAGTTAAGTGTCTGCCTTTAGCTCAGGTCATGGTCCCAGGGTCCTGGGATCGAGCCCCACATCAGGCTCCTTGCTCCATGGGGAGCCTGCTTCTCCCTCTCCCTCTGCCTGCTGCTTCCCTGCTTGTGCTCTCTCTCTCTCTCTCTGTCAAATAAATAAATAAAATCTTTAAAAAATTAAAAAAAAATCAGTACACTAGATGGTGGTTACTAGGGCATGGGAGATGGGGAAAAATAGGGAGATGTTAGTCAAAGGGTACAAACTTCCAGTTATGAGTATCTACCATACAGCTTGGTGATTATAATTAATAATATTGTTTTATATACTTGAAAGTTGCTGAGAAAGTAGATATTGACTGTTGTCACCACAAAAAAATAAAATAATTATGTGACATGATGGACGTGTTAGCTAACACTGTGGTGGTAATCATTGTGCAATATATATCAAATCAACATATTGTATACCTTAAATTTAGTCAATGTTATATGTCAATTATATCTAAATTAAACTGGAGAAAATTGTCATTACAAATAAACAGGGTCATGAGATTGAGCCCTGTGCCAGGCTCTATGTTCAGTGGGGAATCTACTTGAGATTATCCCTCTCCCTCTCCCTCTGCTCCTCCCCCTGCTCATGTGTGCTCTCTCTCTCCTGAATAAATACATAAAATCTTCAAAAAAATATTAGGGGAAAAGGAAGCTAGTTCAAGACAAAATATCTCTGATAAATAATCAGAAATATTGATTGGTGAGGGTTATGAATGACAAATAACTTGATTATTTTCATATACATATACATACAGTAAAGCTAAATATGCACAACTACCCTAATTCCAATAATCAGGTAATCGTCAAGCTAACTGAGTAGAAACTTTAGTGACCACAAATGACAAAGAATACAGGCGTTAGGAAGTTGATACAGGATGGTACTAACAAAATAAACAAGCACCACCACAACAAACATCAATAATAATCAACCTTTGGTAGAGGACAGTTAAATATACAATATCTGAAATGAAAAATTTATTAGGACTCTACATGATATTTCAATTACCAAGAAAGAATCAATTAACTTGAAGATATGTCAATTGATCTTATCCAGGCTGAGAAACAGAAGGAATAAAGAATGAAGAAAAAGAGCCTCAGAGACCTCTATACTTACACCATCAAGTGTAACAATATATACATAATAGTAATTACAGAAAGAAAGGAGATGTTAAAAAAATATACAAATATATTCGATGAAAGACTAGCTGAAAACTTGGAAGATTTGATGAAAGATATGAATTTACATATCCAAGAAGCCCAAAAGACTCCCACTGATATAAACAAAGAATTTCACACCTGGACATGTCATAATCAAAGTATTAAAAGCCAAGGACAGACTTTTGAAAGCCCCAAAAAAGGGATTCATCATGAACAAGGCAACTTTAGTGGGTTAACAAATGATATCTCATTAGAAATCATGCAGGCCTGAAGACAATGAGATGACATATTAAAAGTGCTATAAGAAAGACTGTCACTAAAGATTTTATATCCAGCAAAACTCTACTTCAAGAATGAAGGAGAAATTAAAACATTTACATATAAACAAAACTTGAGAGAATTTTCTATCAGCTCTACTTATAAAAATTACTAAGGGAAGCCAACCACTCTAAAATGAAAGGACACTAGATAGTAACTGGAAACCACATGAAATAAAGAACATGAAAGAGAACTACATAGACAAATATTTTTAAAATCATATAAATACACTTCTTGTTTTTTTTTTTAACTCTTCTGTCTGATTTTAAAGACTACTATAGCAGTGATTATAAAACTGCTTATGAGCTTATAGCATACAAAGATGTAATTTATATGAAAATAATTTATATGACAACTGTGTTTATGGCCCTATAACATGTAAAAATGTAATTTGTATGACAATAATAGCACAAAAGAGGGGTGGTTGCTGTATAGTAGCAAATTTTTATAGACAATTAAAATTAATTTAGCAATGATCTGAACTATATTGCTATAAATTAAGGTGTTGATTTTAATCCCCAGGGCATTCACTAAGAAAATAAATAAAAACTCAATAGTGAAAGAAATAACAAGGGAGTTAGAAATATAAACTAGAGAATATCTATTTACATAAAATAAGTGAGTCATGGAGGGATGAAGGAACAAGAAACATGGTTTATAGAAAAGAATAGCAAAATGACAAACATAAATTTTACCTTACCATTTATTACATTAAATATAAATGTAATAAGTACTCAATTCAAAGGCAGCAATTGGCATAATGGATTTTTAAAATTTCAATTATGTCATATCCATGAGAGACACATTTGTTATTCAATTACCCAGCACTTAGAATGCAAAAGATATAAAATTGTGTACTTTACAACCAAGCCAAAAGAAAGCTGGAGTGGCTATGCTAATGTCAGACAATATACACTGCAAGAGAAAAATTGTTCTTAAAGACAAATGCATTTTATAATGATAAAAGTGTAATTTATTAGGCAACTATAACAATTAAAACCTCTAAGCGTCTAACCACAGAGCTCCAAATTATCTGAAGCAAAAATCTGACAGAAATGAAGGAAAATTAGACAACAATATACAATAATAGTTGGAGATTTCAGCATTTCACCCTAATAATAGATAGAACAACTAGGTGGAAGGTTAAAAATGAAATAAAAGAGTTAACATTATAAACAAATCAGACTTAATAGACATTTATATAGCACTTCACCCAATCACAGTAGAATATACATTTTCCTCAAGTGCACAGTATCATTTGCCAGGACAAATCATACATTATGCTGTACAACGAGTCTCAAAATGTTTAAAAGTATTGGGGTGCCTGGGTGGCTCAGTCAGTTGAGTGTCTGACTTTTGATTTCAGCTCAGGTCATGATCTCAGGGTCCCCACCTCAGGTTCCATGCTCAGCAGGGAGTCTGGTTGGGGATTCTAACCCTCTTTCTCTGTCCCTCCTCCTGCTCTCTCTCTCTCTCTCAAAAAAATAAATCTTTTTTAAAAGTTTAAAAGTATTGAAAATCACTCAAATTATGTTCTCCAATCACAAGGTGATGAAATTAGAAATCAATAGCAAGAATTTTGAGAAATTAAAGCAATATGTGGAAATTACATAAAAGGCTCAAACAACTAATGAATCACAGAGAAGTTCACAATAGGAGTAAGAAAACACTTTGGGAGTACTGAAGAAAAAAAAAACCCACAATATTCCAAATATAGTAGATGAAACAAACAAAAAAAATGCCTAAGGGAAATTTATAGTTGTAAACATATCCATTAAAAAGATAATTAGTAGGAAGTCAATAACCTAACTTTGTATCTTAAGAAACTAGAAAACTAAGAGCAAACTATCTATAGCAAGAAGAAGGAAGAAATAATAAAAATTAGAATAGAAAATTGATAAAGAAAATCAACAAAACCAAATTTTAGTTCTTTGAAATGGTTAGCCAAAGTTACCAAGCTCTAGCTAGACTGATAAAAAGAAAAAGAAATAGAACTCAGACAGATAAAATCATGAATAACTGAGGTGACATTACCATTTAATTTATAGAAAAAAGATTTCAAGAGTATACTGTGAATAATTATATGCTAACAATTAGATAACCTAGATGAAGTGGACAGAAATCCTAAAAACACACAAATTACAAAACTGACTCAAGAAGAAAGAAAATCTGAACAGGCCTATCACAAGTGAAGAGATTGATTTAGTAATCAAAAATCTTCTAGCAAAGAAAATCCAGGAGTCAGATGGTTTCAGTGGTGAATTTTGCCAAAAATATAAAAAAGAATTAACACCAGTATCTCACACATTCTTCCAAAAAATGAGACAAGACGGGACTACTCCTCCAGAACAGTGATCAGGCTAGTATTATTGGATACCAAAATCTGGCAAAAACATCACAAGAAAAGAAAACAACAAGCCTCAAAGACCTCAAAATCCCCAACAGAACACAACTAGATATCCACATGCAAAAAAGCTAAGTTATATCCTCTACCTCACACCATATACAAAAGTTAAAATGAATCGTAGATATAAGTGTAAGAGCTAAACCTGTAAAGCTCTTAGGAAAGGACATAGCTTTGCATCTTGAATTGGGCAATAGTTTCTTAGGTATGACACCAAAATCACAAGTGACAAAAGAAGAAATAGGTAAGTTTAACTTTGTTGAAATTTAAAACTTCTGTGCTCTTATTAAAGGACATCATCAAGGAAATGAAAAGTCAACTTACAGAATGTGAGAAAATGTTTGTAAATTATCTATCATCTATCTCAAGTGTTTAGTATCCAATCTATATATAAAAAGTTACAACTCAAAAATAAAAATATGAATTACTTAATTTGAAAAATAGATAAGGATTTGACTAAACATTTTTCTGAAGAGGATAAAAAAATTCCTAAAATAGTACACAAAAGGATGCTCCACATCATTTGTGAGTTGGACAAAGTAAATCAAAATTGCAATAAGCTACTACTTCACACCCATTATTGAGTGTCTAATACAAAAAAAAAAAAAGATAGGCAATAACAAGTTGTAATGAGGATGTTGAGAAATAAGAATACTCACACATTGCCGGTGGGTTTGTAAAATAGTGCAGCTGTTTTGTAAATCAGTTTGGCTATTTATCAAAATGTTAAACATATATTTACCCAGATCTTGCATTCCTTTCTATACCCTTGAGAATTTGAGAGCTTATTTCTGCATGAAAACATGTACAAGAATAGCCACATTATTTACATTTTCCAAAAAAGTGGAAATAACCCAAACGCCCATCAACTGATGAATGAAAATACAAAATATGGTATCGTCATACAAGGAATTTTTGCTGATAATAAAAAGATACGAAATACTGATACATTCTGCAACATGGATGAACTTTAAAAGCATTGTGATGAGTAAAATGAGTCAGTCACAAAGATCATATATTGTTTAATTCCATTTATATTAACTGTCCAGAGTCAGAAGATCCATAGCAACAGAAAGTATATTGGTGGTTGCTAGAGTCTGGCAGTGAGAATGGGAGTGACTGCTAATGGGAATGGGTTCCCCCTTTTTGAAATTATTAAAATTGTCTTTAGTTACACAGTGGTTTTGTTTCCCAAGTCTGTGAGTGTATTGAAAAATCTCTGAATTGTACATTTTAAAAGGGTGTATTTCATGCTGTATGAATTGTATCTCAATAAAGCTGCTATTTTTAAAAATTTCCAACATTCATTATCCCATGTGATGTGTAATGATTTATTTATTAAAAACTCCAGAATAACTGGTAGAAAAGTGTTATATGTTTATGCATTTTTCAATCAGGACACATAAAACTTTTGTGTAGCATCTAGGTCATACCCTTCCCTCTTGGGATCCAGTATTGGGACCAAGTATTCTTCTCTTCAAGTTGATTATTGCCAAATATGTTACTCTTGGTACATTTCCTATCTCTCAGGTTATGACAAAAAGGTAGCAATTCTGTTATTTCTATATCATGTCTCTTCGGGAACCTGTTTTTATTGTATTAACACTGATCGTGCTCCTTTTGTTCCTCAATACCATTTTTTAATGCCCATTACATTATTATTTATGGGATGATGCTGTATTGTCTCTACTACCACCTGTAAATATAGGTTTCAGTGATTCTATCAAAGTTGTTTCTTTGCTATTTTGGTAATGACCAAAAGTACAAGGCTTACTCAGAACATGCAGGAAAATGAAAGCAATAGTTTGCTCTCTGGTCATGTTATATTTACCACTTGGAATTTACAACATAAATACAAAACAACACATATTCCACCTTTGTCTTCTATGGAACACTTTAGGCCGTAACTGCTGCATCCCAGAATGTGAACTTTTTCCAGTATTAATCATACACCAGTGCTCCAAATACTACCATTAGGTGGGAGGAGCCCTTGAGTGCTGTAGACTAAAGTGGGTACTGCACTAAACTGACGGATGAGAGTTGACTAATCAGCAAAGGCTGATGCATGTCCTTCTACCTCAAGCCTAGGGTTCAGTGGATAGTTGTCAGCACAGAGCCCTGAACTCAGCTTATATCCCATATATGAGAGTCACCCAGAATCAGCATGACAGCACCATTCTGGCAGCCCAGTTTTGTGCAGTCTCTCTCACACACAAAATACCATATATGTCAGAGGAACTTATTCACTTGCCAGGCCACCCTCTTGTAACTGACCATGTTTTGGGGTTTTGGGGTGATCTAATAAGTGTGAGTCCTGGAGCTTGGACTCAGTGACTGGGGCCCATGTAGTGCTGGCCTGGACTTAGATTATCCAGCTTAAAAGGCAGAGCCACCCGTGGCTCCAGGACTTAGAAAATTTTGAGAGAGGCAGTCCATAGAGTAGGATATTGAGATGCAGTGTTCCAAACAAAGTTTTTGTTCGGGTCTCAGAGCAATATTGTCTAAAGCATAAGTATTCCAGACAAGTTCTAATGAGGCTCTTTTAATCTTTTATTTCTCTTTAGAGCAGAGGAATAATTCTTTTCAATCACTGGACAAGTGTAACTAAGATTGTGAGGCTAAAATCTATGGTCTCTGTGAGTCAGGTTGTAATACTTTCCTCTTAGATGTTTCTTAGGTCTGCCTGCATTCTAGGCCTGTTGAATGTGTGGAGTGGTGGGGAGTGATTTGAGCATTTAATAGAGTTCTCAACTTTTTTGTGTTTTAGTCAGGGATTAATTTGGTCAAAAATTTATGTGCAGATCTGATAAAAATAAAAATAGGTCTTCTGGAATAAAGTAAGTGTCTGATGGCATAAAGTTTCAGGAGGGGATTGAACTCTTAAAGTCTCTCCATAGAGCCTAAACTTTTAGAATCTCAATATTTATGAGATGTTATGATTTCCTTTACAGTATTTGTCACCAGCACTTGTCAATGAGTAGCTTAAATTCTTTGTCCCTCAGTAGCTTGATTTTTCCTTATTTCTTGATCAATTTTTTGCTTGTTTAGACAGTATGACTTTGCCAGACCAGTTTGATATTAAAATGCTTCTAACTTATATTCAAAATAATTGAGAGGAATTGTTACTATCTGATAAATTCTGGTTTCTTCCTCTGTCAGTCCTATGACCTTTGAATTCCAATCAACATATGGTTACCGCATAAGCAGGGTAGCTTTAAGTTAGGTTTTTCCTATTTTGTCTTGTTTCTATGTCAACAGTTATCCATAAATCTGTCTCTGTATGTAGATAATTTGCACATAATAAACCCTGGTTTTTGCTTAAGATTATTGAATAATTTTTTTCTATATTGCCTGTTTTAAGAAAAAACAATTTTTTATTATAAGATCATTTAAGTATAAATTAACACAAGAACCACAATGTCTTTAAATAGTTTATTTAATTCTAAAACAATGTCTCAAAAGTTTAAAATATTTCCTCTGAGTAGCATCTTTCACTTAGACCTTGGAAAATAATCTTAGCTCATAAGAAACGGTGGATGTGGAAAAAAATAGAAAAAAGGCAGAATTGGTGATAATAAAGAAGTCCACATATTGAGTTTGTAAGATTTATTTCAAGGGCTTGAAAGTGAATATGAATGAAGAAGATGGAGTAGAAGATCAATGATGAATGTTAGTTCTAACTATGAATCACTCTTTCATAAATTTAGTCAAGAACATTGGTTGCATTTCAATGCCTACAAGCCCTATGCTAGCAGTGGGAGATACAACATCAAGAGATATTATTTTTTAAAGACTCCAATAAATTAAAATTTCAACTATAGTAAGTGAAACTTTTTTTTAGGTTTTATTATTATTTTTTAATGTAATCTCTACCCACAGGTTGGGGCTCAAACTCATGACCCTGAGATCAAGAGTAGCATGCTTTACTGACTGAGCCAGCCAGGTGCCCCAATGGTAAGGTTCACAGTCTTCAGGTGAAAGCAGTTGACATGGGTTCTGTACTATTACTATGGGATGGGCATAAAAATCTGTGAAAATTACCCAAGAGCTGAAACTTCATTGATGAGAATGGAGGACCTAAGTCTGAGGGGTGGTGGAGGGTTGTTCAATTATGAGTAATGGTAAAGCCTAGGATAGGATCTCAAGAGTGGGTAAAATGAGTGGCAGGGCAGGTCTTTGGATAATTGACTTCTGGGGGCAATGAAAACCCAGGATGATGCCAGAAACTAGGGTAAAGATGTGCCATTTTCCAAAGACTTCCATAAGGAGAATATGGCTTACAAACTGTAAAGGTGACCCCCAGTTATCTCTACCTCATTCAAACCTCATGTATATTCCCTTCCCCTTGCATGTGGTCAGGACCTATAACTTGCTACTAACCAAGAGAATACAACGCAGGTGATAGGATGTCACTTCTGTGATTGTTGTAGAGGCTTATAACATGGTTTTGGTAGCATCTCACATGGCAGCTTTGTGTTTGCTATGTTCCGAACTAGTATATGGATACATTCATGGGCAAGGAAATGAGAGTGGTCTCTGGCTAACAACCAGCAAGAAGCTGAGGTTCTTGGTTCTATAGTCTGTAAGGACCTGTCTTCTGCCCACAACCATATGGAAGCTTGGAAATAGACTGTTCCCTAGGCATGGCTTGAGATGCTTGCAGCACAGACATGTGAGAACTCTTGAGCCAGAGGACCCAGCTAAGCTGTTCCTGGTATCCTGATCCAGAGTGCGATAGCAACTTTTGTGATCATTTGTCAGACAGCAGTAGTTAACTAATATAGAGGGTATGAAGTAAGTGGATGATAAATAGAAGGTGAGTCTAGTCATAGCCTTGATCTAACATTTTTCGACCTTACAAGACACAATGACTAATTTATGGCAGTAAAATATTGTTTTTAGATTAAAATGAATTCATGGTATGGACTGGTTTTTGAACAGGCCTTAAGAAATCTATATTAATAGAAGGTATTAAGCATACTATCAATCATCATTATTATTCTATAGTGTGTTTCTGGAAACAGTATGATATTTAATAGTCATAGCACTGATACTTACAAAATACCTAGCACATTGCCTGGATCTCATCTGATGATAGCTATTATTATTAGTTCCAAGGGAGAAGGAGTTAGTCAAAGCTGAAAGCTATTAGACAAACTACAAATTGAAAATTGTCTGAATTCTTGCAAGGCTTACAACGTCAAGTATGTATATTTTGGCAAATGGTACAACCTTCATTAAGAGGGAATGTCTCTCTAACATATACTTCCCATAAATCCCACACGTCTCATTGGAAGAGTTACCAACTAAAATTATTAATGCAACCACAATTTTGCAAAATGTTTATCATCTCTAGTAATTATTAGCATTTCACAGTTTAAGGTTAAGCAGCATTTACTGATTTTGCTATTGGGGTGATTTAATGGTATGTGAGATTTCTAGAATGGTAATTATTACCATTTCACAGTTTAAGGTTAAGCGGCATTTACTGTTTTTGCTATTGGGGTGATTTAATGGTATGTGAGATCTCTAGAATGGTAAAATACTTTCAGGTAGGCAGTATCTTTCATCCACAAATCCCTGCTATTTACAGCTATCAAAACATCATTACAAGCAAAAGGCAGGGAGATAGAAGTGAACAAATACATGCATTATTCATAAACTTTTTTTCTTCTGCTAGCTTTCTCAAAACCTTCTTTTCTTTAGGAGATGCCCAGAAGCATGCATTTAGATTAGTTTCTTAACAAGATCATTAATCAGGAATCTGTGTTTTAAAAATGTCTTGTTGATCAGCAAGTAAAGAAACAACAGATGCCTATAGGAACATGTGGAATTTAATATAGTTGTAATACTTTAGAAATTATTTGATTCATGATTTACTAATAATCCAAAAAAATAAAAATATAATTTACTTGTAATTCATATATACTTTATAAACAAAAATGTGTATTTTCAAAATCACAAAGCTTTTCATGTGTTCTTCTCAGGAAAAAGTAACAGTTTCATTGACATCTCAAAGCGATTTTATATTTATGATCATTATATCTCCAACTGATGATTGTCAGGTGAGATAGGAAGTATTTTTAGTCTTGGTTTATGGATAAGAAAACTGAGACCAAAAGATTTGCCTAAGCTGGAAAAGTCTTTCAGTCCCATTTTTAATCTCTGACAATGATCTTTTCTTAACCACTGTTTTAGATTGTCTCCTACCTCTTGAAAACCTGTGACTTGAGCTCAGAAAAATTATACTTTTTGAACCTCAGTTTCCATGTCTGTAGGTTGAAAAGAATACCCATTATTGAACTGATAGTATTGCAATTAAAACATTGGACCTAAGGGGCACCTGGGTGGCTCAGTCCATTAAGCATCTGCCTTCAACTTGGGTCCTGATCCAGGACCGAGCCCCATGTTGGGCTCCCTGCTCCTAGGGAAGCCTCCTTCTCCCTCTCCTCCCTGCTTGTGCTTTCTCTCGCTCTCTCTCTTTCAAATAAATGAATAAAATCTTTAAAAAAAACAAACAAAAACATTGGGCCTAAAGAACTTCAGAGAACATACATGTTTTAAGTATTGGCATTATTGATCACATAATCCTTATGTTATAATAATAGTAATCTTCATTATTACTATTTCTTGCTGTAATAGATATAAATTCCATCAAAACTAGTACCTTAAAAGAGATACAAGTTATTAATTTTATAGGTCAGTTCTCATCATAATCCATGTTAAATTCAAAGCTTCTGGTTCCAAGGAAAGATGCATATAATTAAGAATTAAAGAAATATTTTGTTCTAATGATGTTGTATAATTACATTTTCTACAGTAAATATGTTATCTGGAAAGTGAAATTACATGGTATATATAAATCCTGAGTTTGTATAATAATATGAATATGGAAGAATGCAAAAGCTCTTCCTGTTTTCAGTAAAAGAATATAATTGATTTCACATCTTTCAGCAAAGAACCCAAGGTTCAAAATGCATTATTGATGTTATGCTGTGGTTGCTTATAACAATTTTATACTAATTATTTGCAAAATCCTTGACAATTATTGCATGATCATTTAGATATTTCTTTAGAACTTATTTTAGAAATTTCTGCAGACATATTGCAATAATTATCAAATTCTTATTTATGAACTGCACATTGTAGGTTTTGTTTTCAATTATAAGAAAACTCTTTGCAGTTTCCATAGCAATTACAAACTTCAAAGATCTAGGGAAGGACTGAATAATTTCCCAGGAGCCGGTATCGCCAGAATGATAGAGAGATGAAAGCAAATAAGTTGCTCTTATTATTTTCCATTTCAAGACTACCTGTATATTAGTTACTTTGCCAAAAATCAGTGATATGCTAAGATTCTTATCCAGACACCCGCAAAAGCATTCATTCTGACAGTAATTCTGCATTTCTCCAAAGTGTGCCTATTACTTGTCCATCTGTGAATTAAGTTATTATTATTATTATTAGGAAAAGGAAAATACCGGGGTCTAATATCCATGCTGAACATTTTCCTTTAGAGTAATAAGCAAGACCAGGGGAATAGCCAGGAGTCAGAAGACCAAGAATTGGATCTGAGACGCAAGATAGCAATTTAATATTTGAAAGGACAAAGGTTTCAGCATTTGTCTATAAAATTGGATACTTCATCCCTAATGCCATTTCAAGATTGAAGAGTCTACGATCTAAAACATAATTAGACATATCTGCCCAGAAACATCAACAGCTAAAATTTTTCCAAGTTTGACTGCAAATATATCCCATGTGATACTCTCTAGAAAATGTTTTTTCTTACTCACTGAATAATAACCCACCTCAAAAGATATCCACCTCCTAGTCCTTGGAACCTGCGAATATGTGACATTATGTGGTAAGGAACTTTGCAGATGCAATCAAATTTCCGCTATTAAGATAGGGAGAATATCCCAGATTATCCAGGTAGGACCAATGTAATGATAAATATCTTTATAAGAGGGACGCCGGAGGATCAGAAACAGAAAAGGTAGTGTGATGGTGGAAGCAGAAATAGCTTGGGAGATGCTACACTGCTGGCTTTGAAGACCGAGGAAGTGGCCACAGCCCAAGGAATTGAGAGAATTTCTCTACACTAGAAAAGGCAAGCCAGTGTGTTTCCCCCTGAATCCTTTGGTGGGAATGCAGTTCTGCTGACACTTCGATTTTAGACTTCTGACCTCCAGAACTGTAGAAAGGTGGTGGTAAGACACCCAGTTTGTGGCAGTTTATTAGAGCAGCAATTGGAAATTCACTCACCCTATTCAGGCGAGGTAGACACCGAGAATGGGTGAATATGGTCACTTGAAAAATGTTAATTTCCACTTGGAATATCTAGAACTGTAGCTATCCCTAATTGTGATTTTTGAACTACTATTTTCCTAGTGTACATATTTGTTTTGTGAGAGTTTAATACAGAAGCTACCAGAAGCAGCCAAACAATTTCTTAGAGTTTACTTTGTTCATTTTCAAACTTATGTTCCCAAAAAATATGTATTCATGTTTTATAAATTGAAGCATGAAAAGTACATGAAGAAAAGGGATTCAACCACATTATGGATAATATCTCCAGTGTTTGAGTTTAGTAGACATGGCTCCCTGAGTGTTAAAGTCTGCAAAAATATTTTTAAAAAGGGTATATTTCGCTTAGCATAATACCCCTTAGAGGGGAGGGGGGTGGGGGGATGGGTTAGCCTGGTGATGGGTATTAAAGAGGGCACGTTCTGCGTGGAGCACTGGGTGTTACATACAAACAATGAATCGTGGAACACTACAACAAAAAAATAATTAAAAAAAGGTATATTAAAAGACCATAAACCATGTATTGACTGCTTTAAAGGAACTATTGATATTTTGTCTGTTTTTAATTTTTGGTAGGAAATATATTCTGAAAGTGCCATAATTCTCACTCAACAAAAGAACCTTTTAATTGGTATAAGATACAGTATTCATTAGAATCTTTGGCAGCATAGAATCTGGATTGGACAGTCTGTCACCAAATCCTAACTGCCACTTACTAAGTGTGTGACTTAGGAAAAGTTATTTAACTATTCTAAGCTGTATTTACTCTTTTGTAAAATTGAGTTCAAAATAGTACCTTGTTGGGAGAAATAAAGATTAAACACGTTAAACAAAGGAAATAAAGTTCTTTATATGTTCTTATATGATCCCCAGTAGTCCAAATGGCACCAAGTTTTCACTCTTTACAGAATGTGGTATTTTATCCCATTTTAAGACTGATATCATGTGTTCTATTTTAAAATGAATCCATTCCTTAGTCTCTAAGAGGGTCTGCAGAACCCCCTTCAATTTCCATCTCACTTTATCTAAAGGAGTTTTAATTAAAAAAAAAAAAAAGATTGATTCATGCAGAAACATAGTTGCAAGTGTTTAAGTGTTTTTACCCCTTGTTCTATAGTAGCTTGTCCTGAAAGGCAGGGTAGCTTTAAATCAACTGATCTGAACTTTTCAGAGGATTTAACTTTGAAACCAAAATTTCCTGACTACACAAATTTCTTAATTGGTAAGTTATTAAGTTGAAGAGAGTCAATGAGCAGCTTCCTTAGCCAGTTTAAATTTAGATTTTTTTTTAGTGAACAATTATTTTCAGATATTTTTAATAGGAGGCTTTTTCAAGAATTTCATTTCAAACATTTCAGCTTCGATTTCAAACCAGTCATACTTTTGTTGCATGTTGATCTCACACTGGAAGATTCAATTTTATCACAATCATGTAATGACATGTGTGTGATGGACATTATTTTAAAATGTTAACCTTTATTTTCCTCTAATCTCTTATCAACCCTCTCTGCCACCTAACGTACCTGGATTCCATTTTCCCAGAAGTCAACTCTTGCTTTTTGAGCTTTGTATCAGTTGGAATTATTGTGTAGTAAAGAAAACAAAAAGGACGGGGTGCCTGGGTGGCTCAGTCGTTAAGCGTCTGCCTTCGGCTCAGGTCATGATCCCAGGGTCCTGGGATGGAGTCCCACATCGGGCTCCCTGCTCGGCAGGAAGCCTGCTTCTCCCTCTCCCACTCCCCCTGCTTGTGTTCCCTCTCTCACTGTGTCTCTCTGTCAGATAAATAAAATCTTAAAAAAAAAAAAGAAAAAGAAAGAAAAAAAGGGGGAATGATGGAAGTCTCTGTGCCTCTCCCTCAGAACAGTTGAAAGATCTCTATCCTGAAGCATGGGGAGAGTTTGAGGAAAATGGGGAGATCTTAGATCTGGATGATTCTCCCTTCCGCTTCCTCTACCTTGCAGCATGTTTGTGGGGTGGGGAATCCTATAATAGGCAGTTGGGGGGATCTGAGAGCAGAGGAAGACTGGAACAAACACAATATCCAGAATATCCCGGAGAACCTACATGATATGGCATGTCTTAAACCAGTCACTCAGTGCAATGGCAGAGAAGGCAAAGAGAGCAATACATTTTTATTATATTTTCTATTTTTTAAAAAGATTTTATTTATCTATTTGACAGAGAGAAAGACAGCAAGAGAGGGAACACAAGCAGGGAGAGTGGGAGAGGGAGAAGCAGGCTTCCTGCTGAGCAGGGAGCCAGATGCAGCGCTTGATCCCAGGACCTGAGCCGAAGGCAGGTGCCTTCGGGTTCTCTTACAGGGAAGGAATGGCTTAATTTCATTTGTAAATTAGGAGGAGGTGCCTGACTTGTGTATCCAGTCATCTCATTCCTGCTCCTGGGAAGCCTATGTTCTACACTACTTTTTTAGGCTGTAAATTGTGCAGTGGCAGGTCCTGATGGATAGAGGTGGGGAGTGATGGTTTTCCAATGCAGCTTATGATTGTCTGGGGTTCATTATTAGGAAATCTATTTGTCCCTTCATAGAAGCCATACAATAATGATACTGAGCATCCATATCCCTGATTCTTCTCTACCCTCATTTTGTGGCAAATTCATGCAGCAAATATGACAATGATAATACTTAACTGTATAGCACAGACTACTGTATGTCAGGAACTGTTCTATGTACTATAATATAATAGCATTTCAAACCATATTATCATTCCCATTTTCCACAGGAGGAAGCTGAGACACACACATGCTAATTATGGTGTCCAAGATTACAGAGTTAGTGATCACTAGGGCTGGGATTCAAACCCAGGGACCTGGGCTCCAGTTTGCATATGTGCTATAAGGCTTTTAAGTGTTCTTTTTAAAGTCCCCTCAATTCTAGCACTATGAAGCAGTGGACTTGTCACAGACAGAAAGGGTGGCCCAGATGTGACCCGAATGACAGTGTTCTAGGAAAAGCTTTGTCACTGGGAAGAAGAATCTGAAAACAAAGTGTCCATACTTGCCTCCCCTTGCTTTCTTATTAAGAATTCTCCCCACCCCAGATTAAATGCCCCTTTGGGGGAGGTGGTCAGAACCCCTGAAATTCATGCGAGCTTGTTTTAAGCATTAATATAATTTATAGAAAAATGCACTAACATTTCTTGCCCATCTGGATTCACAGGCTGAGATTTGTACCTGCTCCAAAGAGTGGTAACTCACAGTTCTCCAATATTGCATTGGGCTCATTTAGGCAATTAAACCTCTCAGTAATCTATGCATGCATGCTGCTGTAACCATATTTAATAAGATAGGCACTCAGCTTTGTTGGCAAAAGATTATGGTGATTTACTCTTTTATCTGAAATATTAATCATAGAGCTTTGACGTGCTTCAATATTTCAGTAAAAATAAATAAATAAGTGGAAATCCCAGACTACATTACCTACTTGATAACATGAGTCTAAATACTGAAATAAATGTGGCATTAAGTAAAATTCATTTGAAAGCTGTTGGAAAACTGTTATACTTCTCAGTTTAACAAAGATGACGAGTAGTTTTGATAACCGCTTTTATGTGAGCTACTCTTTTCATAGTTTTCTTGCTATTGCTATCAGGCATCATGCTTACTTAATAAATAGTATGTTAATAAATGATTTAAACACACATTTATGTACTTTTGTTTATCACATTTTAAGAAGGTAATTAATCTTTCTCTTATTCATCATTATACGGACATTATGTGAAACAAACATATGGAGAGAGTCAAAATATCTCTATATTTGATGATATAATTATTTCAAATAAATTTAATCTTTATTTCTTCCAACCCTCCACATTATGTATTTTGTATCTTGTTGCTCTCTGTTATATTTGTGAAACTAACAATATTTGTTTTTCCATTCTTTCATGAAAATAAATTATTAACTGCCATCTACCAGGGGTTGTTCTAAGTACTGAGGATACAGAGTTGAGAAACTTCCTTATATAACGAAGTTTATATTTTAGCACTGAGTTTAGTAGGTGATGAGAATAGAATTCCTTGTCTTATTTCTGACCTTAGGGGAAAAGTATTATATTTTTTACCAGTAAGTATGCTACTAGCTGTAGGTTTTTCATAGTGCTGTTTATTAAGTTGAGAATGTTCTCTTTCACACCTGGTTTGCTAAGAGTTTTTATTAGGAATTGGACCTGGATTTTGTTCAAATTTTTTATTTTGCAACTATTGATATGATTATATTTTTCATTCTCTTAATATGATAAATGACAGTGATTAATTTTTTTAAATTTTATTTTTTAAACCACTTTACTGAGGTACGATTAACATGGAAAAGGTGTACATATTTAATATACACCTTTTGAGTTTGGGGATAAGTATATACTCATGAAGCCATCACCATGATCAAGGCCATAAACATGTCCATTACCTCTCAAAGTTTCCTTCCACTTCCATTATTATTATTATTATTTATTGTTGTCATTATTATTTGTGTGTGTATGTGTATGTGTGTGGTAAGAACACCTAACATAAGATCTGCCTTCTTCATGAGTTTTAAATGCAGTACTGTTAGCTGCAGACACTATGCTGTGTGCTGGATCTCCAGAACTTACTTATCTTGTGTAACTGAAAGTTTATATCCCTTGACCATCCTCCCCAATTCCCTCTCTCTCCAACCCCTGGCAACTACCGTTCTATTCTCTGCTGCTATGAGTTTGACTATTTTAGATTTCACATGTAATTGAGATCATTTAGTATTTGTCTTTCTGCGTCTGGCTTACTTCACTTAGCAAAATGTCCTCCAGGTTCATCCATGGTGTTGCAAATGGCAGGATTTCCTTCTTTGTTAAGACTCAGTGATATTCCATTATATGTATATGTCACATTTTCTTTATCCCATTATCTGTTGATGGGCACTTAGAAATGTTAAACAGACTTTGCATTCTTGGGATAAATTCCACTTGCTCATAATCCATTATCATTTAAAATATTTTTACAATCTATTTACCAAGTTTTTTGTCTTCATTTTTGCATCTATGTTCATTTTGAAATGTAGTTTTCCCATGGTCTTCATCTTTTGTGCTAGGGCAATGTGGGACTGCAAAAATGAGGTGGGGATATTCGCTCCTTCTCAGTTTTCTGGAAGAATTTGCAAAGCTTTAGTGTTATTTCTTACCTATTGTTGGTCAGGATTGACCAGAGAAGCCATTTAAATCTAGGCTTCTCTTTATGGGAACATTTCAACTACACATTCAACCGTAGCTTTTGTTGAAGATATAAAGTCTTATCTTTTAGTTTACTGTGTTTTGTTTAAAGATGCTTTAATTTGCAGAGAATATAAAACTATTTTGCAAAATCATGCACAAAAGCACATTAAGTCCAAACACGGTCATTTGGACATTTTGTGAGAATTTTTGACATCTTGCTTTAATCCTATTTCTGATTCATTTGTTTGATATGAGTTCAGATGCTGATTGTTATTTTATGATTACTTATTTCTTCTGTAGCATGATTTTACAAATAAAATATTAAAATATAAAAAGTCACAAATTTTATAAATGTAAAGTCAGACTCTAGTACTTTGCATCCTCAAGGTATTTTAAAAGATCTGAGCATCTGTTGTGTGATAGAAGCGTAACTGCTAAGCCATGACAGCACTGAACAGATATATCTAAATCTTATCTGCAATAATAGAGCATCTTCCACACATTTTTACCATAGTTGATATATAGAGTTATTTTTAAAAGGCATTTTAGACTAACAATATATTTTTACCAAGTTTACATGCAAATACAGACACAGCATGAGAAGGTTAATTCTAAAGTCTGTATATAAAATAAAATATTGCATCCAATGTTGGCAATGTTTATGAATTTTTTCAATTAAAGCTTATAAAATATTTACAAACTTAAAATATAACTTACATCACAAATTTTGAGTAATCTTTGAAACACCTTGGTGAGATCCTGTGATTCCACAGAAAATAGATAATAAAATCACTGACATTGGCAGTGGAAGTCAGTTACATAATGAGTTATCAAAAAGTTGCAATAAATATCTTATATCCATTCTCTTGTTTGTTTGTTTGTTTTATTCTGTTGTTTTTTAAACAGAACAAGTCATGCATTAGGATGTATGATTTCAACATTTTAGAGATGAAAGAAACATAAAAACATGGTCTCAAAATATGTGAATTAAAGATAATTTTTTTTAAAGATTTTATTTATTTGACAGAGAGAGATACAGTGAGAGAGGGAACAAAAGCAGGGGCAGTGGGAGAGGGAGTAGCAGGCTTCCCACTGAGCAGGGAGCCCGATGCGGGGCTCGATCCCAGGACCCTGGAACCATGACCTAAGCTGAGGGCAGACACTTAACAACTGAGCCACCCAGGTGCTCCAAAGATAATTATTTATAAAATATAAAGAGAATAAATGAGTTTTGTCAGGAAATTCTTTTTGATGTTGGGAACCTAACATTAACTTTTTACCTAATCTTTCACATAGATTTAGTTTTAACATATTTGAGATTTTCTTTTTTTTTCTTTTTTTTAATAAAGGTTGGTGGAGGGGAAAGTATTAAAACCAAGATCTTTGAACTACTGCTGTTTGAGTAGAATAAAAATTTCAGATATGCCTTGGAGACACCTGTCTCATTGACTTCAGTATGGATTTTGTCAGCACGAAGACCGTATGATTAGGCATTAAAATTAATTTCGTAAGAAGCTAAAGTGAAATTAGATTTCACATGGGTTTAGTTTGGCAAAGTATTTTCCATCAGGGCTAAAGGGTCATTTAGAAGAAGTATATGGATTTTTAAGTGGGTGTAACTGATGTACAATATAAAGAATTTCTACTAAAAATTGTTGCATGTTCATTAAAACAATTACTAAATACTAATAGATATTACCTATTCAGCTGAGTACTAGTTGGTTGAAGTTCTTAAGAAGAAAAAAAAATTTTTTCTCTCTGCCACCTCTTAATTTCTCTTTCCATATTCTAACACTGTACATATATCTAAAAGGACTTAATCTTTTGATGATAGATTGGTAAATTATTATAAATCTCATCATGACTGAGTCATAATCAGGAATGATCGAATATTTAATAGATTATAACCATAAAAATGGAATACATTACTACTTAAATGGAAATACAATAAATTTGGTAGGAATTATAGGAAACAGTAAATTCAAGGCATAATCTCCACCTTGAAGTAGTGAAATAATTAAATAGTAATGGGTTTTGGGTATTTACTTTGTTTTTAATATAACTTGTTAAACTGTAGTTTTTTTAAAGGCTCTGCCACAATTTGCTTTCAGAATTCCTGAAAATATAATAGTCATTTCTCAAGAGCTGATGTGAGCTGTTTGCAGCACAGCAGCTGCATGTAAGACAGACCTTTTATTGTGCAAAAGGATTCGGTTTAGAAATTTGGAAAGGACATAGGTGGGTCAGCTTTCCAGTGTTCTACTGTGGCTGGGTCCTCAGGTAGGGAGCCTCAGATGGGAGAGGACTAGAACAGCTTGGGCTGGTCCAGTTCCAAGATGGCTTCTCTACTCACCTGTGACTGTCCCTCAAAGGGCCCTCATGTGGTTTCTCCATTGCGATAGTCTCAGGGTGGTCTAATTTCTGACATGGCAGCTCAGGAGGGTGGTCTTTTCTGACCCAGTCTCAGGGGTCATATGGCATTACTTCCTCCACAGTCTGTTGGTTGAAACAGTCACAAGCTCATCCAGATCCAAGAGGATGGGTTTTAGACCTTCCCTCTGGGTGGCAAACATATTAAATAATTTGAAGCCATGTCCTAAAATCACCACACTGTGTATACAGTTTTGTATTCTGCTTTTCCATGTAACATTATATTCTAAGACATAAAATGCCTCTCTTGTAAACATCATTTAAATACCTGTTTGGTATTATATGTTAAAAAAAAAAAAAGAGCAGGAAGGGAAAAATGAAGGGGGGGAATCGGAGAGGGAGATGAACCATGAGAACTATGGACTCTGAGAAACAAACTGAGGGTTCTAGAGGGGAGGGGGGTGGGGAGATGGGTTAGGCTGGTGATGGGTATTAAAGAGGGCACGTACTGAACGGAGCACTGGATGTTATATGCAAACAATGAATCATGGAACACTATATCAAAAGCTAATGATGTAATGTATGGTGATTAACATAATAAAAAATAAATAAAATACTAATTCCCAGGAAAAAAAATTACCTGTTTGGCATGGTCTAGCTCTCCTCATCAAATTGTTCACTGTCAATACAAATATCATGTTATAGTACTACTGAATGATTCGGGTAGGAAAAAGGTAATGTCTGTTTATACAAGAGATATCTTCATAATAAGGAATCATGAGAGAATAAAACTACTTCATGGCTGTTTAGCCAGGTAAAATCATTCTGAAAGAGCATCTGCATATAGAAATGCATCTTTTAGCATTTTATTGAAAATTGCAGGGCATATTTAATTTCATAAAAAATTAGATGTGTGTGTATTTTAGCAAGTGCAATATAATAATCTTAGAACTACTAAACTACAGAATTTCTGCTGCATCAGCCAATCCATGTTTGCATCTACAACTTTGTCAAAAGCCAATAAAGCAAAAAAGCTTATTCATCTCGCTAAGGGTTTGTAAGCTCTATTTATTTAAAATGGAGTTCGGAGATTGGCTTTTTCCATTTTGTTATGAGTCGTGTATCACTTTCATTTAGTGACATCAAATGTTAAGCCTCAGTAAAACTTCTTTATAGAAGAAAAAATATGATGTTGATTTGGTGATAACTCCAGATGAAAGAAGATGCTAACAGTGAAATTAGTTGCAGAGATTTTAAAAATTTTAAAAATATTCTGGGAACATATCTGGTTAGAGAAACGTCTATTTAGTAAAAAATAGTTCCTATTTTGGGATGCTAAGTATGATAATGTACCATCTCAATTAAAAATCTTGGTTGGAATATATGTTATAACTGGTTAGCTGGAAAGACAAAAAACCAAAGAAAGCCTGCTAAAGTAGACCACTTTTCATATTTCTTCCTTCAATTCCATCATTTTCCTGCAATGCAAGTTTGGAAATGTTGCTATGATCATTGACACATACCTCATTCTAAATCTTCTTATATACCTAGGCATCAAGTCATACTGATTTTTCCCTGAAGATATCCCTCGTATTCATTACCTTCTTTTCATTTTGTAATTGTCCTCTTGCTGCCTTAGAAGATAGGAGGGGGTTATGATTTTCTAAGGCTGCAACTGCCTTTTTAATTTTTTAATTGAATTTAAATGCTTTTAGGTGAGATAGCTCCCTTGTTAATTTCTTGGTTTTCTCTGTGTTTTAACAAATATGGTTGTGTGTAAGTGAGACCCGTACAGACATTTGCATTTGTGAAGCCTTACTGTGTAAATAATCTCACACATGGTGAAAGCTACCTTTGCAAAATTTCCTGTTTCCACCTACTCCCTCCTCCACAGTGTTGGCCACAAACATTTGTACTAATTCACACTATAGAAAAAGCTACCATAAATTCTTTAAATACCTGAACTCATATGGCATCCCCCTTTTGTAACTTTCCATGAGTTGTGATAGTCTAGTATTATGTATGTTTTATAATCTAGTCTCATTGAACTTCTGAAAACCTATTTCCTCTTGGCCCCTCTGCTCACATCAGAGCAGCTGAGGAGATGCTTTATATTGCATCAATTCACAACCTTAAAATATCTAATTCTATCTTCATTTGAAGGGGGGCAAGATAGGCTTATCTACCTTGTTTGAAGTGGTATTCTAGGGACCAGGCTTAGGAAAAGCCAGACAGTGAGCATAAGTTATTTCTTGTAGTATAAGGTCACAGATCAAATATTAGACTGGAAACATAATAATAACAGGTTGCACTTATTGGAGACTTAAAATGTGCCAGGTTCTATACAAAAAAAAAAAAAAAAATTTATGTGTGCTGTTTAATCCTCACAGCAAGCCCCTGAAAGAGGTACTATTATTATCTTCCTTTTATCAGTAGG
The DNA here is from genome assembly GCF_037043125.1 of Eumetopias jubatus. NCBI lineage: Eukaryota > Metazoa > Chordata > Mammalia > Carnivora > Otariidae > Eumetopias > Eumetopias jubatus. The sequence continues at coordinate 23,981,904 of NW_028274819.1, read as the reverse complement.
GAAACTGAATGCACAGGATTTATGGAGCTTGCCCGCAGCATCACAGCCATTAAGTAGCAGAAGTGAGATTCCAGTTGAGGGTGTCTGACTCTGGGTAGGCATATCTCAGTCACTATGCTGTACCACCAAAAAAAAAAAAAAAAAAAAAAAAGACAAATCCAGAAAGGTGTGAAGTTGCATAGATATCAAAAGAGACAGGATTTTATCACTCAAACTTATTTGAGTGCCTATGGGTACAATGTAGTGTTCAACGGCAGAATATTTTGACACACACAACAAACATCCCTGACTTTACAGAGCTTATAATAATGGAAGAGGGCAGAAAACCCATTGCAAGCAGGGGAGGTACATGCATCTAATGTTAACAGGGACATTTTTAAAATCTCTGAACATGCTGTTAAGTGAATGGTTCAACCTTGTTTAAGTGCCACAGAGTTGTAGGTGAGGCCATTATATGAAAAGTTCTGTAACTTTCAAGTAGTTGGTTAAAGTTTGAAATAGGTTTTTTCCCACTGACATAGAAACTTACTAGTAAGAATTAACATGAACTCAATTTCCTGAGAAAAGATGGTGCCTGTTTCTTTTTCAATAAGTTATCACATTTGTTGTATATTTTGTGTTCAATAAATATTCACAATGAATTAATGGATTGTGTCATAAATATCAGTTATATATGTGTATGAGAGTGTATGCTTTTTATCAGTTACAGATATAGTTAACCTCTAGTTGGACTTTTCAGTTTTATTGAATGGCTCTTCTGAGAACATTCCAATATCTTGAGAAATTATAATTTTGTATGGCTATCAAATGTTCTCAAGAGAAGTTTTATCCATTTTTCCATTTTAAAAATACTCCAAACAAGTGTATGAACAAGAACACTAGATGCAATCCTCTATAGTGGCCATTTCATGATTTTTTTAATCGGGATAATGACAGGCAATGACAGCTTTAGATACTGTTTTGGGCCAGAAGAAGCTCTTCAGCCTCAATCAGCAATTTATCTTTCATAAAAATAATGATCCCTGAACATCTTCAGACTTAAAGAATTCTCCAGTGATTTGGAGGAAGAGAAAACAGAATGATCAGAAAGATCTGAGAAGACTAATTTCTTGCATATGACAGATGATCATGTGTTGTGAAACACACACACACACACACACACACACACACACAAATTTTTCTTAAAGCACTTTAACTTAGCTAACCCATTTTATGTGAGTATATCAGTTCAATTTATTGGAAAACTATTATAGACTTGGAAACAGAGTGATAAAATAAAAAAAAAATAAAGTCTTAGTATTTTCCCTCCCTAGCATTTTATCATACTATAATTTTTTGGTGACTTTAAGGAATTTAGATTACATGAATAATTTGAGGCCTGAAATTACATCACCTACAAATAAAACACTAAGCGTAAAAAAAAATCTAAATTTTTTTTTTAATAAGAGAGTTATAAACTATGAAAAGCAGACACAGTGAGATTTGTCAGCTGCAAGGACTCCGTACCCTGAGCTCCATGCACTCCTCTAGAGGAAAGGATGCTCTGAAGTTGCAGTCCTCATTTATAGGTTTCAATAGTACTCAGATGATGCTTGATGACTATTTGAGAGGTTGATTTATTCAGCTTTTTGGTTAGGGTATATTCAAAGAAAACAAATGAGCTTTTCTCCCTTATTTCTTATTTAAATAAGTAATAATACTTTTTGAGCCAAAGGAATATAGTGGGGTTGTTTATGATGATGAATATGGTCCTAGGGCATCCTAAGTAGAGTTGGTGCCAAACCAAGCAGTCCATAGAATTGGGTCAGTCCTAGTGATTCTACATCTGAGCTTCAGAATTTTACTTGTATGCACAAAAGCATATGATTCAGGCTGCTACTACGCATGAAGTTTCTAATCTGTCTCATGCACATGTAATGTATTTGTATTGAGTATATTTGAAACGTAGACACAATATTTAATGCAGGAAAAGACCCACAAAATATTTCAGTTGCTTGCATTTACTTACTAAACACTTATGTTTACTAAGTATCAGGCACTGTTCTAGGGTTGTTCAAACAGAAATGTTTCCAATCTTTATAGCGACAAAAAGTTGAGGAAACTGAAGCATCAGAGTTGTTGATCTATTCAGAGTCTCACAGCTAATGAATAGCAGAGTTGGGGCATTGTAAATACAGTCTGGTTCCAGAGTCTGTGCCTCTAGCTTTTTTTGTTTTGCTAATTTCTTGCTGAGGAATGACACTGAATACATTCCAATTTAGTAATTTCATTACTCATTATTATGGTTAAATAAGTAGCTGGTAAAGACCTGGCAATAACTGGATATCTTTAGATGGGAAAAAATCCTGGGGTGCACATACCTAATAGCAATATCCAGTATTTATTATTTACTATATGACAACTACTGTATTGGCACTTTCATATAATCTGCCATTTCTTCTTTGCCACAAACTTTTTTTTTTTAAAGATTTTATTTATGTATTTGACACACAGTGAGAGAGGGAACACAAGCAGGGGGAGTGGGAGAGGGAGAAGCAGGCTTCCCGCTGAGCAGGGACCCCGGGATCATGATCTGAGCCGATGGCAGAGGCTTAACGACCGAGCCACCCAGGCGCCCCCACAAACTTTTGAGATAAATGCTGTTATCATTTCTAATCTATAAATTACAAAGTTCATATTTTGAGATGTTAATTTGCCAAAAGGCTTATAGCTTGTAAAGGCTTGGGTAGACATTTAAACCCACAGTCTCCTACTCAAGAACCTGCATAACAGCACAACACCCATTCAATTTTTGTGAATTGTCAATAGTGAAACGTGATTATTCAGTTGTCCTACCATTACTAGTTTTAGGTAAAATGTGTTCTTTAAAGAGGAATAAAAATAAGTACAAAATATTGTTAGACATTACTGTAACTTTTTTCCCAGTGGTCAGCTGAGGGAATAAGAAAAATTTTTATTCAGATGCCACTATAATGGGTCCTATTAATTATATGCCCCTACCCCTCAGAAATAATATAATAAACATCACAGAAGGAGGATAGCCAACTCTGATCTATGTGGTGCAAATAATCAGAAGAACTCAGCATTACATTATTTTTAGTAATAGCATCCCTAAATGTAGTGAGACTACATTCTCTCATATTAGTTTCTCTTACTTTTCTATCAAAAAAAGATTTTTACAAACTATAATCTTTACTTTGAATCAGTGCTTAAACTAAAGAACATTGTGCCAAAGTCTTCAAATGCATTCCACTTCTTCACTGAAAATGATTGCAGAGTTCCCAGTTAAACACATTTCTTTTAAGTAAACATCTTTCTCAGCATTTTGCATATAACAATACCCATAAACATGTTAGTGGGAGACCACACGATGCCAAATAACTGGCAATCTTAATATTTTCTTTATAAACTTAATCTGTTAAGAGTAACAAGGTAGAGTCCCAAGTCTGTTTTCAAATTAATGGCATTTTAAAGTTATTCATGTGTTTTTGCATAGTGATCATATTCATTTAGAGTACCCTTCATCCACACAGTGGAGGAAAACCTTTGCTATTTTCCCATGCCTTCCTGGGGAAGGATAGAGTGAACCGTCAAACCCAGTGTATGTGTGTGCAGGTAGACATGTGAGCATGCGTGCATGCTAATGGTTTTACGTGCATGCCAGTACCATGAAATAGAACCTCTAAAATAGTCTAAAATGGTTCCTATGGGTCTGTTACAACACTGTAACTCATGTGAATCATATTAACTGAGTTATGGCTGTGTCCTGCCTCTGGATCTCTGTGTCACTCTTAGAGTTAGCCAAAATACATTTTCTGATTCTATTGATTGTTATCATTTCCTATGAATATGTCATATCTTCTCAAGCAGGTGCAAATTAATTATTTTGCCTTGTATTTAATGGGAACTCAGTAAGCATTTTTTAAAAAAAAATAAATGAGGAGCACCTGGGTGGCTGAGTCAGTTAAGTGTCCAACTCTTGGTTTTGGCTGAGGTTATGATCTTGCCGTTGTGGGATTGAGCCCCACATCAGGCTCCCCACTAGTGTGGAGTCTGCTTTAGATTCTTTCTCCCTCTCTGCCCCTTCTGAGTGAGAGTGCACTCTCTATCAAAGAAATAAATAAAATAAGAAAATGATTCTTTTACTTTTCCTGTAAGTTTGAAATTTTCATAATGAACGATTAGGAAAGAAATGACAAGTCTTCATAGCTAGTCTTGGGGTATACAAATACTGCACTAAGTTTAAGTAAATAAATATGTGAATATATGTATTATTTTATTTAATATTGTAGTTTAGAAGTACTAAATAGTTATTGCTTTTTTGTTGGGTAAGAATAGAGTTAGCTAGTGACAGACCATGGGGCCTATATTACCCTTTACAAAAAAAATTCTCAAAATCCCTTTATTCTTATTTTTACACAAAATATCCTATATTTTGGATAGGGTCTCCTATTGGAGAAATACATTTTCCACAAACTATGACAATCACACATTTTTTTTTCTAAGAGAATCTCAATTTCCTTCTTAAAATTTCTAGGGTGATATTCTTTGCCTGGGTTATGAGGAAAACCTTGCTTATTACACTGAAGAGATGTGCCAGGCCTTATTTCTGAAATGCTTGAGATTGTAAGACCCTTTGGAATTTACAGAGTCTTCTTTGTCATTAAAATGAAATAAGGACCTGTGTCAGAAGGCAACATGCCCTGCGAAGGGTAATGTGGATGATAACTTACCTCACTTCTTCAGGGAGTTACACACTAAGTTCCCCAAATAAACCAGAATGGGAGTAGTGAGCCTTGCCAATTTTCAAAAATCATAGGGAATAAGTTGCTTCCACTGACTGTTCTTTAAAAACGTTATTGGAAAAAACAAACAAACAAACAAACAGGAATACTGTCCCCAAGTGAGCATATTTTGACTTCGAAATTCTAAAAGTTGTATGATGAGACTATAGTAAAAGAAAGGTTTTTGGTTTTGTTTTCCTTTCAGCTTAAAGCATTTATTATTCAGGCTTAGTTTCTGAAAGATGTGGGCTAACATAAATTTGCAAGTAGATGCGTTTTTATGTCTCTCTGTCTTGACACATTGAGTTTTTAGGTAAGACACAGCAAGGGTGCTAGATAGTTCTTTTCATAGTATATTAGTCATGGCTTCTTACCTGGAGTGACTGAATGGGTCTCAGGGGGCTTAGAAACACCTAAAATTATATTCTAAATTGTACATGTATGTATGTCTTTTTGGGTAGAAATGTCTATGTCTGTCTTCAGATTCTTTAAGGGTCTTTGACTCCTAAACATTTAGGTCTTTGACTCTAAAAAATATTAAAAACATATAAGCTACAGTTTAAATGTTTAGAAAGTTAACAAATGTATTTGACATCTCTAGAATCTCTGCTTTTTGACTGAGTTCTTAGGCCTTTAGAAAGCTTTAATTTCTTAGCATTAGTAGCTTAATACTCAATATAGTAGTTAAAAATAAAATCCCACCAAATACTTTATGAGATCATGGATTCAGTTTATGACTTCACACTGAATCAGTTCAATTATTCTGATTTTAGTTCATTCTGATCACCTGTCCCAGGTGGGAGTGAATGTTGTGGCAGGTAAGGAACTGGTCTCTAAAGCCCAGCCCCCTGGATGAGACCCAGGTTCTACACTCACTGTCCCAGCAACCTCAGGCAAAGGATTTGGTCACTATTGGTAAAATAAGAATGAAAACAGAATCAATTTTGTAGTTGTATTCTGAGAAGTAAATGAGGTCCTCCACAGTAAGTTCTTAGAAACATCTTAAGCATACAATAAATGTTAGCTAATAGTGAGGGCTTATAACATGTGTCGCTAATACTACGAGGTGTGCCTCTGAGCACTTTATATTAACTACTTTAACTCTAGTGACAATCCAATGATACAGGGTTTATTGTTATGCCTATTTTGTAAACGAAGAAACTGAGTCACAGATAAATCAATTAAATAATTTGTTCACCATTACATAAGTCATAAGTGGTAATGTCATTTCAGACTCAGGTAGTTTGGTTTTTGGTATCACATTTAACTACTCCAGCTTTCTCAGATTATCATCATTACTGTGTATTTTTTAGGAATTTCACTTTCTAGCTGCCCATATAATTGACATAATGTAGAAGAAATCACAGTATGAGAATTCTAAAAAAAAATGTACATGTTATATAGATTACGCAAAGGCATGTTTCTTGGTAGACCTGGAGAATTGCAATTTTTTTCTTTTTCTTTCTTTTTTTTCCAGAGAAAATAAATGCCAGCTAATGACATTTGTACAATGTCAGTACCAAATATATTTTCTGAAAAGAACAGTCACATTCACATCCATGCTCTAAACATTCATGTAGGATGAAATAAACAACTAGTGTTGGTTTCATGTTATTAATGAAAGAAAACACAGTTTATAGCTAATGAGGGAGGGTTATTTGCAAAACAGAATTAGAGCCAATATTCAGCATAGCCAAAGCTAGAACTGAACTTACTCCTACTGTAGTGTTTTAATTACTATATTAAGTGTATCTTCTTTGCAAAAAAATAAAATAATATGTCTGTAAAGAAAAAGAAAAACATTCTGGGTTTTACCTCAGAGGAAATTGAGCTGAAATGATCAATTTCCCCTTGAGGTGCAGGAGCACAAATTGTATATTTTCTTGTTCAGCTATTCCAGACAACAAAATATGATGGAATATATAATCCACTGGTTTATATAGAAAAGAAAGAGAGAAGAATGTGCAAATTGAATATTTTTTTAAAGATCTGCCTGTGATAAATGAATCCAGAGAGAAATTTCTAGCACTGTAATGACTGCTTAAAAGGAGAATAATGTGAATATATGATGAAAGATGCAAATTTTTACCTGCTTTCTAATGAAGATCATCTTATCCATATTGAATACATGGTGATACTATTATAAAAAAAGATACAGAATATATATAAGTGACATATAAACAGGCCCCCAAGCACATTTAAAGCAAAACAAAACAAAAACAAAACTATCCTATCCAAACCAGTTGCTTTCAAAACATGTTGCAAAGACATTAATCTTTGCTCTTTCAAAGTAGGAATATCTTCTCCCAATATAGGAGATAGGGGTTTCCCTCTTCACTTTCATTTTTCCTTTCCCAGTAAGCTTCTTTCTCTTTCATAAAATAACATAATAATATTATTTAAGCCATTCTCTCATGCCTGCCCCATTTTTGCATTCACTCATTTCTGAAATCTTAAGAGAGTATTTTACCCTCACTGGCTTGGCTTCCAAAGTCCCCACGCCGCTGTGGGCCTCTTGATGCCTGCACTGTCCTCACCAGTGAAAAACACTGAAACTGCTCTCTCCAGGTCTTCAGCAGATGCCAGATCTAGTGGACTCCCTTTTCTAGACCTTTCCACGTTATCTGCTGTTTTGACTACTAAAATTTTTAAACCTGTCCTCTTTCCAAATCCACTTCCCCTGGTTCTTACCTTCTTCCCTTAAACCACTTACTGCCTCTGTTACTTTTGCTACATTCTCTTTTCCTTGTGTTTCTTTTTATTTTTTCCTATTTATTTATTTATTTATTTTTTGATGTAGTGTTCCATGATTCATTGTTTGTGCATGACACCCAGTGCTCCACGCAGAATGTGCCCTCTTTAATACCCATCACCAGGCTAACCCATCCCCCCACCCCCTCCCGTCTAGAACCCTCAGTTTGTTTCCCATAGTCCATAGTCTCTCATTAAAGATTTTGTTATCCCAGAAGATTGACCTCAATTTTTCTCCTTTGTAGTCTCTCCTTTGGTGGATGCACTCATACTTATGGCTTAAATTCTCAGTTATTACAAAACTCATCAATCTGGAACCCCCATTTTGATGTGGCTTCAGACTCCTGATCTGTATTTTTCACCTTCTCTTGCATACTGTCCAATGAATGTCCCTACTGATACTGTCAGCTCCTCTTCCAGAAGATGACTGTGGTTAGTTTAAGGTTAGCCATATGCATTCAGCTGATATGCAAATTAAAAACATTTGTGCTATTGTCTTATTCCTTTATTTCCCTACTACTGTCTTGCCAAACACTCTGTAGCAGGGAGTGGAAAACAAAAAGTCTGTCAGCCTGGGTCTCTGTGTGGCTTTATAACCAGAGCCCCTGATGATAAATAAATAAGTATATGATCTATTATATAATATGAATACATGTAACACTTGTATTTGTTATATAATATGCTATATAACATATATTGTTATACAATTATGCATATAATAAATATGTATAAGTATGATAAATGTGAATAAATATTTATTGTATTTCAGCCATGAAAACCTCAAGATTGTTCCTCTAGTATGACCTTTTCTCTTCTTACTAAATGTACCTTTCTTAAGCCCATATTATGTTCTGGCTGTCACTTCCTTTCCCGTTTTCTGCAGCCTTTACTAGCAGATCTCCTTGAAACCTTTGTGTCCAGTGGGAGATCCAACTTTCTCAACTCTCATTTTCTACTTAGACTGACTTTAGTGTTCCTTCCACTCAACTGAATCGACTGTTTTCTAGTGACTTCTCTCGTCTGACTTGATGGTCTGTTCTCAGGGCTCACTGTACTGAGACACTGGGTAGCATTTGGAAAACACCACTCCCTCTGCTTATACTTGCTTGTTTTCTTCTGCCTGGATGGGCTCCCACTTTTTCATCTCAGCTTGGGGTGCCTACTCCTCTTCTCATCATATTAGAGTGATGTGGAACCTTTGTCCTGTTCAAGCTGTGCTTCTTTAAAAACCCTGTTTTTAAATAACTACTGTGTGCTCGGCTACTATAGGTGCCGGGTATATAGCAGTGAGCACAACAGACAAAAATCTCTGTCCTCGTAGAGCAGCCATTTTAATGGGAGAGAAAGAAGGTGAACAAGATTAAAAAAAAAAAGTAAATAAAGAAGGTACAGAAGGCAGTTAGTATTAAGTGCATTTCTGAAATTGGATTTCTACACTTGACTGGGCATTTTAATTACCAAAATAATATTCTTCTTGGCACCAAAATTCAGTGAAGGACTGAATTATTTAGGAGTGCCTGAAAAAAATAGTGGATTATGCCTGACATTAGGGTTAGGGAAAAAAGCAGAGCAGGTAAAGGTTTTGGCAAAAGCAAAACAAAACAAAACAAAACAAACACAAAACCCTTTTCCTCTGCTTGAGCTTCTAGATTTCAGTGCTTTCAATAAATGATTATAATTGTAATAAGTATTGCTATATTAATACTAGTATTTTTTATCATCTTTGTTGTTTGTCATTTTGTTGCTTTTGGTATGGTAGTGTGTTGCTTATTAAGTGATTTTCTAAAATGACTAACCAAGTAATGTCATTCTGCTCTAGTTCTTGCCATCATTCTATTTTGGATAAAATCCAGTTCCTTACCATAGCCTACACAATCCTATGTGATCTGGCCCCTGATTGACTCTTCAGTCTATTACCTGTCATTCTTTTCCTTGCTCATTGCGATGCGACCTTTATATCATTCCTGAAATATTCCCAATGCACTCTAGTTAAGTAAGTCCCTGCCTCGAGGATTTGGAATTCTGCCTGGAACGTTCTTTCTACAGATATACTGATGGCTCATTTTCTCAAGTTCCTGCTCAAACGTCCACTTCTCAGACAAGCTCTTTATACAATATCATACCACCTCACCTGATTCAGTGTGATTTCCACTCTGATACATTTTCTTAGGGGCTTTTCTGGAAACAGTATATGGTCATATTTATATCAATGCTAACATTCAAGAGTAAGAGTAAGGAAGACATTAATTTGAGGCATCTCATGCAAATGGTAGAGGTATTTCCATGAAGGAAAGACAAATATTTATTATGCACTATCAATTATTGCTTTGGACCTTTTTTTTTTTGAAGATTTTTATTATTTATTTGAAAGAGAGAGAATGAGAGAGAGAGAAAGCACATGAGAAAAAGCATATGAGATGGGGGGGAGGGTCAGGGGAAGAAGCAGACTCCCCGCTGAGCAGGGAGCCCGATGTGGGACTCGATCCAGGGACTCCAGGATCATGACCTGAGCTGAAGGTAGTTGCTTAACCAACTGAGCCATCCAGGCACCCTGGACCTTCTTTTTTTTTTTCAGCTTTGCTGTCAGGAAGATGGAAGGCCTTAGCAGCTTAATGGAGAGAACAGGACATATTCTTCACTGTCTGACCTGCAGGGTAGTAGATCTGATTCACCCACTGCAATTACACAGAAATCACACTTATCTTGAGATGGGGGCTGGAAAGGTGTCTTTTCTTTCTCTCTGCTGAGGTGTCTCTGGGCTTTCTCTCTGCTGAGGTGTCTCTGGGTTCTGCATCATCCTGATGTGACAGATACAAGCATAAGTGGCATCTCCCACTACATTAAAGCTCTCTCTCCCTCTCTCTCTCTCTTTTTATTCTGCTCACGATGTCCCAGGATAACTTGTGACTAGGAAGATGATCATGATGTCAAAGCAAATGAAGGATGGCCACCACTATAAACAAAGCCCAGGCACAAATGAAATCCTGAGTGGAGAGACCCTGCTGTTTCTAGCATTATGTGTAAAAAGAAGGAAGCAAGTGAAAGAAAGAAAATTGTCCCTAAGTAGGATCAGTAGAATTTCAAAAGCCAGATTGACTTTTGAAAAAAAGTATTCAAAGTTAGCAATATCATTGTTATTCATCAAATTTTTGTTATTTTGTGTATGTATCTGCTAAATGATAGGCACAGCTAAAAGTTTTACAGAAGTATGATTGTTATAAAAATGTTGTAAAAACCCTTTTGGGAATAGTGGTGCCATCCTCAATTTACAGAGATGGCAGAAGTACTGGGAAGTGAAGTTCACCTTAGTAAGATACCATTACAGTGTATTTCTGTTAATGTCAATGTCAAAAGAAAAAAGAAAAGAACCCAAGATAAATTTAATTAATACATCTTTCCATTTACATCCCATGCACTGCAGATTTGGATCAATTATTATATGTATAGTTAATGTTTATAACAAAGTAGCAATTATATCAAATAACTGATGATTTAGTGTTAAAATGTCCAGATCCAGTTTTTTACTCCCTATTTCTCAGTCATCAGTCACATCTTTATTCTTTTCGAGAACAAAAGCACCTCTTGAGTTCCCTAGTTTAATCTCATGAGGAGGTTGAATAAATAAAAGGATTGGATAGATCTCATTATTTGTGTTAACTTTAGCTTCCTTATCTCTATAGCCAGAAGAATGGACAGAAAGATCTGTAAATTACTTTAACAATCTATAATCTATAATTCTGCAATTTATATTTTCCTTCAGTTCATTTCTTGGATTGTAATCCCACATTAAGTGTGTCAGTCAAAAGCAGTGAGAGGTAGCTTTGGTGAGTTTCTACTCTATCTGTTATTTGGTTCCTGTTTCAAACTCAGTAGGTAATATGAGTCTATAAATTGCTGAAGCTTACTGGTCTCAAGTGGCATTTTCTCACTTTTCATTCAACAAATATGAATTTACATTTGTTATGTACTGAGTACACCAAGTGCTTCAGATACAGTGGTGAGCAAGATTGCCCTGCCTCTGGAAGGATGACATTTTTCTGGGGGTCAGGGAGAAGTAAATAGGTAATTCCACAGACGTATGCCCAGGTTAAGGATTAATTTGGTGTACTATTGGAATATATATATAAATACTTCCATTTTGGGCGCCTGGGTGGCTCAGTTGGTTAAGCGACTGCCTTCAGCTCAGGCCATGATCCTGGAGTCCTGGAATCGAGTCCCGCATTGGGCTCCCTGCTCGGCAGGGAGTCTGCTTCTCCCTCTGACCCTCTTCCCTCTCGTGCTCTCTATCTCTCATTCTCTCTCTCTCAAATAAATAAATAAAATCTTAAAAAAAAATACTGGGCGCCTGGGTGGCTCAGTTGGTTAAGCGACTGCCTTCGGCTCAGGTCATGATCCTGGAGTCCCGGGATGGAGTCCCACATCGGGCTCCCTGCTCAGCAGGGAGTCTGCTTCTCCCTCTGACCCTCTTCCCTCTCGTGCTCTCTATCTCTCATTCTTTCTCTCTCAAATAAATAAATAAAATCTTAAAAAAAATACTTCCATTTTTAAAACCTTCCTAAAGGACAGGAAACATAAGCAGAATTTGTAAGTTTGATGAAGAGTTGGACGAGGTGGGGCATTGAGAAACAATAGAGTACAGTACCCATACTTATTAGCTGTGCAATCTTAGAAAAGTTGGTTGACCTTTTTGTCCCTAAATTAAAAAAACAAAAACTATTAGAGTGGTGGTTATAAGGATTAAACAAGATTATTAATAAGGAAATTAAAATAAGACCTGGTATATATTATGTTAAATACTTGAAATATATGCTTTTTTATCAAAAATATTAGTTTTGGGGGGCACCTGGGTGGCTCAGTTGGTTAAGTTTCTGACTCTTGATTTCAGCTCAGGTCGTGATCTCAGGTTCATGGGATGGAGCCCCATGTCAGAGTCCCTGCTCAGTGGGGAGCCTGCCTCTTTCCCTCTCCCCTCCCCCTGCTTGCACACACACATATGCAGTCTCTCTCTCATATAAATAAGTATATCTTTAAAAAATTAAAAAATAATATTAGTTTTGTAAGAGTAAAAAGCATGCACAAAGGCTAGAATCAAAAGAAGGGGAAGGGGTGCCTGGGTGGCTCGGTTGGTTAAGCATCTGCCTTTGGCTCAGGTCATGATCCCAGGGTCCTGGGATGGAGCCCTGCATCGGGCGCCCCCTGCTCTGCGGGGAGCCTGCTTCTCCCTCTCCCTATGCCTGCCACTCCCCCTGCTTGTGCTCTCTCTCTCTCTCTCTCTGTCAAATAAATAAATAAAATCTTTAAAAAAAGGGCATAATTAATTTCATCTGACTATATGTTCTTAGTTGTAATCTGTGGGATAAGAAATGATGCTGGGTATTTTAGTAGGTATCATCCCATGAGGACCTTTTATGTATCCTGAAGGATTTGAAACTTTATTCAGGTTGCATCACAAGACCAATAAAGGTCTCAGTGAATGGCCATTGAAGAGCTAGACCTAAGAATATGACATGATTAGGTCTGAATTATAGAAAGATCCCTCTGAGGAACCTCCATACTGTTTTCCAGAGTGGTTGCACCACACCAACAGTGTAGGAGGGTTCCCCTTTCTCCGCATCCCCGCCAACATCTGTCATTTCCTGACTTGTTAATTTTCGCCATTCTGACTGGTGTGAGGTGGTATCTCATTGAGGTTTTGATTTGGATTTCCCTGATGCCGAGCAATGTTGAGCACTTTTTCATGTGTCTGTTCGCCATTTAGATGTCTTCTTTGGAAAAATGTCTGTTCATGTCTTCTGCCCATTTCTTGATTGGATCATTTGTTCTTTGGGTGTTGAGTTTGATAAGTTCTTTATAGATTTTGGATACTAGCCCTTTATCTGATATGTCATTTGCAAATATCTTCTCCCATTCTGTCTGTTGTCTTTAAAGAGGGCACAAATGATTGGATCATTTGTTCTTTGGGTGTTGAGTTTGATAAGTATATCTCAAGAAAACTGTCAAAATTTGTGTATTACACAGCATCTAAATTATATAATAATAAAAATATTATCAGAAAAAAAAGAAAGATCCCTGTGGTCATTGCATCAATCAATTGGGCTGGAAGTAGAGACACCAAGAAGAACAGTATTGTGGTGATCCAGGTGACAGTTAAGGATGACTCAGATTTAGCTGGTGTCACTAGGGTATTTTGAAAGATATTAAAGACAACTAAGTTGTCTTTAGCAGTAACCAAATAGCAGATTTGGTTACTGATCAGATGTGGAGGATGATGCTGAAGAACAAACAGAGGATGACTTCCATGGCTCTGAGTTAAGCAAGTAAATGAGTGGTAGTATTAATCCCTGAGAAGGAGAAAGCTGGGAAAGAAGATCATGGGAGTTAGTTTGGGGCATATTGATTTTGAAATTTTACAATAGTCAAAGGATGATGCCTAGTAGTCTCTCTGGTGCCCTGGAACCAATTCATATCAGCTCGCATAAAGCCAACTGCTGATACTCAGAAACTTTGTGAGCTAGTTATTAAACTATTGGTAGCTTGAAATTGGCTACAGATGGAGTATTTATTCCACAGAAATCAGCAAATGCTACAAATTATCCCTTTCCTCTTACAGGAAGCAAGTGGACCAGCTTACTATTATACCTACTGATCTCACAGGAGAGCTCTGGCCTAGAGACATGAACTTAGTGGTCACCATTATGTAATTAGAGCCATGGAACTAAACACAATAATTCTAAAAGAACATGCCACATGGTAAGAAAAGATAGCCAGAGGTGATGTTCTGAAGCGCATCCCAAAGGAAGGGGGTCCTGTGCAGGAATCAGAGAAGGAAGAACAAGAGCCATGAGAAACTGTCAGAAGGTTGGGGACACAAAAAAACCAGGAAATAAAGCATTCAACATTGAGGGGATAGAAGGGAAAATCAAAGTTTGGCTCTTCTTGGAAAGAAGTTTTCTAAGAATTTGTGTGTGGGTTTAAGCTGAGTATATGAAATAAACCACAGCAAAAATACAAATAGAAAAGAAAATACATCGGCTAAGAGAAGTAGGCTCTTTCTGCATACTTCATGTAAGCAGAGGCCTTTTCTCCCTAAAAGAACATATAAAAAGTGTTCATGTTAATTTGATATGCAATGGTGTTACTACATTAAGCTGTTAGAATCATTTATCACAGCCATACTGATGTGATATTGGTGGTGAGGGCAAAGGACAAGCTGATTGCTGCTTTTACGAGTGTCACTTAGGTAGGAGTGATATCCTTGCTGTGGCATAGGGGTGTATCCGATAAACTTAATTTCCTCCCATTTATAATACAAAGGACCCTCATTTCCCCATACAGACCTCATAAAAAGAGACTGAAAGCATAACTATTTTTTGAAAAGTCAGAAAGCTTACCACCAACTTTAAAAGTTTCCTTGTCTAAGAAGAATTTTGTTTTATTTAACAATGCTTTCATTACAAATTACAGATAAATTTACACTCATTTGAAAATAGGGACTTTTTCCTTAAAGAGCAAGAAATCTGAAGGCAGATATCTGCTGCTACTGGTCTGGGACTCTGGATTTCTCTTTCCCTTTCCCTCATGATCACAAAATGTCTGCTGTGGCGTGACTATGTCTGAGATTCTGGGAGAAGGATAGAGGCAGAAATGGGGCTACTTTAGCATATTTCTGCGTATGCTTGCTTGGACAGAATTGCATCACTTAGCCACTGCAGGCTAGCTGCAAGATAAACTTTCTCAACTTCATATCCTAAGTATTCAAACAAGAAGGGAGCTCTTCAGGGCATCGAGTGAGCCAATGTACAACATCTTCCTCAAGTTTCTTTCTTTCTCTTCCCTTCCCTTCCCTTCCCTCTCTTTTTTTTTTTTTTTTTTTTTTTTTGAAGCAAAAATACCACTGGCTGGAGATGGTGATGGTGAATAAAGAAATCAACAAGATAGTAAGAAGCTCGTGCCATTAGTAAAACTGAGAGCTTTCAGCTAACTCAGAAAGCTATTGCCTAGAGAGATACCTATGACACGTGGCAGGTGTTTTGTACTCTGGGGACAGGGAAGAATAGTGAGGTGTGAAGGCCACCTTTGACTTGTATCGGTAGTCAGAGTGAGGTGAGCCCTTTGCAGAACCCTACTCTTCTATCTGTTTAAATTATTCAGTACTACTAAGCATCACCTCAAGTAAGGGACTTAACATTATTCAGGGGAAATCTGGAGACAGGGTATAATGGAAATCACAAGAGACTATAAAGAACAAAAGGCTGGTCCTTAAGTTAAATTACTCCACTCCTTTCACATTCCGACTCCCTCTCAGTTGCAACCAGAGAAAAGATGCTTCAGATGATGTTGTATTCTGCAGCTGACAACATCTGCTATCTACCGTAAGCGCAGCCATTTGTTTGGCTAAATAATTGTGTGACCACGGGGAAATCACTCTGGCAAATTTACTGACACTGCCATGGTGTTTCAGTAATAAACCTGGGAATCAACTTACTTTAGCATACAGATGGCTGCAGCAGGATTATGCCACAGTGGGCTCTTGGAAATGAATTATCCAACCAACTAGTTTGGGTTTGTAAAATGATTCTGACTTACTCGTGGTAATTGACTAGAACTTAAATGAGAGTATTATCCCATTACACTTAGTATGGCAGAGCCTCTAAATATTTCTCAAGTAATTTAGGGTTCAGACATAATTGCAGCACTTGGATTTCTCGTAGGGGCTTTTGCAAGGCAATGGCCTTGCTATTTTGTGACACTTAAACTTGGTCAAACCTGTTCTTCCTGAACCTGGGTATTGCAATTTATGTGCCTTGTCAAATTGTAGCCATTTATTTACCAATGCTTAATTTTCTATTTATTTACTTCATTAAAGGGACTTAACACCGCGTAGTTCCTTATATTTACAGTGTCTCCCTGGGTATGCATATGAGATGAAACCACATTAAATGAATATATTAAAGTGACATGCAAATAAAAATAAATCTCCCGTTTCATTTGAACTGATACAGACACTTAATAAACACAGTTTTCCCCTAGTGGTTTAGAAATATGCTCCAAACCACTATATACATAAGAAATATAAGATGCATGAATATGACAGTGAAAATTCTGCAAAGTTAATCCATATTAATATTTTCAACATATCTCAAGGGTTAGGTAATCAGCATTTAAAAAAAATCTATTGTACTCTTGTAAACATTCATCAGATTGACAGATATATCTACTTAGAGATATACAAATATAGATATATAAAATGAACCAGGCATTGCATTATTCTAGGCACATGGCAGTGAGAGGGAAAACTTTCGCTACCTTCATAGAGCTTGTAGTTAGGAAACAATTTATATTTCTTACTTTTCAGTGGTTGCAAAAGCAACCCACACTTGTTTACAAAGCCTGATTTCATTGCACCATTACTTTCATCTTCCTAACAGGGAGGAATACTATGCTTACTTTTGAGAGGAACAGGCCTGAATTGATAACAAAAAACTGTGTGAAGAAAAACATAAAGGAGAGCACAGGTGTTGTAATGAAGTGATAGTGGTTTACAAAGGATTCTTCTTTTTTTTTTTTAAAGATTTTATTTATTTATTTGAGAGAAAGAGCACAAGAAGGGGGAGGGTCAGAGGGAGAAGCAGACTCCCCACTGAGCAGGGAGCCCGATGCGGGACTCGATCCCGGGACTCCAGGATCATGACCTGAGCCGAAGGCAGTCGCTTAACCAACTGAGCCACCCAGGCGCCCCAACAAAGGACTCTTCTTGACACCAAGCAGCACTGCCCATCTGTAACAGCATGGTTGATCCCTGTAAATAGAAGGTCATGAGAGTCAATATGGTATAGAAATGCTTCAGAGATACTTCTGGATCAAGAGAAAAAGGAAAAAGGACACAATGCAAACAACCTGTAGAAGAGTAGCATATACAGGGCACTGTGTAAATTTGGTACAGTCGAAGGATAGAACCTTAGTCAGTACTGGTTAGACTCACTGGGTGGTTGATACTTAGCAGGATTTTCCACAAGTTCTAGGAACGAAAACATCTAGTCAGACATTGCATTTTGCTAAATAATGTATCTGTCATTCACTTCCTATTACTTTAACTTGAAAGTGAAGAAAATAAATGCATGTAGCCTTACAAGACTTTCAGTCTTTATTAGCTCCAGACATAGGCCTCCCACAGTGGGGAGGAATTTTGGTTATTAAGATAAGCTCTGACTGTATCTGTGATACAGTCAGGAAGCCATGCCTCATGGTACCTTGTCTCCAGGAAGCCATGCCTCATGGTACCTCAGCTTTTAGGTTTGTTTTCCATGAGCAATCCTACAGCAGTAACACTGCTAATAGCATTCCACAGAGAAGTATTCTCCCTCTACTGACCATCATTACCCTATTTACTATGTGGTCCAGATATCAGAATGTTCACAAGGAGATTTTTCTAGACTGTCTACCTTGTTTCTTTCTCCAGAGACTCCTCTATAATTGGGAGAGGAGTGGATCACAGACGGGCTGCTTTAACTTCTTTCTTCCAACTTAAACAATGTAGATTCTTAGTCTTTTATCATGAAATGATGACTACATCTGATTAGTGTAACCCTCTCTTTATGAAAAACTTGTGGGTGCATTTCATATTTGGTTGTGATTTGAGGGTTATTTAAATAATGCTACAGGTAAGCTCTGAGTCTTTCTAAAAAAGAACTCAGTACTATATCAATGAATACCAGAGGAAAATTCCTGGTTAATCTATATAAAATAAGATAATTTGGGTATTAGGCATGGGTTGAAGGAATATTACTTTTTGTACATGCTGAGTAATATAATGTAGAGATATGTGACCTAAAAAATTTATGTGTAATTAGGTATATTAAGTACAAAGAGTTTCAAGGTGCAGGTGTGAAAGTGACTATGATTTCTGCATGTCAGCTATAAAGAATACAGTTTTATAGTGAAAATAATTTTAATCCATTTTATATTTTGTTATTTGTTTACATTATAGTTCAGTATATAGCTGTTCAATGCAGTTTTGTGGTAAAGGTGGTAAAGAAATTTCCATGAAGTGGGTGGGTATCAACATTAGCTGATACATCATTAAAATCTAACTATGCAAACAACAGGGGCTATATACATAGATCTGAACATCAATTTCAAGTCTGCTTATTATTAGCTGTGTGGTTTGAGGAAAATTGTTTCTCCTCTCTATATAGTAGTCTACCATCTGTAAAAAACATACTTAATCACTATATTTACTCGTTCATTTTTTTTCATGTAACAAATACTTTTGGAACATCAGTTTTGTTCAGGACTTTGTACTAGAAACTGGAGGACACACAGAGAATAAGAGATTCCTTACCTTCACAGACATAATGTGTAAGTCATTGTGAAGATTAAATACTATAATGTACATGCCTTCAATAAACATTAACTTTACTTTTTTTATCTTCAAAATAATATTGTCTTTCTTCCCCTAAATTGTTAAAGAGAAATCTGTTAAATTGTCACGCCAGGAATTCTAAAGTGTCTGGCTAACCAACTTAACATGCCATAGGTTCATAGTTGCTGGCAGAAAGATGTGAGGCATCTGGGTCAGAGAAGAAAGACAGGTTATTACTCATATCGGTAGCCCTAACTGGAATATCATCTTGGTACTTGTTCCTCAAGCCCCACTTCCCACAGGGCAATGCAATGAAAGCAAGTTCTTGCCTGAACATGCAGTGGGGATGCATTATAGAGAAGAACACAGATATTAGAAAACCCCATTCTTATATAGGTGCTGCTAGTGAATTGCTGGGAGAGAGAAATTGTCTTTATTGCCTTAATACAAGCAAATCTACTCTGTAGAAGAAAGGGAGATGTCTCCATCTTTAGTCTTGGAATATCTCCAGGGGAGACAGACATTTCTATCTTTACTGTTATAGAATTTAAGTTAATCCACTCCAGAGGAGATCACTATCTCTATCTTCCCAAAGTGATCTGCTTATGCAATCATTTTTGAAAAGATAGTCTGAAACAAATTGGCTGTTAATACCTAGGTATGTAGAAATACGAGGGATTTATGGAAAATTACTTTCCAATGCCTTGTGTCCAAATATATTACCAATTGAGTGTACTTCCTTTAATTTTTAAACATAAATTTTAATTTGTCAACTGGTATTTAGTTGTATAAGAATGGACACATATTCACCATTTTTTTAAAGATTTTATTTATTTATTTGACAGAGAGAGATATAGTGAGAGAGGGAACACAAGCAGGGGGAGTGGGAGAGGGAGAAGCAGGCCCCCCGCCGAGCAGGAAGCCTGATGCAGCTCCATCCCAGGACCCTGGGATCATGACCTGAGCCGAAGGCAGAAGCTTAGTGACTGAGCCACCCAGGCACCCCATATTCACCATGTTTTAACTGAGAAAAGATAAGAGGAGAAAATGAAACAAGATGAAACCAGAGAGGGAGACAAATCATAAGAGACTCTTAATCTTAGGAAGCAAACTGAGGGTCGCTGGAGGGGGTGGGGTAGGGGATGGGATAAATGGGTGATGAACATTGGGGAGGGTATGTGTCATAATGAGCACTAGGTATTATATAAGACTGATGAATCACAGACCTGTACCCCTGAAACAAATAATACATTATATGTTAATTGAAAAATAATAGAAAAGATGAGACTTTCACTTTCTCTTCTTATGGGGAAAGTGTCTGTCGAGGGAGCTCTTGCCTCTTCACACTACCCTTACTCCCTGAGGAAGTAACCAGTCTTGTTTTGAGCATGACAAATATAGTATCTTATTTTACTGAAGTATAGGTTTATGGTTTTCTTAGAGGAGGAACCCAGCTTCTCTCTCTTTGGTCTGTACTCTGGTACAGCAGTTCTATTCTCTCCCTTCTGAAATCTCCTAAACTTCTGTTCTTTGTATTAAGGAGACAGATAGGACTTCCCCACAGAGGGAAACTTGTTATACCCTGACTGTCGATAGGCTTCTCTGCCTATAACTATATGGTTAAGTCAGGTCAGTCTTGAACTGTAGGTTGTTTTCAATTTCAGGGTAAGGAAATAAGAGACTCTACTTTAGACTTAACCCTAATCTGTGTTTTGTAAATGGATTTTTACCAGAACATGCATTTTTAAACTTAATAGGCAATTGTTGTGGTATTGATAAGCTGTTCCAGTTTAGGTACCATTTTTTTGGCTGGGTGTTCTATCAAACCAAACCTTGAAAAGGGTAAAAGGGAAGAAGGGTATGTCTTACATTTGAGCATAATGATTCTATGTGAGTTGTTTTGAGTATATCAACAGCAAGAAATTCTCAGGGTTAAAGCTATGCTAACCAGCAACAAAAAAAGGATTACAAAAAATAAGATGGAATCTGAGAAAAAAATCCTCGAAGTATTGGTCTCAAATTTGTTGAGGTAGTAACCCTTGTTCCTATTTAAGTTATCATAGACAGTCAATGATGATTTCATAAACTTACATATAGCTTCAAAATAAATACTTGCCTTCCACCCAAGGTGGGACCATTATCAACCCCAAGAACACTGTCAAGAGAAAATAAGGAAGTACAGCTGTAGTGATACGACGACCCAAGATGTAGAGCATAAGTTACAATGGAAAAAGAAAGGTGTATCACTACTAAGACTCCCCCAATTCCTGATCTCTCAGACATAGATGCCTTGAGAATGGCAGATAGTCATCTTAGAAAACTATCTGATGACGGAAAAACTAAATGACAATGACAAGAAATTACAAGCTTCTTCTAAATACAAAAGATGCAGAAAGTATCAAGAGCACTTACACAGCAGGGGAAATTATATTTATGCAGTGCACCTGAAATCTTGTGATTTGCATATCATTTTTGTCTGACTTATTAATCCTAATGAGTGCTTATTAAGCACTTAGTGATGAAAAACATTATTTGAAGTAATAATAGATTACAAAGTATTATGCAAATGTGTATGTTGAGGTGTACAACTGAGAATTTCAGTTCTTGCTGATTTTACTTCCACGGTATTTTCTTCTTGAATTTATTCTCTATTTTCTGTTTCCAGTACTATGAACCATTAGTCTTCTGTCCTTCATTTCAACTTAATTTCCAAAATGGGCCAGAAGTAATTTTCTCATGCTTAGCCTGTCATTCAAGGCCATCTGTTTATTTATCCCAGTCTCTTTTTAGTTTTATTTTTCAATATACATTCCATCTATCATACCTCAGTCACATCAAGGTTGGACCTCTGCTCATTGCTGTCTGTTGAAATCTACTCATTTTTCAAGGCCCAGAGCATCTGTCACCTTTCCCATATTTTTTTTCTGAATATCTTCTCAATATCCCATCTCCTCTTTCTTTAAGGAGCTCAAACCTTTGTTACTCTTTTTAATATAACATTTGTATGATTATTGCCTCCATATAGTTAATCTTCCGTTCAAGTTAGGCTATATTATAAATCCTGGGAGGTCAAGAATATGCCATGTTTATACACCTTATAGAACATAGGAGAGCATGGCACACAAAAATGTTTCGTTAAATTAAATGTTAATTTAATTACCTAGATGCTAAGTGCTTATTATTTAAAGCCAATAAATCAATGATATCCCCCAAGCACATTTTTAACTACTAAAAGATGACCTGGTACCAGATAACCATTCAGGGAAGATCAGGAAGGAGAGTTGTGGCTTTGGTTTTGAAGGGTAGTTATTTGTAATTTTCTGTTTCTACTCTTGATTACTTCCAATGCCATCAGTTAATCCTGAATTGCTTATTATAAGCAAATCTAAAAGATGGCTTTTTGGATCTATTCAAATTTGTAATGAGGAATTATATCAAATTCTAAAACAAACAAAAATTTTACTTTATATGTAAATTACAGCTCAGTTAAGTGGTGAGAATCTGCACAAATATGCATGAACACACTGAGCGTCATCTTGTGTATATTAAGGGCATCTGATGTTCATAATGGGGAACAATATAAGAGTAGTTGAAACAGCTCTTCTCCATTGCCAGGTATCTTGCACAATACATTCCAGAGGAGCCTGTGTTATCCTTTGATGACAGTAGAATCAAATCCAGTTCCTCCAATAATATAATGTTTTGAAGGGATAAACTAGGCTCAGGTGAGTTGAAATATCAATGAGGATAGAATAATACTATTGATATTCATAAGCAAGAAAACATCATTTCCAGATTGAGGCAGAAGTCTCAGATGAGTATTTTCTGTGTGTTCTATTTCTAACATAGATGTGACTACCTGACCATAAACTGTTAAAATCTAAAAGGGACTCTAGAAATGACCTGGTATATACCCATCATTTTACAATTAAGAAAACTTGTGATCCGCTGAGGTAAAGTGATTTGCTCAAGGTCACACTGATAACTAATGATGAATCAATATTAAACCTTAGTTCTTCTGACTCTTAGATCAGCATGTATTTTATTTTCCACAGATAATAAATTGCATTTTCCACAAATACCTCATATGCCAGGCACACAATAAATAATTCATGACATTAAATTTTATTTTGTTTTCTTATACTCATTTATTTTCTTCATTCAACCATTTTTTTTCACTTAAATATGAACTGTGTGCTCCTAATACATATAAATATTTGTCAATCTCAATATCCATCACCTTCTTGCCTTCACGGAGGAAGAGTTAAGAGTAAATATCCATTAAAAAAAATTAATGTCACTGAGAGGCATAAGGAATAGAAAGGTGTTAGGGATAGTCATTGATGAACTCATTTACTGAGATACAGATCAGAGAATTGTAGATACAACTACGAGGTCAAGAGAAATTGAGTTGTGCTCTGATAGAAATAGATGGCTCTTGAATCCAGAAGATTGATAACCTGGAAACACAAAGGAAAGAAAACATATAAGAATGAACGACCTTAAAACCCATAACTGGCACACGCAGTGTTGTTGTAAGACAATATGTCAATCTAACAACAGACTCTAATATCCTTCAATATCACTAGGGTCTTAAAGAGAAATTTAGGGAGTTCTGAATCTTTTCCCGCACAAAGGCCCACCTGTCTGAGTTCATGATTATTTTCCATTTGTAAGAGTACAAATTATTTTATGAGATGCAAGCAGATGTTCATGCATTGAGGCAAAAATCTGTTCCACTAAGAGAGAGCTTTTAGAATTCTCAGAAAATATCTTCTAGCATAATCAAACCCGGTTATTATTTCATAGGCTCAATTCTTTATAACAGTATGAGTCCTGAAGAAGCTACAACATACAACCACATACAACATAAATGTATGTAGTGGATTGAACATTGTCCCTCCAAAATGATATATCCAAGTTCTAACTCTCATTACCTGTGAATGTAACCTTATTTGAAAACAGGGTCTTTGTGGATGAATTAAGGATCTTGAGATCAGATCATTCTGGCTTTAGGGTTAGCCCCAAATGGAATTGCTGGTGTATTTATGAGGAAAGAGAGTGAGGGCTGAGACACTAAGCCACAAATGGGGGAGAGCCATGTGGAGTAGATGCAGGGACTGGGCTTCTGTGGAACAGCAGGGATTGCTGGCAGCCACCAGGGCTAGGAGAGAGGCACAGAACAGTTTCTCCCCTTCAGAAGCTCCAGAAGGAATCAACCCTGATATCACCTTGATTTTGGATTTCTGTCCCTCCATCTGTTGGATAATAAACTTCTATTGATTTAAACCACCTAGGTTGTAGTAATTTGTTATGGCAGCCATAGGAAACTATTACATTATATAATCTCATCTTTTAAATAATTGAAAGCCATTTTTGGGGAAAAATGAGAACTTTAATCTCTTTATTTTTTATTGTTTTAGATTTTTTTATTTTACAGAGAGAGAGAGAGAGAGAGTGTGTGCTTTAGTGGGAAGGGCAGAGGGAGAGGGAGAGAGAATCTTAAGCAGACTGCACTGACCTCGGAGCCCGATTCAGGGCTCCCTCCCAGGACCCTGTGAACACGACCTGAGCTGAAACCAAGAGTCTGATGCTTAACTGACTGTGCCATCCAGGTGCCCCAGAACTTTCATCTCTTTAAAATATTTATACATGCTAATTTCAGAGTAACTCAGTTTAACTACTGTGTGTGAAAGGTTTTGGTTTTAAGTAGTGGTGTATATCAGCAGTGCTTGGTGATAACCATTCTAATGGACACAATTCACAGCATGATGCAAAATAATTTCCTACCAGCACCCAAGTCTATGGATTATAAGATTATATATTTTGGGTTTAGTTACATATTGTTGTTGCTTTCGTATTTACTCTTAATAGAAAAGATGACTGAAACTGCTAACCATAAATACAGGCTCCCAGGTTAAGCCAGAATGAAAGGCTCTAAGTATTGTATTAAATATGGAAGTGGTTGCCTACTTTGGAATGACCAAAGGATCATTGAAATCTGCCACTTGCCTTTGTGAGTATGGTCAGAACAATGAATGGCAGTGTCACCAAGGTAAAAGAAGTTTCTGTTCTTGGGAGGACAATACACCATATGGGTGTACATTAGCATCATAATCACTCCATTGGATATTGTCAATGACTTCTAAATTATTCCGTGAATGTGCATTTTAATATATTTATGCTCTTTGTCAGCATTCTATCAGGAAACACATGGGGCAAATGAAGAGAATTTAATGTAGGAGAGGTGTGGGCAGAGTTAAAACAAACAAGCATAGGATGGTGAGGTACTTGGTGATAAGCTCTAACAGTAAACCATAGCCACCATTAAGGCTGAAGGGACCAGGGGGAAAAGAATGTTACTGAAAGCTGATGCTAGCTAGAACCAAGGAGGAGAGGCTTCCCTGAGGGAGATACAGATATGGAGGAACAACAGCCAGAGTAGGATGGGGATGGACAAGAGGTATTCTATTTTCTCCTCAGATCATCTCATCTCCTACCAGAGCCTCCCAGAGTCTGCACTCTTAGAAGGCATGAAGTAAGAGAGCCTAGGTGGTGTAGTCTATGGGAATCAGGGCCCCAGAATATAGAGCAATGCAGACAAGGCCAAGGAATTGACCTGAAGGGTGGCAGAGGGAGAATTTTCTTTTTTCTAGTATTCGTCATATGAAGAAGAGAATATGAAAAAGCTAGAAAGTGGGTTAAAGGTCATCTGGTTTAAACCCCTGCTGTAGTAAGTACTGGTAAAGTGAGTATGAAACTCAGAGTAGTTAAATGACTTGCTTATTGTGCAGTCAATTAGTGATTATAAAGGGAAGGAAATGCCACTTACAGATTACCCATACCCAGATGTCCAAAAATATAATTGCTGTTAATTTTCTAAAACTTAACTTTGACATTAAGCTCTGTTTCCATTCTACCTGATACCTCAGTTGTAATCATTTTAGACTTAAACTCATGATAGAGACCCAGAAAATACTGTCCCTATATCATTGTCATCTCTTCATGTCATGTATATGTCATGAATATACATTACCTAAAACTACCATTTTAAGCATTTCAAAATATACAATTCAGTGGCATTTAGTAAATTTATATTGTTGTGCAGCCATCACCATGGTCTGTTTCAGAACATTTTCATTATCCCAATGCCAATATTATTTTGATTACTCACTGCAGAGTTTTTGTCTGTTTGGCTTAAGGGCCAAAAATCTATTAGCATTTTGCAAAGCAAATTTTTTTGTTTCTTCATTCAAACAAAGGAATTTCATGGGATTAAAGGTACATTTTTGAAACAACCAATTAGCTATTATAAAAATAATTGTGTCACATTTTGATCATTTCATGGGTACAACAATTGAGGCCTAAAAGAATTAAAATTACCCAAGATGCCCTAGAAAGCATGCTACTTTCGGCCAACTGGCTCTTGTTTACTATAGTATGAATATCATCTGTCCAACAGAAATTCAGTAGATAGTCGATATATGTATTTAGTTTCTTTGTGGCATAGCAGAGTTATTAATCCATGTGTACCTAATTCAGAATCTTATTACTTCCTACCCAAAATGGCTCTGTCTCTCAAGCTACCCAAAATGGCTGTGTCTCTCCAGAGTGCCTCTACTTTTTTTTTGTCAGTACTGTCATTTTTGAATTGATAAATGTTAGGTGACTGGCTTTTGATCTAAACAAAAAACCCATGATGCAACATAGAGAAGGTTCTGTGGCTTTTTACTTCAAACCATCGTGGTTTGGTAAAGATGAGAGAACTATCTTGCATTTATGAAAATTCTCATTATTAACATTTTAGCAAGCACTTAAACCACTGAAGTTTAAACTACACAGGATAGAAACTTTTTTTATCTGGCTTCAATTTAATTCATCACCAGATCAATGAACATTTGATGATTCCCAGTGGAGTCAGGACCTTCAAGTCGTCCCAGTCAATTTTGAGTTCACCAACTGGGTTGTGTGCTTACTGAAAGTCCCTTGAGTCTGTTCCCACATGTATTGCATGTACCATTGTAATGGATACAGTACTTACTCTGGTTAAATATGAGTACAGTAAGAAAAAGAGCTATGGTTCTTATGCAAAATGAACCAAAAGTTTGACTTCATAAAGGTAAGCCACTAAACCAAAATTGCTATCAGAATAGTTATGGGAAAGGTGAGTATGGAAGATTGAGAAAACAAGTCACAAAAGTATAAACACTTTGTCCTAGAATTTGTTTATAAGTGTTTTAAAATTTTAACTTCACCTTAAGAGACTCATGCTGGAAATTGCAGAAGATACTATGATAATAGTGGGGATTTTTTGGAAAGAAAGGTTATACAAATCTCTACTAGCAAATTCATTTAAGGAAGAAGCCTTGACTGTACATCAACAAATTATATATGAATATACATTTTTTTCTGTTTTAGGCTAAAAAATATTTGAGGTACATACATATTTTTTATGATTCTTGGCTTCAACTCATTTTTCTAATAACATCAACTATTGATACTAATCTTGTCAGATGAGAAATCTTATACTGTACATAGCTGCAAATGCCCAGCCATTGGAAATAGATTTTACCTGGATCAATACTGAATATTTTCTCCATTTTTCTTTGGGACTTGTTTGCCAATTTTTTTTTTTTTTTAAGTAGTTTCCATGCCCCATATGGGGCTTCAACTCACAACTCTAAGATTAAGTGTCACACATTCTACTGACCGAATCAGTCAGGCACCCCTTGTTTGCCATTTCAATTTATGTTAATACTCCAACTTTTTTTGTGTGTTTTGTGACTCCTAAATAATAATAACAATAATAATAATAATAAACAATAATAATAATGGCTGCTATTATTATTATTAACAAAAATACAATAATTTAAAGCTGTCTGAATATACTTTTATCCTTGCAGTATGAAAATTACATGGAAGAATTGTGATGGAATTTATTCAGTTTGCAAAACTGGTTTCAGCTGAAACTTTGAGAGGGCAGCGAAGATGTTTTCATTCTCTGCAAAGATTGTTCTGTGATAATATTTGTATAGGCTTGACCCCAGGATATTAGTTTAAATAATTTGGCCATTTTTCCCCCCTAGGCTTCTCCCTTTCAGACTCCAGAAGAGGTGAATTGTTGGTTGGTTATGCTATCTCCTTCCTTTCTCCCTTTCTTCCTTCCTTCAACAAATATTTATGATGCACCTACTATGTTCAAGCCACTTTTGGGGCTCTAGTGAACCAAATAGCAGTGTCTAGCCTCAGAAATCTTATATCCCATTGAGGAGAGAGATAATACATAAATAATTATACAGGTATTAATTAACTATCATTATGGTAATTGCTGTGAAGGAGAAGTGCATAATGGTATAAAATGCGTAAGAGGGACCTAATTAAATGCATAGAGAGGACTTCGTGGGAGAAAGTGGCATTAAAGTGAAGCGTGAAAGGTCATCTAAATGAGCCGGGAGGAAGGAGATTGGTCTGTACAAGGGCCCTTTCGGAGCATACCTTGGCTGGGGAAGAAATCAAGGAGGTAATAGTAATGATCAGAATTCTTGTAATTTTAGATAAGGGTATTGCAAATGAGGTGTAAAGAAAAGCGGCACCAGACCGTATTAACTAAAAATGCAGATCACTGAGACCCACTCATGACCTCCTAATGAGAACATCTGGAAACAGAATCTGGCACTCTCCTTCCAAGGAAACACCCAGGTGGTTCGTACGGACAATACAAACAGTTTGAGATTTGAAGAATTAGACCAACTTACTTTCTGAATGTATTACTATATCAAATTGAAGAAATGACTGCACAGTGTCAAGCTTTATAATCAGGCTCAATTCTGGAAACATTCAATTCTTCCTTTTTCTTTTATTCTCTTTTTTCCTCCAAGACAGTACTAAAGAATTATATCTAGAGAATGTAGTAAAAACTCTACTTTTAACTACTGCCTTATTTCTCCTCTTAAACTCTCAAAGGACTAGATGGAAGCATCTATTTCTCTCATGTTATGCATCAGAAACAGTGGCCCAGAGAGGTTAATTGCCTTTCTGGGAATCAGTTTGCCCAGAGTGGTGCAAAGGTCCTCTGACTCCAATGTCCACTCTCCAGCTCCCTAGATCCCGAGTGTCCTTTTATCGCATCTGGGGGTCATTAGTATTTGCTCTCTTCCTCAAATGGCACTTTTCACATGAACTAGATCTGTACTCAAAGAAACAATAGAACAATAGGAAATGCTAAATGTTGAACTTTTCACAGGTGATGTTTTCAGAAATTGATGTCAAGAATAAAATAGCTGTTGGCAGTTACAACTGTTTGGATGTCATTTTACAAAACAGTTGCCTATGAGGACTTTGTGGATTAAAGTTTTCACATAAATTGGGGAAATCTGGCTTCCTGCTCTCTCCCTTCTGACCTCCTTTCCCTGGCATTTTTTTTTTTTTTTCATCAATACACAGAACACTTGGTCTCCAGATCTGCCAAGTTCTTTTTTCGCCTAAAGAAATTATAACTATCAAGGAAGAAAAGCTTCAAATGAAGGAGTCATAAAAATCATGAGGGCTGTTCTCATTTATTAACAGGTGTTGCAGTTACAGCTTTCCCCTGAGCGTGGGTGATTCTAATTAATTGTGAAATGGGACTAACTTCCTCTCTTGAGATAGTTCAGACATACCAGGTTCAGCTGTATGTGGGGATAAGGCACGTTGTGAACTGTGAAGTTTTGCCCAGAGATTTACTACTGAATTTTTTAAACAGCAGCTAGACTATGTGAGTTGTTATGGATTGCATGCTGTGTCTCCCTCACACCCCCCAAACTGTTATGTTGAAATCCTAACCCCCAGTGTGATGATATTAGGAAGTGGGTCCTTTGAGGCGCTTAGGTCATGTGGGTGGAGTCCTGGTGAAGAGAGTTGTGTCCTTATAGGAAAAGATACGTGAGAGCTTGCTTCCTCTCTGTTCTTTCCACCAGAGGATAAACTGAGGAGACGGCTCTCTGCAAAGCAGGAAGAGTGTTCTCACTAGACACTGACAATGTGCCAGTGCCCTGATTAGACTTCCTGGTTTCCACAGCTGTGAGAAATAGATGTTGTTTAAGACGGCCAGTGTATGGCAGCCCAAGCTGACCAAGATGGAGTCATGCACGTGTTTACTTCAGTGAAGAGGAATGATTAGCAAATGACCACTTTGGAGTTTAGCAGAGAAACCAGGTGGCAGACAGACTCTTTGGTGGTCTCCAGGACCCCTATCTCCTGGTATTTGTGCCTTGTGTATTTTCCGCCCATTGAGTGTGTGCTGGACCTATGACCTGTTTGTAAGCGAAAACATACAGCGAAAGTGATAGGATGCATATAGATTACGCTACATAAACATTACATAAAATTGTAATGCTCGTCCTGTAAGGAGACTTTCTCTCCCTTGCTGGCTTTGAAAAAGCAAGCTTCCATGTTACGGGCTGCCATATGGAGACTCCCACATGAGCAGGAGCTGAGGGTTACCTCCAATCTACAGTCAGTAAGAAATTGAAGCCCTCTGTCTAGCACCTTGCAAGGAGCTGAATTCTGCCAACGACTGTGTGAACTATTAGCCCATCCTTCCCCAGTGGAGATTCAGATGAAACAGCAGTCATAGCCAACAGCTTGATTGCAACCTTAGGAGCCCCTAAACCGAGGACTCAGTTAAATCATTTCTGGATTCCTAATGCCTGTGAGGTGATAAATGTGAGTTGTTTTAAGCCACTAATTGTGTGGTAATTTTGTTATGCAGCAATATATAGCTAATACATCTCAGCAAATCATTAATTTGTGTATAAAAGTAGGTTTCTCAACAGAGACATCGGCAAGGAATCCACTCTCTGAAATGGAATAATTAAGTCCTAAGCCAGAAAACCAAGAATTAAGGGAGGATAGTTCGAGATTTTTAGGGGTTAACTTCCTCTTTTCAAAATGTATGAGGTTGGAATAGTTACTAAGGCATAGATAGACCAAAGGAGTTGCTATCTGCTTTTTTCTTTTTAATCTTTGTCTCTGTCCTAGTAGATGGTTTCCTTCTAGCAAAAATACTTATGACCTGGCTTCTGCTTATCTTAGAGCCTAATTACTGGACATTTTTCCTTTTATACCACTTCAAACCAAACTCTGCTCTTTAGTTCCGTGAAACTACTCATGGAGGTCATGGTTATGGACTAGTCTGTGAACTAGCTATACTTACCCATCACTTGACCTTGCATCTGCTGTTCACCTTCTTAATTTTTTCTTTAACATTTTTGCTATTCTTTTATCCATTCTTCACGTCTCTGCTTAAAAATCACATATCCTAAGGAACTTTCCATAGCCCCCCAAATCTTGTTGAAGAGTTCCTCCACTCCTTTCAGTAAGCATTCAACAGGCCAGAGTATGCTTATCTCTTTACTGAAATTTCTTCTTCATTATCCTGTTTCCTTCACTAGAGTGCAAGCTAAGCATTGGAAATAGTAACTTAGTCACCTGTTTATCTCCTGCTTTTTAGCCCCTGGCGTGGTGTTTAAGTGCATGCTCAAATGACTTTATTTTAAATAAATGAAAGAATATGTTAGTGAAAAGAGCAGAAGCACTGGAGTCAGATTAAATCTATATTCACATTTCAGTTCACTGTGTGACCTTGGGTAAATTACTGAATCTGTATTAGCCTTGATTTCCTATCTGGCAAAATGAGGATAAATACCTGCTATTTTTCAGTGAGTCATTCAAATATTAGTCCATTTTTCTAACAAATACTTATGCAGCTTTTACCATGTGTCAGACATGGCTCTAGGGTTGAGGATACAGGAGTATACAAAAGAGACAGAATTCCTGCCTCCAGAAGCATAAAACATTTAGTAAACAAGATGGATGCAATATACAGTATGTTAGGTAGTGATAAGTGTTAAGGAGAAAAATTAATTACAGAGGAGGAATGGGAAGAATTGGGGGGGGTTGAAATTTTAGATAAGGCAGCAAGGGAAGGCCTCACTAGAAGGTGACATCGGTATAAAAACAAGAGGGAGGTGCTACAGCAAGATTAGCCAGTAACTAGGGGAAGAGCATTCCTGAGAGAGGGGTTAGGATAGTTGTGGACATTCATTTGCTGGAATAATCTATTGCACATTACCTGGCATGTAGAGGTTCTCAGGAAATGCTTATAATTACCTCATACCCATTTTCCCCTACGTTGGCATTTGTTATTATCAAACTACATATTTGTTAATCTAATAGTTTACTGTTTGTCCTTGAAAATATCTAAATCATACTGCCTAATCAGACTCAATCTATCACATAAACTATGGAAAAAGTATCTCTTTTGATTTCCCTAAATGGCAGGTGAGATGTTAACTCTGCAGGTTTCCAGGGAGGCACAATTATTTTTCAGTTTTCCAGGTAGAATGATAGAGCTTCAGTGTCCTTAGGCTTAGAAGATGCTAAAAACCTCTTCATTGTGAGGGTGCACAATGACCACTTGTGGAGGCACACCACGTGTAGCACTTAGAAGCACAGTTCACAAAAATCTGTATTTTTAAATCTTTCATTTAATCTTTGACTTCTCATACCCCTGGACTTACAGGATTTCAACCTCAGGCATTCTTGGAGCTCTGGAACCGTGGAAGTAAAGGGAGTGTTGAAGCCTTGGAGAGGTCCCTTCAGTGCCCCAGTTCACATTGTTCTTCAGGTGCACTGGGCCTGTGGTTTCTGTGCCACTCTTGGGGCACAGTGAGGCTGGGAATTCCAGGGCTCAAGATTTGGTCTCCTTAAGTCCATCACTCAGCCCTCCAAACTAAGGTTAGGCTCTGTCTCATGGCCACTGTCTTGGGACAATATTTATTATTCTGCCTTCTGCTTGCCTACATGTCTGTGTTTATCCTTAAACATCTCAGTGCATGGAGGCATGTTCTTCATAATGGGTTTGGGCTTTTTAGACACAACAACCAGGGAGGAGTGTCCTGTGTTGTATATCATTTTTCCTACCCGTCACATATCTCCCCTGAAGCAAAGAAGTATGTAGATAGCCAACTACTTGAAAAGGGAAGAGGAATGGTGAAATACAAAGAGAAATATATAAGTTAATATTCTAAACTCTGTCAAACCAAATCGGGATGGTAATATCTCCAAGAGTATTTATACTTAATGGAAATCAGTAGAAATTGTAATTCATGTGATATTAGTTAGAAGTTGAATTGATGCTCTCTCCATCCCAATGTTTTACTTTTGCACAATAGTGCACTTCATAACTATTTTTGGAAAAACATGTAGAAAATTCCATGTATTTAAAATATCCCATTGGGGGCCTGGGTGGCTCAGTTGGTTAAGCATCTGCCTTTGGCTCAGGTCGTGATCCCGGGGTCCTGAGATCGAGCCCCGCATTGGGCTCTGTGCTCAGCAGAGAGCCT
Source organism: Eumetopias jubatus (assembly GCF_037043125.1). Lineage (NCBI taxonomy): Eukaryota > Metazoa > Chordata > Mammalia > Carnivora > Otariidae > Eumetopias > Eumetopias jubatus. The sequence goes on along the minus strand of NW_028274819.1, from coordinate 23,948,623 downwards.
GCTTCTCCCTCTCCCTCTGCCTGCCTTTCTGACTACTTGTGCTCTCTATCTGTCAAATAAATAAATAAAATCTTTAAAAATATATCCTATTGAATGTTGAATCATAAACAGGCAAACAAAATTATCTTTGTGTATCATCAACCTCAATTCCTTTTGGGTCAGTAAGTCACAATTTGGGAAAATATGAAAATAATTGTGATCTATTCATCTTCCTTTATAGTAATAGTGTTTCTGGTTTCCTCTAGGATGTCTATCAGAACATGGTTGAAAATCAGTGACCCTAAATCAAAAGATAATAAATGACTCTCTGAGACTATAGTTAGTAAATGCTTTTTGAAGTTGGTTGCAGTGTTATTTGCCTACATCGATTGATAGAACTTTAGTCAACACAACAAAGGCGCTGCCCAAATGGTTGGCCTAATGTGCTTAACATCACAATATCCCTGGTACATTCAGGGAAAGAAAAAAAAAAGGCAGGGGTATTATTATGAGTTCTTTTGTTTCAATATTATATTTTAGTAGATCCAAACTGTTTCCGTCTTCCTGCTAAATCCTTGAGTGAGTCAACTCTTACCATCCTTTTGCACTACCTCCCATAGACAAAAGGATTTCTATAATTCACAATTTTCTCTCCTTTCTCTGAACTCCTATAATATCACAATCTAAATCAGGCAGTATATTTTATAATTAAACCCTGTCTCATATTTCTATGACAAGCAAGTTTTAGTTCTCCAGCTAGACTATACATTTCTTAAGAAAAGTAACATGCATAATTTTTTTTCTTAGATCTTGTGAATACTCTCAGCTTTGTTCTGGGCAGGTAGTGGTGCATAGATCTTGTATTTGAGTACTGACTACTTGGAGCTTTGCTAGTAGTCTTTTTCATATACGTATTTCATTTAATGCTCACATTAATAAAGCAACATATTGTCCTTTTTTTTCCGACAGGTAAGTTTATGTGCAGACAGTTATTTACCACAAACATGTTCACATAATAAAGATACAGCATAAAGTCATGGAATGGGAATTTGAACACATCTTTTTCTGAACTCCAACTTTGCATTAGAAGCCAATATGCTGTAATGATTCTGTGTAAGTTGAGTGCTTACTAAAAAAAAAAAAAAAAAGGTAATGGGAGATTTGTGGAGATATCCATAAATAGTGGTGGAATTCCTTATGATATACAGGAAATATGATTTACTAATTTTTTCTCCTCTTGAGGAGTATGCATTCTTTTAGATATTCCATGTGATAACCTGTTACAATGAAAACTAATTATTGTAGCTAAGGAGTCTTACAAAGAAGCTTGGTGGTTAGATGCATAAGCTATCTGTAGAATGATGTACACACCTCAGAATGGCAGTATTTCAGAGGTCATAAAATGGATTAATTCAGTAAGCATTTATTGATACTAAATCCTAGACACTGTGCTAAGTGTAATGAATACAAAAAAGAATGGCATGCTCCTTAGTCTTTACAAGTTTTCAATCTAGTGAGAAATGTATAAAGAAAACAAAATTCTTGATACAAAATAGACTCTCATTAAATGATATGTATTGAATTTAAATGCCTTAATGCATTCAGGGGAGTACATATGGATGTGTGATTAATTCTGTCTAGGTAGGATGGTGTGGGAGATTTAGGATTCCTGAGGAAAGATGATATTTTATCTATTATTTGAAAGATAAGACATTTTAACCACAAAAGGACTAATGAGAGGGGCATGCCAGAGAGACAGAAGAGAGTTTTCAATGATACAGAACATGGCTTATTCAGGGTCATCCTTTGTTGATGCTGTGTATAAAAAGTAGAAGGATGAGAAACAGCAATGGAAAGTTAGATGGGAATAGCTATTGAAGGTTTTGTGTGTGTGTGTGTGTGGCCTTTGTATCTAAACTTTCTTCAATGTTACGAATTCCCTTATCTCACCATTCTGGTAACTATTCAGAATCTCACCCAGAGCACACACAAAGATTTCTATTAAATTGGCTTATCCCAGCAACCTGGATTATCCAAAGATAAGGATCCTCTGATTTGCTTCAAGTATAAATTGCAGGTTTTTCCAAATACTTTAAATGTATGCATTTTACTACCCTCACAATATCCTTAATTGTTTGCATCTCAATTTAGTACTTTCTGTTGACACCTGTGGCCATATCAAAGTCAATAGCAAATCAATTTGAAGCACAGTATGGCAGCTCAGTAAATATGGATAGAAAGTACCTAACCAGGGTGGTAAGTCTCTTTGTAATAACCTTCTAGAAGAAGATTCATTTAAATCAGTTAATTTCATGGCATTCATAAAATGTTTGCAAAGGAAAATGAGCTCTCTGGAGGGATCAAGCCGGACTCATTTTTCTAACTTTCGTATTTTTTATTTTTCTTTCTAACTAGTTCTGACAACTCAGAAATAGTTCCCTCCATTTTTTCCCGCTCTGTAACCATCTTTTCGCCATATTAAAATGCATTGCTTCTTATACCATTTAGGACGTGGTGGGAAGAAAATGAACAGAAACAGAAAATGAGGTAAACTCTCTTTTATAAACTTTTCTACTTCCATCTTAAAACAGATAGGGGTTTTCTAATTACATGTGTGCCAGCAGACGAAGTTGCCCCCCCCCCAGCAGATCAGGTTGCACATATTCTTTGTGGAAAACAAAATATCAGCATGTAGATAAATAGGTATATTGGATAAATTATAGCAAAATGATCTTTGAGTTTGGAAATGACCTATCTCTTTACAAACTGCATGGAGCACTGCTGTTGGTTTTAATGTAACACTTTGAAAACCGCCTGAAAACAGGTAACTTTAAAAAAATATGTTTAGCATTTACCATGCAGTATTGTTTATTTAAAAGAAATTTATTGTAATAAGGCCCATGTTGAATTGTATAGTTTGATGCATTTTGACATATACATACACCTATAAAATTTGTTCCCTTCATTTTTCCCCGACTTGTCCCTCCTTGCCTTCCCAATCACGTATATTTTTTTGTTTCATTGATCTCTTGGTCTATCATGAAGCCAAAACTACACTGCTAAGTTATTGTAATTTTATTATAAGACTTGAAGACAGGTATTATGAGTCTTCCAGCTTTGTTCTTATTCTTTCAAAGATGTTTTAGCTATTCTAGGTCATTTGCATTCCATAAGAGTTTGAGAATTAACTGAACAATGTCTGCAAAAAATCCTGCTGGGATTTTGAATAGAGATTTATTTAATTTACTGATCAATATGGAGAGAATGGGCATTTTAACAATACTTAAGTATTTGGACCACAGAAGGTTTTATCTTAATCATTTCAAACTTTTTAAACTTTGCTTAGCAGTCTTCATAGTATTCAGAGAACAGGGTTTACCAATGTTTGTTATATTCATACCTAACATTTCGTATTATTTGATATTATTGTACATGGCATAATTTTATTTTCAATTTTCTTTGTATGTTGATTTGTAACCTGCAAGCTCATAACTATTAGCTCAAGTACATTTCTGGTAGAATACATTGAATTTTGTACACAGATGAAAATGTTATCTATAAATGTTTTACTTCTGTTTAATTGGGATATCCTTTGTATCTTTTGCTTACTTCATGATATTGGTAGAATCTGTTGCGATGACAATCCTATGTATGTATGTATGTATCTATCTATCTATATCTATAATTTCTATTTTTCCTGGTTAGTCTGGGTAGAGATTTGCCAACATTTGTCTAATATTCTTCAAAAAGTAGCTTTTGGTTTCATTATTTGTTTGTGTAACTGTTTCCAACTCCAATCTGTATTGTTTTGTTTACTCTGATTCCTTTCATTTTTAATAAGCTTTATTTTTTTAGAGAAGTTTTGCATTCACACCTAGGTTGAGCAGAAATTAGAGTTCTCCTATACCCCCATGTAGAGCCTCCCCCACTATCAGTATCCAGCACAGGAGTTCTGTTACAATTGATGAACCTACATGGACTCATTATTATCACCCAAAGCCATAGTTAACATTAAAATTCGCTATTTGTGTTGTACATTCCATGGGTTTTGACAAATATATGATGGTATATATCCACCATTATAGTATCATAAAGAATAGTTTTGTTGCCTTAGAAATCCTCTGTGATCCACCTATTCATTCCTCCCTCCCTTCTAACCTCCAGCAATCTCTGGTCTTTTTATTGTCTCAGTAATTTTGCCTTTTCCAGAATGTCATATAGTTGGAATCATATAGTATGTAGCCTTTTCAGATTGGTTTCTCTCACTTAGTTATGATCCTCCATGTCCCTTTATGGTTTGATAGCTCATTTCTTGGTAGCACTGAATAGTAACCCATTGTCTAAATGTACCACAGTTTATTTATCCCTTCACCTACTGTAGAACATCTTGGTTGCTTCCAAGTTTTGACAGTTATGAATAAAGCTATTATGAGCATTTGTGTGCAGGTTTTCTGTGGACATAAGTTTTCAGCTCATTCAAATAAATACCGAAGAGCACAATTACTGGATCATATGGCAAAAGTATATTTATTTTGTAAGAAGCTGCCAAAATGTGTTCCAAAGATATTCTACCATTTTGCATTCCCATCAGCAATGAGTGAGGGTTCCTGTTATTCCACATCTTCATCCTTGCCAGCATTTGACGTTGTTGGTATTCTGGGTCTTGGCCATTCTAAGAGGTACGTGATGGTGTCTCACTGCTGTTTTAATTTGCAATTCCCTAATGATCTATGATGTTAAACATCATTTCACATGATTATTTGCCATCTTTCTATCTTCTTGGGTGAGGTGTCTGTTCAGGTTCTGTCCCATTTTTTAAATTAGATTCTTTTCTTTTTATAATTATTTTTTTAAAGATTTTATTTATTTGACAGAGAGAGAGACACAGCGAGAGAGGGAACACAAGCAGGGGGAGTGGAAGAAGGAGAAGCAGGCTTCCTGTCAAGCAGGGAGCCTGATGTGGGGCTCGATCCCAGGACCCCTGGGATCATGACCTGAGCCGAAGGCAGAACTTAACCACTGAGCCACCCGGGAGCCCCATAGATTGTTTTCTTATTGGTGAGTTTTAAGTATTCTTTGTATATTTTGGTAACAGTGTTTTATCAGGTGTGTCTTTGGGAATATGTCTTCCCAGTCTGTGGCTTGATTTCTCTTGATAGTTCTTTCACAAAGAAAGGAATTTCAATTTATCAAAATTTAGCTTATCAATTATTTTCTTAATGGATTATGCCTTTGATGTTGTATGTAGTAAAATTACCACCATACCGAGGGTCATTTAGATTTTATCATATGTTATCTTCTAAATGTTCTATAGTTTTGCATTTTACATTGAATTCTATTATCCATTTTGAGTTATCTTTTGTGAGAAGTGTATTGTCTGTGTCTAGAATCATTTTTTTTTTTCGCATGTGGATATCCCATTGTTCCAACATGATTTGTTGAAAGACTGTTTTTTTCTCCTTTGTACTAACTTTGCTCCTTTGTCAAAGATCACTTGACTGTATTTATGTGGGTCTATGTTGGGCTCCCCATTCTGTTTCATTGGTTAGTTTGTCTATTCTCTTACCAATACCACACTGTCTTGACTTTTATAGCTTTAGAGTAATTAAATTCTTTTCATTTTTGTTTCTTCTTTGAATTCTAAAATCAAAAGAGAAAGTCATTGATTTGTGGCATTTATTTTCCTCCTATATGCAGTTATTGTTATAATTTTCCCTCTAAACAATGATTTTGCTGTATCCAACACATTTTCATAGGTTGCATTCCCATTTTCATTGAGTTCAAAATACTTTCTCTCTCCCTTTTAATTATTGCATTAACTTACATGTTGCTTATGAATGTTTTACTTAGTTTTCAAATATTTCAGGATTTTTAAGATTTAAGTTTTTGTACTGATTTATGAATACCAATTGATCTTTTTTTGCCTCTGGTAATACTATTTATCCTCAAATCTTTCTTCAGTATTAATATTGCCACTGAGTTTCTCAGCTTGTTTTTATTAGGCTTAGCAGAGTTATTTTTTGTATCTTTTTAGTTCTAACCTATAGGCCTCATAGAGTCGGATCTTACTTTTTCATCTGATCTGTGTTTTAATTGAATATTTTGATCATTTATATTTAATTTATTATTAATTTTGTTGTGACAAAATGTATTTTGTCTTATTTTCTCTTTTTCCTGTCAGTTTTGTTCTTTGTTCTTTTTCTTTGCCGCCTTTAAGATCATTTTCTAATCATTTCATTTTATCTCTTTTGTTGACTCTAGCTACAAGTTTTTGGTTTTCTATTTTACTGATTTTTTTTAAGTATTTTTGTTGTTGTTTTATTTTAATGCCAGTACAGTTAACATACAGTGTTATATTAGTTTTAAATGTACACTATGGTGATTCAACAATTCTATACATGACTCAGTGCTTATTATTTTTTTTTTAATTATTTTTTTTTAAAGATTTTATTTATTTATTTGAGAGAGAGAATGAGAGATAGAAAGCACGAGAAGGAAGAGGGTCAGAGGGAGAAGCAGACTCCCTGCTGAGCAGGGAGCCCGATGCGGGACTCGATCCCGGGACTCCAGGATCATGACCTGAGCCGAAGGCAGTCGCTTAACCAACTGAGCCACCCAGGCGCCCGACTCAGTGCTTATTATGATAAGTGTGCTCTTAATCCCCTTCACCTATTTCACCCATCCGCTCACCATCCCTCCCCTCTGGAAACCATCTGTTTGTTCTCTATAGTTAAGAGTGTTTTCTGGGTCACCTAGGTGGCTCAGTCAGTTAAGTGTCTGCCCTTGGCTCAGGTCATGAACCTGGGGTCCTGGCATTGAGCTCTGCCTCAGGCTCTCTGCTCAGCAGGGAGTCTACCTCTCCCTCTGCCCTTCCTCTCTCGCTCACTTTCGCTCTCTCTCAAATAATTTTTTTAAAAGAGTGCTTTATAATGTGTCTCTTTTTTTCTTTGTTCATTTGTTTTGTTTCTTAAATTCCACATGAGTGAAAGCATATGGTATTTATCTTTCTCAGACTGACTCATTTCCCTTAGCATTATACTCTCTAAGTCCATCCATGTGGTTGCAAATGGCGAGATTTCATTCTTTTTTATGGCTGAATAATATTCCATTTTTTATGTGTGTGTACCTATATATGTATGTATGTATATATGTGTATAAAATTATTCCATTATTATATACATACCACATCTTCATCTATCAATGAACACTTGGTTTGCTTACACAATTTGGCTATTCAAAATAATGCTGCAATAAACATAGGGGTGCACATATCTTTTCAAATTAGTATTTTCATATTCTTTGGGTAAATACCCAGGAGTGGATTACTGGACCATGTAGTAATTCTATTTTTAATTTTTTGAGAGACCTCCATACTGTTTTCCATACGGCTGCACCAGTTTGCATGCCAGCCAGTAGTGCACAAGGCTTCCTTTTTCTCCACATCCTTGCCAACACTTATTTCTAATGTTTTTGATTTTAATCATTCTGACATATGTGAGGTGATATCTCATTGTGGCTTTGATTTGCATTTCCCTGATGATGAGTGATGTTGAGCATCTTTTCATATACCAGTGGGCCAACTGATTGCTTTAATTCTTATAGTATACCTCTTTAACTTGTCCCTGTTTATCTTAAAGTGTTATTAGTCCAATTCATGTACAGAATAAGAACGATAAATATTACACTTTTGTATATCCCCCATGTCTTTTGTGCCATCATTGTCAATATATTTAATTTCTACATATGTTATAAATCCCACACTACGTTGTTATAACTTTTATTTAGTCCATGATCTTTTTTAAAGATTTGAATAATAAGAGAGGTTCTCCCTTGCACATTTATTCAAGAAGTACCCATTTCTGTTAATCTTCATTCCTATGCATAGATCCAGGTTTCCATCTGATGTTTTCCTCTGACTGGAGGTCTAAAATTTCTTGACATGTGAGTGTTGATGATATATTCTTTCAACTTTTCTATGTACACATAGGTTTTTATTTTTTAAATTTTATTTAAATTTTGTTTTTTTAAGATTTTATGTATGTATGTATATATGTATGTATTTATTTGTTTGACAGAGAGAGATAGAGAGAGGGAGTGAGAGAGCAGCAGAAGGAGAGGGAGAAAGACTTCCCGCTGAGCAGGGAGCCTGACGCAGGGCTCAATCCCAGGACCCTGAGATCATGACCTGAGCTGACGGCAGACACTTAACTGGCTGAGCCACCCAGGTGCCCCCACATTGGTTTATAGTGCACTTTTTTTTTAAATGATAAATTCACTGGGGCAGTTCTAGGTTGACATTTTGTTTTCATTAAGTACTCCAAAGATGTTGTTGCCTCTGTTTTCTCACTTGAGTGTTTCCAATGAAAAATCTGCTAACATTCTCATCTTTGTTACATCTGTATAGAACATGTTACTTTTGTTTAAACTCTTTTTAAGATTTTCTTTATTATTCAATTATTCAATGATAGTAATTTCATGCTGATATGACTTAATTTTTTACATGTTCCTTGTGCATGAAGTTTATTGAACTTCTTGGATGACTTTTCACCATTATTACTCCCCAGCCTGCTTTGGGGAGTCCAGTTACTCGTATATTTGGCTGCTTAGCAGAAACCTTCTCCCAGATCATTGATATGCTATTCATTTCTTTCATTCTTTTTCTCAGTGTTTCATTTTGGACTATTTCAAGTGCTATTTTCTCAAGTTTATAAATCTTTTCTTCTTAAATATTTCATCTTCTTTAATCTAGACATTAATTTTATGGAATAAATGTAACAATGACATCTCATTACTAATAATATATCATCTGATTGATTAACAAAAACTCTTCCATTTAGCTTCTCATTACACTTAGCTTTTATACACACATACTTCTCTATGCTTTTTCCAAATAAGCAGGAACATTCACATTTCTGAGTTTTCTCTTATATTGTTGTTTCTGCATTCCCTAATGTAAGAGTTTAAATTGGGATATAAAATTTATGTAATGAAGTCTTACAGGCTATTGTTTTGAAAATAATTGTGTCTTCATTGTTTTACCAGTGTAATTCTTTAAGGAAATATATTCTCTTCAGTATTAAGTTTATTCTGATTCTACCTTCTGTTATATTTAAATATGTAGGGTTTCTTCCCCCCACCTCTGCCCCACCCCTTACATTGCTATTGTCAATAGAGGTCAAGATCTGTATTCTCTTCATATGTTAATCCACTACACAGTTTTCCCATTCTACTGCTCACCATATTAGTCAAAAGGAAACATCGTTGCTGTAGCAATATTTCACTTGACATTTATCTTTATCCCATTATCAAGACATTTAAGTATGCTTTCTATAGAACTTGTCTGGAAGCTATGAATCACTTAGAGGTTTTATAAAAATAAACTAAGAAGTAGTTATGGCTTGGGATGTTTCATCATTGTAGTTGTACCTTCCCAAGGGTCCAAACATACCTAGAAAAGGCAAAAACAAAGTCCACAGTAGCTAATGAGTATTTATTACCCACCTGAAGGCACAATTCTTAGACAGATAGAGCAAGGCAATAGCTCAGGTTCTCTCAAAGGACTATAGTTTAACCCAGGTGTGTGTATATATACATATATATATATATATATGTAGATGTCTCTCTATAGAGAGAAATCACAAAATCCCTTTTCTCCAATATATGGTAGGAACAAGAGTTTTGATATCTAGTTTTCCAGAGTCCATATATTCTTTTTTTTTTATTCTTATGTTAATCACCATACATTACATCATTAGTTTTTGATGTAGTGTTCCATGATTTATTGTTTGTGCATAACACCCAGTGCTCCACGCACAACGTGCCCTCTTTAATACCCATCACCAGGCTAACCCATCCCCCACCCCCTCCCCTCTAGAACCCTCAGTTTGTTTTTCAGAGTCCATCCTCTCTCATGGTTTGTCTCCCTCTCCGACTTACTCCCCTTCATTCTTCCCCTCCTGCTATCTTCTTTTTTTTCTTAACATATATTGCATTATTTGTTTCAGAGGTACAGATCTGTGATTCAACAGTCTTGCACAATTCACAGCGCTCACCATAGCACATAGCCTCCCCAGTGTCTATCACCCAGCCACCCCATCCCTCCCACCCCCCACCACTCTAGCAAACCTCAGTTTGTTTCCTGAGATTAAGAATTCCTCATATCAGTGAGCTCATATGATACATGTCTTTCGCTGATTGACTTATTTCACTCAGCATAACACCCTCCAGTTCCATCCACGTCGTTGCAAATGGTAAGATCTCATTCCTTTTGATGGCTGCATAATATTCCATTGTGTATATACACCACTTCTTCTTTATCCATTCATCTGTCGATGGACATCTTGGCTCTTTCCACAGTTTGGCTATTGTGGACATTGCTGCCATAAACATTGGGGTGCACGTATCCCTTCGGATCCCTACATTTGTATCATTGTGGTAAATACCCAGTAGTGCAATTGCTGGATTGTATGGAAGCTCGATTTTCAACTGTTTCAGGAACCTCCATACTGTTTTCCAGAGTGGTTGCACCAGCTTGCATTCCCACCAACAGTGTAGGACGGTTTCCCTTTCTCCGCATCCGCGCCAACATCTGTCGTTTCCTGACTTGTTAATTTTCACCATTCTGACTGGTGTGAGGTGGTATCTCATTGAGGTTTTGATTTGGATTTCCCTGATGCTGAGCGATGTTGAGCACTTTTTCATGTGTCTGTTGGCCATTTGGAAGTATTCTTTGGAAAAATGTCTCTTCATGACTTCTGCCCAGTTCTTGATGGGATTATTTATTCTTTGGGTGTTGAGTTTGATAACTTCTTTATAGATTTTAGATACTAGCCCTTTATCTGATATGTCATTTGCAAATATTTTCTCCCATTCTGTCGGTTGTCTTTTGGTTTTGTGGGCCGTTTCTTTTGCTGTGCAAAAGCTTTTTATCCTGATGAAATCCCAGTAGTTCATTTTTGCCTTTGCTTCCCTTGCCTTTGGCGATGTTTTTAGGAAGAAGTTGCTGTGGCTGAGGTCGAAGAGGTTGCTGCCTGTGTTCTTCTTTAGGATTTTGAGGGACTCCTGTCTCACGTTTAGCTCTTTCAACCATTTGGAGTCTATTTTTGTGTGTGGTGTAAGGAAACGGTCCAGTTTCATTCTTCTGCATGTGGCTGTCCAATTTTCCCAACACCATTTGTTGAAGAGACTGTCTTTTTTCCATTGGACATTCTTTCCTGCTTTGTTGAAGATTAGTTGACCATAGAGTTGAGGGTCCATTTCTGGGCTCTCTATTCTGCTTCATTGATCTATGTGTCTGTTTTGTGCCACTACCATACTGTCTTGATAATGACAGCTTTGTAATAGAGCCGGAAGTCCTGAATTGTGATGCTGCCAGCTTTGCTTTTCTTTTTCATGATTCCTCTGGCTATTCGGGGTCTCTTCTGGTTCCATACAAATTTTAGGATTATTTGTTCCATTTCTTTGAAAAAACTGGATGGTATTTTGATGGGGATTGCATTGAATGTGTAGATTGCTCTAGGTAGCATTGACATCTTCACAATGTTTGTTCTTCCAATCCATGAGCATGGAACATTTTTCCATTTCTTTGTGTCTTCTTCAATTTCTTTCATGAGTATTTTATAGTTTTCTGAGTACAGATCCTTTGCCTCTTTGGTTAAATTTATGCCTAGGTATCTTATGGTTTTGGGTGCCATTGTAAATGGGATTGACTCCTTGATTTGTCTCTCTTCTGTCTTGTTGGTGTATAGGAATGCCACTGATTCCTGTGCATTGATTTTATATCCTGCCCCTTTACTGAATTCCTGTATGAGTATTAGCAATTCTGGGGTGGAGTCTTTTGGATTTTCCAAATACAGTATCATATCATCTGCAAAGAGTGAGAGTTTGACTTCCTCTTTGCCAATTTGGATGCCTTTGATTTCTTCTTGTTGTCTGATTACTGTGGCTAGGACTTCTAATACTATGTTGAATAGCAGTGATGATAGTGGACATCCCTGCCGCGTTCCTGACCTAAGGGAGAAAGCTCTCAGCTTTTCCCCATTGAGAATGATATTCGCTGTAGGTTTTTCATAGATGGCTTTTATGAATTTGAGGTATGTACCCTCTATCCCTATACTGTGAAGAGTTTTGATCAAGAAAGGATGCTGTACTTTGTCACATGCTTTTTCTGCATCTATTGAGAGGGTCATATGATTCTTGTTCTTTCTTTTGTTAATGTATTGTATCACGTTGATGGATTTGTGGATGTTGAACCAACCTTGCAGCCCAGGGATAAATCCCACTTGGTCATGGTGAATAATCCTTTTAATGTACTGTTGGATCCTCTTGGCTAGTATTTTGGTGAGAATTTTTGCGTCCATGTTCATCAAGGATATTGGTCTGTAATTCTCCTTTTTGATGGGGTCTTTGTCTGGTTTTGGGATCAAGGTAATGGTGGCCTCATAAAACGAGTTTGGAAGTTTTCCTTCCAATTTATTTTTTGGAACAGTTTTAGGAGAATATGTATTAATTCTTCTTTAAATGTTTGATAGAATTCCCCTGGGAAGCCATCTGGCCCTGGGCTTTTGTTTCTTGGGAGATTTTTGATGACTGCTTCAATTTCCTTAAGGGTTTTAGGTCTGTTTAGGTTTTCTATTTCTTCCTGGTTCAATTTTGGTAGTTGATACATCTCTAGGAATGCACCCATTTCTTCCAGGTTATCTAATTTGCTGCCATAGAGTTGCTCATAATATGTTCTTATAATTGTTTGTATTTCTTTGGTGTTGGTTGTGATCTCTCCTCTTTCATTCATGATTTTGTTGATTTGGGTCATTTCTCTTTTCTTTTTGATAAGTCTGGCCAGGGGTTTATCCATCTTGTTAATTCTTTCAAGGAAGCAGCTCCTAGTTTCATTGATCTGTTCTACTGTTCTTTTGGTTTCTATTTCATTGATTTCTGCTCTGATCTTTATTATTTCTCTTCTCCTGCTGGGTTTAGGCTTTATTTGCTGTTCTTCCTCCAGCTCCTTTAGGTGTAGGGTTAGGTTGTGTATTTGAGACCTTTCTTGTTTCTTGAGAAAGGCTTGTATTGCTATATACTTTCCTCTCAGGACTGCCCAAAGATTTTGAACAGTTGTGTTTTCATTTTCATTGGTTTCCATGAATTTTTTTAATTCTTCTTTAATTTCCTGGTTGACCCATTCATTCTTTAGTAGGATGCTCTTTAGCCTCCATGTATTTGAGTTCCTTCCGACTTTCCTCTTGTGATTGAGTTCTAGTTTCAAAGCGTTATGGTCTGAAAATATGCAGGGAATGATCCCAATCTTTTGGTACTGGTTGAGACCTGATTTGTGACCTCGGATGTGATCAATTCTGGAGAATGTTCCATGGGCACTAGAGAAGAATGTGTATTCCGTTGCTTTGGGATCGAATGTTCTGAATATGTCTGTGAAATCCATTTGGTCCAGTGTTTCATTTAAAGTCTTTATTTCCTTGTTGATCTTTTGCTTAATTGGTCTGTCCATTTCAGTCAGGGGGGTGTTAAAATCCCCCACTATTTTTGTATTGTTGTTAATGTGTTTCTTGGTTTTTGTTACTAATTGCCTTATATAATTGGCTGCTCCCATGTTAGGGACATAGATATTTATAATTGTTAGATCTTCTTGTTGGATAGACCCTTTAAGTAGGATATAGTGTCCTTCTTCATCTCTTATTACAGTCTTTGTTTTAAAATCTAATTTGTCTGATATAAGGATTGCCACCCCAGCTTTCTTTTGGTGTCCATTAGCATGGTAAATGGTTTTCCACCCCGTCACTTTCAATCTGGGGGTGTCTTTGGGTCTAAAATGAGTCTCTTGCAGACAGCATATTGATGGGTCTTGTTTTTTAATCCAATGTGATAGCCTGTTTCTTTTGATTAGGGCATTGAGCCCATTTACATTCAGGGTAACTATTGAAAGATATGAAATTAGTGCCACTGTATTGCAGTAAGGTGACTGTTACTGTATATTGTCTGTGTTCCTTTCTGATCTATGCTGCTTTTAGGGTCTCTCTTTGCTTAGAGGACCCCTTTCAATATTTCTTGGAGGGCTGCTTTTGTTTTTGCAAATTCCTTTAGTTTTTGTTTGTCCTGGAAGCTTTTTATCTCTCCTTCTATTTTCAATGACAGCCTTGCTGGATATAGTATTCTTGGCTGCATATTTTTCTCGTTTAGTGCTCTGAAGATCTCATGCCAGTCCTTTCTGGCCTGCCAGGTCTCTGTGGATAGGTCTGTTGCCAATCTAATGTTTCTACCATTGTAGGTTATACATCTCTTCTCCCGAGCTGCTTTCAGGATTTTCTCTTTGTCTCTGAGACTCGTAAGTTTTACTATTAGGTGTCGGGGTGTTGACCTATATTTATTGATTTTAAGAGGGGTTCTCTGTGCCTTCTGGATTTTGATGCCTGTTTCCTTCCCCACATTAGGGAAGTTCTCTGCTATAATTTGCTCCAATATACCTTCTGTCCCTCTCTCTCTTTCTTCTTCTTCTGGGATCCCAATTATTCTAATGTTGTTTCATCTTATCGTATCGCTTATCTCTTGAATTCTGCCCTTGTGATCCTGTAGTTGTTTCTCTCTCTTTTTCTCAGCCTCTTTATTTTCCATCATTTGGTCTTCTATATCACTGATTCTCTCTTCTGCCTCATTTATCCTAGCAGTTATTGTCCCCATTTTTGATTGCACCTCATTAATAGCCTTTTTGATTTAACTTGGTTAGATTTTAGTTCTATTTTTTCTCCAGAAAGTGTTTCTCTAATAACTTCCACACTTTTTTCAAGCCCAGCTAGTATCTTTAAAGTCATGATTCTGAAATCTAGGTCTGACATGGTACTAATGTCCGTATTGAGGAGGTCCCTGGCAGACGGTACTACCTCTTGTTCTCTTTGCTGAGGTAATTTTTGTCGTCTTGTCATTTTGTCCAGAGGAGTATAGATGAATGAGAGAACAAAATGCTAACAGGTTAACAACGTCCCCAGCAAATATACTCTATAAAATCAGAAAAGACCTGAAACCAGGGGAAAAGAAAGAGAAAGAAAGAAAAAAGAAAGAGAAAAAAGAAAAGAAAAAGAAAAATGTAAAAACAAGCCAGAACAGGACAAAACAAAAAGAAACAGAATATGATCAAATGTTGTCAGGCTAGTGCATAGATCAGTGCCACACACTAGATTTTGGGCGTATTTTGGTCTGTTAGAAGAAATTGTCTCCTAAAATTTTAAAGGAAGAAAGACTGATATATATACAAAATAAGGGTTGATACAATGAAGGGACGGAAGATGACTGTAAAGATGAAAATTATAAAAGATTTTATAAAAGGAATTGATAAGATAAGAAGTTGTTTGAAAAAAGAAAGAAGAAGATTTAAAAAAAAAGAAAAGAAAAAAAAGGGAGAGAATGTGATCAGGCAAGAGCCTAGAACAAAGCCGTACACTAGTGATTTAAGGTATATTTTGATCCATTAGAGGAAACTGTATCTCAAAATTTTAAAGAGAGAACTTATATATATATATATGCCAAAAGTAAGGGTAACTACTATGAAGGGATAAAGTATGATTCTAAAAATGAAAAATAAAAAACATTTTTTTAATAAAGGAATTGATGCGATGTTGGTTGAAAAAGGGAAAAAGAAAAATTCAAAAAAATAGCTAAAAAAATATTAACTTTGAAAAACTAATGAATCATGGTAAAAAAGCCATGAATTCTATGTGTAGTATTCCCCTAGCGCTGGAGTTCTCCCGTTCTCCTTGGATCCGTAAACTTGGTCTTGGCTTGCTGGCTGTTCGTGCTGATTTTCTGGGGGAGGGGCCTGTTGCCATGGTTCCCAAATATCTTTGCCCCAGGTGGAATTGTCCTGCCCTTTTTTGTCCCGGCTAAGCAAGCTGCTCAGGTTTGCTCTCAGGAGCTTTTGTTCCCTGCAAGCTCTCGGTACAGCTTTGGCGGACGAGAGTGAAAATGGTGGCCTCCCAATCTCCACCCGGAGGAGCCGAGAAGTCGGGGCCCTGCTCCTCAGTGCGCCCCCAGAGAAAAGCAGTCAGCCACTCCCGTTTCCCCAGTCTCTGGCCGCACTCAGTGCTCACCCGGCCTGTGACTGAGTGTTTCTATCTCTGGCACCCGACCCCGTGTGGAGTCTCCAAACCCAGCAGATCCCTGCGGTGCGCTCCCGCGCTGCTCCTCCTGGGGGAGAAAGGGGAGTCTCCCCGGCTCTGCCGCTTGTTGGGTCTCTGCTGGAGGAGCAGTGGCCCGACTGGGCCGCGGATCTCAGTTTATGGCAACCCCGAGCTGAGAGCCCGCGCCTCGGCTCCGTCTCTGCAGCCGGCTTCCCCGCTCCGATACCTGGGAGCTCTGCCGCACTCAGGCACCCCTGGTCTTTCTGTGACCCCGAGGGTCCTGAGACCACACTGTCCCGCAAGGGTTCCACCTTCCGCTTAGCCACTGGAGCGACGTCCCTCAGCGGAGCCGACTTCTAAAAGTTCCGATTTTGTGCTCACTGCTCTATCACTTGCCAGAAGTGGCCAACGGAGTCCCCCTCCACCGCCATCTATCCTCCTGAATATCGCCTCGGATTCACTTCTCCACACGTCCTATCTTCCAGTAAGTGGTCTCTTTTCTGTTCAGAGAGTTGTTGCTATTCTTCTCTTCCATCTCCTGTTGAGTTCCTAGGTGTTCAGAATGGTTTGATCCCTATTCAGCTGAATTCCTGAGACCAGACAAAATCCAGGTCTCCCACTCCTCTGCCATCTTGCTCTGCCCTCCCAGAGTCCATATATTCTTTATGGCATCCAGGTCAAATGGCATCTCTGGAGGTCTTTTTACCATTTCACATTTTTGGAGGCCAAGAACTAGTTATTAGAAATTTCAAGTCATCAAACTTTTACAGACAAAGGTAAACATAGGTTCCTCTCAGGTCTGTAAGATTCCTATGTGCAAGAGAGTCATGGAGAAAGAGCTGGGTTGTCTTAAAGCAATTAACCAGATGTTTGGACCTTCATCTTATTCATTCTGATCCATTCTGAAAATGTTTGGGGCATAGGGAGCAGCATTTTGAAATTACTCTGTTTTCTTGAGTCATGTATTCCTTTCTGCTTAAAGTTTAATATTCATAATCCTAATAAACAGTTAATAAGGCATGTCCCTTTTTTATTATAGATCTCATTCACTCTTCCTATCAGGAGTTAGGAGACTGGGTGATTAACTATGCTACTTGTATAATGAAGGTAGCTGATGAGCCTGCTAATCAGTGTTTCCTGAATTTTTATGTGCATATGGATCACTTGGAGAGCTGGTTAAAATGTAAATCCAGGGGTGCCTGAGTAGCTCAGATGGCTAAGCGTCTGCTTTCGGCTGAGGTCATAATCCCAGGGTCCTGGGATCGAGCCCCACATTGGGCTCCCAGCTTGGCGGGGAGCCTGCTTCTCCCTCTCCCCCTACTGTTCCCCCTGCTTGTGCTCTCTCGCTCTCTCAAATAAACAAATAAAATCTTAAAAAAAAATAAAATGTAAATTCAGTTTAATGTTACTGGGGTGTGGCCTGAGATTCTGCATTTCTAATGAGTTTACATGTGATGCTCCTTAAGCTGGTCCACTGACTACACTCAGCAAGGTTTTTAGTGTCATGAGTTCCTCAGTACAAATTTGTTTACATTCTGTGGTTGGATCCTATTCTGCTGGAAAGAGAATCTTGAGTTTTGGGGCTGAGACAGAAAGTGAATGGTCCCTAAAACACGGTGTAATTTTTGCATCACTGGTTGCCTTGTCTACTTGTAGTTTTCATTGGGGTCACTGACCCTTTGACATGTTTCTGTGTTTGGGACATACTGCCTTGCATGGCCTTGGTCTCACTGCCTGCCATTGCCTCATTGCACTGTGTCTTTTTCTTTTTTGTTTTTTTAATGTGGGACTGGATCTCATGACTGTAAGATTGAGACCTGAATTGAGACCAAGAATCAGGCGCTTAACTCACTGAGCCACCCAAGGGCACCGTGACACTTGTCCTTAAAAAGTCATCCAATGACCCCCTGGATCAAAAGCTGTTGAAATACTTGCTAAAATGCAGATTCCAACTGGGGTGCGTGCGTGGCTCAGTGGTTAAGCATCTGCCTTCCGCTGAGGTCATGATCTCAGGGTCCTGTGATTGAGCCCCATGTGGGAGCTTCTCTCTCTCCCTTGCCCACCCCCTATTCATGCTCTCTCTCTCTCTCAAATAAATAAATAAAAAATCTTGAAAAAAAAAAACCTAAGATTAGTGGTTTAAAAAAAATTTTTAAAAATGCAGATTCCAATAGCTCTTTGGTCATTCTCTGCCATTTGAAATATGTGCCCTTAAGCAAGCAAGTAAAATTGAGAACCACTGTCATACTATCTTCCTTGCACTCCACAACCAAGTTGTTTGTGCTTCTTTGTGGTCCATCTCCATTTGCATTAGTGTCTCATATCTGTGAAGAATCTCATCCAAGAATGCTTACATGGCCCTTGGTACCAGACTCTGTCTTGAATTATGAACTGATATGCTTACAAGGCATAATCTTTTTTTTACTAACTTTCGTTTGCTCCATTTTCTTCCTGTTTCTGTCTTTTTCAGATTTATCTTTCAAACTCTGTGTTTGACTCCTATTCACCATAATGCTGAAAACAAACCCACGAAGTGTTACTGTCATTTTCACTGTAGATATGATTGCCTAACGCCACATCAATTCAATTCAATTCAGTTCAATTCAATTTATATTTAATAAGCATTTATATGTGCATGACCATGGGTCAAGTTGTTGTAAGGGATGCAAACAGGATCAGGATATAGTGTTAACTCTTAAAGGGTTTACAATTTATCCAGGATTATGGTCCACTTAGAATTAAAATCATTTTGTCACAAGTCAAAACATAAAGGATACTCCCCAAATTTAATGGGCATATTTTTTAAATCTCTGCCCAATATCTTTGAGAAGAATGTTCTTTATTAGGTTTTTCATTGCTCTTGAAACCAATTAAAACAAACTTAATGGCATAAAACAAATATACTTCTGAAGGATAGAAGTTCAAAATACATCTCAATGGACTAAAATCGAGTTCTTATTTGGACCAAGTTCATTCTGAAGGCTCTAGGGGAGAATCTGTTCCTTGCCTTTTCTAGTTTCTAGAGACCCCCCTCCTTTCCTTGGCTCACAGATCCCTTCCAGCAATGGCATCACTTTGACTATGGATTCCATTGTCCTATTTCCTTCTATGAGTCTGACCCTCCTGCTTCCTTTTTGCATGAATCTTTTGGTGACATTGGGCCCATACAGATGTGCTAGGATAATCTCTCCATTATAAGACCCTTAACTTAATCATATATACAAAGTCCTCTTTTTTCACATAAGGTGGCATTCACAGATTCTGGAGATTAGAACATGAACATCTCTGTAGAGGGAGGGGGCATTATGCAGCCTACCACACCATCCTTCCCCACTTTAGTCCGTGTGGTATTGTGGCTGGGTCTATTGTTATAACCCTGTCTCTAGGTAGGATCTATGACGCAGACTGAGAAGTTAGAGGTGTCCACCATGGTGACCACAGTGCTACGTTCTGGAGTGGCTCTGTGACCCAAGCTAAGTGAGTGTGGTAACTTCTTGTTACTTTTGTCAGAACAATTTTTAAAAGACATCTTTCTCCTGGGTTTACTAAGTTTGTAAGATATGATTCTTAAGTAACTGGCAGCCGTATTGTTTTTCCATCTGGAAAGCTCTTACTATAGAATAAGATAAGATAATAAGATAAAGAGAAAAAAACTGGCGAGAGATGGCAACAGGGAGAAAAAGTGGTGGTGACCTTGTCAGAGCTCAACAAAGAAGTTGATAACCTCATTCTCCTTTTTGCTCATCAGGTTTGCATTGTTTTTAGCTCCTTAAAAAAGCAGATCAAACAGTGTGGATATAATTATGGTGGACATCGGAATCACAGATAAAAGGAAAGATGGGTGAGGTTTAGAAAACAAAGTTTTGCCTTTTGTTTTCGGTGAAAACAAAAGTAGCAAAGCTGGCGAGCAGAAGAATTATTAACACTAAACCGGGGCAAGTGATTCAGAACTTTTGGACATTCTGTGCATAGCTCCCCGAATGTCCTTTTTATGGGATGACCTCTTTGTACTGCCGAGCTGGGGGTAGTTGCTTAAGCAGTGGAGGTGCTATGCATGCACACAATTCACGGGGCCTTTACTAAATGGTTGTGGGCACATTTTCATAAAATAGAGGGAAATAAAAAATGCGAGGGTAAAGTGGGTCATATTTTAGGGAGGAAGATGACCCAACTAAAAGAGTGACTCAGTGCCCTGACTGATTTTATTTTAAAGATTTCAGGGGATTAACTGGGATTATTGGTAGGCATACAGACAAGCACAAAACTTTTTTATTAGAACTTCTGAAGGTGAAATATTTCTATGTAATGGTCAGTTATGTTTCCTTCTTGTCTTATGAAAGCAGCTCTAACAGGCAGATGGCTCAGCTGTTGCTCCGTCTTGCACATTTCTGTGTGCCTTGCACACACTAGGATGCCCCAGATTTAAAAGGAGATTCCCAGCTATGTGGAGGAGATGACAACAGGGCAGATCCAAGCCCCACACAGCAGGTTTTATGGCATAGCGGTGGGACATTCATCTCCATCAAGATTAGAAAACATCAGAAAGAGTTGCCTGTGAAAAATCTGAATTGACCTTTAATTAAAGCTATAAGGGAAGAAAGTACCCTTTTTTTTTTTTCCAGAGCTGCTGTGAATGGATGACAGATGCAAGATTTATTGCATCAAGAATTTAATGAGAAAAACATATTTTCTTTCCTAGGGACGTAGTAAGTTGTTTTGTTATGTGGAGAAAAAATACAACACTCCTGTGCACCATTGCTTATTTCCAAGTCCTGTTTTCCTGAAGGTTGTGAAATATTTGGTTCTTCTCCTTTTAATCAGTCATCTAAATATTGGAATCAACTGGAATGTGGAGATGGCTCTAATGTATGTATTATGTTCAGGTTTCAGTTATGTCTAAAAAAAATGTATGTTTTCCCAGCTCCATTTCACAAGGATGCAACAATGCCAATGTTATTCAAATGGTTCACAAGAGCCTGATCCCCTGGCATTTTCCAGTATTTGGATATACAAAAAGCTCTAAAAAGTAAAAACAAACAGAAAACTCCTTTAACAAAGAATATTAGAAAATACAGAATATAAAAATAGCCCTGTTAGGCTTTGTCCAAAATAAATAAATACAATAAATTAACCAGTAATAAAGTTAGACACCATGTAACTGTTCAGGCACTAGCCCTGCCATTTGAATTTAATACCATATATTGCCTTCAACAGTAAAGTTGATTTTGTATTTAATAAAACTTTAAGATACTTTTCTTCCAACCACTTCATGGCATTTCTGGTTGACTCTTTTAAGGGAGTCTGTGTCCTAATGAAAAATAAAGGAGGCAATATTTCAAAAGCCAATTTCATTTTTAAATGCCATGTAGAAATAGGACAAGGGAGAGAAAGCACAGAGGAAGACAATTAAAGTAGTAAAGGGTGTCCCAAAGCCATGTGCAGGAGGATGTACCCCGGTCCTGATTTATGTCAACATAACCCCCATTCATGACGCTAAAGTCGATTTGCAGCATTATAAACAGGCAGTGCAGTAATGGAAGAATAGATGGGGCAGCCCTTCCGATTCAACCATTCCCATCCGATCATTGTCAAAAGAATAAAATTCATGCCTCGGCCTCATCTGTTCTTATTACAATCTTTGTCATTGGAATGAGGCACCGGAATGTTAATGACCATTGCAGTCCAGGATAGCTTGTAGTCAGCAGCATGGCTGTAACCTTTTCAATATTCCGTATTTGATTGGCTTCTCAATCCACCCTGATTTCTCACATGAAGCAGAGGTTGTAAAGGGTGATAACAGAGGCAGCCATCCAATCAAACTGCAGAACCTTGAAAAGGTCAAGCACATATAGAGTTGCCTCCCTGAGAATGTATCAGAGAAATGAAACAAAGGCCCCTTTTCTTACCTGAAATTTGATAATATCCACCTTGGACTAGAACAGTTCAAATCATAGGAGTTAAAAGGGAAATCAACATGTCCATCTTTGTGAGAAATAAAACTACAGCTATGGACTGATTTTCACTTTTTTTTTTTCTAAATGAGCTTAACTCTGTTAAGCAGGGTATTATATCCTGCATATCCAAGTAATGCAAACTCTATAGAATAATGTTTAAGATAACACCAGTTTAGGAATCTTAATGAATTCTCATCCCCTCTGTAGCATTTATTAGTTTAGTAACTTTGGTCAACAAACTTAGCAACTCTAAGTCTCAATATTGTCATCAGTAAAATATAAAATTAATGTGTTTCTTAAAGAATTATTTTAGGGATGGGAGGGGCACCTCTTGATCTTGGCTGCAATCTTGATCTCAAGGTCATGAGGTCAAGCCCCCTTCTGGACTCCACAGTGAGCGTGGAGCCTACCTAAAAACAAAAAAAAGAATTATTGGTGCGACTGAGTGGCTCAGTCAGTTAAGCATCTGACTTGATTTCAGCTCAGGTCATGATCTCAGGGTCACGGGATCGTGCCCCTGTGTGGGTCTCCACGTTGGGCAGAGTGCACTTATCCTTCTCCCTCTGCCCCTCCCCCACTCTCTCTAGCTCTCTGTCTCCAATAAATAAATAAAATATTTTAAAAATTATTTTAGGGGGCGCCTGGGTGGCTCAGTTGGTTAAGCGACTGCCTTCGGCTCAGGTCATGATCCTGGAGCTCCGGGATCGAGTCCCACATCGGGCTTCCTGCTCAGCAGGGAGTCTGCTTCTCCCTCTGACCCTCTTCCCTCTCGTGCTCTCTATCTCTCATTCTCTCTCTCTCAAATAAATAAAAAATCTTTAAAAGAAAAATTATTTTAGGGATAGGAATAACATAATAATTCACTCCAAAGTAATCAGAAGACAGCTCACAGTAGTAGCAACAATAACAGTCGCATTAAGAAATAATAATTAGTGGTAAAGTAGTAATGTAAGTAGCAGGCACACAAATAGATGCAGTTACAAACGCTTATTTTCATAAATATATTAGGGAATGGAAGTAAGTTAGGCTGTTTTTTCTTTTTAACCAAATAGCTATATACCCAGAAGGCATATTTTAAAGAAAATGTATTTTGGTAAGATAAATGTTCAGGAAATATGGCCGGAGCTTTGGCTTGCAATCCCAAGAATTCAAACTTCTGACAAGAAAAGACAAACCGGCAAATTCATTTAATTTCTAATGAAGACTGAGAGTTTAATTAGATCTATGCTTCCTGACCCAAACTATATTCCAAATTAGAATGTTTTCTTACATCATCTGCCTTATACTTTCTTGGGAGAATATATAAAAAAGAAGAGAGTAACTGAGCTGTGAGCAGTTGACCTGAGGGGTGTATTTTTCCCATGAATGTACCAGAGGGTTAAACGTTCTGGCTAGAGATTAACTGAAGGCCCCTCCTGTTCCACAAGTTGTTCATGTGCTACAAATAGTCCTCATAATTTCTTTTCCTTTTTTCCTGTTGGGACCCATCCCTCAGATTGGGGTATAATTTGAACTGCCTAGAAACCTAGCTTCACTTCTAAGAACAAAAAATCAGTACGGTCAAAAACTCGGAGTGTCTGTGAAGACAAGTTTTAACAAATTTGAAAATGTAACTTAAGGGATCCACAGATAGACACAGCTAAAGAGAAATCCCATGCCTGGAAAAAAAAAAAAAGTAAATAAGTGATCTTGTAATTTACTGAAATATTATCTTCAGTGGAGGAGTTATTTCAGAATCTCATTAATACAAATTAAAGAGCTACTATTCATAGTGCAATTCTTCTTTGTAGCGCTGGATCTTTGTCTTATAACAGTGTTATTTTTAAAGATATTTCCAATAACTGCAGAACAGCTTTTTAATGTTGAGCAAAGTGTATTGTAGAGCTAGATAAAAGCCAATTTGGTGGAGGGTATTATTTGTAAGCTCTGATTTTGTAAGCTTTCACTCTGAAAGTAATGTTCAAATATGTGAAAATAATTTAGTATTCTGGGACTTCTCAAACAAAGAAAAGATACTAATAACTCTTTTTAATCACAATATTTTAAATTAAATGAAATATGGAAAAATGTCTAATAAAATCATCGAAGAGATAATTAAATGACAGACTCAGAACTTGAGAAGAAATAGGAATCTTGGGTATGATGAAAATCACTTTCTCATCACCTCTCTACTTCTGTCACTCCCTCTCCTCCCCAGCAGGTACAGGGATGCAGGGCAGCATGTGGAAGGGACAGAGACAGAGTTATTTAGTAACCAAGGGAATGCCTTTCAATCAACAGATACATTATTGCCTGTTTACTGTGTTGGTTACTCAGAATAAGAATATTGGAGATGATGGATATAGTGTTTACCTTTATGGTAATAAAGTAGACACATTTGACAATGTAATTACTCCCCCCCCCATGGACAGATTTAATAAACTTTCTTTGAGAACATGCAACAAAAGGATTGGTTATAGTCTGAGATCTCAAGGAATAATCCTAGTAGATTGTGAATATTTGAACTGATATCTGACAATAAGTAGAATTTGACTATGAAAGCAGGTGAAGGATGGAGAACATTATACACAATTGACACAGCATTTTCAAAAGCCTGGAAGCTAGAGGAACTGAGAAGGAATAAAAAAACTAGTTTTGCCGAAATTCAGAAAGGAAAGTGGTGCAAGTGGTAAAGCTTAAGGATAGGGATATGGCCAAACTATACAGGCTTTTGAGGTCATATTAGGTGTTTCTTCATTATCTTGAAAACATTAAAAAGGCTTTGAAGATTTTAAACAGAAACAACATTCATTTGAGTGTTCAAAAGACTGTTCTAGATATTATGTATCAAATAAAATGGAAGAGGTTTGAGTGGTTTGGAGAATGAAAGGCCATTTAAGAAGATAGAGCAGTAATCTGGATGAGAGATAATGAGGTATAATGACTATTTAGAAATTTAATTGGAAGCAAGAATGCAATGCACACATGGTGGGGACATCTGTGTTAATGCTTCCAGTATGGATAGAATAGGACTCTGAAAGAATAGAGGCCAGTGACTGCACCTAGTTCTTAGAAGCCAAGTGGATGTAGTTTTTGACTAAGTGCCATCATTAGAATGCCATTGGAGTGGGGTAAGCTAGAAAGAGTTATGGGGTTGGTTTATAAAACATAGTGTCCCTTGGGGAAAATCAAAAGGTAGACAGACCTCGAAAACACTCCTCAATTGATACAAAGTTAATTAGCATGTATGATCAGGGGACTATAAAGAGTTACCTCAATAAAATGCCACAATCCCTTGCCCAGTTTTTAGTCCTGAGATAGTTTTTAGAACCTTAATAAGGTCTATGATTAAGTGCATACTGTGGAAAGAGGAATTTCCAAACATTTTGAGGACTGTTGGAATCAATTTTGAGTAGAGGTTGATAAACAGTGGCCTGAAGAATTATTATATGCCCCTTGTTAGCAGTAAGGCAAGTGGGAGACAGTTAATAAATAGAGTCCTGGTCCAGGTATAGTTCACCATGGCTTAAATGATAATTTCCATGCTCTCCAAATGCAGAATTGGAGGAGACCTATTTGGTAGTTGGCAGAACCCACACATTGGTTTCTTAACACATGAGGCAAGGGCTGTTATGGTGTGAAAGGCCAAGGGAAGCTATGAAACTTCTCTTCCTTGGGAATGCTGACAAACATTAAGGCTATCCTGCCCATTTCTGAGGGTTGCTGGAGTGGTGGGGGGGTGGGAGGGATGGGGTGGCTGGGTGATAGACATTGGGGAGGGTATGTGCTATGGTGAGCGCTGTGAATTGTGCAAGACTGTTGAATCACAGACCTGTACCTCTGAAACAAATAATGCAACATATGTTAGAAAAAAAGAAGAAGAAGAAGAAGATAGCAGGAGGGGAAGAATGAAGGGGGGAAATCAGAGGGGGAGACGAACCATGAGAGACGATGGACTCTGAAAAACAAACTGAGAGTTCTAGAGGGGAGGGGGTGGGGGGATGGGTTAGCCTGGTGACGGGTATTAAAGAGGGCACGTACTGCATGGAGCACTGGGTGTTATGCACAAACAATGAATCATGGGACACTACATCAAAAACTAATGAGGTAATGTATGGTACTTAACATAACAATAAAAATTTAAAAAATAAAATAAAATTTTTTTTTCTTGAAAAAAAAATTAAGGCTATCCTTAAAGGATGGAAGGATGCATGTGTATTCATTCACATCTTTCCACCTAATTCACCAGCCTGGGTCCTGCATAAATATGACAGATATTGAAGGATAACAGAGAACTAATATAAACTAAACCAAGGATTAGTTCTGATGCAGCTGTTCTGCCAGATGAGGCATTTTTGATATATCAGGTTAATATACTGTCAGGTATATGGTGTGTAACTATTAATGTGGTGGATGTATTCTTACCCATCTGTATCACAAAAAAAGATCTAAAACTGAACTTCGTTGGAAAACACAATATAAATTTACAGTCTAGTTCCAAGGCTTTATTAATACTCTTATCCAGATTTAATATTATTTAAAGACTCCTAGAACAGCTGGACATTCCACAGAACATCATACTGGTTCTATGCTGATGACATCATGCTCCTTGAATTGGGGAAGTGGTGACTGTATATGGGAGGTCTTGGTAAGACATAAGTAGTCAAAGGGGGGATAGGTTAAAAACTAGGTTCATGAAAACTTACATGAGTAAATATACATTTTAGTTTTTATCTTATTTTTAATTAAGTGACTTTATTTTTAGGGCAGTTTTAGGTTTGACAGAAAAATTGAGCAGAAAGTACAAAGAGTTTCCCCTGCCCCTGTGCATTTTTACCTGTTATTAATATCTTGCATCAGATATAACTTATTATAATTAACTGTATCAGGTTATCACAATGGATGACCCAACATTGATATATTATTGTTAACTGAATATTAAGTGAAAAAGTAAACTTCAGAGATTAAAAGCCAGCATAATATACTTTAAAAAAAAAAGGTTTTATTTATTTATTTGACAGAGAGAGAGCAGAAGCAGGGGGAGCACACAAAGGAGAGGGAGAAGCAGGCTCCCCACTGAGCAAGGAGCCTGATGCAGGGCTCGATCCCAGGGCCCCGGGACCATAACCTGAGCTGAAGGCAGATGCCCATCCATCTGAGCCACCAGGTGCCCCAGCATAATACACTTTTAAAATATAAAACCAATAATATTAAGAAAAGAAATGTCTACAGTTACAGTAAACTGTACAAAAAGGAAAGCAAAATCACGACGAAATAAATTCAGAATTATAGTTCTCTCAGGTTGGAAGTAGGTGGGGTATGGAGGACCACGTGGTTGATTGTATTTTTTAAAGGTCTCAGCTCTCATTTTACATTATTTAAAACATGTGTAAGATAAACATTTACACCAACATTTGGGCATCTGTAAAATGTTACTAAATATTCCACAACAAACTCATTTATTTATTAAAAAAAAGTTCCTTAACAGAAGGTGATAATTAACAGCAAGGAAAGATAGATAAAATTAAAGCAAATCATACTCCCAAACTCAGATACAGTCCGTCTGTTGCCATTTAGTAGAAGGGCACTGTCGTAGCATTTGAGAACATCTCATTTTTATAGGACAGCAAAATAATTAATGATGACAAGAAGTTATCAAGAACCAGTGAAATTGTCTTCGGTGTACTCAGATAAGCCTAAGAAGTAGGAATTCCTTTTTTAATTCGATAATTTATTGATTTTTTTTTCACTTCACAGACAATTTGTACTAATACAGAAAACTTGAGAATCAGAGAAGTACGGGGTAAAAAACATCACACCTAATGCCAAGAAGGTGTTCACTATGTCTAGTTATATATATAAAATTGGTACTATAGTGATAATATAACTTTTATCCTGATATATTTTTTTAAGATTTTACTTACTTATTTGACAGAGAGAGACACAGCGAGAGAGGGAACACAAGCAGGGGGAGTGGGAGAGGGAGAAGCAGGCTTCCCGCAGAGCAGGGAGCCCGATGTGGGGCTCGATCCCAGGACCCTGGGATCATGACCTAAGCCAAAGGCAGATGCTTAACGACTGAGCCACCCAGGCACCCCTATCCTGATATTTTAAACTTAGCAATACATCCTAATATATTCCACTCTTAAATAATGTCTTTAAATCTGTTAAAAGGTTGTAACATCTATTATATGATTTCATTTTAATATTCCTATTAAAAATTATATATGATAAACTCACAAAGATGTTTGTGTTTATAATGTATGAGGGAAGGAATATCTTTAAAGTAATTGCTGGCTAAAAGATAAACACATTAAGGCTTTTGTTATGTATTTCCTTATTGCCCTATAAAAACCCTTCTAAATTAATAATCTCACCAACACTTTTTTATTATCTTTCCAATATTGTTCTTTTAGAAAAGTAATAAATACGATCTTGTAATTGCCTTAATTTACATTTATGATTACTATAACATTTGCTTTTTACATATTTATTTTTGACTTACTAGGCTTCTGCATGTAAATTGTTCATATCCATTGTTTTTATTTTTCTTCTCTCTCTCTCTCTGTCTCCTTTTTCTATTTTTGTCTTTTTCTTCTGAATGATTTTTTTTTGGTATGCATTACTTCCTCTTCCTTCATATCCAATAAAAAAAATTCCCTAGATACCAATAGAATTCTGTATTATTAAAATCTCACCTTCTTCTCAAAGACCACTTAAAAATCAACAATAAGAAATAACCAACCCAGTTAAAAAATGGGCCAAAATCCTGTGCAGACACCTCACCAGAGAAAATGTGAAGTGTATAGTTGTATCTCAATAATGTTTTAATTTGCATTTCCCTGATGACATATTGTGTAGAGCATCTTCACTGTATTATCTTAAAAAATCTGGATAAAAGCATATTTTTAGATACTAAAAACTATAATCAAACACTTGGAATGAGATTTTCCCAGAATAAAGAACCTGATGAGCACTCTAATATATTAATATCAATAATGGAGATGACACAATTGAGTAGTTCTCTGAGAATATAAAAAAGAATAAAGAGAAAATAAATGTTGATGGAGATGAAGAGTCAACAGATATCCAGTATTTAAGTTCTTAATGATACCAGAAAGAATGAAAAACAAGCAACATTTGAGAAGATAGTATAAGTAACATTTCATGGGCTGAAAATCCGATGAAATCTCAAATTGAAAAGATGGATAGTGAGAAGGATGAGCTCACAGTAATAACGATGATAGTGGCAGTTGTATCTAATATCTATTGAATGCATTAAATATGCAGAACCCAGTGATGAGATTCTGCTCTTTATATATTTAATAATGATTTTACCCTTACAACCATGCTCTAAGGTAGATATTTTGAAAAGGAAGACACTGACTTAGATATTTTGCCTAATATCACATGGCTAATACAGTGTACATGCAGAGATTCAAACATAGATCTATCTATTTCTGAATCACATATTTTTATTCACCACATATACTGGATTGATAAAGCTACATAAATTTTAGACTATTTAATTTGAAAGTAAAGAAAATGAGCAGACAGGGGTGCCTGGGTGGCTCAGTCGTTAAGCATCTGCTTTCAGCTCAGGTCATGATCCCAGGGTCCTGGGATCGAGCCCACATCAGGCTCCCTGCAACGCGGGAAGCCTGCTTCTCCCTCTCCCAGTCCCCCTGCTTGTGTTCCCTCTCTCGCTGTGTCTCTCCCTGTCAAATAAATAAATAAAACCTTAAAAAAAAGAAAGAAAATAAACAGACAAATCACGCAAAGTTTTTTGAAAAAGAGAAAGTCTCAGATTTCTCTACTTAGTACAATTGGGAGGATGTGTCTATCCTGGGGATAGTGCAGTTTTAAATGAAAATATTTTCATTTAAAATATAAAGGTACTATATTGTACACCTGAAACTACTACTATATTGTATGTTAACTAACCAGAAATTAAATACAAACTTTAAAAAAATAAAATATAGTTCTCAATTATGTGGAATATTTCATCCACTTATTATAAATGGAAATTACTCTCTACATGTCTTAAAAAAATCCTTGATAGAAAAAAATATTTCAAACCTAAGAATAATAAATAATGCCATTTTTATCCCTCTTTCAACTCTTACCTATGTTTTAGTTTCCTTTTTTACTTTGGTATTTCTTTTTTTTTTAATTTTTTTATTATGTTGTGTTAATCACCATACATTACATCATTAGTTTTTTTTATAATTTTTATTGTTATGTTAATCACCATACATTACATCATTAGTTTTTGATGTAGTGTTCCATGATTCATTGTTTCTGCATAACACCCAGTGCTCCACGCAGAATGTGCCCTCTTTAATACCCATCACCAGGCTAACCCATCCCCCCACCCCCCTCCCCTCTAGAACCCTCAGTTTGTTTTTCAGAGTCCATCGTCTCTCATGGTTCGTCTCCCCCTCCGACTTACTCCCCTTCATTCTTCCCCTCCTGCTATCTTCTTCTTTTTTTTTCTTAACATATATTGCATTATTTGTTTCAGAAGTACAGATCCGTGATTCATCAGTCTTGTACAATTCACAGTGCTCACCATAGCACATACCCTACCCAATGTCTATCACCCAGTCACCCCATCCCTCCCACCCCCCACCACTCTAGCAACCTTCAGTTTGTTTCCTGAGATTAAGAATTCCTCCTATCAGTGAGGTCATATGATACATGTCTTTCTCTGATTGACTTATTTCACTCAGCATAACACCCTCCAGTTCTATCCACGTTTTTGCAAATGGTAAGATCTCATTCCTTTTGATGGCTGCATAATATTCCATTGTGTATATATACCACTTCTTCTTTATCCATTCATCTGTTGATGGACATCTTGGCTCTTTCCACAGTTTGGCTATTGTGGACATTGCTGCTATAAACATTGGGGTGCACGTACCCCTTAGGATCCTTACATTTGTATCTTTGTGGTAAATACCCAGTAGTGCAATTGCTGGATTGTATGGTAGCTCTATTTTCAACTGTTTGAGGAACCTCCATACTGTTTTCCAGAGGGGTTGCACCAGCTTGCATTCCCACCAACAGTGTAGGAGGGTTCCCCTTTCTCCACATCCCCGCCAACATCTGTCGTTTCCTGACTTGTTCATTTTAGCCATTCTGACTGGTGTGAGGTGGTATCTCATTGGGGTTTTGATTTGGATTTCCCTGATGCCGAGCGATGTTGAGCACTTTTTCATGTGTCTGTTGGCCATTTGGATGTCTTCTTTGGAAAAATGTCTGTTCATGTCTTCTGCCCATTTCTTGATGGGATTATTTGTTCTTTGGGTGTTGAGTTTGATAACTTCTTTATAGATTTTGGATACTAGCCCTTTATCTGATATGTCATTTGCAAATAGTTTCTCCCATTCTGTCGGTTGTCTTTTCGTTTTGTGAACTGTTTCTTTGGCTCTGCAAAAGCTTTTTATCTTGATGAAATCCCAGTAGTTCATTTTTGCACTTGCTTCCCTTGCCTTTGGCGATGTTTCTAGGAAGAAGTTGCTGTGGCTGAGGTCGAAGAGGTTGCTGCCTGTGTTCTCCTTTAGGATTTTGATGGACTCCCTGTCTCACATTTAGGTCTTTCAACCATTTGGAGTCTATTTTTGTGTGTGGTGTAAGGAAATGGTCCAGTTTCATTCTTCTGCATGTGGCTGTCCAATTTTCCCAACACCATTTGTTGAAGAGACTGTCTTTTTTCCATTGGACATTCTTTCCTGCTTTGTCGAAGATTAGTTGACCAGAGAGTTGAGGGTCCATTTCTGGGCTCTCTATTCTGTTCCACTGAACTATGTGTCTCTTTTTGTGCCAGTACCATACTGTCTTGATGATGACAGCTTTGTAATAGAGCTGGAAGTCTGGAATTGTGATGCCGCCAGCTTTGCTTTTCTTTTTCATCATTCCTGTGACTATTCGGGGTCTTTTCTGATTCCGTACAAATTTTAGGATTCTTTGTTCCATTTCTTTGAAAAAAGTTGATGGTATTTCGATAGGGATTGCATTGAATGTGTAGATTGCCCTAGGTAGCATTGACATCTTTACAATATCTGTTCTTCTAATCCATGAGCATGGAATGTTTTTCCATTTCTTTGTGTCTTCCTCAATTTCTTTCATATGTATTTTATAGTTTTCTGAGTACAGATTCTTTGCCTCTTTGGTTAGATTTATTCCTAGGTATCCACTTTGGTATTTCTTATAACCTGTTTGAAGACTATAGGAAAGGCTAACAAATTAAAGTTCTTAGTATGGAATCCACATAAAATAGTATTACAGGCTTCTATGCCTCTAAGAGTAGTATGAACAAGACAGAAAATTCAAGAGTCAGTTTAAAGGGGCAGAGTTAATAAAGCATAGATTTAAATACTGGAAAATATATATTAGTTTAACTGCTCTAACAAATTACCAGAGACTTGGAATCTTAACACAAATATATTATTGTACAGTTCTGAGGGTCAGAAGTTCAAAACTGGTCTCACTGGGCTGAAGTCAGCATGTTGTCAGGGCTGAGTTCCTTCTGAAAGCTCTAGGAGAGAATCTGTTCCTCCGCTTTTTCCAGTTTCTAGACACTGCTGGCATCCCTTGGTTTGAGGTCCCATTCCTCCACGTTGAAAGCCAGCCACATCTGGCCAACTCTTTCTCACACTGCAATCTCTGGTTCTTGATCTTTTGCTTTCTTCTTCTATTTATGAGGACCCCTGTGAAAACATGGAGCCCACGTGGATAATCTAAGACAATATCCCATTTCAAGGTCAACTGGTTAGCAATCTACTTCTGTCTGCAACCTTGATTTCCCGTTACCACAAAACTGTTTACATCTTCTAGGAATTACAATGTAGACATCTTTGGAGGTTTGTTATTATGCCTAACACTCCAATATTTGGCCTTCCAAGATTCATATTTATCCCACCTACAAAATACATTTACTCCATCCCAAGACCCCCAAATCTCAATGAATTACTGCATCAACTTAAGTTGTAAGTATCCTCTAAATCTCGTCATCTTAAAAGCCCCAAATTTCATTACCTAAATAATCAAATCAGGTATGAGCAAAGCTCTGCGTATAATCCATCCTGGAGTCTAGTTCTCCACTTTTTCTCTATTATGTTTCCAGATTATCTGTAAGTAGAATTATTTTAAAACTTTGAAAGGTAGGGCGAATATTGAAAAGTGGAAGTTGAAGGCAATGTTATTATAAGGAGATTATAGGAGATATGTAACGTAATCTAGGGTCAAGAGTGCTATGTTGCTCCTAACAAATCATGAAAGAGAAGGAAGGCTGAATTTAGTTATTTAATAATTAAAAAATCATCAGGTAATAGAATAAGAATAAAATAGTGTGTAGGATAAGATTTTAACTCTTTTAGAGATGGAAACCATCGCTTTTTCTGACCACGATTTGATAAACTTCATTAACAAAGATTTTAAAGATTAAAATTGTTAAATATAAAGGGAAACAGATCTCTAAAACTAAGAGTGAGTTCAGGATAGATAAATTAGTGAGAATTGATGCCATTTTTTCCTTTTCCTATGTAATATCCTCAAACTGGTAAGTTGGAAAAAAACTTTAGAATTTCAATAGTTTTTTTTAAAGATTTTATTTATTTATTTGACAGAGAGGGAGGGAAAGAGAGCACAAGCATGGGGAGCAGCAGAGGAAGAGGGATCTGGATCCCAGGACCCTGGAATCATGACCTGAGCCCAGGGCAGATGCTTAACCAACTGAGCCACCCACATGCCCTGACAATAAAGTTTTAATAAATGTCATATGTATCACAGTATAGTTAGGTAGATATGGAACCAGTTAAAAGACTTCTCAAAATAAATACAGATTAAGTTGTTATATGCCTAACAAGACAGCAGGGCTTATACTTAACTCAATTTCAATAATTTCTACAAAGGCCTTAAGGGCATCATATGGCTGGAGTATATCAAACTAGGAAGTGTAGTTATGATATTACATGAAAATACTGGACTCTAATCATTTCATTCATATTATTCAATAGATACCAGAATTGGATAGAGATTTTTATTTTTCTTACTATTTTTAAAGATTTTATTTATTTGAGAGAGAGAGGGCACGGGGGTGAGGATAAGGGCAGAGGGAGGGGGGAAGCCTGCTCCCTGCTGAGCAGGGAGCCCGATGCAGGGCTCCACACAGGGCTCAATTCCAGGACCTCAGCCCCAAGACCTCGGGATCATGACCT
This sequence comes from Eumetopias jubatus, assembly GCF_037043125.1. Taxonomy (NCBI): domain Eukaryota; kingdom Metazoa; phylum Chordata; class Mammalia; order Carnivora; family Otariidae; genus Eumetopias; species Eumetopias jubatus. The sequence continues at coordinate 23,914,369 of NW_028274819.1, read as the reverse complement.
GAGCCAAAGGCAGATGCTTAACCTACTGGGCCACCCAAGTATCCCTGGGGAGAGACTTTAAAAAAATACTATGTAAGTAAAGTTTGGAGGAACTGGAGCTATTTCAGTGGTAAAGATAATTTTGAGATAACACAATGGCTGTATGGAAATGTTTAAGGCCTAACATTTTGAATAAAGATTAAATTAATTTCATTTACTTCATCTATTATTCATTGAATAAATATTTATTGAATGGCTAATTATCAGGTGCCTGATAGAAATAAGTCCACAGTGGAGAGAAAAAACAGGCAAAATTGCAGACCTGTATCCTTATTTATTTATTTATTTATTTAATGAAGTTTGAATTTTAAATAGGAGAAATAGAAAATTTTTAATGAAAGTGTGATATTTTCGCCATAATATGGACCATAAATACAAGTTATATTTTGCTATAAGAGTATATGGAAAGGGGATTGGCACACAAATATTAGGAAAGTTCACTGTTCTGGAACTTCAAGATACACTTAGAGGAGTTCAGATGAGAGGAGAGGGGAAGAAATTCCAGGAAAAGAAAACATGAATGGCTTTGGGGAACAAGTAAGCTTAAACTGTTCAAGAGAATAAAACATACCAATGCAACTTAATACCCTGATAAAAAGCACTGTTATAGCAGATAAATCTTGGTTTAATGTTAAAAAAAAACCAACTCATAACAATTCACTAATCTGTTTCATGAACTCCGATTTCTCCTGAATGGAGGTGTTAAACAGTGATTGTGGCAGGGCTTGCTTTGAGTGAATAGTTAGCTCTTTTGCTAGTACTGTACGTTTTCACTTACAGTTTAATGAGTTTTTTTCTGTTATTCGATTCACTGTTGCATTAAAAGAAATTTTCAGCATTGGAAGGAAGGGATCTCTGAAGATCCTTTGCAATTAAAGATGCCAAAAATTATGTTTTTCTGCAACAAATATGGTCACAGTGTGGAGTACTTTGTTTTAGTCTTCTTAAAGAACATATCTTTACAATAGTTATGGTTAAACTAATGAGTATTCTTTCCTTTGCAGAATCACGCTTGGTTTGTTAGTTATTTAAATCTATATTCTTGTCTTGTGAGATGCTGTTTCATTATTTATAATTTGTCTATGGATGAAATACAAAAGCATGAAACTATTTTTAATCAAAGATAATGCTAAAAAAAAATTAAAAAAAAAAGATAATGCTAAATTTACATAAACTACTAGAAATTAAAGGGGGGAGTGGACTATTTCTAAATCATTTCATGTGATCAGTGTAACTCTAATACTAAAACCTAACAGGGGATGCAAGAAAGATCTCTGATGAATAAAATATAAAATTCATGAGAAAATATTAGACGGTCAACTCTGGCAAAATATAGAAAAGGAAAATACATTGGGGCATTGTGTTTTATATATGGAATGCAAGAATTTAGATAGTTAAGTTCAAGGAAAGACAATTATATTTGTTGAGCACAACAGAGTCAAGAAATAGACCTTCATATATAGTGTCAATTAAGTTTTGTTTTTTTAAACAAAAACACAGTTTTACTGAGATATAACTCATATATGTCCTAATTCCTAGAACCTATAAGTATGTTACTTTATTGGCAAAAGAGATCTTGCTAACCAAACTTTAGATCTTGAGATGGATTATCCTGGTGAGCCCAGTGAAATTACAAGGGTCCTTAAAAGAGGGAGGGGATAGAGCTAAAGTCAGAGAGAAGAGCATATGACAGTGGAAGCAGAGATTGGAGTGATGTACTCTGAAGATGGAGACAGGGTCCACAAGCTAAGAGATACAGGTAGCTTTGGAAAGGTAAGGAATAGGGGCACCTGGTGGCTCAGTCGGTTAAGCACTGGACTCTTGGTTTTTGCTCAGGACATGATCTCTGGGTCGTGAGATTGAGCCCCAAGTTGGGCTCCGTCCTCAGCACAGAGTCTGCTTGGGATTCTCTCTTTCCCTCTCCCTTCCCCTCTCCCCCTCTGACCCACTTCCCTCCCCCCCAATTTAAAAAAAAATGGTAATGTATAAATTGTCCTGTAGAGTCTACAGAAGAAACAAGTTTTGTCTTAACTTTGAAATTAACCAATGAAATTGATTTTAGACCTTTGGCCTCCATAGCTGTAAGAGAATAAATTTGTGTTGTTTTAAGCCACTATATTTGTGGTGAATTTGCACCATAGTAAAAACATGCAGTGTACAATTCATCCATTAAAGCATACAATTCATTGGTTTTTAATATACTCATATAGCTGGGCTCTCATTACCACAGTCAATTTGGGAACATTTTCATTATCCCCAAAAGAAGTTTTACTCCCTTAGTTATCACCTCCGATTTCTCCAACCTCCCTAAACAACTACTTATTTAACTACTAATTTACTTCCTATCTCTATAAATTTGCCTATTCCATACACACTATATAGATGGAGTCATAGCATATGTAATTCTTTGGGACTGACTTCTTTCACTTAGAATAATGTTTTCAAGATTCATCCATAGTGTAGCATGGAACAATATTTCATTTATTTTGATTGCTGAATAATATTATTTCATAATATGGATATACCATGTTTTATTTATTTATCAGCTGATGGACATTTAGGTTGTTTCCAGTTTTGGTCTATTATAACAATGCAAATGTGCACACCCATGTACAATTTTTTTGTGGAAATATGTCTTCATTTTTCTTGAGTCTTCTTAGTAATGGAATTGCTAGGTCATGTGGTAACTCTATGTTTAATCATTTGAGGAACTGCAGATTGTTTTCCAAAGTGGCTTTGCTTTTTTACTCTCCCACCAGCAGTGTATGAGGGTTCTAATTTCTACACATCTTCACTAACATTTCTTATTTTCTGTCTTTTTATTTTAGTTATCCTGTGGGTAACTGTGAAAATGGTATGAAGTGGTACTGTGGATTTGATATGATTTCCCTGATTGCTAAATATGTTGAGAATATTTTCATGTTCTTTTTTGCCATCTGTTTATCTTTTTTAGGGTAATTAGTCATATCCTTTTTCCATTTTAAATTTTATTTGTCTTTTTATTATTGAATCATAATAGTACTTTATGTATTCTAAGTATAAGCCCTTATCAGGTATATGATTTGCAAATATTTCCTCCCATTCTGTCTTATGTCTTTTCACTGTCTTGATGGTGTCCTTTGAAACACAAAAGTTTTAATTTTGATAATGTTCAGTTTACCTTTTTTTTTCCTTTGTTGCTTGTACATTTGTTGTCATATCAAAGAAAGAGTTTCCTAATCCAAGGATATGAAGATAAATGCCTATGGGTTTTCTTCTGTAAACTTTATAGTTTTAGCTAATACATTTAGGTCTTTGATCCATTTTGAGTTAAATTTTATACATGGAGTGAGATTAGGGTTTTGGCTTCATACTATTGCATGTGGATATTGCATGTCCCAGCCCCATTTATCGAAAGACTATTTATTCCCCGTCGAATCTCTTGGCATCCTTGTCAAAAATCAGTTGGCCATAAGTATGAAGGTTCATTAAACTTTAATAGCAGTGTGAGGGATATTCAATGGGAAAGTAAAGTCCTTTTAACAAATGGCATGGGTATAGTAGGTAAATATTTGAGAAAAAATGAAAAAATCTTGAAACTTATTACCACATGCCACACAGGTATTTATCTGAAGATCTAGAAGCAAAGAAAACATTCTTAGAGTAAACAAATAATACATTTACAGAACACTGAAATTAAAAAAAGAAGGAAAAATTTTACAAAATTGAAATTTGTTAGTGTAAAATTTTTACTCAGGATAATGTATCTGGCCATAATGTAATTAGTGTGACTGGACTGTATTTCTTTTTAAGATTTTATTTATTTATTTGTCAGAGAGAGAGAGAGCGTGCATGAGAGCACAAGCAGGGGGAGCGGCAGGCAGAGGGAGAAGCAGGCTCCCCGCTGAGCAGGAAGCCCGCTGTAGGACTCGATCCCAGGACCCTGGAATCATGACCTGAGCCGAAGGCAGATGCTTAACTAACTGAGCCACCCAGGCGTCCCTGGACTGTCTTTTTAATCACAAACAATTATAAACCTGGAGTCAATATAGGAGGAAATTATTTTCAGTGCTTAAATAGCAGGCAACATAAGATAGAAAGCCCTGAAAGAATATAACACATCAGTGAAAGAAAGAGTTGGTTCTTCAAAAAGGTGAAAGAAATATACATACTTTTTGCAGGACTAAGAAAGAAAAAAAACAGATAAAACAGATTATCAATATCAGGAATGAATCCGTAGGTATCACTATAGACCCTGTGCATCTCAAAAGGACGATAAGGGAATACTCCAAATAAATCTATACACACATGGATTTGACAACCGAGGTGAAATGGATCAATTCTTTGAAAGACACAAACTATCACATCTTACCTTGTGTGAAATAAAAATTTGAATAGCCCTATAACTGCTTAGGAACTTGAATTCATAATTTAAAAACTCTCATGAAAGAAAGATTTGTCTAGATGGTTTTACTATGGAGTTCTACCCAATGTTTAAAGAACTAATACCAATTCTATAGGTTCTACACAGGCTTTTTAGACCCTATCGGGGAACACTTTCAATCCATTTTACCATGCTAATATTACCCTGAGAAAAGATAAGACAGAGAAATTACAGTACAAAACAAAATAAAATGAAATCTACAGACCAGTATTTCTTATGAATATAGACCAAAAATTCATAACCTAGTATTAGAAGATAGAATGATACACTATGACCAGGAGAGGTTTATTTCAGAAATGCAAGGTTTAAAGTCAATTAAGTTTATTCACTATATTAGCAGGCTAAAGAAGAAAAATCACATGATCATATCAATCAATACAGAATAAACATTTGACAAAATTCAATACCCATTTTTGTTTTAAGAAACAAAAAGAGAGAAGAAACTTCCTCAAGACTTGGTAAAAAAAAAAATCTAAAAAATCTACAACTAACATTTACTTTATGGTGAAGATTAAATGCTTTTTCTTTAAGATCTGAAACAAAGCAAAGATGTTTTCTCTCACCTCTTTTATTCATCACAGTACTTATAAGTGTTAGCAGTGCAATAAGGCAATCAACAAATATAACTGAAACCATACTTCCAGCAGCCTCTGTAAAACACATGTCTGAGGACTACCGAAATTTCCTAAGGTTGAAGCTGAACTAGGTTTACATGGAATTGATTAATGATCCTAATTTTCAGCATATAAATATGAACAAAATTTTCTTTTTGGGAATAGGCTCACCAACAAGAACTTTGCAGCAACACAGGTGTCTAACACACATGCATAGACATTTTTAAAGAAATATAATAAGGCATACCCACAACAATACCCAAATTCATGTAAAACTCAAAACAGTAATTGTAAAGCACATCAGTATATTGTAGGTTTAAATGATTATTGAATCTGACATCAAAATTTGAAACAAAATCAGTATAATATTTGAAAAATTGGGCCTTTCTGATATTCACAATTATTTTGCTTGGTTTCATGAAGATGTCGTCTGTATTGCTTCTGTAATCCTAACATCCCTCAGGGGTAACTTACACATTGGAAGAAAACTGTGTGAAAATTTAAAATAACCAAAAATGTAACTATAGCAGTGTTGATTTTTCCATTTAAGAACCCTTTGGGGAGGAAAATAAAGCTAGCTTATTGAATTTGTAGTTTACTTCCTTGACACAAATATTTGACTGTTAGAGTCTGAGTTTAAAATATTGTTAGAAATGATTATTTCTAGCAAACAGCTGTTAGTAAAATATTCCATTCCTTACACAAAATAGTTACTGTGGAAAGGGTGTATTTTTCTAGCTATCAGGGTGCAAAAATATCTGTTAGAAATGATATTAGTTAGGCTTCATTCAAACTACAAAGCACTGAAAACCTTAAATATCAGTGCCTTAAACAAAAGACAGGTTTCTCTCACAGAAAAGTCTAGGTATAGTCCATGTCTAGGGCTGTTATTGAGCTTTATGCTTTCAGACCCAAGGCTGATTCTAGCTTTGTTCTGCTGTGCAGGCCCCACTCAGAAGTTGTTCCCATGTCTAAGAAGCCTGCCCCAACTCCAACCATGATCTCTGAATTGTAGCCATCAGGAAGGAGGAAGCAAGTCACCGCCTTTATGACATAGAATGGAAGTTGCTGCACAGACCATTTCTTTTTTTTTTAATTTTTTTATTGTTATGTTAATCACCATACATTACATCATTAGTTTTTGATGTAGTGTTCCATGATTCATTGTTTGTGCATAACACCCAGTGCTCCACGCAGAATGTGCCCTCTTGAATACCCATCACCAGGCTAACCCATCCCCCCACCCCCCTCCCCTCTAGAACCCTCAGTTTGTTTTTCAGAGTCCATCGTCTCTCATGGTTCGTCTCCCTCTCCGACTTACTCCCCTTCATTCTTCCCCTCCTGCTATCTTCTTCTTCTTTTTTCTTAACATATATTGCATTATTTGTTTCAGAAGTACAGATCTGTGATTCAACAGTCTTGCACAATTCACAGCGCTCACCATAGCACATACCCTCCCCAATGTCTATCACCCAGCCACCCCATCCCTCCCACCCCCCACCACTCCAGCAACCCTCAGTTTGTTTCCTGAGATTAAGAATTCCTCCTATCAGTGAGGTCATATGATACATGTCTTTCTCTGATTGACTTATTTCACTCAGCATAACACCCTCCAGTTCTATCTACGTCGTTGCAAATGGCAAGATCTCATTCCTTTTTATGGCTGCATAATATTCCATTTGCACAGACCATTTCAAACCAAGCTAGAATCCTGTAACCTTCTGCTTCTTCAAACACTGAGAATAATGTCAGTAATTTAACCAATATTTATTGAGCACTGAACCAAGATTTGAGATATATCAGTAAACAAAACAAAAAAAACCCCTGCTTTTTTTGAGCCTGCAGTCTTCAGCCAAAGGAAATTAGAAAATAAACAGTACATGTAGGTAATTAAGTAAATTACATAGCATATATATTTTATATATATATATATACACACATATATATATGTGTATACACACACACTATAATTCAAAAGTGATTCCTGTTCTGGAAAAAATAAAGGAATTTGGGGTTATTTGCTGGGCTTACAATTATAAATAACTTTATATTATCTATATATATGTAAAATATATATAAAAATAATATATATATAAAAATGTATAAATAACTTTATATTATAAATAACTTTTAAATTTGATAAATTCCCACTTAATATATCTTGACTAAGGCTAGCTACTCTTAATAATCAGGGTAGAATAACCTTTGCAAAATAAGGAAAATCTCACCACATGAGGGAGAGTTTTCTAGAGTCTATGTTACAGTCATGCATTTTTATACAATTCTGAGAAACATTTAAAGGAAATACAGATTTCTGATTATTCAGTGAGGTCCATGGTCCTTGGGGGCAGGAGCGGGAGAAGTGTACCGTTGAAAATGGCACAACTAATTGTGTGTGCATGTGTGTATACAAATACATAAATACACACATATCCATATACATGTATACATAATCATGCATATACAGATATATGTACAGAAATGGAAACATATAGGTATAAAAAGCACATTTAACTAAGGTAGGCAAATATTTTACATAAATATTTGTTTCATCATATTTAATGAATGACACCTGTCTCCTCCAAAGTACTTTAAAAAAATATCGCTTCAAAGTTAGTAGGAAGAGTTCATCTGAAGTTAACTCATACTGGGGGAAACTGTGATGCAAGAAAGAAAAAAAAAATGAACTGCTCTGAAATTCACCAGTTAAATGATATCTTTCTGGCTTTTAGAATGTCAATAATAGGTTTCTTCCTCAAATAGAAAAACCTCAATTTAAAAGAATTCTCCCCTGGGTAACATTTACCTTTCTTAAGCAGAATAGAATGTGTCAATGACAAAATGGTATAAATACAGTCTCAGAGAATATGGTATCACGTCAAAGCCTATTTAAAAAAAGTCATTTAAAAGGGAGGAAAAAGGCAGTAACAGTAATGATCAAAAAGCAAGGCTGGTGTTCAATTCTTCCTTTGTCCTTTGGTTTTCTCCTAATTGCGGCCTCTTCACCTGCCTCAAAATAATATGTTCACAAGCTCTTGCTTACTCCAAGGATAGGGCTGCTTATTCACAGGGCTTTAGAAAAAAATGGTAATGGAGTTCTTCAGCTCCTTTTACTAATGCCAAATGCCAAGGGTCTTTGAGGCAAAGCTTAGAAAGTTTTGCTTATTGAAATCAAGCCAGTTAAGAGAATTTATTTAAATAAGTAGGCAGGGCCATGCTTGTTAGGAATGACCTATATATTTCAAAACTCAAATGAAGGTGGGTGAGAAGCGCGAGGAAGGTAGTTAGGCTGTATCAAGTGTTGGAATTAAGAACTGCATCTCCATCCTTCCTAAGTTTGTGGGGGTTTTGTGAGAAAAAAAATCTTTTTAGAGCACTCTCTGAGAACTTGAGACCATTCCCTTGAAAGGCCCCTACATTTTACATCTTTTTTCTGCCCAATTGTTTTATTGTCTTTTTCATTAATACTTACAAATTTTTATTTTTAAATGTTGGTTATTCTAAAACAAATTTCTTCTTTTCTTAATTTATTGGGCATTTGTGTTTCTTCTGTGAAATGTCTGCTCCTATATTTTGCCCACATTTTCCCTTAGGTTGTTTATTTTCTTCTTGTTGATTCATAAGACTTATATAAATTTCACTTTTATTATGTTTTATGAATATTTTCTATCAATCTATGGCTTGTGTTTTGACTTTTTTAAAGGAGCTGAATTAGTTTTTTTTATCCTATGTGTTTTCTCTTTTGTTGTTTAAATAGTATCTGCCCTTATGCTTATTTATGCTACTTAAAAATCAGGGAAATTTAAAACACAAAGAGATGCTTTTTAACATTGCTACAGTTGGCACAAATATGAATTTTTACCTTACCAAGTGTTGGCTTAGATATGGATGAATAGTGTTTCTTATACTGATCTAAATTTATGCAGTTGTGCTGGAGAAAATCTTAACATTACCTAGTAAAAGTGAACATTTGAATACCTTGAGAAATAGCAATTACATTCTTGGTATATACCTAAGAGAAATTCTTGGCCGTGTTTCTCTAGGTGACATAGATATGTATGTTAATAGCAGCATTGTTTATAACAACAAAAATCAAAGTCAGTAAAAAGCTCATTATTAGGAGGATGGGAAAATAAATAGTATTTTAGCAAAAAAGCCCAGAATAGTATAGTGCAATGAAAATATGCAATGGCATAGTTAAATCTTACGTAGCATAATATTGTATGAAAAATGCTTAGGAAACTACCCATACTATGATACCCTTCGTATCAACTTTTAAAATTCAGAAACAAGAAACATAATTGGTGTTTGAAAAAACCATATTATTATAAAATCAAGGAATTTATAATATAAAATTCAGAATGATGGTCTGGGTCTGGGATGTTGAGGGTTCAGTTAGGGAGTTGTGCGTAAGTGGATGTAATCTAGGAGTAACATTCTATTACTGTAGTAATTGGGCTCTGTATTCACATTTGAAAACTGTTTAATAAATACCATTACAGACCAATTATAACAGTGTATGATGAACCAAGTAGTAAGATAAAGCCAAAGTAAGGCTCAGAGGAAAAATAAATACAGAACACATTCCAATGTAAAAACAATTGTAAAAACCATATGTAAAAAAAAGTTGAAAAGCAATATGTAAAAGTTCTTTACTTGTCTGACTCCTTGGCCCTACTTCCTAGAGATATTCCACTATTTTTTCAGAAATGTTGAATGCATAAACACATATGTCATACTAGGGCATGACCATTCCAGAGACTACTTGGATGATGTAAAAATTAAAACACTTAGAATGTATCTTTCTCTTTTTAATAGCTATCTATCTATATATCTGCATGTATATGTGTGTAGATGTCCATATCTATATGTGACAGACAGAGACAGAAAGAGAGAAGGAGCAGAAGAGAGTGTGCACACATGTGGGGACTATTCCACATACTGTTAAACTGTTTGCAATTGCCAAGCACATTATCTATTATTCAGAAAGCCAATCTGTTGAGATATTCTGCTCAGTCTTACAGAAATTCAGAACAGCTATATACATTTCATAGAGAAACTACATGGATGGGTTCCAATAATTATGTAAATATTTCTGCAAAATGTGATTCCAGTATATTTTTAAATGCTATAATTCTCTGTATCTTCAAATTTTTCTCTCATTAATGTGCTTTGAGTTTATAATAAAAATGAACTATAAATATTACTTAAGAAAGCAACCTTACAAGCAATCAAATAAATTAGGAGGTACTGTTTTTCATCTATCAAATTAACAAAGATTAATACCCCCAGCTGTAAAAGGTGATAAAAAATTCAATATTCATCATTACTAATGGCTGTATCAATTTCCCCAAGTAAAAGAGAAAGCAGTTTGGCAATATAGTAAGGAGCCATCAAAAATGTCATATCCTTTGGCCCTGGATAACTACTTTTAGCACGTGGTCCCCTATCTCCAAATAATATAAGATAGAACAATCAACTACAAAGAAAACCATAATCTGAATACTTGAAGTGTTTATTATGAGTAATGAATTGAAAAATATTCTATGTTCATATAAGGAGGAAAATGTTTAGTATTGGACAATTATGTAATGGATTACACAATCATTAAAAATGGTAATGGAGACATTAATATTTTAAGAGCTCGTGATATGTTAAGTACAGAGAGCAGAATGTAGCATTGCAGTTACATGATTGCTTATGTAAAAATGTGTGAGGGAGATACAAACTGATATGACATAATCTTTATGGTCAAGGGGTTTAGAATCTAATTTGGCTGACAATAAATAAAATATGGGAGTTTCTCAAATTTCATTCCATTTTACTTTTTTATATGATGAGTTGGGAAACAGGGTTTGTGACATTTACATCATAACTGAATCAGCACTGAACTCTCTAGACATGACCTTTAGAGACCAATTGAAAGTCCTTTAAGAGATTATTTCATGCAAATTGGAATAATAATGGTATAAATTTTTTTCTGTTACATAGCAGACTCTTAATGCTGTCTCTCCAAACTGCGCAAAATAGAACAATGCTAACTTCAGTAATTTCTTCTTCAAGAAAATGGCATTAAGTCAAAATAAAAAGACATACTTACCACTTATTATTGTATGTCCTTCAGCAAGTCATGTAAGTGTCCTGAGCTTTTTTTTATGTGTGTGTGTGTGGGTGGGTGCATGTGCATGTGCTCATATCTGTGTTAAAGGGAGAGAGCTTAATTTATTCCTATAAAGCCCTGGCTCTGGTACAGAATAAAAGTAGTTCATATCATATCTACTATAGGTAATGTATAAACAATTTTGGAAAAGGATTTAAAAAAAAATATGGTCTAGAACCTGAGCTTAGATTTTCAACCTAAATAACAAAATTAATGGTAAATAGAATTTTGCTCTTTTTCTGATTATATTTAGAATCATTGATTTGTCTCCTATATCAGTGTGATTAAGTATTTTTGTAGTAGCTGTTTCTAAAAAAAAAAAAAAAGTTTTTAAGCCCAAAAAGATAAAAACCAAAAAGTCCAAGGACCCATACCATATTTTCTTTCTCTGAATCATGGTGTTTTTGTTTTTGTTTTAGTACAATCTGTGTGTTGATTTACTTGGCCAGAACTCCTCAAAACAACATGTTGTTTTGTTACATGAACTGGTGTTTTCTGTCATACCAAATTAGAGCAATTCAAATATTAAAATAAAAAAACCCATCGCAAAACTTAAAACAACCCGTTCTAGACCCATTTACCGAAAGACTATTGCAAAGTTCTGCAAGACATGTCATTTTTTTTTAAGGATTTAACTTTTGGTATGGAGTTATAAACTATAAAGCAATTTCACAGAAGAGTTTTGACAACTTTGAGTATGGTGAGGCTTCCTCTCAAAAATTGGTATATCCTAAATTTTCATAATCACCATTTAAGTTTCTTTTCCAATTGGGAATGTGGTGATACTCTTCTGTAAGTCCTCAATCTTTCACTTTTCCATTCATTTATTCATTCAACAAATTTCGAGGGATTGTGCCTAGGTCAGTTGTAATCACTGATAGTACAATAGAATATAAAATAGGCAAAATCCCTTTGTCATTGAGTTTGTATTAATTTCTTATTTTGCTGCTGTCACAAATTAGTACAAATGTTGTGGTTTTAAACCACATGAATTTAGTGTCTGTTTATAGTTCTGGAGGTCAGAACACAAAAGTCAAGGTGTTGGCAGGGCTGCATGTCTTCTAGAAGCTTCAGGGGGTAGTCTTTTTCCTTACTTTTTTCAGCTGTTAGAGGCTACCTGCATTCATTGGTTCATGGTCTCTTCCTTGCGTCACTTAGAGGATGGAACCTCTTTCATTATCACATCTACCATCTGGAACTCTTACTCTCTCCTCACCTTCTTATAAGGACCAAAGTGATTACATCAGGACCACACAGATAATCCAGAATGATCTCTTCATTTCAAGATCCTTACTTAATCACATCTGTAAAGTCCTTTTACCAATTAAAATCACAGGTTCTGGGTGAGAATTAGGATGTGGACATCTTTGAGCACCCATTATTCAGTTCACCACACAGTTTATTGATAAGAATCACATTTAAAGACCTATATAGTCCCATTTATTGAGGGACTTGAGCTTTAATAAAGGAGAAATTAAATGGACCATCCTAATGGTGCATGCTTACTGCATAGAAGGTAGCAGGATGTTGTAGAATATAAGTTCTGTGTTTAGACAGATGTAGACTTGAATCTGAGCTGTAACATTTTCTAATTGTGGGAGGTTGGGGCACTTTCTTAACCTCTCTGCATTTGCTTCTTCATATGTAAAATGGGGATATGAATTAATAATACCTTCATCAAAGGTTTTTTTCAAATAGTGAAATGAAATCATGCATCTGAGGTTTAATGAAGTTTCTGGTAAATACTAAGAGCTCAGTAAATGTTATCCATAATTATTTCTTATCATCGTCATTAATATAATTATCAGGTTGGGGAAGTGCAGGCCAACACTAATGCATGGATGATGGGCTTGTCAAACGTTGGGTTGTCAAATAATACTTCCTAGAAGAAATAAATCTGGAATGGGTTATCAGACATCCAATTATACTCCATATACAGCCACACAGAGAATTTGAATTTCATCTTAGACCACAAAATAGATTTTTATGAAAACAGAACAGGGTAAAAATAAAAAAAGAAAAGAAAAGAAAATTAGAGAAAAATAAAAGAGATTTCTTAAGTGGTTGGTGGTTACTCTTTGAGGTAGATCAAATCATTAGCCTGTATTCTTTTTTACCTTCTCTTGTTTCTATGCCCTTTGTCATGTTACTTTTCTTCCTTCTAGAAGCTGAATGTACTTTCCTGTCCCTTTAGTCTGGGCTCAGCTAAAGTGTGCCATCCTGAGCTCAGGTCCTAATAAGCAACACAGTTTTTCACTTGTCTTCTTTTGCCTCTGTGTGTACCATGAAAAGAACATGTTGATCCAAGAAGGAAGAGAAACACATGACACAAAGAGGCAACCTACAGCTTACAGCTGCCCAGCTGAGCCCACTCTAAATTGAATAAATGCCCCTTATATTATGACACTGAGGTTTTTTGTAGTGCTTGTTACACAGGAGTAACTCACTGATACTCTTCTTAAAGTCACAGTAAAGCATTTCTTACTTAACTGGGCCTATTCTAATACGTTTTGATCAGGAGAATTAACCTCAATTTATACAACTACTGTTTTATTAAGGAGTCAACACCCCCCCTTCCCTAGTGATATGCTCAAATAAGTTTATATCCAGTGTAAAACAAAGCTATTTCAGAATGAAATAATTTTATTTATTTATTTATTTATTTATTTAAGATTTTATTTATTTATTTGACAGAGAGAGATAGCGAGAGCAGGAACACAAGCAGGGGGAGTGGGAGAGGGAGAAGCAGGCTTCCCATAGAGCAGGGAGCCCGATGTGGGGCTCGATCCCAGGACCCTGGGACCATGACCTGAGCCGAAGGCAGACGCTTAACGACTGAGCCACCCAGGCGCCCAGAATGAAATAATTTTAGTGATTAAAGTTGACTCTACTGTCTTCCAATATTACAAAACTGATAGTTACTAATTACCTGTCATAAACAAGTGGGTAAAAAAAAGAGTACTTTTCAGAAGCAAAAGGAATGAGAAATTCAGGTCACAAAAATATAATAGAACCCACTTAATCAGCCCCCTGCTCACCAGAACATACCTTTCATTATGATAATTTCCAGCGAACACATTTAGGATGGCTCAGTGCAGCTTCATGACAATAAACAGGGGCTAAGAGGCACCTGGTGCTGCCTATAGCTGATTCACAGTGGTTTGCAGGTGTAAATTGGTGTGTGCAGGTTAAAAACAAAATATTTCCATATATTCAATGAAAGGTGTTTTATGTTGTAATAAAGGCAGAGTATAGAGGGCCTTCAGTAGTTGTCTAAAGATAAAGATTGAACTTTATCTAAATTAGCAATAGACATTTTCAGAAATTGAAAGAGTAAAAAACAGTAACTTTGAATCACAGCATAATGGTATTGTCTTTTGTCTATTTTAAAAGGTAGTCTTCTCTAATGCTTCCTTTAAGATTTGCTTTAGATACTGCTGCTATGCTTCAAAATGATCTAGAATTAGTTAATGAATTATTTATGTATTTGAGTCGAGTGGGGCTCTAAGTTAAAGGAGGGAAAATAGGAGTTGGAGAGAAAGAGACCAGGTATTAAAATATTTTCCTCTATGTCTTAGCCGCACTACTCGGCATATATAATGTTGGTGATGATGATGATAATAATAATAGATAATATTTATGTTTTTATATATGCCAAATACTATGCCAAGCACTGTACGTGGATTTTATATCAATATGCTAATGCTCATAATAAGGAGGATCTACATTAATATAGAAAGCCAACATTTATTGAATATATATTATATTCCAAGGATTGGACTAGGTACATTAAATGCTTTATATCTTTTTTTTTAAGATTTTATTTATGTTTTAGAGAGAGTGAGTGAGAGAGAGAGAGAGAGTGAGAGAGAATGAATGGGGTTAAGGGCAAAGAGAGAGGAAGAGGAAGAAGCAGACTCCCTGCTGAGCAGGGACCCTGACATGGGGCTCATCCCAGGACCCTGAGATCAGGACATGAGCTGAAGGCAGCCGCTTAACCAACTGAGCCACCCTGGCACCCCTATGCTTTATAACTTTTAATTCTGGCAATAATTTTGAGAACTAGATATTAATGCTGTGTGTATGTGTATGTGTGTGTGTATTTAAAGTGGGCTTTAAGTTGGATGCAAAAACTGTAAAATTTACAGTTGAAATATCTAGTCTTGACTGAGGAAGATTGGAAAGAAAAAAAAAGAAAACAAAAAGCTACAAAAGTCATCCACTATTGGGTGGTTAGTTTAGTAAAGAATTATTATACTGTACATAATACTCAAAATTAGTATCTGCGTCAAGTAATTCATAGACAACACACTGGACATATACTGATGATGATTAACATCAGAAATGGGAAGTTAATGGTACCAATGATACAATAAAAGAGAGGGTGTTTAAATATGAAGTGTTAAATGTTTTACTACTATTACCTATTAGTGCAATAGGTGGAAAATTGTAAGTCTATATGAACTTTTTAAAAAAGATTTTATTTATTTATATGTCAGAGAGAGAGAGAGAACATGAGCAGGGGGAGTGACAGGCAGAGGGAGAAGCAGGCTCCCTGCTGAGCAAGGAGCCTGATGTGGGATTTGATCCCAGGACCCTGAGATCATGACCTGAGCCGAAATCAGGAGTTGGACCCTTAACTGACTGAGCCACCCAGGTGCCCCTACTGTGATCTCTTTTTATTTTAGGCCACAAAACAAAAAGCCTCACAGTCTGGCACCAGAAAAGCAGTGCCAACACCACCAGTGGACTTGTTAGAAATGCAAATATTGGGCCCCATTGCAGAGTTATTGAAACTGGGCAGTGGGAGCCAGCATTCTTTTTGTTTTCACTAATTCTCCAGGTGATTCTTAGGCATGATAAAGTTTTAGGTAGTTATTAACTATATTGGCTGTGAATGGGGAAAGGCAACACTGGGGAGACATCGCTGTTGTAGCAGGCTGGATAGTGTCCCCTCAAATTCACGTTCACCTGGAACCTTAGAATGTGACCTTATTTGGAAAAGGTCTTTGCAGATGTAATTTGTTAAGAATCTCA
The DNA here is from genome assembly GCF_037043125.1 of Eumetopias jubatus. NCBI lineage: Eukaryota > Metazoa > Chordata > Mammalia > Carnivora > Otariidae > Eumetopias > Eumetopias jubatus. Next base: position 23,898,096 of record NW_028274819.1, on the reverse strand, counting down.
AGATGAAATTACTCTGGCTTTGGGATAAGCCCTCAATCCAATGACTGGTATTCTTCTAAGAAGGGGAGAACACAGAAGAGAAACACTGAGAAGAATGCTGGAGATTGGAGTGATACCACCACAAACCAAGTGATGCCAGGGATTGTGTGAGCCACCAGGAGTTAGGAAGAAGCAAGGGAAAATTCTTCCTATAGCCTTCTCTGCTAGTGCCTTGATTTCAGACTTCTAGCCTCCAGAACTGTGAGAGAATAAATTTCTCTTTTTTATGCCAACAAATTTATGGTTATTTGTTATGGCAGCCCTAGTAAACGAATATAGCTATTAAAAATTCTCGCCCAGGAATGGCATACATCACTTCCCCTTACAAGCCATTGGCTAGAACTCAGTCACATAATTTTCTCCAACTACAAGGAGACTAGGAAGCATAGTCCGGCTATGTGTCCAGGATGAAGAGAGGAACATAGCTTTTGGAGGATATTTACCAGCCTGCCAAAAATATTTCATGTTGCTGAATAAATAACGTTGAAAGACTTGGTAAGCTATTTAAATTATCATAATAATAACAAACATTTCAGTAGGGCTTAGAAAGACACATGTCTGATTAACAAAAAAGGATTGAAGAAACCTGGTATTTGTGAGAATTAGGCAGAATGGGAACCTTCACATTTTCTTGGTAGAATTGCAAACACAACTCTTCTGGTGAACGGTCTGGCAGTATATGTCAAAATGTACACTAGCATATTCATTCTCTGAACAATCCCGGAGAATCTTTATCCTAAGAAGATAAAATAAAGAAGTGTATGCATTACTTGTCCAAAATTAGTATCAATCTAGGCTGTTGGTTTGCTTGTTTAAATGGCATTTGAACTATACCAGAATAGAGCTGCCCATTGGTGAATCACAAATGTGAGTTATATACAAAGATTCAGAGTTCCCCCAGGCTTTGGGCTAGCTGGGGGATGTTTCACTTGTCTTTGGCTCTCTGTAGGCACTAACTCAGTCATATTAAGCTACATTCCTTCATCAGAAATTCTGAGTGCAACTCAAACAACAGTAGGTCTAGTAGCATGCCCTGAGATTGTCTCCTGAAGGTTAAGTCAGCACATGATGCTCAAATACTATATGCTAAAAATAGTCAGGGAAGAGTTTTTATCTGTGGTAGGCTTTTTTTTTTTTTTTCCAGCAGTTTACGGTAGAACACACCTTGGTAGAAAAGGGATCTATGGAGGTATTTGATCATTTCCATTTCAGATACCCAAAGAGTACAGGTAATCAGTAATCATCCCAAAGGAACTTGGACATGGGGTCTTGTTGAGTAAAGTTTAGAAGTTAACTCAAATGGCTATCTTCTAATACATCAGATACACCTATCCATTTTGTGTTTGATGTGCCATCCAAGTGGTATGGAAGCCAGTTTCAAGGTGGCTTTGTAATAATATATACGTGTTATGCAAAATGTAACTTCATTAACTGTTTGGTATATTTAATATAAAAATTTCCATTGAATTTGAAATCAGTTTGCATTATCATAAGAACTTCTGACATTATATGTACCCTGAAAGAAAAGACAGAACTGTTAGATTTTTTAAGAATAATTTTTAATGATCTAAATTTTTCAGTGATTATGAAAAGGGTATTAAATATTTTATCACCTTTCCGTTGGAGCAGAGTTTCTCCTTTATGGTAACTTTCAAGAATTGGAGATTATCATTAACAATTTTGATTAGGAATTTCTTGTGAACATTTCAAGTATAATATCCTATGTAAAAATTTTATGTGAACAGAAGTATGCTCAAATTTTGTATTTAAATATTTTATTTGTAAGTTTTATAAAATATATATCTTAGTATTTCCTACTATTGCATGATTATTTTCTTACCATGATTAATTGATATAACTGTAACTTACTTTTGCAAATCCCATATGAAAGTTGCACATTATCTTTAGTTTTCCCTGGTATCTTCACAAATATTATCAGTTTCTCTGAGTGTTATTGTGGTAGAAGGACAGATACACCATGAGGTGACACCCAACGATCCTTACCTTTGGTATTCACGTTCTTGTATAATCCTATCCCTTTGGATGTAGGTAGGGCCTATGACTTGCTTATAACCAATGGAATATGGCAAAAGGTGTCACTTTCATGGTTATACTACTTTATGTGGCAAAAAATGATGGGATGCCATTCCTGTACTTCTGTTACGTAAGACTCTATCTTGCTAAAGTGGACTTGCTCTAGAGATTTTTCTTTTCTGACTTGATGAAGTAAGCAGTAATGTTGAGGAAGCTCATAAGGCAAGTAACAGCAGGTACCTTCTGGGAACTGTAAATAGTCTCTGAGAAATGCAGGTGGTCTCTAGAAAATGTCTAGGAGCTGAAGGTGACTTCTAGCTGATAGCCAGCAAGAATCCAGGCCTTTAGTCCCGCAGACACAAGGAAATGAATTCTGCCAGCAACGTTGAAAGCAGATACTTCTACAGTTGAACCTCCAGATAAGAATGCAGTGTGTGAGAACTTGAGCCGAGCACCCAGCTAAGCTGACTGTGAAATAAGTTTTGTTTTGTTTTAAATGCTGTGTTTGTGGTAAAATTTTTTTTAATTTTATTTTTTTATGTTATGTGAGTAAATTTTTATATAGCAATAGAAAATGAATACAGTCATGGTATAAATATGGTTGGGAAGGTTTGAACTAGATAAATCTTAGTTGCCTATAGACTAACCATGTTCATCAATATCAATGAAATCTGTTGAGTAGAATTACTTTCACAAGTCTCCTGTCCTTACTCCCTTATTATATAAAAACTTCAGCAGTTCACAAAACAAGGTCTGTAAACTGGTATTTGTTGACATCTTTTAGAATAGTGTTTCAGCATGTGCATCAGTCCTGGCTGTTCTTTTTTACTGATTCCTATTACCCGAAGTTCTAGCACTCTTTCTGCTCCTAAATCATCCTCTAGTCTAAATATTTCTATGTCATCTGAGCTGCTTTTTGCTGATCTGAGCAGTCCAGTTCTATAACCAATGGTCTTTGCTGTTCCAACATGAATATCATTGAAGATTATGGCACATTGTGATACATGTTTTCTAGCTTGAGGTATAAAAAACAAGCAATCTCTTGTTAACTATGAAGCAGGATGACTGTGTCCTTATATTCAGTTAAGGAAATCCCACAGGCTAGCTTCCTTGGCTATTTAGCTTCAAGAAATACTGATGTACTTTAACTTACATTTGTATACTTTTTGTGCTTCGTGCACAGGCTCCAGGTGGAATTGTTGGGAGAGAATCAGATTCCAGCTACCATGGTGTTGAACCGGGGTTCCAAACGTGTAGACTGGGGACCACAGGGAATCCATGGAGACCTTTCCAGGGTCCGCAGGGTTAAAACTACTGTGTGATAATACTAATGACTTACTTACATTTTATTCTCTTGTGAATTCACAATATTTTATGCTTTAAAATTCCTCAGTTTACTTTCTCATATATGAAATACAGAGAACCATACCAGTGATATGTTTGCGAGCTGGCTCTCAAAAGAAGTCCCAAATTTTAACATTTTCAATTCAATTCCCACATGTGAATATTCCCACCATAGCTGATTTGAAGCTACCAAAGTAGTATAACTGGACAAAAATTTGAGAAGAGAGGCAAACAATGATTGGCTAGTATGGGTTAGTATGAGTCGGCTCCAGCATTCTACTGACTATGAACCTCTTAGACTGATGATCTCCGGGGCCCTGAATAATATTTATGAGTCTAGAGTAGTCCTGAGATGACAAAGTTTGAGCAGCACTGCCTTAGAGATTCTGTTGGAAGCAACATAATCAGGCTCCTTCATATCTAATAGTCTTCATTTCTGTAAACTTCTCCACAGACTTCCAAATGTACTTATACCTGTTAACTTCCCAGTTTTGGTTTGAAATATTTTTCCATTAAGTACCCACAATGAAAATCAGCGAATGGGAAATGTAAGAGGAGGGGATATTACCAAACCTCACTTCTGAGATATACTTAGATCTTACTTTCAGCTAAGAAGCATCCCTGTAAAATATTCTGGAACATGAAATTTTAATAAGCTCTTAATAAAAATTTGCAAAGCTGTGTAATAATTCCTTCTCATAGAATAGAAAAATGAACATATTCAATAATTTTTATTGAATGATTACTATGAGATGGCATTATATTCTAGAGACACAACAGATGACAAAATATACAAAGTCTATGACCTCTTTTAACTTACATTCTAGTGAGGGAAATAAAAAGTGGAGAAATACACACACTTACAGATAGAATAAGGAATATATCTGATAGTGATAAATGCTGCACATGAATACATAGCTGGATAAGGGGCTAGAGAGTGAGGATGAAGAAGGGATACTTAATGTATGTTGACTCCGGAGGAGGATGCAGATAGTGATGGGTGAGCAAAGACCTGAAAGAAGTGATGGTTACAAACCCTGTAGTCAGGTGAGAAAAGAAGCAACACAAAAGCTCTGAGGCGGGAGCATGCTTAGTGGACTTAAGCTGGGTGTACTGGAGAGTGCGTAAACAAGGAGATCAAGTAAATCTAAGGAAGCAGTTATTATGTTTAGGTATTTAGGTCATTTATATGTGGATACCAGGAAATTGGCCTTCAGGGAAACAAAGAAACAAACAGCATCGAGATAAAGGGATTTTGTCCTAGGTTGCTCCTTGAATTTGTTTATAACATCAGAAAGTGAACAAGGTCATGGGGCCAACCTGCATCCAGTTGTTTCCACATTTTATCGGGCTGTCTCATATCAATAAAAACATAGTATAAACATATTTTAATCCTTTAGTATGGCCTCTATTTTTACAATAATGCAAATTAAACTATTTGCAAATAAAATAACAAAGCATCTTTTTATCATTATGCTTCTAACAGAGAAGAAAATGCAATACACTTTCATAAAAAGATTTAAGATTCTTCATGAAAAGATGCTACTGGCACATTTATTTTAATTGCTTTATTTCTGCTTATAAAGTAGAATAAGGAAAACTATTTTGAATATGTATTTATCTGCAAGTGTTTTTTTCTAGCTCAGAAATTTTGATTTTTAACATACTGCTTTATTTACTACATTACTTTCCTTCTATTAGCTATCATTTCATCTCTTCAGAGAATTCCCTTATTTACTATTCAATATCCTAGTCAGAGCTTTTTCATATCTGAATCACAAAACCCTACTTTGTATTCATAACTATGTAAAATCATTATCTGTCAAATTGATAAATTCGCACACAATATCACTTTCTTCCTTTAGCAGATATTTGCTAAAGACAACTCAAATATATATTTCAGCCAGGAGTCATGAATGTGTTAATTACAACAGTTTTGTTCCCTTTTTTTAGGTCAACTTTCAATTATATTTTATTTTGACACAAAGGGATTGATTGTACTCCTTTACACTAATATATAAAACCATTAATTACATGTCGCCATAATATTAGAATATACAACTTCAATACTCTCGGTACAGAGTCATTGCCAGCTAATATTGTGAGGGAATTTTACACATTTCTTATCAGCTTGGTCAGTAAGGGCCTTTCTATGCTATCAAATAAATTAATTTTTTGCTTGCAATATTATGGAATTGATAACTTTGGTGATGATATGGATTTATCCAATCATTAGAGCGCTGAATTGGTATTCAGGATTGACTGGGTAAGTGATTTTCCTCTTTCCAGATCTCACACTACTCACAAACTTTGAATTTCATTACCAAATGAGATAACATGTGCAAGGAAGTTAATATCCTGAGAAAGGTAGAAGAGAAGTAGGGAAAAAAACCTGTTATATATGTGAGAGTGGGTTGATTGAATAAAAAATCGGTAACCATTTCTTCTATAATCTGTGAATATTCCTGTCTCCTCAATAATTTTTTAAACTATCTTGCCTGAAAGTTTTTCACTTCTGCTTCCCATAACACAACATTATCTGGAAGCTTGTGTGGAAGGATTAATTCATAGTTTGATTTGATCTATAACATTTATTTGTGGACTTTCTAAGATACATAATACATACAGGATTAATGATAAGCAAGCTATTATTCACCCAATCTAATAATGGAAATAATACATGACCATTAAAAACCATCAATAACCAGACTCTATTTGAGAAGAGCTCTTGGAATGAACAAAGCAAAATGCTGTTGAACGTAAGAAGAGACATCATCATGTTGGGTAGTTGCATAAAAATTTCTTGGAGAGGAATGGCCATACTATAATGGACTGGTTATTTTACAAAGAAAGGTAGGTAGTCAGAAAGCATTTTAAGGTGAATAACATAAAGGAGAAGTCCCAGTAATATCGTGTAGGCCAGCTCAAATATTAATTGTTAAAGTTTAATAAAATCATGACTGTTAAGAACAGAAAGCAAGGTTAAAGAAAGATCAGATAGAGCCTAACATTACCCACTAAGGAGTTTGGGTTCTAATTGGTAAGGAAATGTCAGGCATTGAAGTTTTTTGAGATAAAATAGACATAATGAAAGATGTGCTTTTATGTAGGGGAGTATTCTACAAGTAACATAATTATAACTGACAGTTAGGAATCCTGGATTACAGAGCACATCTCATTCTAATTAGAGGAGTGAAATTAGATAAGTCATATAATGGTTCAGTGCATTTAATGTGCTGTAATACCCTATGCCTAAGAGTTAAGTTGTTTAAAATAGGGCAAGAAGATACTATTTTTCAATAGGGATATCTGTATACATTAGGTTAAATAGCTATTTTAATGAAAACACCTTAACATATTAGTGGATATATCACCTTCGACTTTGCTGTGAAAGTCAGAATCCTAGGAGTGACTTCCCCCTAGCCAAAGATTACAGAATCTGTCCTCTCCCCATGTATGTTGCCATCACCCTCATCTAAATTTTATTTTATTTCCCTGAACAAGCATAATTGGAACCTCCAAACTGCTCTCCCAGTATCTACTCTCTTCCATCATCTAATCCACTTATATTTCATTCCTATTTAAACACTGGAGTGATTTGACATTTTACTTGGAATACATTACAAAATGCATCATATGGCCCCATAGTCCTTTATATTGTGCCCCGTGCCTACTTCGCTAGATTCATCTTGCACCACTAAATTCCTTCTCCAGACTCAGCGGCCTTCATTTAGCTACTTAACTATAGTGCGTTTCTTTTTGGCTTATGGTACTTATAGATACTCTTTCATCTGACCGTCAGACACACGTGTTTCTTCTCTTTCTGCCCCTGTGTTTGAAACCAAGTTGGATAGATAAGCACATCTGGTAGAGATTTTAAAAGAACAGCAAATCAAAACAAACTTTACTTTTTGCAAAAATAAAGGTGCTAAATGACATCTCAGGAACTCTGGACGAAATGGACCACTTCTCTGCCTCTCAGAAGTAGTTTCAACCACTGAGATGCAGGCGGATCAGTCAACCTGAGTACTCTCTCCTTCCCACCACCCTGGGTGGACATGCTGCTCTGGAAGTTATGATCTGGTAGAGCAGAGCATATTGCTTCCTAGAAGGAGGAAAATAATCTCTTTTTTTTTAAGGCAGAGAATAGAAAAGTATTGAATCATAGACATAATATAGGTAAGCTCCTTTTTCTTCCATTGATTGGATTGTGTAAGGGGTTGGGTAGAGATCAGAAAGATGATTTCAGGGGCGCCTGGGTGGCTCAGTCGTTAAGCGTCTGCCTTTGGCTCAGGTCATGACCTGGGATTGAGCCTCACATCGGACTCCCTGCTCACTGCAAAGCCTGCTTCTCCCTCTCCCATTCCCCCTGCTTGTGTTTCCTCTCTCACGGTGTCTCTTTCTGTCAAATAAATAAATAAAATCTTAAAAAAAAAAAAAATGATTTCAATGCAGCATTACCCCCCCCCCCCCCAGGGCTCTTTCAGAGCTCAGTTCTATGCCACATCCTCAAGGAAGCGCTCTCTAGTCCTCCAGTATATGGCAGTACCTTTGTGTAAAAATCTCGGAATCCTTCATGTGCCTGTTTGTGCTGTGTATTTCTAACAAGGTAATGTAGCTACATTGTTTCTCACACTCTATGATACTCAAAGCATTTGTTCACTGAGAATTCTATGATACAAGAAATACAGACAGAGAAATACTGTTTTATGATAACCAGATACCTGAGTGTATTGCCAGTGCACCCTTCCCAGAATCATCAGCAGTAATATTCCACATAGTTGTCATTTGACGTGTTAGTATGGATAGACTAGATAGACCACAGGAACAGTAAGCCCCAACATTTCTGTGTTTCAATCACACAAATTCTGATGAGAGTCAGAGCATCTCTTCAAGGTACCTGACTTCTCTGGAGTGGCTGGGTGATTCATTCTTTGCCATGACAGTGTGAACACTTCCCCATAAGTACATGGAAGAGGAAGAAAGAGGAGAGGTAACAATGCCACCATTAAATGTTTTGGCCTAGAAGTGACACATACCTCTTTTACTCATGGACCATTTGGCAGATCAATCCATGTAGTCTTTTCTGTTTTCAAGGGATTTAAAAAATGTGTTTTTCTCTGGGTGCAAGAGGTAGAGGAGACAGGATAGTGGTGGTATCATGTGGGGAATTTTAATGATCAACTGTTACCTAACAGTGTGTTTCAAACTGTCAAATTTGGAAGATAAAGACCAGATCCAAATTTGATCCTGTATCAATCTTGATGTTTTATAATTGAAGATGTCTCAATTTTAATAAATATGCCTAATAATATTTTTCCCCACTCACGGTATAAGACAGTATTAGAGATAGTGGGAAATTGCTGCCGATCTGTATTTTTCTCCTGGCCCTGTTTATTGCACTTAGCAGCATCTGCATTCTTAAATTTTACTAGGACATAGGTGTTTCAGTATTAGAATGGGTCACCCCACCCTGGATGATTGGGTCAATTCTGAAGTAGTTGTTTTTTGATATATATGTAAGGTATAATGTAATTGGTCTACTAGTGTGGTGATTACAACCGCATTCTAAGCACAGTATTTCCTTTATTCTAAGATACTACTGTTCTAGTTTTCATCGTATATATATAACAATAATTTGCAAAAGAAACAATTCACATTAAGTGTATTTATAAAAAGCATGGTGATTTCAGAAAATTTCAAAAGAAGAAATATTATAAGTTTTAAAATATAGAAAGCATAGTCATCTGAATTTTAATTTCCCATGCAAAATATTTTTAGTTGTATTATATTTTTATGCATTTTTGAACCATTGAAGCAAATAAGATGGGAAAAAGGGAATCATCATATATTGCCCATATAAGCCAGGAGATTTTCATCAATTTGATTTTCATATTTGTTTTAAGAGAACAGTGTCATTAATAATCTCATTTAACAGATGAAGTTGTAAGTCTGGAGAAGATGAGTCATTTGCCCAAGTTCATAGAACTTGTAAATGGCAGGACCAGGACTTTAACTTGGAGCTTAATTCTATAAACTGCTGTGATCTTCCCATTAACCAGGTGAAATAATGGCAATTTGCAAGAAATATCCTGCATATGCTTTCTCCACAGACCACTGCCCTATCTCTTAGGGACTGTGTGTGTGTGTGTGTGTTTATATAGTCAGTCAGAATGGTAAGAATAATAACATTTTGTTCTTATTCAAACCAATTTGTTTGACAAAAGTTCTAGGGTGAAAATGTTAAAAACTGACAGTATCTCTAGGTCAAAGGATAATTATAGTGAGAGATTAGCTTAGTCACATCAGAGGGAGTTCATTTCAGACATTTTTCTAGTGTCAGCTACAATATTTTCTACTCACTAATGGGAATCTAAGCTTTCTTGAGGAATAAAGAGATACAAAATAACATTACATCAAAGGAAAGAACAATCTTCTTTTTGGTAGGAGTGTATTTATAATTTACTTCTTTCCATTGTCAGAGTAAAATCTAAAATGCTTTTTCTTTTTTCTTTAAAAAATAATTTCTTTACTAATTCTAGCTGCTTACGCATTGTCATCTAATTCAGACATGCTCTACAGAAATATTCCACTGGGTGGAGATGCCATCCAGACTGAGAAAATGGTCACATTTTCTTTTCCTCTGCCTTTCTCATTAGGATAATGGTTCAGGAGCCTAGCTAGTGTCATGATTATGGGTAATGATTACTGTCTATAAATTTCTCCACATTTCTCAATTTCACCTTGGATCAAGTTAAAACAACACAAACTATGTATTTGAACCACATTGTTTTGGTGCTAATAGATATTAAAAACAGTGGTATCTTATAATGAGGTGTGTTTTAAGAAACATTTGTATTAAAATAATCCATGGAAAGAGATTTTCCACAGTATGATTTGGTATCCTACTTGCAAGGACCTAAAGGAGGCATTTTCACATCACTGTGTGGAACGGGAAATTTTTGCTTATAAAACAGAATGGTTTTTCTATCTTTTGGATTCTAACCATACGAAGTTTTTAAAATTGTATTTATTCTCATGAATTGATGTAACTGACAATGGCTCCTTCTATTGGGCCCACTCAAGTGTTATCTTGATGCTATGCTCAAGTGTCAACTCTTAAGAAAGATATTTCTTGGCCACTCATATTAAGTAGTACCTCTACCCACTTGGTCCCAGACTATTTATTTCTCTTATTCTACTATTTTCTCTTTATTATATGTCATCAACTAAATGTCATACATGTATTTATCATCTCTCTTCTTCCACTAAGCATAAGCTCCATAGTGCCAAGGAATTTGTCAATTTGTTCACTATGGGAAGCATAGTTCCTGGGATATGGTAGCTGCTTATTGAATAAATGAATGCATGAACAAGCATCTGTGATTTTTTTTTTTTTACCTGCCTGTAATTTCTAACCTAGCTCAAGCGACACTTCCTAAATCTAGCAGTGTCTTTTTTCCCAACAGTTTTCATTCTACTTATCTCTTGTTCAATACACTGGAATATCCATACCACTATTGGATCAAATTGGAACTCTTTGGCCCTTATCCTTTCCCTGTATGTGGCATAATTTTAAAACAGTTTCCTATGCCCACGTGCCAGCCAGGCAACTTGCCTCAAAAAGAAGCAGCAGCTTCTCTAAAACATATTCTCAGATCATCTTTTTATCATTCTGATTTTGCTTTGAGTTGGTTTTCCTGCCTTGCTACCTACTCTTCTTGTCTCTATCTTCTGCTTTCTTTGGTGGAAGCCTTGCATTTTAGCTCATTGCTTCCGACTCTGATGGAGAAGGATGAATAGACAGAGTGCAGAAGGTTTTAGAGCAGTGAAAACTCTAGATGGCGCCATAATGATGGATACATGCCATTATACATTTGTTCAAACTCATAGAATGTACATCAGGAAGATTGAACTACAATGTAAACTATGGATTTGGGATGATTAAAATGTGTCAATGTAGGTTCATCAATTGTACTAAATGTACCACTGTTATGGGGTGATGTTGATAATGGGGAAGGCTATACAAGTGTGGGGGTAGGGAAATCTCTGTACCTCCTCCTCAATTATTCTGTGAACCTTAAACTGCTCTAAAAAATAAATTCTTCAGAAATGCAGTTGGGTGAATAATAGTAAAATTGTGTACAGCAAAGCCAAGATATAAAGAAAAAATAGCACCCAAGATGTTTCTCGAAGATAGGTTGCTAATGAGTTTCAAAGTGATGATAAAGAAAAATAAATTAGATGGAAAAGGAAAATTAATGATAGGAAAGCAACTGTGAGAAAAAATAATAGTGATTAGCATTAAATGCAGCACATTGAGAATTCAGCACTTCATAATCACATTTGCCTTATTTGTTGACTTGTGTGATAGGACTTAAAACTTTTGAAATGAGGAGGGACACCTGGGTGGCTCAGTTGGTTAGGTGTCTACCTTTGGCTCAGATCATGATCCCAGAGTCCTAGGATCGGAGTCCCACATCGGACTCCTTGCTTGGCAGGGAGTATGCTTCTCCCTCTCTCTGCCGCTCCCCCTGTTTGTGCTCTCTCTCTCTCTCTGTCTAACAAATAAATAAATAAAGTCATTAAAAAAATTTTTTTTGAAATGAGGAAAAAAGGTGAGATCTTAGGGAAGCAGGAAAGAAGGATCATAAAGAGCAAACATTCACCAGAAACAATTCTTTAAGTTACATGACATGTATCACATTTAATGCTTTAAACCATATTGTGTAACAATTTATTTTATTGGTGGAGACTCTGTATTAGTATAGTATAGTCTTTTCATATTTGTGGCCTCTCTGGAATCATTAAGATTATGCATCAACCTAGACATTTTCAATGTCTATCAGGACAAGTTCGTTCATGACTTGGCTCAAATAAGGGGCACAAATTCATCATTCTGTCTTAGATTTTCTTCCTTTATCACTCCACGTGCACTTCTTGGGTAAGGTCTTCTACTCCCAAGGTCTGGAGCCATATGTATATACATATGAAACTAACCTAGACCTCTCTCCTGAAATCTATAAATATGTGTATATCTGTCTACTGATCATCTCTCTTTATCTCCCAGGTATTGAAACCCAGTACTTCCTAATCCAGTGTCCTTTACATTCCCCCCTGTCTCCTTATGTTCTTCCCTGTTGTCTATTTGAGTAAATGAAACCACTGTCATCTAATTGTTCAAGTTAAAAATGTGAACATTTTTCTTGACTACTCTCTCTGCCTTATAGTCACGTCTAATATCTACAAACTTGTATCCCTTCTTTACCCTTCTTGTGTCTCAAACAACAATTTCCTCTCCACTTTCATTATCATTTCCTTTTTTTGTGTCAGTCTCTTACTTAAAACTCTTGAAAATCCTCCTTGGAAATTCTAGTGTCCTTTGTATATTTCCCCCATTCTTTTCTTTCTCTCTTTCTTTCTCTCTTTCTTTCTTTCTTTCTTTCCTTCTTTCCTTCTTTCTTTCTTTCTTTCTTTCTTTCTTTCTTTCTTTCTTTCTTTCTTTCTTTCTTTCTTTCTTTCTTTCTTTCTTTCTTTCTTTCTTTCCTTCTTTCCTTCCTTCTTTCTTTCTTTCTTTCTTTCTTTCTTTCTTTCTTTCTTTCTTTCTTTCTTTCTTTCTTTCTTTCTTTCGACTTCCTTCCTTCCTTTCCTTTCCTTTCCTTTCCTTTCCTTTCCTTTCCTTTCCTTTCCTTTCCTTTCCTTTCTTTTCTTTTCTTTCTTCTTTCTCCCCTTTACCTTGCCTCCAAAAGAATTTTTCTAAAATAACGGTCTGATCTTTTCAGTCTCCTGTATAAAACCCACCAATGGCTATCCATTTACCTCAGGATAAAGTATATGGTTTTCTATGCCCATTTTTTAAAAAAAAATTAAGGTAATTATAGATTCATATAGTCACAAGAAATAATACAGAGAGATCCCATGTGCCCTTTACTCAGTTTCCTCCAATGGTGACTTACTGTACAACTGTAAAATACTATCACAATGAGGGAATTGATATTGATACAGTCCACCGAACTTATAATTTTTTTCATCATGGTTTATCAAGCCCTTTATGATGTGGCCTCTGCTTAATACCCCCATCATTATCTTCCACTAAGCCAACTCTCAAGAGTTTATTTGATTATGACAAATAATAATTGTACCCCTACTTAGAGATTGTTTTTATAACTTTCATAATGATTTCACATCTGTGATCTTATTAGACTCTTCAAGGAACCCCATTACATAGGAAAAGTATATATCCTCAGAGATGGCATTTTACAGATTGTTCTAAATAGGCAAAATACAGTGTTTAACTTGAGATCATAAATCAAGTCAATGGCACCTGGGTAAAGTAGTAAAATATAGAGAATTGAATGTTTGTTATGTACTTAGAACTCTACTTGTGTTATATCATCTAATCTGTAAAACTACTTGATGGAGGAACCACCCTATGATATGAATTATATCATCTAATCTGCAGAACCACTTATTTTACACATGAGGTTCATTGAGATTATGTAATTTACATATGATCACCTTACTATTCATTAATGGATTCTACCTTGGCTACCAGCTACTTTTCAAACTCTGTGAAAGCTTTAGACACTTATGAATCGGTTGCAGAAGACTGGAATTATTCCTTACTAGTTTCTGTAATAAGTTAATTCTTATTACAAAATATTCTTCTTAGAACATCTAAGAAAGTAATTAAGAACCTGAAATTTGAAGAAGTTTGTTGGTTTATGAGTCTACTTGGTGTTCTGCCCCAGTCATACACATGGTCATTTAGAGTAAATATAAGTGCTTGAGACCAATTTAATTTTAAGATCTCATTTTCAATCTCATGGAGAGATGATGATCCTAAAGTCCCCATTTGCTTAGTAAGAAGTGGTTTTAAGAAAGCAAGAATACACCAAAGCATCAATTAAAAAGGTATGTCAAAATGTAAGCTGTGGATTCTTTCCTTCTAACTGCAGTTTTACTTCTACACATTCCTACCACAGAGCTGCAAAACTGCTTACTTATGTGGGAAACTGTTGCCTTTTGTGTAGGAGGCAGATGGCATTTTCTTGGCACAGTGCAGAGTGGATTTGCAGAGCTAGCAAAAAGGAGGAGGCAGCAGAGGAGGAGAGAGAAAATGTTTTCTCATGACACTCCCTTCAGCAGTAGCTGCTATAGTGTGCACTTGACTTGGCCAGGTGGAAGTCTCTAGGGACTCCATTAAAACTTAAGAGTTAAATCACAAAATGAAACACCCATCCATTTCCCCATCTGAAAACTGTATGACATTCAGGCTTATTTACAATAAGGTAAAGGTCTTTTCTGCCTGCCACCCAGTGCTGAAGTGGGGATTAAATATGACAACCAATGAAAGTCATCATAGAAATCTCTCCCATTGTGTATTATACTCTGATCGTTTTAAACAAAATTGACCTCCAATAGACTGGAAATCCTAGGATGGCATCTTGGTTCTAGAATATGTTTTTGTTTGCTCCAGATAGAATTTGAAAAATAATTAGTGAGTTATCAATATTTTAAAATAAGGAGACTTCATATAAACATATCAAAAAAGCACAAAGCTCAGCCCCCTTCACTGTCAAGTATCAACGTGCAGAGCTGAAGAGATGGAGCAAAAGCTTTATGGAGAGCCTCTCATTTGCCTTTTTCCCTCAGGTGCTTAGACTGATTTTTCATCTAAAGTCAGAGAATATATGATCACTTACAAACTATTTTAAATTAAAAAAAATATCAGTCTAGACTAAACTCATTTTTGTTCTGGAGAATACTAAAGAGTTTCTAGACTTCAGTGAGGAATTTATGTGGTTGTTTAGTATATTTTCTATAACTGAAAGTGATGTTAGGGACTCAGTGACTTGTAAAATGTGGTCCACAGAATCCTTGGTATTTATGAAAATGGCTCTATCGCTTCCTAAACCTCTTTTCCAGTCAGAACAATTTCAACTATATGTGTGTTCCATGTGGCGTGAATTCACATATCTTAAAGATTTCACTACTAGAAAAAAGAAAATAATTTTAAGGGCTGTTTTAAGCACAATCAACTTGTTCTGTAGAGGAGAACACAAAAGCCAATGATACATATATTTGTCCTAAATCATCTGGTTTATAGGGAATTTGTGCAGAGGGATGGAATTCTCTCCTATAACCAGGAACCAAGAACTTTTTACATTCATTTGAAACAAATACTCTGAGGCTGTATCCTCTAGCCAGACTTTGGGCTCATGGGTCAGTGGTTCTCAGTTGAAAGGATGAAGCATTGATTGCATTGCTCTACCCTAGAATCATTCGGGAATATCAAGATTTCATAGGGAGGGGGTAGGGGAGGGACACTTCCATGCCCAAAGCACACACATGCACATAAATGTCTCTGTAGAACATTCTTCTTCTTCTGCCCCCTCCATGAAGACTACTAAAGGTTCTCCATTAATTAAAGACTGTTCAAAGTTTTCTCCACAGCAGTGCTTTGAGTATTTCTTAATGCCCAAAGCCTGTGCTGCCAGTAGAACATAGAGGCCCCAATCATTTTTCCCAAGTACACTGTGAAGGAGGCAAAGTAGTGAAAAGAATTGTTTGGACTTAAAATGACTCATGTTCCAATTAGTCTACTAGCAGCACAAATTTGAGCATATTATTTAAGTTCGCTGAGCCTCAATTTTCTCATACTTGTAATGGAAATAATACTATGTACTCTCTATATGAATTGCTTGAATTCAAGAGAATACCTTTGAAAGTTTCTAACAAACTGTATGACACGCAGAGGTTAACATATCATTCCCACTCCCCAAGTGATCAGAGAATCAATGTGAAATATCCTTAAGTGACATTTATTTATTTATTTATTTATTTTAAATTCAATTAGCCAACATATAGTGAATCCTTAGTTTCAGATGTAGAGTTCAATAATTCATCAGTTGCATATAACACCCAGTGCTCATCACATCACCTGCCCCCCTTAATGCCCATTAGCCAATTATGCCATCCCCTACCCACCTCTCCTCCAGCAGCCCTTGGTTTGTTTCCTGTAATTAATAGTCTTTCATTGACTTATTTCGCTCATCATAATACCCTCCAGTTCCATCCACATCAATGTAAATGGAAGTATTCATTCCTTCTCTGATGGCTGTGTAATATTCCATTGTATATAATATTCCACTGTGTGTGTGTATGTGTGTGTATACCACATCTTTTTTATCCGTTCATCTGCCAATGGAACAGGCTCTTTCCACAGTTTAACTATTGTAGACATTGCTGCTATAAACACTGGGGTGCACGTGCCCCTTTGGTTCACTATATTTATATCTTTGGGGTAAATACCCAGTAGTGCAATTTCTGGGTTGTATGGTAGCTCTATTTTCAACTTTTTGAGGAACCTCCATACTGTTTTCCAGAGTGGCTGCACCAGCTTGCATTCCCACCAACAATGTAGGAGGGTTCCCCTTTCTCTGCATCCTCGCCAAAATCTGTTGTTTCCTGACTTGTTAATTTTAGCCATTCTCACTGGTGTGAGGTAGTATCTCATTGTGGTTTTGGTTTGTATTTCCTTGATGCCATGTGATGTAGAGCATTTTTTCATATGTCTCTTGGTCATTTATGTACATCTTCTTTGGAGAAATGTCTGTTCATGTCTTCTGCCCATTTCTTGATTGGATTGTTTGTTTTTTGGGTATTGAGTTTGATAAGTTCTTTATAGATTTTGGATACTAGCCCTTTATCTGATATGTCATTTGCAAATATCTTCTCCCATTCTGTAAGTTGCCTTTTAGTTTTGTTTACTATTTTCTTTGCTGTGCAGAGCTTTTTATCTTGATAAAGTCCCAATAGTTCATTTTTGCTTTTGTTTCCCTTCCCTTGCCTTTTAAATTTTAGTAATGACCTTTAGTGCCTTAAGTCATGGGACTAAGTGTATGAGAATTTTAGTCACTGCCAAAGATTTAGATTGGTGAGGATTAAAAAAAAAAAATCTGTTTTCTCTGAAATTGTACCTGAGCAGAGCCTTAACTTCAGCTTTAGCAATATCTGCAAAATAATGCCTTCCCTCCCTGCACCAAACTGAAATCACACTATTTGCATCTGTCCATAATTGTTTATAGGGTATGTTCAAAGCAATTTCCAAATGCATTGATTCATTCTTTTTCTTCATATACAATTGCTTTAAGAAGCAGGTAGAGCCTCCTAGGTAGCTTATAGAAGTTACTGATATTTGGAAACACTGTTTTTCTGTTGTTGTTTTTTTTCACCAAGATCAACCCAGCTCGAAGAAGAATTTTAAAATTCTTTAGTGTCTTGCTCTGTCCCTTTCCTGTGGGGTTGTTCTAGAGAAGCCCTACTATCAGGGCTGCTAAAAAGACATGTGTCCCAGAGAGTAAATGTGAACTAAATAAAAACACAGCAACAGGGAACCTGGCTTCATTTGTGCTCCTTTGAAATGTAAAAATAACACCCAGCATAGTCAAGATCCCTGACTGCTGATCACAATGGCACAGTCCAAATGAATAGCATCTCATTCCCAGGGACATACTTCTTACGGTTTGGTTTTACAGTCTGAACAGTTACTAAATGTGGCGCCACCTACTTTCTTTTTTCCTCTCTGTCCTCCAGGTTTAACAGAGAGCTCCAAATACAACTTTAATTGGCCTTCTCTGGCTTAACAGGATCATCTGCTGTGGCTTCTAAGACTGTGTCTTGGGTCTCTTTCTCTTCCCTGAGCATAGCAGGGGTCCTTCACTGTGTCTTGCATCAGCTGCATGCTAAATTTCTGTATATGTTCATTTCATTTTAAGGACAGTTTTTCTAAAAGAAAGAGTTTTTTAAAAGTCACTTATGTCTTTTTTGAAGGCATTTGTGCTTCACTTTTCTATTGGCAATGTGGAACAAAATCATTTTTTAAACAAGCAAACAAACAGGCAAAAAATCAAGAAACATGCAGGGTCTAAACAAAAAGTCCCCTTTATATTTGTGAATAAACAGGATACATAAGAACACATTTAGCCCCGAATAGAATTTGTATGCATTAGGGAAATGGGCTTGTGATGTGTTCCTCTCCTTAGCAAACGCACTGTACTGCCAAAATGAATATTGTAACTATCGGTGCCTGGCGTCCTCCGCTACTGGAATCAGTATTTTGCAAAAATCAGTTTCACTCTATGTTATTTTGTCTGAGGGATGCCTAATCTCACTTTCCTTCCAAAGTCATTAATATTGTCAAAGTAATCATGGGGCATTTGGTAGAGTGTACCTGCAGATATTCTTTTCATGTTCTATAAAATGTTGAATACAGGCAAAATATTGGGGGCAAGAACTCACTTTTTCCTGAATGGAAACCTGAATAAAGCTGCAGTGTTGTCTGTACATGCCGCTCTGACATAAGGAGAGTTACAGAATTATAACTTATGTGGAATTACACCATACATATGAAGGTTTTACTATATTCCAGACATTGTTCTAAGTGCTTTGTATAAATTAATTCATGGTGTGTTTTGCTTTAACACTACTTTTTAAATAATCATAGTTATGAAGAAAGAACCCACAATAGGATATATGTCAGACTCAGATAACTTTGAAAGCTACAGATTCATTTGGTTATATTTTTTATAACCTCTGGGTAGTCAGAAGGTGTCATCCCTTCTCTGTGTCATTTACAAAGATTGCCTTATGCCTATCCCTTTGATGATAGGGATATCACTATAATCAGCTAATTCTCATTAATATATCCATATTTCAAGAAAGAGTTTCTGGATAATCTGCTTCCCATGGAGCTTTGCCCACAAGGAGAGATTGTGCCTGCCCAGTATGTCTAGTCAAGACTTTTCACATGAGGCATATGTGATGTGAACATGGAGGCATATGTGATGTGACTTCATCCCCAGGAGACAGGAGCATATTCAATACATTGAGAAAATTAAGTCCGTGTGGTATTGGTGAAATTAGGGAACCACCGAATCCCTCTCAAAGTCATATAATGAGTGTATAAGATTCTTTGTGTTTTGATCAATAGATAATGCATAATTATAAATATTTTAAAGTTTGTATAAAATTCCCCTTAGATTTTTGGCCAGATTCGTGCTTTCTCATTTGAAACATGTGACTTTAGGTTGTAGTTGATGGCCAACTAAAATGTAGACTCCGTGTTTTAAAAAGGAAATGGAATGCTTGTGGTATTTCAGTTGATAAACCTGCAGTTATATATTGAGAGTAACTTATGTTTTTATAGGAAGAGATAAAATGTAGAAATAGAGAAGTAGAAGGTAGTCTTTAGGAAGAGAATTTGAAGTTTCCTATTACCATGTTTTTATTTTGTTACTCATTCTTATGATTGAAATTCAGTAGGTCATGCTCTTGTTCAGAGATAGACAATTCCACACCTTCTCCAAACAGTTTTTGAAATGCACACTTTCCACCACTAAGGGGAAAAATAACCTACTATGTTCTACCTGCTCTTCCATAAGCTAATCTCATGTTTAAAAAAAAATGTTGGTGTTTATTTATTCTTTTGGAGAAATTATAATTAATGGCTAGATGAATTGTTTACTTGTTGCATGGATAGAATCAGAAAATTAGAGACTCAAAGTAATTTGACAAGGAGAAAATATTTTTTTAGAGGGGGAGGGGCAGAAAGAGAGATGGAGAGAATCTTAAGCAGGCTCTGCCCAGTGCAAAGCCTGATGCGGTGTTCCAGCTCTCAATCCTGAGATCATGGCGACCTGAGCCAAAACCAAGAATTAGGTACCCCTGATGAGGAAATAATCTTAAGCAAGAGGAGAAAAGACTACCCTAGTCAAAATGCCAGAAAGTGTTAAAGGACTAAAACTCAAACCTTCAGATTTCCATTCTACTGAGAATTCCATAGAACATGAACATAGAATTTCACATATACAAACATAAGATCAAAAGAAAAGAAAAGAGGAGCGCCTGGGTGGCTTAGCGGGTTAAGCATCTGCCTTTGGCTCAGGTCAAGATCTCAGGGTCCTGGGATCTTGTTCCACGTCGGGGTCCCTGCTCAGCAGGGAGTCTGCTTCTCCCTCTCCCTCTGCCTCTGCCTGACACTTCCCCTACTTGTGCTCTCTCTTTCTGTCAAATAAATACATAAAAATAAAAAAAAAGAAAAGAGAATTGGTCTACTGTGGTGTAAAAGCCAAGGATCTTGTGAATGGTGTCATTTTAATTGTTTCATAAAAATTTCCCACCTTTTGAAGCTGTTTTAGTAACTGTATTTCAAGTGACCAAATGAAAGATATTGAACAATGGGTACTGTTTGCTTTGCCGACCTTTAGGGATAGACTGGAGGCAATGAAAGTACAAAACTAATTGGTAGAAATCTATCATAGTGACATTTTTAAAAAGAAACCAAATAACTTTGTTTGTTTTTTTCAGACACAAATTCATCTTGAAATAGTCCATTTTATTTTTCATGAGATTCAGATCCCAGTTAAACCTCTCTCTTTTGGGGAACACTATTATCTGTTTTTCTTATCTCTCTTTAAGTGTGCCTGCAGAACTGATTATACCACAAATAAAGATCTCAATTATTAGAGTTTTCCTTCCATAATAGGTTCCAATTTGCTCTTTTTTTTCCCCTTAGGATTTTATTTATTTATTTGACAGAGAGCAAGAGAGCACAAGCAGGGGAGCGGCCAAGGGAGAGGGAGAAGCAGGCTCCCTGCTGAACAGGAGCCCCTTGCGGGGCTGGATCCCAGGACCCTGAGATCATGACCTGAGCCAAAGGCAGACGCTTAGCCGACTGAGCCACGAGGCATCCCTCCAATTTGTTCTTTTTGGTAGCAAAAAATGAAAACTAGTTTTAAATAAAATACCTGTTTTAGAAGATTTTGAGTCTATCAGATTCATACTTGAATCATCAATAAACCATCATGATTTCATTCTCTAGCATTTAAGTTAATGTTTACTCATAAATTATGTCTGTAATGCATGATGTTGTATACAAGTCAGGGATGAAAACATGAGGCTTTGGATTTCTCATTGATTTTGTTCTTCATTTATTTAGCAGGGGCTGCTCTTCAAATTCTAAATATTGTGGATAAGGAAGACAAGGAATGACTAAGTAAAAATCTAATTAAAATGAAAATTTGGGAGTTCTATTACTTTTCTGACTTTATCATTAGCTATTTTTAAGTAAGCTACTCTAGGCAGTGACAAAGAGTTGATTTCAAATCTGTCAAATGCCATGCAGTCTGGAGAAAAGACGCATCTAAATTTATACAAGAATAATTTTTTATTCCATAGCCTTGAATAAATTTGGAGAATAAGAACACTAGTATTAATTATGTTATTTGAAGTATCTCTCTAAGTGAAGATTTGATTAGTTTAGATACAGTATCCAAGCTACTTGTTTAAAAGTTTTAAAGCTGGTGTGTTACTGTCTCTTTGCCATTATAGTTGGGTCTCTGTCATGTTTTATTGTCTGGGTGGTTACCACATGATCAATATAGTCTCAGAATCTTCAGACAAAGTCAAGGATATATATGCAGGGAGGGGCAGGTATTTACATGAAGGATGTCATTACAATCCTGCTATTTACTTGAAGAAGAAGAGTTTTCCTTAAAATAGAAAATTAGAACTGAGTAACTTAATGGTCACAGTGTACGGTTGGCATTGTGTCACAGGTACAAATGGGGCCTAGAGAGACACAGTCTAATATTTGTTTGTTTTAAATTTGTG
The DNA here is from genome assembly GCF_037043125.1 of Eumetopias jubatus. Taxonomy (NCBI): domain Eukaryota; kingdom Metazoa; phylum Chordata; class Mammalia; order Carnivora; family Otariidae; genus Eumetopias; species Eumetopias jubatus. The sequence continues at coordinate 23,876,004 of NW_028274819.1, read as the reverse complement.
TTTTGATTTGTTTTTTTCCTTAAAGGAAAAACTGTTAATAATGAGAATTTCAAAAGTTTGCAGGCAAATTGCAGGAAAATTAATAAAATAATCATAGGGGCATGCTGGAAAAGAAGGTTCTTATAATCTCCAGCTGTTTCTTGATACTCACAGGCAAAAAAAAAAAAAATTCATCAGATAATCAGTATCATCAATAGCCAGTCATATTGGGGAATAGCAAGGAAATTTAATGAGACCTATTAATTCAATCAATCATCAAGGGAAAATTAGAGAGAAAAAGAAGGAGAGAGAGATAAATGAAGCAGATATACAGAAAAAAAGTAGAGAGGATAACTGCTATCAGCCTCCCTAGAGAACAGGAGACCAAAGAGTATCCTTAGTTTCTCAGAGCATTCCATTCCATCTGTTTTACGGGTGATGAAGCTTTATCTGTCCTAGGTTCCAAGAGAAGATTCTATATATATTCGTATTTAGGCTTTTGCTTAATCAAATGAACATAAATGAAATCTTGAATAATCCAACTAGAACTTGTCTTTCCATATAATTAAATGATAAATATAATAAATATAGTGTTTTGATTAAAACACCATTCTATAATTTTGTAACATGATATTATTAGGGGAGGCTTTATAAAAGGTATGCATGAAGTCTGTTATTTTTACATTTTCTTGTAGGTCCATAAATAACTCAAAATTTAAAAAATGTATAAAAAACTATCTAGCACTCAGGTCTTGGTTTCTAATACTATTCTGCAATAAAAGAGTTCTGAACTCCTTAGATAAATGGCTGATGAAAATATTTCACAGTGATAAGGATATGTTAAAAGGACACAGAACTCCTAGTGCCCCAAAACTAGGAAAAATTGAGCAACATGATAAATAAGGTAGTATTGGATTATAACACAAAGTATAAAATAAATATCCATGAGTCCATAATGATATAAATGAATAATTGAATAAATAAGTAAGCAGGGAAGAAGAGAAAAATCTCCCATGCCAAAGGATTCCAGATAATGTATATAGATACTTTGCCTTCAGTGGAGTGGAGCATTAGTCCTCACTCCTCAAGTGTGGGCGGCTCATATTGATGTCTTTCAGAAGAGTGTATACTATGGAAAGGTAGAAAAAAAAAAGGGTAACTCTCCAGTGGAGAGTCCTGACAAATAATACCTTAGGTGATTGGTGTTAACATCAAGAATTGTAAATCATGTTATATTATGTACCCTTGATATGATGTGACTGAAAATGGTATTTTACCACTGCGGTCTACCTCTCAAAAGCCCAGAACTCTATCATGAGAGAAATATCAATTCAAATTGAAAGATATACCACAAAATATCTGACCAGTAGTCATTAAAACTGTCAAGATCATCAAAGCAAAGAAAGTCTGAGGAAATTATCATAGCCAGGAAGAGCCTAAGGTGACAGGATAACTGGCTAGGATCCAACCCTGGATAGGATCTTGGAAGATACAAAGAACATTAGGTACAAACTAGGAACAGAGGTGTAAAGTATAGAATTCAGTTCTTAATCATGTAATATTTGTTCATTAATTGTGACAAATATACCACACCAGTAGACATTGTTAAATAGAAGAATAACTGGCTGTGGAGTATATGGGAAGTCTGTGTACTGCCTTCACAAATTTTCTGTAAATTTACAACTATTTTTAAATTGAAAGTTTACTAAAAAATGAACTGATAGTAGTTTTCACCCAGGTTGATTAATAAGTTAAATTTATAGCTCCGTTTATTAAATAAACCAAACTATCTCCATTTAGACTTCTCTTTCTCTCTCTCGTAAAACTTGGGTAAAACCTTGGCTCTCTTATTGTGGTCTATCTGCACCAATATGACATTTTCATTGCTATAACTTTACCATACATTTTACTATCTGATTGTGTACCTCAGTTTTTTCATTTTTTTAAAATCAGGATATTAATATCAACTCACTGGATTGAAAATACAGTCAGATTATATTCAGAAGGCACTCAGTGACATTTCTGGCCACAGAATAAATTTTACATGAATATCTAAATTTAACTTTCTAAAGGTGGGCTACATATCATGATTAGAATGCATCTTCTCTAGAAAAGCTGATATTAAATTGATACCCTGCTTTTAAACTTAATCATCTTAAAATCAAGGAAATAATCCCCCATTGATTGCAAATATTTTTAATTTGGTTTCATGTTCAGAAACATTATATATCTGTAGGAGATTGTATTGTTTAAAGATAGCCTCAGCAGTATTTCCCATCCTACGTGTTTCTCTGCAATTGAACTTATCCTTCCCCTTTCAATAGGTGGAGCCTTATTTCCCTCCCCTTGAATCTGGGCTGGACTTGGTGACTTGTCTGTATCAGGTACCATGAGTCAGATGTGAAATTATGGGACTTCCTAGATTGGCTCAGAGAAGGCCATGCAGCTTCCATCTTAGAACTCTTGCTCTCAAATTCAGCCTGTCCTCTAGGGATGGTAACTCTTGGGATCCTGCCTCTGGGAAGCCCAAGTTCCATGCAAAAGCCAAGTGTATGTGCTTTGGTTGATAGTCCCAAATTTGCCTAGATTTGGAGTCATTCCAGCCCAGGTACTAAACATGTGACAGACATGTGAATGAATAAACCTTCAGATGACTTTAGCTCCCATCTTCTTGGTAGACCCCAACATTTTTAGCTTTTCTAGTTGGGGCCCCAGATATCATGCACCAAAGACAAGCTAAAATCCTCCCCCACGGAATCTGTGGTTATTGTTAAGCCACTGAATTTAAAATGGTTTATTTTGCAGCAATTAATCAATTATGTCAAAACTTCTATTTTTCTTCTTATAAAATGGAGGAATAGAGCAAATGCTTTTAGGCCTTATAATTTTCTTGGATGATATTAAATCCTAAGTTTTCTCCATAAATTCTTGAACATGGAGGGTACATTTATGGCCTGGACTTAATCTATGAATCTTACTGTGCTTAGAAGGGTCCTAGGCAGAATTTTTCTTATATGTTTACCATTAGCATGAGCTTGAAATCATTTACTTGTCTGACTCTGATCTCTGGCTGTCAGATGCTGTTGGTATTGCTGACACTTCTCTCTGGTTGAGGTCACATAAAACTAGAGAGCCAATTTCTCATGACTGATAGGGTGCAAGAAGATGGTCCAACTAACCAAACTGACTTGGAGTAACTAAGTCATTCTCCTCACCATCTTCATCCTTTGGTCTAACCCCTTACCTCATTTCAATTCCAGGATGCAAATTAACTCAGTGGCTTCTGATTAGCTTCTGATATTTGCAAAGGAGTTCTCCAGTTCCAGGCAGCAAAATATCTGGTGAGGGTAGAGGAAAGGAGAGGGAAGAACACAGCCAAAATGCTATTGATAATTATTAGCATAATATTATATCTACATGCTTGTCTCTTAGAACACAAAAAGAACCACAACACATCTGTGTAGTCTTTCCTTCTCTTGTGGTAGGTACCTTGAACTTATAACTGTTTTAAATATTAATATTTAATTGGCAAGGCACTCCTAGATAGATGTTATAGCAAAATAAAGGAGTAAAAAGATTCTTCCACCTCCATTAAATACCAGAAAGTAAATGTTTTGTTAATGGGCAGAAACTGGGGAAAGCTTATAAGTATCCCCCTATTGATGGAAATATTCTTAGAGTGGGACTCTCAGAATTTTTGTTTCTTCTCCATCCACTTTCTCATTCCTGCCCCTCTCTCTTTGCCAGATAATGATGCATTCTGTATTTGTCTTTTTTTCTATCACTTATTAAAATGGTGCATTTTTCTTTATATAACCATTCTGTGTATGTACATGTGTGTGTGTATCTATGAGACTTTGTCCTGGAATTTCATTATTGCATTGCTATAAGAATGCTATATTTAGTTGGTGATATTTTGTATTTTATAACAAATAAAAATTATGACTTCATAATAAGTGTATTTTGTCACTAGTCATATATAGTATATAGTATCACCAACTTAGCATATGGTTATATTTGTTGACTGACAGAATTAATAAAGAAACATAATTGAAATGTAATTCATTTGTTCATTTTGCTCTTGGAAAAGATTGATCTTAACTGGGTTTACAGCCTAGATCTGTAGTAATTAGAGTAAAACATCCCAGAGATTGGTAAATCTTTGCCAGCATTCTTCGTTTTCTGGGCTTTTGTGGTGAAGACTCTACACAAGGTTTTCTCAGGCATTTCAAAAGGAAGTTGAGAAAAGACAACTGGCTGGGCACCACCACAAACTAGAAGGAAACTTTAAAATCTCGTAACTGTGTAAGTTGATGGATGTTAACTGGATTTACTGTGGTGGTCTTTTTTGCAATATATACAAGTATCAAATTATTATGTTGTACACGTGAAACTAGTAATAATGACTAATAATGTCATGTCAGCTATACCTCAGTTAAGAAAAAGGGAAGTTACCCATAGGAAAAGTAACCATGAAAGAAAACAAAACCTCAAATATTTTTTTTTAATTCTCATCACCTTACCAAATATAAATTGATATAACCAACTCCACTCTATTCTCAAAATCATTGATTCTTTCTTCCTAATATATCTGAAATATATTCCAGCTATTGACCAACTATTAGCTTGTGATTAGGCTAAGTGCCAGCCAAGCATGCAAGGTTATTATATGTGAGTAAATTCTTGTCCTTAGTGTATGTTAGTTATAACAGACTTAAGGAATGAATCATTAATATAAAACAATGAGATATCTCATTTCTTCAAAATATTGGAACTCTCAGACAATATTAGTTTGTTTTGTTCCCAGTTTGAACCCCTTTGGTGATTCTTGACTTAGAACATATTGCTCATTGATCCTAAAACTTCATATCTCATTGACAGTGTATTGCAGATCAGGTCTCAATTAAATTGTACTATTTTAAACTGTTACCATATGGTGACAAGCCCTACATCTTTCTTCTTGACCTTTGTACAGTAATAAAATATCCTGTCTCCCTGACACTTTCACTTTTATAGTTTCTCTCTTCTTTTAGCTCCTTAGGGCACTTTTGCAGACCACCTCAAGTTTCCAAATAGAATTGCATGATCTGGGCATTATAGCACCTGATAGTAGTAGAGAAACAGTCTTTCTTAAAGAATTTATGGATTTTTCAGAATGCTATCTGCGATGCCACCTCTGCCCACATCACTGTTTCATGAGTTCATCTTTAGCAAGAGAGCCACAGAATTACTTCTCTGCAGAGAACTGATAACTTCTTGGGGGAGAAGAGAGTCAGCCCGTCACTGGGTGAATATCATACAACATAAAGCCCAAATGCTATAACGCTATAAAAAGTCATCAAGTATTTTACAAAACGAGGTTCTTGCTGCTTGGATTCCATCAGGCAGCAATTTTTACTCTAATTACATAAATTCACTTCATCTGTCTCTCAGCATTTCCCTGCCTGTAGCTTATGACTTTTCCTCTAAAAGGGATTTGATGTTCTGTCAATTTTGCCATTGTTTATGGCACTGTTTTGTGCAGATAGTATCTTAAACAAAAACCCTGAACAACAAAAACAATGTCAATCCATCTTTGCCTCTGTAGAATTTCCTAAGGTCTATAAAACTTTCTAGCAACTGATGACATTAGAACAGATTCAGATCTGTGTTTGTGTCTCATACTTTTGTAAACTCTATTTTTACTGAAGCTCTTAAAAAATAGTTTCTTTTTTGTTTAGAACTTGAGTCACAGGTAGCAAAAAATTTTCCTGACATTTGTATTTATTTCTACTCCAGTCTTAATTCTTGACATAGGTCAATTTGTTTGTGATAGCTAAAATACACTACTGAGAGTAATCGACTAGTATAAAAAAGGGGGAATTTGTTATTTTCTGTATAGAATGAGAATATTTTGGTCTGTCTAGAAAGCAATTATTATAAAAATAGAATGGATACTACTTCATGGGGACCTTCTTTTTTCTTTTTTCTTTAAGTTTTTTATTGTTATGTTAATCACCATACATTACATCATTAGTTTGTGATATAGTGTTCCATGATTCATTGTTTGCATATAACACCCAGTGCTCCATGCAGAACATGCCCTCTTTAATACCCATCACCAGGCTAACCCATCCCCCCACCCCCCTCCCCTCTAGAACCCTCAGTTTGTTTCTCAGAGTCCATCGTCTCTCATGGTTCGTCTCCCCTTCCGATTTACCCCCTTCATTCTTCTCCTCCTGCTATCTTCTTCTTCTTATTCTTTTTTTCTTAACATATAATGTATTATTTGTGTGGGAGGTACAGGTCTGTGATTCAACAGTCTTGCACAAGTCACAGCCCTCACCATAGCACATACCCTCCCCAATGTCTACATGGGGACCTTCTAGAGGTTGGCTCCTCAAAGGGCAATCTGAGGACTGCCAGGGAGCTTTTCAGGAATGCAGAATCTTGGATCCCACCTTCAACCTACTGAATTAGAACCTACATTTTACCGAAGTTCCCAGATGATTTGAATGCATATTAAAGTTTGAAGTTTGAGAGAAATACTGTTCCAGAAATCATAATGGACTTTAGCTATTTTGTTTTCTGTGATCCTCTATACAGCATTTCAATGCACACAAGTATTTTTAATCCCATTGTAAAGATAAAAAATCTGGCTCAGAGATTTTAAGTCAGCCAAAAATTTCTCAACATCACACAGCAAGTAAATTAGGAAAAAGTGTGGGAAAGAATTTATCAGAATTTGAACCCAGATATACCTGAGCAAGTCTTGAGCAAAGAACCTGTTCTTCACTTTGTGTTTTTTTAAATACGTGAACCTTTGTTAAATTTGATATAAGTGCTGTCAGCATTTTTGGATGTGTTCAGGAGATTAATCTGAGGCTTATATAACATAACTGGAAAAACTGAGAAACTTTTGACTTCCTCCAGTGAATTACAGTTTGATAAGAAAGTTGTATAATAATATAAAACTAATGCCACTAGCACTAAAATGTGTTCAGCAGAATTTAGAACTTGCATGTCCTACAAACTTCAAGTGTGTAAATATGATTCCATGCTTTCATTTATTTGCTACCCAAAGCAATACTAATGAAGGTAGTTTTTATAAAATATCATGGTAGACCTAAGTTAGAATAAATAAGGATTTCAGTAATCAAATTAAATAAGTACATGGGAAAAAAGTATGAAAAGATTAATGCTGAGCTGTAGCATCTCCTCATTTCTTTGTAAAGATTATAAAAATGCTTTAAAATTTGCAGACTGTTACTACTGGGGTGTGAAGCACAGTAAAATCTTTTAAAATGAAATAAAATAACATAAGATCTTTCAGAAAATAGGCAAGAAAAGTCTATGCTCGTGACTAATGCAATAATTATGCTGATTGTTAAGACATGGCAGAAAACTAAAGGCATGATCTGCAGGTACCACTCAACATAAGAATGAATTACTAATGTAGGGAGTATATATTAGCAAATGAACAATCAGGTTATCTAAGAAAGATTTTAATAAAAGATTCAAGTAACAGCTGTAGTTTGAATGTGAAAATATTTTAATTTCCAGGACATCTTGGAGTGGTTTATTAGGACAACCAAAGCACTCTCAAAAATAAGAGATGCAGGTCTCCTTTGTTAGCTATTTCTCATAAAAAAGTGCCAGGGCTAGTTATTAGAAAAAACAACAACAAAGCCAAAAACAAAAAAAACCTCAGAAATGATGAACTATGGGGGATTCAATACAGATTCAGTGATTTTCAATTTCTTATGAGACACACAAAAAAGATGAATCTTCAGTTCTAAATATTTGTCTTTTGGACTCTTTGTAAAACATGACCAAAATTGTTTATCTTTCTATAATAAAACCATGGTTTCATCTCAGTATTTCATATATAAATAACAAGTTTTCATTCTTTTGCTTTTCGATGATGAATAGTAAGATATTTTGTTCTTTGATGAGCAATCTTTATCAATGATTTTTATTTCATTTCTAAGAACCCATTGGAGCTAATTATCAAGGAATCCATTGAACTTGTTTCTGGGATGTCTGTGACAAGCATCCTTTTGTAACACTGATGACATTGTATTATTTACATATTAATTGAATTTTAGAAAGAGGCTGTTTTGGTATCTTGTTTGGGGCTGAAGTCCCCAAATTCAATACAGTTAAATATCAATATGCCTTATTTTAAAGTAAACATGGTTGACTCCCGATGAGGACTCGCCATCAGTGTGACTCTTGGCTTTCTGGACCTCTGACCCTACACTCAGACTGAAGCCAAAGATGGTGGTTGGAAATGGGCAAGACTGACTATGAGGAAGACCCATGTGGAGGATTTCTTGGGAGAGAGTTATTGAGTGATTGTCAAGTTTTCCCTTCCCTTCAGGTAGTCCCTCTTAAGCCAAGGAATGGACCTTCAAGATACCTATTTAGAAAGCTTTTCATGTGTTATCTAGGATATAGAGGGAAGTAAAACAAGCTTATGTCTTTCGCTTGGAAAAGTCCAAAGGTGGAGGGCTTGTTAATACTGAACTGCACGTTCACTGATAGTCCTGAGGCGATGTAAATGTTTGTTTGTTTGTTTGTGTGCCCAGAGTGGACTCCACAAAAGCTGACCAAAGATGCATCTTCATGAAGGGACTCTCAATATATTGAGTTCTGCCTGGAGAACCGCAACTGAATAAATCTGCATGAGATGTAGGGCCAGGAACAACATGGATGTTGTTATGTTATGTTGTTATGTCATACTGAAGAAAACATTTCAGATAATTTAATTTTAACCCATTTCAAACAATGTTAAATCAATGGGAAAGGTCTCTGCTAGACAATTTCAAAGATTCAGTCTTAGTGGAATCATTTAAGGAAAGAAAGAGAACTGTAAGACAGTAACTGCTTAAAACAAAAGAAAACATTGTCTGGTTAAAGTTACTAGACTTGAATGACAATCAGTTGATATTCATTGCCATTCATAGGGGCAGAGGAGTAACTAGTTTCCCAGAATAAGCCTTAATTCAAATAAAGTTCATCAGAAAATCATTGAAGCATTTTACCACAAGTAATAATTTATTCCAAAAGGAAGTAGGGAATTAAATCTCTCCCAAACAAGATTTGGGTTGGGAATTACTTTTCTTCCATCCAGAGGTCATATCCTCCAACACCCAAAAAGAGTGTAATGAGAGAGTCCATGCTAGGATTGCAGGTGTAAGAGTACTTTAGTCAGTATGTGAGTATGAATGGTGGCTGAAGGAGGCAGAGAAGGGCCAACATGTAGGCATTTTTCAAAACCAACAGGTACCAATACCAGATTAACCATATCTACCAGTCTTTTTTTTTTTTTTTTGCATCCTCAGTATTACCTGCCCTTTGTGAAGAGGCAAAGCTGAGGATGGCCTAGTGAGTGGGAGAGGGGTAGAGGCTGATGTGAAGTAAGGAAACCAATGGTGAAGAGAATAAAATTGTTTTTCTCATTTTGCTCCTTTTTAGTTCAGGCCTTAATACCCAATAATCCAGTTATACACATAAAGCACAGAGCGTGAAGAATTGTAACACTGAGAGGACCCAAATTATATATTTTTTATGAAATATGGGAAACATGATTAACCAATCATGCTTTAATTATTTCTTTTTTTTTCTCTTTTTTAAAAGACATTTATATACACTGTTTTCTATGCCAGGTAATTTTCTTTTTTTTAAGATTTTATTTATTTATTATAAATTTATTATATAGAGAGAGCATGAGAGGGGGGAGGCTCAGAGGGGGGAGGCTCAGAGGACTCCCGCTGAGCAGGGAGTACAATGCAGGACTGGATCCCAGGACCAGGGATCCCAGGACTCAGGGTTCATGACCTGAGCCAAAGGCAGACACTTAACCAACTGAGCCCACCCAGGTGCCCCTGCCAGGTAATTTTCTAAGTGCTTTACAAATGTTAACTTATTTAATGATTAATAGATCTTTTTTACAGGGTAAAATCAAATTCTGAGGGATTTTTTTCTGTGTACCTCTCTCATTTTAAATTTATTGCAAAGAAATTAGAACAAAAGATTATCTAAACACAGACACATACATAAGTTTACATTGCAACTATCACTATTTGCATTTTGCATAACCACAAAAATACCTTTGCAAAACCACTGTACCTAATGCTTTAATTTGGGGTGGTAGCCAATTATGCAAAAACCTAGGGAAGTTCAGCTTATAGTAGAAATTCACTTCTCTAAGGATTAAAAATATGCAAATAGCTATTTGTTAGGACAAAATTATACTTGAAATACTTATTGGACCCTTTTTAACACTTTTCTAAAATGCTAATTAAGTCTGGGCATGGCTGGTGGCTGATGAGAGTCAAAACATCTATAAATTTTATGCCCTGATGATCCTTAGGAAGATCTTGTATGAAAATAGTGGAGTTGAAAGCTTTATTAAGTTGTGTAAATTGCAGCTGTACCTTTAAGCCCAGCCCCAAATCATTTGGAGAAACTAAAGAAACAAACCTTTCTCTACTCACAAACTATTCTGTATTTAAAGTATAATGGCTGAGTCATGTGAGTAATACACTTCCCATTCTCATCACAAGATACACTAAATAAAACTTTTACTAAATTTGAAATATGCAAAATTTGTAAGTGAGCTTTCAAAATGGCAATTAAATGAACATTTTCTCTGTTTTTAACAGCTTAATTGAAGTATAATTGATATATTGTAAATTGCATATATGTGAAATGTACAGTTTCATAGATTTTTATATATATATACATATCAAAACACCAAATTATCAAATATACATTCATATATAACTTATAAGCATATAAATACATAAATATATAACTCATCAGATATATATAATATATAAAACATGTATATTAAGATTAATATTGGGATGCCTGGGTGGCTCAGTCTGTTGAGCGTCTGCCTTTGGCTCAGGTCATGATCCCAGGGTCCTGGAATCGAGTCCCACATCAGGCTCCTTGCCAAGCAAGGAGCCTGCTTCTCTCTCTGCCTGCCGCTCCCCCTGCTTGTGCTCTCTCTCTCTCTCTCTCACTGACAAATATATTTTTTTAAAAGATTAATATAAATATATGAATAAACATAACAAATTTAGGGGCATTTGGGTGGCTCAGTCGTTAAGTGTCTGCCTTCGGTTCAGGTCATGATCCCGGGGTCCTTGGATCGAGCCCCTCATTGGGCTCCCTGCTCTGTGGGAAGCCTGCTTCTCCCTCTCCCACTCCCCCTGCTTGTGTTTCCTCTCTCACTGTGTCTCTCTCTGTCAAATAAATAAATAAAATCTTAAAAAAAAACATAACAAATTTAATAAACATTAAAAATAATGTGAACATATAAATAAACATAATAAAATAGGTAAATATATATAACTTATCAAATATATCACATGTGTGTCTATTTTTGAAACCATTTCCAAATGAACATAATGAACATATCAAGTATCTGCAGAAGTTTTCTCCTGACCTTTTGTAATCTTTACTTCCCACTTTTTCTACCAGGCTTTTTGTACCCAAACAAAGGCTTTGTGCTACTATAGATTGTATTTACTAGAAATTTACATAAATAGAATCATACACCATGTACTCTTATTCTTTGATTCCTTATACTCATTATTGTTTTGAGATTAATCCTTGTTTTTCTATGTATCAGTAGTTCACACTGTCTTATTGTGGAGTAATATTGTATTGAATTGATAGGCTGGAATTTGTGTATCTACTCATCTATGATGATCATTTGGGTTATATCTGGTTGTTGGCTATTACAAAAAAAGGCTGCCAGGAGTATTAGTATGCTAGTCTGCACGAATATATAGATTTATTTTCATGTGCATAAAACTTGGGGTAGAATGGCTGGATCATATGATCAAGGTATTTTTAACTTCTTTAACTTTTTATTTTGAAATAATTTTAGATTTAAAGCAGAGTTACAAAGATGACACAAAAAATTCTAGTACCTCCATAACCCAGTATTCCTTAATGTCAACATCTTACCCAACTTATGCTTAACTGTTTTTTTTTTATTTTAAATAGATTTTATTGTTTAAAGCAGTTTAACTTCAAAGCAAAATTAAGCACAAAGTACAGAGAGATCCCATATACTCCTTTCCTCCAAACATGCAAAGCCTCCCTATCAACATCCCTCACCAGAGTGGTACTTTTGTTACAATCAATGAACCTATATTGACACATCATAATCACCTCAAATCTCTAGTTTATATTATGGTTCATTTTTGGTGTTGTACATCCTGTGGATTTAGACAGATGTATAATGACATGTACTCACCATTTATAGTATCATATACAAGAATTTCACTGTCCTAAAAATCCTCCGTGCTTTGCCTGTTCATCCTCCCTACCCTCTAACTCCTGATCTTTTTACTGTTTTTGTAGTTTTGCCTTTTGTAGAATGTCATATAGCTGGAATAATACAATATGTAGCCTCTTTAAATTGGTTTCCTTTACTTAGCAATACACATTTAAGATTCTATCATGTATTTTCAAGGCTTATTAGCCCATTTCTTTATTTTTTATTTTTTTAATTAACATATAATGTATTATTTGTTTCAGGGGTAGATGCCTGTGATTCATCAGTCTTACACAATTCACAGCACTCACCAGAGCACATACCCTCCCCAGTGTCCATCACCCAGCCACCCCATCCCTCCCGTGCCCCTCCACTCCAGGAACCCTCAGTTTGTTTCCTGAGATTAAGAGTCTCTTATGGTTTGTCTCCCTCTCTGGTTTCATCTTGTTTCATTTTTTTCTTCTCTTCCCCTATGATCCTCTGCCTTGTTTCTCAAATTCCACATATCAGTGAGATCATATGATAATTGTCTTTCTCTGATTGACTTATTTCGCTTAGCATAATACCCTCTAGTTCCATCCACATTGTTGCAAATGGCAAGATTTCTTTCTTTTTTTTTTTTTAAATCTCCCCATTTTTTTTTTAAAGATTTTATTTATTTATTTGACAGAGACATAGCGAGAGAGGGAACACAAGCAGGGGGAGCAGGAGTGGGAGAAGCAGGCTTCCCGCTGAGCAGGGAGCCTGATGTGGGGCCCGATCCTAGGACCCTGGGACCATGACCTGAGCCAAAGGCAGACGCCCAACGACTGAGCCACCCAGGTGCTCCAAGATTTCTTTTTTTTGATGGCTGCATAATATTCCATTGTCTGTGTGTGTATGTGTGTGTGTGTGTGTGTGTGTGTGTGTGTATACATCACATCTTCTTTATCCATTCATCTGTTGATGGACATCTAGGCTCTTTCCAGAGTTTGGCTATTGTGGACATCGCTGCTATAAACATTGGGGTGCACGTGCCCCTTCGTATCCCTACATTTGTATCTTTGGGGTAAATACCCAGTAGTGCAATTGCTGGGTCTAGGGTAGCTCTACTTTCAACTTATTGAGGAAGCTCCATACTGTTTTCCAGAGTTAGCCCATTTCTTTTTGGAGGGGAGTAATATTCCATTGTCTTAATGTACCACAATTTATCCATCCACCTCCTGAATACTGGTTGCTTTCAAATTTAAGAACAAGGACAGAGAAAACAAGGAAAAGGCTAGATTTTAAAGACTAATACAAGAAGTCATAAAAGGAGTGAAATTTCTTATAAATAGAGATGTTCAAGCCGAACTTACATGACTCATTTAATAGAGGTATAGAAGAAGAGGAGGTAATAATCGCTAACATCTTTGAGCACTTTATATGTACCAGCCTCTGTTTGAAAGTGCTTTACAAATCTCATTTAATGTTCACAGCATTCTTACAAAGGGGATGATGTCAGGAAAATACATTGACTCTTCTGTGGACCAGGCATTGAGCTAATTGTTTTATATATCATCCATAATTCTTATAACAGCACTCATGGCAGTTGGATTATTATTCTCATTTTTTAAATGAGAAAAGTGAGAGAGAGAAATTTAGGAACTTACTCATTGGCATATGCCAAGTAAGACTGGAGCCAGGATTGACCAGCACATATGATCCCCAAGCTCTAACTCTTTATCAATAACCCACTACACCAACACTCTGAATACTTTTTCCTTCCCATAGTGGCTCATTTTTTAATTTATTTGAACACATTTATTGAGTAATCTACTATGTGGAATGTACCTTCTGAGGATATAATATGCAACTTCTGGAGAAGTCCAAAGCACACTTAATATAACGAGCATGCAAAATCCCACCCTTAAAGAAACATTCTTAGCTTTGTTTAATCCAATGTTTTTAATCTTTATTTTTCCAAGGATGCTACTTTGTCCATGATATCTATTAATATGCTATAAATATAGGAGGTAAAATAGAGGAGGTGCATATTTGAGGAAAAAATAAGCTTTGGTAGCACTTTTAGCTCAGGACAAGAGGCACTTCTATCTGGGGCCCTATCTGCTCTTCAGAGTGCCTCCTTTCCTTCTGATGCCTGGGACTCACTGGGGTCGGCAGTGTAGTCTGGGCAGAGACAAGACCCCTTTGGACCCTAGTCCCTGTTCACCCCTTCAGGGTGCTTTTTAACCCTTAACATCCCTTGCCATAAGTCAGGTTGACCAAATGTATTGAGGAAATACAGAACTTATGTCTGTGAGTGTTGTCTCAGGACCTCATGGATGGAGGATCAAGAAGAGTGGCCTGATGAGTCAGCACGGTACTGCTTTCATGGGATCACATGAGGTTGGCCCTCCACAGGGGTGCTGATTTGCTGATGTGGGGTGATGTTCACTCCTATCACACTTGGGCTAAGTTCAGGGTTCCAGGCTATGATGGCCCTGACTTGAGATGCATGTATGGGCTGGTGTGTTAGCTCTCACCTATTTTGGTTCTGATCACAATGTCGTCTTTAGTTCACAAAAGCCAAACATAGTCCAAAGGCAGGTATCCTGCACACTGTATGTCTCTTGCTGCTGGTATGCAGGGCAGTCACTCCAACCCCTTGATAGGGGTCATATGTCAGAATTCCTATGAGGTGGTGACACTTATCTGCTCTGAGTGTAAATCCTGATTATTACACCAAAGGTCTTCTGAGGCCTCTATATTTTCTCATGTTAGGTCAGTGTAGTGATGGTGTCTTCTCTTAGATTAGTCATAAGCCCAGCCAGAAATGATAAATACAGAATATGGGCATATGGAACTGCTCTTTCTATGTCCATGTGTAGAAGGTGACTGTGTCATCAACATTAAAAGATATCATGTTATAGAAATGCAATGATTATGGCCTAAAGAGTTCAAGAAGGGACATTATTGGGAGGTGTGCTGTTTTAGATTTATATGATAAAATTCCAAACAGCAAATTTAACATGACTAGAAAATGAATTTTCATTCCCATTCTCTTGCATACTCTGGGTGACATATGAACTTATGTGCAGTCTCAACAAAGCACAGTTAGAAACTTGGAGAGAGTTATCAAACACTCACATTCCTGGACAAATGATGCTATGTCATGAGTATCAGCATTAAATAAATGTGGACTTAGGCAACTGCAGAGATGAAAGATCTCTTTTGTTTCAGTAGAAAGACGGGCTAAAAAGCCATGGCATCATGAGAAATGACAGCATTTCTGCCTTTTTTCCATGGTGATGGATTTATAATCAGCTAGAAATAATGCATATGGTAATAAAGAACACAGAGAGATATTTCATGGCCCCAAACAGAAAGAGATGGTGCTCGGAATCTGTGAAGAATCTTCCAGTGCACTTAATAAGGCAATAGACAATTGCATTAGCACCTCTTCTTTACCCATTTTTCTAAATCTTCATTGATAGATTACTAAACCTCATATGGGCCAGTGTATTTTGGAATAACTTTTTAAATAAAACTGTTTATAGAGCAGTTGGGCCCTGAAAAAATCTTTTGTCCAGGATCCTGCCTACTGTAGAGGTGACCCTGATAAAATTTCTAATGCTTTGAACTATATGGGGAAAAAAATTTCATGTCTATTATCTTCACATTGCTTATCCACAAGAAATATTAAGGCATGTATTATATTTAGTGATCTCTTGTTCGTTAAGACATCATTTCTAACTTCAAATGGCAGATTTGCATTTATGCTTTCATATATATCTCTAACTGAACAATTATCTTTGCCTTTCAGTAACTCTTAGGAAATTTTTATCTTATATTTAAGCAATATATCCTGCTTGTCTGCTTCATGAGAAGGACAGTTAGGCATATGCACATTTGTTATCCTATTTTGCTTAAAGTCAAAAGTCAAATTTTCAGAAACTTACATGGGAGAGCTTATGCTAAACAGATTGCTTATGCCTATTTAAATTATTTGTGTTTCATCTGGTTTGTGACTAGACTCCACCAGGAGCTTCCAGTCTGTGAGTCCTGTAACCTAACACTTGCCCCATCTTCCCCAGACTGCTGGTCACTTCCTCTGAAATCAGTAGCATTTGCATACAGTCTTCATTATAGCATTCATGGAATTGCAGGGAACATACTTGTTCTCTGTCATCTCCATTTATTCTATCCGATTTTCTAAGAAATGGAAGTCTTCAGGTTCACCTTTTTAGAATGAGTAACTAATATGGTCTTTGGCTCATAAAAGTACTCAAATATATTGTCCTCTTTGTTTAATAAGAAATGTGGTTCCAAGTTTGACATTATGTCATACAAAATTGTTCATGTGAGCTAAACCATATGGACAAGTTGGATCCTTAAGAAGCATCAAACCTGATAGAACAAAGGAAGAAAGTTAAGGCAGATTTGAGATTTCTATGTTACTGGAAAAAATTTAGGGTGAAAACTGCCAGGGAAGAAACCATTTGCTGTCTGATACTGAGACACTAGGGCAAACTGCCTTAAACTTGAGTCCATCAGTAAATAATCTGTTTCCTAGAGTCATAATTGTCCAGCAAGCCTACAGGATTTGGCTCAGCCTACTACGAGGATGTTGCTTTGATGCTGAGAATATCTGGTTTATTAGAAACATTTAGATCATTTCTACTTTACCTGACTTTGTGCTTCTTAGATGATACTGGAAAGTGAAACATAAGGGTACTAGTAAAAATAATATCTAACATTTTTAGGCTTGCTTCTTAAATGCCGGTCATTGCAGTAAGATGTGATGTCACTCAGTCCTCATGACAACCTTATGAAGTAGGTGCTAGGAGAACCCTCATTTAATCAGTGAGGAGACCGAGGCACAGGGCTATGTCATACTGCTGATTGATCATGGGTTGGGTAACTCAACCTCTGGTGCTCTGGGTTCTGGATTTAGGATCCCGAGGCCTGGATTTTAGTCTCAGTTCTATCCTGACTCTTTTTGTGAGTTTTAACAAGTTGTTTATACTTTCTGAACCTCATATTTCTCATTGGTAAAATTAAAAGTATATTATCTACTTCCTAACTTTTCCATGAGAACCAAATGAGATTTAACATCAAATAGCTATGTAAACCTTAAAGCACTATACAGATCATAGTGTTACTGTTAATACCCATCAGACTCCCTTGAACTACCCACAGCTTTCTGAAGGAGTGTCAGACCCATTACATATGTATTCTCTCTATCATTTTCTAAGGGAAAGTTTTAATACTTTTATATGTTAGAAATTTCCTTCCAAGCATTGCAAACACCCTCCTCCCCTCTCCCTGCCATGGTAATTCTCTCCTTTTGGATAGATTAATCTGTCTTACATAATAGAACTAGATTACAAATAATCAACTTAAACATACCGTAAAATCCAGTCATTAACAGAATCCTAAAAAAGTAGAGAACAAAGCAATACTAGATACCATTTAAATGTTAATATTAATATAAGATTTTTAGAAAAAAGAAAATGTTTCATCTTCCCCTTTTCCCATCCTGGCAAACTTTTAAAATCATTTCTGTGAATCAAGAAGCAACATGTTTACAGTTGGAACCCTGATTCTCTAGGATCTTGTTCTGTGTAAAGTTAAATACTGCATACTTGTCAATTTTTACCAAATAATAATAACAACCATAATTTACAGAGAATCAGTGCTGTGTTGAATGCTCTGTGATGCATTTCAAATTTATTTTCTCATTGAATTCTCATTTTCACATTGAATTGTCACCATAATGCTTCAAAGTGGGTGTCATCCCTATTTTAATGATCAGGAAATGGAGGCTCAGAGAAGTGAGATGACTTTTCCAACTTTGCAGAGCTAATAATTAACTATTTTTCACCCCTAGGTTTTTTCTCTAAAATCATATTCACTTGCATGTTTGACTAATGAATCACATTTAATAATATTGTATAAATAATGATGTCTAATGTAGCTTTTCATGGGGTAGGAGAGGGAGAGTCATAAGGATATGTCAGAATTTCCTTCCCTTTTAAGGCTGCATGATATCCCACTGCTTTGGAAGGCTTATCCATCATCAATTGGTAGATATCTGGGTTGCTTCTACATTTTAGTATTGTGAGCATGGGTGTACAAATCTTTTTGAGATCTTGCTTTCATTTCTTTTGGGTACATACCCAGTAGTGGAATTGCTAAATCATATGGCAATCCTATTTTTAATTTTTTGAGGAACTATACCTCTGATCAGAAGCAATAATTGACCATCAGAGTACAGATCTCTGAAATTTGGAGGATAGGGTCATTTTGGCCCACCCTAGCTCTTGTAAGCTGTGTGAAGGCTGCTCTAGGAACAGGTACACAGCTGCCTGCCATGGGGCTAAGGGGTAAGAGGTAGGTAGCTGCTACTCTGCTGAGAGCTGAAACTGAGAGTTGAAATTGACTAAAATTTGCCACAATTTACCATCTAATTCTTCCCCTAGATATTGCAAGCCTTCAATAGACTCCAGAGTTACAAAATAGATCAGATTGTCCTAGTGAAATTGTTGTCTAGGTAAAGAGAAAGTTCTCCTTCCTGCTCCACCATCTCCCCAAAATTCCCATCCTAGTTCCTTTTTAAGGTCAATTCCTTCTTAACCAGGTCATCAATCTGAGGTTTAAACTAATTTGTCAGCAGAAGTGCCTCTGGATGACCTTTTTTAGCTGTCAGTATTTTTTCTCCATTTCATTTGCATGTACTCTTAAAATGAGAAAAAAAGAAATTCTAATTCTCTAGTTTTCAAATCAATAAGAAGCCCTGTCTTAGCGACATGTTTCTTATATGTCATGTACATACAAGACATAAAATAACCTATACCAGTTATAACCAGCTACAAACTGACTCTTTCTATGCAAGTGTTAGAAAGAAACAGCTCACTTGCTTGCCTGTACAGGCTAGTTCATTGGTTATGAATAAACAACTTAAATTAATTTGAATATATTGAGTACGTCTAAATATAAAACACATTCTTTTAGAAGAGATTTAGCTCCTCTGGGATATAAGAATATAAATTATACTTCTGAATATCATCTATCCTCACACCTGAAAGATCTACAGTTCTTTCCCAAGAGTGTTATTAACTAATTCATTTTCAAAAAAAACCTCCAAAACACTTAAGGTTTATGAACAGATATTTTGAAATGTTTTATTACAGTGTTATATAAATCAACTTTTTATGCAATATTTTTGAGGATTTTTGAGAACATTCTCCTTCAGAAGTCTTCTATGTAGAAAACCATTTTATTGATTTTAAATTGTTATGTATCTAAAATGCTTTCCCTCAAGTATTTTGCCCATGAAATGCAATAATGATATGTCTGTATTTTACCACTGTGCACATTTTCATATCTTAGAACTCCAACTAGAACATTGTTTCTTTTGGAAAAAAAAACAAGAAAACATCATATTGAATGACATAGAAACTAATTGGTTTCTAAGTGAATTATAGTGTTAAAGTGCCCCTTTATGTAAACTATCAAGATAAGCAAAAACTTAATTAACATTAGAGCAATTTAATTATAAATTTATAAATATATGTATGCATGTACACATACATAAGCAAAGGTGTATATATACCAAAATGATCTACCTGAACATTCACACAAATTCTTATTATATTAATATAGTAATATTGTTATAATTTACGTATATAGTTGTACTATACATAGTAATATCATATATGCATAAAATATTTATAATTATATCTATACCTCTACATCTGCCATAATGTCCCTGGATACAGAATACCATCTTGGGGTTTTCTCTCTGGCTCATTTCTGACAGGAGCTTCAAATATGATTCAGATCTGTAGCTCTTAATGGCTTCAGTGTGCTAAAGAGGATAGTCACTATTTCTTAGGTTGTGGTCTTTCTGGTTTAGGCATTTTGGGTCTAGGAACCAGAAATCTACATTGATAATAAGTCAGATGATCCTGCCATCTTAATAATTCTGAAATTCAAACAAAGGTTAGCAATTTTTTAAATATAAGGTTTCTGTAATATTTATATTAAGGAACAAAAAGCTATGGCATTTCTTTTTCATCTCAGTAAGGTAAATATTGTGGTAAGATTGATGTTGATATTTCTCACTCTCTCAATTCAATTATTGATATAAAATACAACTTTGTTCTGAAAATATGAGCAAGGAGAAATATGTTGAGGTTTAAATCCTCCTCCACAGCTGACTCAGAATAGAAATAGGCATCTCACAGGAATAGTTTTAGATGAGAAGTTTTGGAAATGCTGAAATAAACTATTTTCAACATTTATTTTAGTCCCTTTCCAGTGTATTCTAAATTTCATACAGATAAACCCCTTCAACTAAATTCCCAAATGAGCCCACAATCAAAGGGCAAGAGAAATTTGATTTGTTTGGGTGTGAAATAATAGGTGTTTTATATCTACTCTTAGTCATTTTATTTACTACTCTGAAGCAGATTTTACCTTTGCATACCCTTAATCAGAAAGGGAAGATAAATTCAGAAGGTAGA
This sequence comes from Eumetopias jubatus, assembly GCF_037043125.1. NCBI lineage: Eukaryota > Metazoa > Chordata > Mammalia > Carnivora > Otariidae > Eumetopias > Eumetopias jubatus. Next base: position 23,855,256 of record NW_028274819.1, on the reverse strand, counting down.
GGACAGGGGTTTTACAGATAGGAGTCAAATCAAAGTTAAAAATAAATATATAACTTGTTAACTAAAATGTCTGACGGTGTATCTGGGAATGTACTCACAGAGGTAAAATGAATTTTGGAAAATGTTGAGTAGAGAGGGAATGCAGATGTGTGACAGAAGACAGTTGGCATAAGGAGAGAAACAAATTCTCAGGGTTAACATAGAAAAGGAAAGATGACTGACAGCAAATCTGAGAACTACAAGTAGGTGAACAGCTGTTACAGAGCAAATTACTTTTATCATTTGAATTGTTCTCTTTGAAAAGCAACTATTTGAAGAGAGAAAAATGATATGTAGCAGAAATTCTACTGGCACTTGAATCTGAGAGATCATACCTTTACTCACTTGTTTGTTCCATTATTCACTTAATAAACATATACTGAGTATTCCAAATGTGTCATTCACTGTTCTAAGTGTACCGGAAACAAAGTTGAATAAAAACCAATCTTTATTCTCAAGGAACAGATAGACATATAAACAGAAAAGTATGATGTGTTGGTTAGATGCAGGGATACAAAAACGTGCAATTAAGACAGTAGAGAATTTATGAGGTGTTTATGTGTTCAGAGAAAATAATCCTGGAGGAAGTGAAAACCTAATACCTCTAAGCTAAGAGAGAAGAGAAGTGCATTCCATAAAAGGGGAGCAGTAATAACACACATAAGAATAACAACACGGATTGTGGAGAACTTCAAAAAGTTCACCTAGAAGGAGGTGGAGAGGGTGAAATGTTAATCCAGAGAAAGAAAAGCTGACCTATAGGGGGCGCTGTAGGATATGTTACCGGATATAGAATTTATCATATATGTGAGAAGTCAAAACAGGGATTTAAATGGACTCAAGTTTATTTTAACTAGAACCCTGTATGAAGAGTGTATTTGAAGATGACAGGACTAAAGACAGATTTGTCAGGAAACTTGTTATTCCAAGAAAGACCTAATAAAGGTCTGAATTAAGTCAGCCGTGTAGCAGTAGTAAATATTGAGGGAAGTCAGATGAGGAGTTATTTAAGAGATAAGAAGCCAGACAGGAGGTGAGTGGGGGGCAAGTGAAATTAATAAAGGTGATTAAAAGGTACAAACTTCCAGTTATAAAATAAATAAGTCATGGAGGTGAAAAGTACAGCATAAGGAATATAGTCAATAATATTGTAATAATATTGTATGGTGATTACACTTATTGTGGTAAGCATTGAGTAATGCATAGACTTGTCAAATCAATATGTTATACACCTGAAACTAATATAACATTGTATTTAGATTATATTTCAATTAAAAAAAAGTTGTGTGATAGATTTAATGCAGTCCAAGTCAAATCCCAGCAAGCAATTTTATGGATATTGACACACCAATTCTGAAGTTTATACAGAGAGGCTAAAGACCCAGAATAGCCAACAAAATACTGAAGAACAAAGGTGAAAGATTGGCACTACCTGACTTCAAGATTAACTATAAAGTTAAGACCATCAAATCAGGGTGACAGTGGTGAAAGAATTTACACATAGCTCAATGGAACAGAATATAGTCCCAAAGTAGACCCATTCGATTGCAGTCAATCTTTCACAAAGGAACAAAGGTAATTCATTGGAAAAAGGATAGTTCATCCCCTTCTTCTTCTACACTAAGAGAACTTTTAGCTGGTATTGTGAGCATGCAGTTAAGATTACATTTCCCAGCTCTCCTGGATTTAATTTTGGTTGTGCAATTGGGTCCTGGTGAAGACAACACTAATGAAAGTGTTGTGTTTAACTTCTTCACAGCACCTTAAAAATAAAAGACATTTGGTTTCATCTTCTACTTTCTGTCTTACCACCAGCTACAGTAGGAATGTGCTTGCAGGATGACGAAATAGCCATCTTAGGTGCATTTTTGAAAGCCCTGTGTTCAGCAATACAAAACAGTAAGAACAAATGGTCTAGTAACCCTGCATCATGGAGCTAGCACACTGTTTCTTAAGGGCTTAAACTTAGACTTTTAAAAGAGAGACAAATACCCTTCTAGTTTCCTCAAGCAACTGTTAAAATCTGGTCCTTATTATAGCAGGTAGAATTTCCATCCTAACTTTTATATCCTGCAAAGCTGACATGATCTTTATGTTTCCACATTTCTGAACTCAGTTCATCCTGTTCTCCTCCTTGTTCACTCCACCTCAACCACACGGGTCTCCTTGCTATTTCTAGGATATATCAGGCATACTTCCAACTTGAGCCTTTATTTTTATTAATTTTTTAAGATTTATTTATTTATTTGAGAGAGAGAGAGAGTGTGTGCGTGCACAAGCTGGGGGATGGGGTAAAGAGAAAGTGAGAGAAGCAGACTCCCTGCTGAGCAGGGAGCCTGACAACAGGGCGGCTTGATCCCAGGACCCTGAGATCATGACCTGAGCCCAAACCAAGAGTCAGCTGCTTAACCAACTGAGAAACCCAGGCATCCCTCAAATTGAGGGATTTTTTTTTTTTGCTATTCCCTTTATCTAAAATGTTCTTCCTTAGAAAATACCTGGTAATTGTCTTCATTTTACTCATGTTATTGTCAAAATGTCACCTTATCAAATGGTTTGCTCTACCAGTCTTAATCCCTCTGCCCTGCTTTTTTCTTTGATATAAAAATAATTAACACCTGACAAAGTATTTTTAAGTCTTTATTTGTACATTGTCTGTAGGTACTGACTAGCATCTTAGCATAATGCAGCCAGAGATTTTGTTCAGTTCTTCATTCTATAACCAGAATCTGGAATACTGCCAAATATATAGTGAGAATTCCAGAAGTATTTGTTGAAGAAATGATTGGCTGAAAGAATTAAATAATGCAAGAATATAGCATCATGAATGGAAGTTGTATGGAGTGAGAGCTGAGAGGGCTGAGGGCTGAGGGAAGAAAGAGTAAGCATGCCCACAAAGAGGCAGTCCTAGACAAACAGGTAACTAAGACACTCACAGAAATAAGAGCTTCTTTAAGAGTGACCTGTAAATGCATCAGAGAGATTCAGGATATTGGCTTCAAAGTGGTCAATTGATTATGGAAACCAGAACACCATTACTGAGATTGATGAGAATAGTCATGACACAGTAGTGAAAGCAGAGGACATAATGCCATGGTTTGAGGAGTGGATGGATTAAAAATTTTGGAACATATATAAGCTACTCCTTTTAGGTTTAAAAAAAAGGTAGAGAGAGAGAGAAGAAACAATTGATGGAACAATGACCTATAAGGAGGACAGGACAGGGTGTCAAGGTAACATTTGTTAGTTTCATGGTGAAAAGAGCAACAGCTCATCCTCTGAGGCTGACAGAAAGTAAGTGAAGGGATGAGTTTTATGTAAATATATGTTGGCAAGATGAGAAGAGTCTGAGGAATTTCAAGATTGGAAATACTAGCTAGAATATCGATTTGAGGGAAGGCTCGAGGGAATGAGGAAAATTTCCAACAGTTGTTGAGGTAAATGAATGCACTATTTGGCCAAGAATAAGTAAATGTTTTCAGTTGCCAATAAAGACCTCTATGAAATTAGAACCACGGCTTTTAGTTGATTCTCCAAAAGGAAGATTCTGGTGCTTTCTAATTTGGATGAGACCTACTGAAATGCTGGTGGCATGTTAACAAACCCAGATTCCACTCCCTAGCTCTTTTCCTAGTTATGTTTTTATTTTTATCTTTTTTTTTGTTTTTGTTTTTGGTAGGGAGAGCTACTTAGCTTTCTGATCTCTGATATGCTATCATCTAAAACAAAATACCTCACAAAGTCTTAACCTAACTCAGAAGGGTATTATATAGTTTAAATTTTTGGTATTTTTAGTAGAGGAATTATATGTATTATTAAAAGAGACTTGGATCTCCAAACTCTGGGTCATCATCCTGGAGCTGAAGAGATGTTTTGAAATCTCTAGATGCTGAGTTTTACTGGAACTCAAAGACTTAGGAAGGCACAGTGAGAAATGACTACAATAGAACTGACCTCTTATTACTTGTACTGTATCATTAAAAAAAATTGTGTTTTACACAGAAATGTGGTATAGAAGAAAGAACATGGCTTTATAGTTTGTCAGACCTGGGTTCAAATAAAATTGAGATAAATACAAGCTGCATCAGGTTCGGACAGTTTATTTAATTGTACTAACTGTCCTTCATTGAAGAAGCTAGTTAAATCAGTGCTTTGCTCATGGTTCATCTCAATGAATAGAGGCAGCATAGTCTCATGGTGGACATATTATGTTTAATTTAAAGATTGTAGTTTCAATGCAAGCTCTTCTCCTTTCTAGCTCTCTGAACCTAGGCAAGTTATTTAATCTCTCTGTAAACCTCACTTATACATTAACAGTACCGCCTAACTTGGTTGTAAGAATTTAGTAGGAATGAGCACTTAGCTCAGTGTTTGACACATAGAAAGTGCTTACTAAGAGTTAGTAGTTAGTTGCTTTCATTATTACTATATGGCAATTATTATTATAATCATCAGTGAAGGCAGTGAGAACAGCCATTTTTTTTCACATATGCAAAGCCCAGAGTGGTAACATTATACATTAATGTAGTATTAGGGTGCTTGGGTAAACTTAAAGTATATACCCCCACCTTCACTACATAAAACTTAGAAATTGGAGTTCCCTTCAGCCTCTAACCCCTAATTCCGGGCAACCAGCACCTATGGATCATTTCCTGTGACTCTCACACTGTACTTTGTTGAGAGTGGAAAGGGGAGGAGATATGGTGTATTTCTCTCCAAGCTCTCAAGCACTACAGAGGCTTATTAGTAGGAAGCTGTATCCCTGCTCTGATCCATTTCATCCACATTTATTTCCTCTCATAGTAACTTTACCGGACCGTCATTACCCCGGGTCCACTGTCCACTCATCTAGTAAACAGATATTAAGATGCTAATTAGGTAGCTGCCATCTCACTGATGTCTAAGACCAGCTTCATTATCTCAATTAGGGTTTGATTTATCAATTAGCTGTACAACTGATAGTACCAGAGTCACTGTGCATGGCAATGTGGCAAAAATTAATTACACCAGAGGCTAGTAAAAGCACTTAGAAAAATGCTATGGGGTTAAATAATAATAAAATGTCTTGAAATTTAACTATTATGAAGCCTTTAGCATTAATTTTTAACAGTGTCAAAGCAGCAGAATTGTTCATATTTAGGAAGAATGGGCCAATTGATGGAAAGAGTCTCCCATCTCTTTTGCAATCAACTCCTGTGGCATTGTTGGGTTGCTTCTGATGATAAAGACATAAAGAGAAAGTACAGAACAGAGACACATTCTCCGTGTGGAGCTCTGAGTTATTGTCATACCTCAAACCTGAAAAAGCTATCCTATGAAAAATTTAATTTATCTTTTTTTTTGAGAGGGAGAGAGGTGGGGAGGGGCAGAGGGAGAGGGAGAGAGAGAATATTAAGCAGGCTCTGTGTCCACCACAGAGCCCAGTGTGGGGCTCGATCTCACAACCCTGAGATCATGACCTAAGCCCACATAAAGAGTCAGACGCTTAACCAACTGAGCCACCCAATCACCCCAAAACTTAATTTATCTTTGACCAAAAATGTGATTTAAAAAAAGGTAATCTGCTTTGCAGATAAACTGATGGACTATATCTTCCTCTGCAAATGATGTTGTAAAGTAATGATGTTGCTTTTTATAGTGGGATGCTGTAAACACTATTTCTCTTGAACTCAGAAGTAGTAAGTTGGTTGCTTGCACCAGTGGATTGTCACTTACATGTCTAAATAGATATAGATACAGATAATTCTGGGGAATACCTGAATGCTGGGAGTGGATGGCCTGGGAGAGAAGGCTTGAGATAGTTCTGTAACATTTGTCCTCTTTGAGGAATTCAGCATATAGGTGTTTCCATGTTGAACAAGGAACCAAAGCTGTGATGGTTTCCACAAAGCTGAAGCTGGTTGAATTATTCTGTCATGCTTCTTATCGAATGATACAGTTGACATCGTATTTTGTGACTAATTTGTCTTTAGGTAACAAGCTTACAAAAAGAATTATAAAGCATTTAGGCAATTTAAGACTGACTTTACAATACAAAAATATTTCATCAGTCTGTCTAGTGCCGTATCCACTTCCTTCTATAAACAAGTAAGCTAAACATTAAGATTTTCCTCAATGGTTTCCCATTGGATCTATCCAGTGTGGCAAGACTGGCCTGTTTGATTTCTATGGACAGAGATCTACAACTGTATGGAGGCTTCATAAGTAAATGACTCCAATGGCAATCTTTGAGGAAGTCCGAGAAATTCAGGAATGGATGATTGACTGACATTATTATTTTATGTTATTTACTCATTGTACCTTTAAAACTGTAACTTCAGGACACTACAAAATGCTATGCTATATTGTTCATATGAAGTGACTATAATTCTGATGTCTATTCATTGTAAATGGGCAAAGTGCCATTTGTGAGCATTTCACATCCCCCTTAAGTCTTTATATTTCTTATTTCCCATATTTAATTGGTTCTTAGGCTTTGTTAATTCTGTTACTAAAATGTTGCTTAATATTGGTTTTATCCCTTCACTCTTGCTTATAACCTCCTAAAGCAAATACCATCTTTTGCTTGTACTGTTAACTCCCAGCCCATGTGTTTCCAACTATTAGTCATGTTAAGAAAATACAGATTCTGCCTTTAGAAACTTATACCGAAAGCTAAGATTGGTGACAAAAAATCTTATATGAAGGAAAACCTTAACACGTTTTGTAAAGAGAGGTTTTGGGGAAATAACCTACCTGGTTTTCAAGTGTTTTCTCAGGACTTAGGCTCACTATGATGTCTTTCTTGATGTTTTGGTATACGTAGATTTCAACCTCTCAACTTTTGTAGTTATACCAGTCTTGTATCACTGTTCTGCATACATGGAATTATAGACTGAATGTGTCCCCCCCTCCCAAAATCATATCTTGAAGCCTCAACGTGATAGTATTTGGAGGTAGAAACTTTGGAGGTAAGTAGCTTTAGATGAGGTCGTGAGGGTGGGGTCTTCATTATGGGGTTAGTGTCCTTATAAGAAGAAGAAGAGACCAGAATGCTCTCTCTCTCTCTCTGTACCATGTGAGAAAATGGCCATCTGCAAACTAGAGTGTGTTCACCAGAACCCAACCATGCTGACACCCTGGTTTTGGACTTCCAGCTTCCATACCTGTGAGAAGTGAAATATCTGTTGTTTAAACTACCTAGTCTATGGTATTTTGTTTTGACAGCTTGAGTTAACTAAGATACATGGCATTTATAAATACACTTATTTTATAATTTATCTTACGAATGAATATACATTTGTAATGTCTTTCCATCTCCAGAGTTTTGAAGAGAGACTCTATAAAATACCCATCATATCCACAGAACATACTGGGGATTCTATTATTATGAGTCATTTGATAGAAAGTATATCTTTCTTGTAGTGAACTCTATTTGGGTATTCAGGCTTAATGGTCAGTTGCAGAGTAGTATATGACTCGTACCATGGGGTGGCAGTGAGAGCCAAGAAAAGTTATTGGAGACTCTTGAAAGCATATGATAGCTACACCAATTGCAGTAGCATGGACAAGAACTTCACAGTTTGTAGAGGTGGGCCAAGAAACTGTCCTATGTGAAGAAAATGGAATTTGTACAGGCCCTGACTGGATACAGAAACAGGCTATTTTTTTTTTTTGGTAGAACTTCAGGAATGGTGTGGCTGGGGACTCTATCATGAGGGGCAAGTACAACAATGATGAGATCAAGGAATAGGTATGTTAAGGACCTGGGGTAAGAGCAAATTATCATGACTTCAACAATAATTTATGTCCTTTTTAATGTCTCTCACTGATATCAGCCTGTAAGATCTCTGAAGGAATATACAACATTTACCATGTACTTACAATCTCCTATATACAACCCTCATGCATATTTGATGAATGAATGTATATGTGATGGAATGAGTAATGAGTAGGATCACAAATAGATAACACTGAAGTTCAAATCCTGGCATGATTGTTTGAGTCAAAGCCAGAACAATGAATCCAAAACAGGCTATCAGTGAAGATGGTCTAAATCAGTGTTACCAATATGTGCTGCATATTAGAGACACCTGGAGAGCTTTTAAAATTTCGATGCCCAGGTCCACCCTGTAACAATTAAATCAGAAGTTCAGGGGTGAGACTCAGGCATCAGGATTTCAGTGCAGACCCAAGACTGAGGACCAGACAGATGAGCAACAAAGAATCAAGGAGCACATTCAAATGAAGGTGTCTGAGAAACCAAGGAAGCCAAGATGAAGGAAAATTGGATGAGGTACATGAAAGGTTGTCTAAATTAATTCATCTGCATTTAATCTGGATCTTGCAGAAGAGATTAGCTGAACTCACCACTTTGTTGTCCCCTCCCTTAACCACTAAGGAAGGCAGAGAAAGGTATATTTTGGTATGAGAATCATCCTGGATATTTAATGCTGCAAAGATGGAGGGTGAGTTCAATATGCGTTCTTTTACAATTAACTAAATTCTGATTTTATAATATTTCAGAAGTATCCCCTATTCACAGTAGAAAAAATGAGCCCCATTCATCTTGGTACTTAATAGGGATGGACTGTTTAGAACTGGGCTGACAAGGGAAACATACCAAAAAAATGTGTTTATGAATTCACGCTTCTCTAACTCTAATTATTATTATTTTTTTCTTAAAGTACAAAAATACTATTTTGGGCAGTTTGTGATGACTGTTTTATTCAAGCAAAAGAAAAAAGAAAAATCTCTGAGACTTGTACCCACTGCACAAAACCATTAATGAGAATAGTTTAGACTCTTCCAGTTTTGTATCAGTTCTGTGGGGTTTAAGAAAGTTGACCCTAGAGCATTAACCCACCTTCTTCTCACCTTGATACTAGAATTCCAACAGAGATGAGCAGTAAGAGTTCTTTCCTCCAGATATTCAATTCTTCTCTAATTGGTTGTCCAGGTTGATCTATTCTTTAACAGAAATAGAATAAATCAGCATTTCATATTTGGACATTGCCTTTTGCCCAAAAATAGACTCAAAGCATTCTGTCCACTAGAAAACTTTCTAGTTCTCTTCATGTGCAACTTAAAATATCAGTGCTCAAGAGAACAATCTAAAACAATCAGATACACAATTATATATCAGACATTAAATATGTTTTGCTTCCTTTTCTCACCCCCTTTCAGAGAGGCTGCTGTCATGATCCCTTCTGTAGAGATACTGGATCTTTGGACTGGACTTCTCTGGTCCAAAATTGTTATTATTGCCATGGCTTCATTAACCCACCTACGTTTTCTACTTAGAGAGAGAAAGGTTGTTCTAGTGCATCTCTGTTTGGCTCTGGAACTAAGAAATAATGTTAGTGTGGGCGGAGGCAGTCAGTTTTGGCCCATAAATTATGCGGACAAAGCCACTCTATTAAAGAAGCAGGAGAATGAAGAACACAGTGTCGGTCCACATGTCTCAGAGAGAGAATGAGATGGAGAGAATCACTCTGAATCATTTATTGATTCTAGTCTTTAATATGGTTGCGATATACTTCCTGCTGAGTTTTATGAGATGTTCTTGGGTTTTTCTAATACATTTATTTTTATCAAAGTCATTTATGTTGGTTGAAAGTGTCACAAGCCAAATTTTATTTCATATAGATGTCTTTACCATAAAGATTCTAATTATCCTACTGGAATGGAATTAAATAATCTCATTCATGTTCAGTTAAGTTGTCTTCAACAATTTTTTTTGAAACTGGTGAGTTAGGAAGCTCTGCCCTTTCCATAGACAAATGAAGACACATTTCAATACTGATAAAAGCACCAGAGTGGGACACTGATTAATTAAGCCACTGGATTGAATGCCATGAAGCATTAGGAGATATGACTCTGAGAGCTACATTATAACATTAAAAATGTTTGGAATAACATTTAATTAAATGCATAGTTCTTTAAAATGGATAGAAAAAATAACCTTGAAAATAAATTCCTTGAAATTAACAACATAAAAAGCATTGATTTATGTGTTTCACCTAATGTAGTCAGCTACTATTTTGATAAAAACCCATGCAGTCTCCATTCAACAGAAAAGGAAACTGAGGTCACAGAGGATAAATATTTTGGTCATGGTTACAGCTTGTCAGTAAGCATGGTGGGAGCTTGTGAGTCCCACTGAAAATAATTTCAGATAAAAGATACTGAGAAACACACTAAATGAAATGGTGATTTGAATAAAGTAAAAGTTTGGGATCATGATTTCTCTTTTAAAAAATTTTCACTGCAATTTTATTTTATCACTGTCATAAAAAAGCATAGTAAAAATTAAAAATGTTTCCAACTATGCAGACTCTTTCCTGTATTTGAAAATGAAAATAGAATTCATAACTTAAGAAATCATGAAAGATATAGAATGTTAAGACTTTGAGGATAAAAAATATGCATAGTTTATCATTTCTGCAAATCAAAGGACTGTCAGAGCCATTGCTGCTATCTAGTGCCATTCCTACTCCATCAGGTGTATGGCTGTACAAGTTAGTGGGGCCACACCGGTCTCCTCTCATCCGCTTTCACAAATGCTAGACTGCTCTCTGCTGAAAGAGGCCAGCTCCCTTCTGGGTGGCTGCATCCTTACTGCTTGCTCCCTAAACTGCATAATCAGGAGTCAATTTAACTTAACCTCCCCTGATCAAAGATGGACCCCTGGGAGGATTATTGATGACCTTTAAGGAAGTTTAAGTAAATGGCTAGTCAATTATCTGGTCTTTAGAAACGAAATGATTAGATTTAGCCTGGGAGAAAAGTAAGGTTAAATCTAAAGAGAGAGAATCCATCTTCCTCTCAGTTTCCTTCTGCTGTTAGCAAGTCTTCATAAGCTGATTAATCATAAATTATTAATGTCAGTGGGACTGAGATACATTCTGTCTCCATTTATTGAAATGTATCTCCCAGGCATCCTGGCGGTGGGTTTGACTGATAAGCCAATAGGGCTGGTATTTGCATAATCATGCTGGCACCTTGCTGCCAAGCTAACTTGCTATATTGTTGACAGAATAGCTCATGATGTATTTGCACTTGGCATAATCTTGATGGCCCAATCAGTATCTTTGGCTGAGAAGAGCATAAATAAATCATTCTTTAAGTTGTGATTTTTCATCTGATTAATGCATATGTCTCATGGTAAACAGTTTGGGGAAAAAATAATCTGTCTCTAGTTGGTGGAACTGTGAACTGGACAGAACTTTGCTTTAAGATAGAGAAGGTTGGGTTGTGGCGTTTCTGGAACCTGCTAGATATCTTGAATAAACTGGGTCATTCCCTGGAGACAGCTGCTACTGTACGTGAAATTTAAGATTATATTTCCTGTAATATCACCCCCTTTCAGAGTCCAGAATAATTTTATGATGTTCAGTGTTTGGTACGATGCTTAATCTTTAAGCAAATATAAATTAGAAAATAAAAAAGAAAGAAAGAAAGAAGAAAAAAGCCAAGTTTCACTGGGTCACAAGAATCTAAAACTCTAGATTTCAATAGAATTTTCCTTAACTTGGTGGCATTTGAGAGACAGTCTGAAATGAAGTAACTAGAACTTTCAATGACTGCTTGTTAATGCACTGCAAGCTAAAGTAGACTTAATGGATCCACCAAATGGTCACTGATATTATTGATTTCACAGATGACTTAAAGAAAACATATTTGAAATAAACTGGGGGGGTTATGTCTTATTTTATTTTTAGAATACCTAATTCATAAGGAATGCCTGAAATGGCTTATTGGGCCCCTGTCATCTTATAATAAGGAAATTGAATCTCAAAATGGTTAATTATTCAAGATATCTTAGTTGGTTAATGCCAGAGCTAGGAAATATCTGGGCAAAGATCAGACAACTTCAGTTCTTCCATAAATATTGGAAATTGAAAGTAATCCAAGGTATTGGAACCACGTGTTCCAAATTGAATTATTGATAGCACTCCTGGGAAATCTGATTCTTCCCATTTCCCCATCTTATTTAGTATCACTAGACTCCTCTAGGACAAGTTATGTTTGATTCCTCTCTTTACTTCCAACCTCACATCCAGCACATCAATAGTTATAGCTTTTCTTTTTTATTTTACTTTTTATGTTATGTTAATCATCATACGTTACATCATTAGTTTTACTTTTCCTGACCACCCCATCTGAATTGGCACTTGGCATCAGTCTTTACCTACCTGCTTTATTTTGTGTGACATTTATTGCTACCAAAATTATATTGTATATCTATTTTTTCCCTATCTTTCCCAACTGAAAGTTAGTACCATTCAAGCCCTGAGGGCAGATAATTTTGTTTTGTTTCATTTACTGTTTTTCTTGCATTGCCTAGGATCATGCGTGGTTAATAAATTTTCAATAAATATTTCTTGGGTCAGTCAATAATTAAGCAGTAAATAAGTGAGTGCTATACCTTACCTTATTTCATACTGATCATCATCATCTTCAGAAGCATATTGTTTTCCTTTTTTTTTTCCTAATAATAAAATCCCCAGGTCATAATATTTATACTATGCTTTACAGATTCTAAAGTGATTTTTAATATATTACTTAGCTGAAAACTCAAAATAAAGACTTTTATTCTGGCTGACTCCTCATCCCTTAGGTCTCAACTTGAATATCGACTTTTCCATGACCAATCTAACTGAAGTATATACTCCAACATTATTCCTTTTCTCTGAGCCATGCTTATATTTTATTCTTCTTAATAATCATCATGACATATGGGTGTTTATTGTAACTATGTATTTGTTTGCTTGTTTGTTTCCTTTCTGATTCCTGAAGCCATAAATTGGATTTTTCTTATTTAATGCTTTTTACCCAGTGTCCAAACAACACTTGGCAGATAGTAGGTACTCAACACTTAATTATAAAATATAATCATGAATATACTCTCAAAGAGATACATAACAGTGTGAGACATCTGTTCCAAATGGGTGATAAACCATTTGTAGGCGTTATGAGCAGTGCCATCGTGGAAAGACTTTTTAGAAGAGATCGAGTGTCAGATGACTTGAGTTCACTTCAGAGAAAGTGGAATAGGGCATCACATTCAGGAAGAATGTGTTCTGATAAGAAAAAGCATGCCAGTTGGAGATCATGGCAGGATGGCTAAATCCTAGGGGGCAAGTCTGGAAATATTTAACTCACTCGGTACCAAAAGTACTATGTCTTTTGTAACCTCCTGCTATCCATCACCAAGGTTTCAATCTATGTATATGAAATAGTCAAGAATTAACAATGCAACTGAAGTGCTAGCATGCCTAGCTTTCTTTCCTAAGTTATATGAATCACTGAGCCAAGCCACTCACCCGTGTTGGGACTGTTTCCTCAAATTTAAAATGAGAATAATAACACCAACTCTGCCTAACTCAAGAGACTTGTGGAAGAAATGAATCAACTTTTTAATTTATTCTTCCAGATAACAAATATTTACCTAGAGCAAGGCACTATTCTGGTCAAACAAATGAAAAAAAACAAAAGCCCCTAACCACATGGAGTTTCCATTCTATTCAGGGCAGACCCGATAGGCAAACAAATAAGGTAAATAAGTGTGGTATTGTATTAGTCAGTTATCCAGAGAAACAAAATAGAGAGAATGTACATGTGTCTGTGCACATATGGGGGGGGTTATTTTAAGGAATTGGTTCATGTGATTGTGGAGGCTGGCAAATCCAAAATCTACGGGGTAGCAGCAGGCTGGATCCCAGGACGAGTTGCAGTTTGGGCTCAAGATTAGTCTGCTGACAGAATTCCCTCTTCCTCTAGGAGGTGACAAAATTCTTTGCCTGACCAAACTTTAGTCATGCTCCCTTGAACTCTCTCATCAATAAGGCCTATCTGTGTATTTCCTTATAGAATTTTTAGTTTTAGCAAGAATCCTGCTATGTCAGTTTAGTGAGAATTCTTCATTCTTGATATCTGATCAAACTCTTCATACCTGCTGTTTTTCCAGGAGATATATGATCACCCTGGCCTGTCTTCGGCAAGAATCCTTTTAGGTTGGTTCAGCCAGAATCCCCCAGGCTTGTTATCTCCTCTTAGTAACTTTCTATTGCTGAATACCCCGTCCCCTGAATTTGCTCCTTGGCTATAAACCCACACTTGTTCTGGTATATCCGGGATTGAGCCCAGTTCTATATTGGAATCTCTCTTCCCCTATTGCCATAGTTTTTATATGAATAAATACTAATCTTAGCTTAAAAAAAAAACAAGATAAAACTTCACAGAAATATCTAGACTAATGTTTGACCAAATATGTGGGTCTTCTGGCCCAGCCAAGTTGACACATAAAATGAATCATCATAAACATTTATTTTGCTAGATGGAGATAAATGCTATGCATATCTATAAATCAGGGATGGGGAAGAGCAAGTAATAGGGAATGAGCTTAAATCATTAGGTAGAATCACCAGGGAAGACCTCACTAAAAGAGTAATATCAAATACTGGCTGGAAGGAGGCAAAAGAACAGACCACAGGGCTATATGGTGGCAGAGCTAGCAGAAGGACCAGCAAGTGCAAAAACTATACGGCAGGAGCCTGCCTATCATACGTCAGGAGAACAGGATCAGAGTTTTTGGAGCAAAGTGTGGGGGGTAAACTGGATAGGTGCTGGGAAAGGTGAGGCAAGGCCAAGCCCCTCAGACATGTATAGACCTTTGTGAGGACTTTATCTTTTATTCCAGGGAGCTACAAAGCAGAGCACTTCCATGATCTAACTTATTTTTAAGTAGGCTCTCTCTAGCAAAGCTGTTGATGTGAAGTTAAAGGTTAACAAAACTGTAAACAGGGAGACCTACAAGGAGGCTATTATAAGAATCTATCTGGGAAATAAGAGTAACTCTGAGCAGTGTGGAAATGATAGCAATGGTAAAAAGAAATCATCGTAGTCTGGACATATTTTTGAAGATAGAATTAAAATTTGTAATTGCCTACAAATTAATTGTGGAGTGAGAGAGAAATAAAGTAATTAAACCAAATTTGAGCCTAAGCAATTGGAAGAATAGAGTTGCCATTAACTGACATAGAGAAGTCTGAAGGAGAATATGTTGTCTTGTTGGGAGGATCTAGAGTGTGTTTGCCAACATGTTAAGTTTGAGAGATATATTAACGTTTAATAATTCATAAACAATATCTAATTAATTTATGTGAATATGCTTGATAATTTATTAAGTGCCATATAAATTTAGAAGAATGGACATTGAAGTTCTACATTATACCATAGGCCATGTAGAATAGACGCATCTAGTTTTATGTATTATTTTAACAATCCTATCTCATTAAGTTTTTTGTTTGTTTGTATGATAGCTCCAGTTTCACCTGTATTTGTTCCTTATCCACATTTGCTTTTCAGACAGAGAAGTAATTAACTGCTGCATAATTTAGTATAGGTGTATATGGCTCATCTTTATAGCTTTTGGTCATTATGATCCAAGAAATGATCCAGGTAAGTTAATCATTGCAGTATCTTTTGCAAGAATTAAATTTAAATTTATTATAATTCAAAAGGAAAATTGGTCTCTAAAAATCTCAGTGCCAGAGATGTACTGAGATTTTTAGAGAAAACTCAAAAACATTCAACTTAGAAAGAGCATTGTCTAGCCAATGAAAATTAGTGTAGATCAGATAAAGTTTATTAGGTCAAGCGGTTATTTTTATTTATTTAATTTTGTTTGTTTAATACAGTTGACACACAGTGTTTGAAAACATTTAGTTTGAAACATTAGTTTCAGGTATACAACATAGTCATTCAACTTCCCTATACATTATGCTCACTGCAAGTATAGCTATCATCTGTCACCATACACTGTTATTACAATATCATTGACTGTATTCCCTATGCTGTGCCTTCTATTACAGTGACTTATTCATTCCATAACTGGAAATCTGTATCTCCCACTCTCCTTCACCCATTTTGCTCTTCTCTCTACCTTCTTCCCTCTGGCTACATGCAAAAGAATGAAACTGGACTATTTTTAACACCATACACAAAAATAAACTCAAAATGGATTAAAGACCTAAATGTGAGACCTGAAATCATAAAAATCCTAGAAGAGAGCACAGGCAGTAATTTCTCTGACATCTGCCGTACCAACTTTTTCTAGATATGTCCCCTAAGACAAGAGAAACAGAAGCAAAAATAAACTATTGGGACTATCTCAAATAAAAAGCTTTTGTGCAGCAAAGGAAACCATCAACAAAATGATAAGGAAACCTACTGAATGGGAGAAGATATTTGTAAATGAAAAATCTGATAAGGGGTTAATACCCAAAATATATAAAGAACTTGTACAACTCAACACCAAGAAAACAATCTAATTTAAAAACAGTCAGAGGACCTGAATAGATCAAGCAATTTAGATCAAAATAAACTGATTGTAGAAGGTGAAAGAAGAGGATTGTATACCTGAGAAAGTTGAAAAACACAGACTGGGTATTTAAACTGATGAAAATGAGTGGTCAGAAGTACTACTCAACACAAGCTTTGGAATACTTTGGAATAATATAGGAAGTTGTGTGAGCAGTATAAGTCAGTAGAATGCATTCTGGTCTATGCAGGAAAAATAACATCAAAAAGAATAGAATTAAAAAAAAAGAATAGAATTAACTAAAATATTATTACTATAGAAAAGGAATTATTTTAGGATTCTAAATAAAGAGATGGGGACAGATATATGTAACTCATAGTGAAAAGACATTAGAACCTCAGTTGAGTAGTTTTTTTTTTTTAAGATTTTATTTATTTATTTGAGAGAGAAAGAATGAGAGATAGAGAGCAAGAGAGGGAAGAGGGTCAGAGGGAGAAGCAGACTCCCTGCTGAGCAGGGAGCCCAATGTGCGACTCGATCCCGGGACTCCAGGATCATGACCTGAGCCGAAGGCAGTCGCTTAACCAACTGAGCCACCCAGGCGCCCCAAGTTGAGTAGTTTTTGAGTGGTCTCATTAATTAAAATCATCTGCCATTCTTCTTTTCCTTTTTGAGTCACTTTTCCCTTGACTTTTGGTCATTAACACAGAATAAAGAACTACTGTGCCTTTAAATCATTGCTAAGGGAAGGGATGCCTGGGTGACTCAGTGGGTTAAGCATCTGCCTTCAGCTCAGGTCATGATCTCAGGGTCCTGGGATTGAGTCCCACATTGAGCTCCTTGCTCAGCAGGGAGCCTGCTTCTCCTTCTGCTTGCTGCTCCCCCTGCTTGTGCTCTCTCTGTCTGACAAGTAAATAAATAAAATCTTTAAAAAAATAAATATATCATTGCTAAGGGAAAATTTTTGCCTGTGTACACAACCTTCATTGGCCATGAAGCGATGAGGCTTTTTGGGTGCATATTGCATGCCAACTTATATACCATTCCTATTAGATATTTCAAAATTAAATACCTGAGCCCATTTTTTGTATAGAGCTTATTTAAGTTGTTTAGACAATGGAACTTTTTAAAGATTATTAATTAAGGACATAAGTACTTTTTCAGAGTCATTTTATTCCCTTCCTAGTTTATATTTTTGTGAAAATACAAATACATAATTTTGATATGTGATATTATGCAATGTGAATAATATTAAAAGCAGTATATCTAACTGAAGGTCTTGGAGTGAGAGCAATGATTCTCATATTTTAGCATGCACTGAAATCACTGGAGGGACTTGTTAAAACTCAGTTTATAGGTCTCATCCTCCAGAGTTTCCAATTTTGTAGGGCTTAAGTGAGGCCTGGAAATGCTGCTGGTCTGGAGATGGCAATTTGAGAGCCACTGAACCAGAAGAAGGAAAAGAATTTGACAGAAATCTGTAGTTGTCTTGATTTATTATCACATAATTATCACATATGAACTATCATATTTATTGCTCTGTATATACATTCATAGAGGGCTATTTGCTTTTGAGTAGCAGCATTTGTTTAAGTGGTAGCTTGAGTCGATGCCTGATTTAAAACCATACTGATGAACTTTAAAGAGAGAGTTAAATATCTTAAAATTGCAAGTTAAGTATTTCTAAATTGCAGTTTAAATCTCTCATGGCTTGGTGTGGTGGCTTGGTGGTTAGGAGGAATTCTGGTCATGGAAATTAGAGAGGAATATATGATTGTGTACAGGATTGACTGAGTCAACAATAGACTCACTGAATATACATGAGTCAGCCCAGGGGCATCCTCATAGAACATCAAGAGGTCAAGAATAGTTGATGATGGAAGAATCACTTCAGGAGATGTGAAAGCCCTAAGTCTCATGTCTGTGGTAGACTCTGGAAGACTTGGGACCTTTGGGAATGCTACATACTGCCCTTTTGGGGAACATTAGCTTTATATGAAGCTTTTTCTTCTGGTACTGAAGAAAAGCAACTAGGTCAGAACCCAGCCCAAGTTCCCAACAAATTATTTAAACTTAGTTTTGATTTTCCTTTAGCTATAATGCTAAAGATATCAACTTATCCATGTAAGTAGTCATAGAAATCACCTTAAATTATCATAATTATTATCAACAATATTTAACTGTTATATGCAAAATGATTATAATGCATATTGTAATTAATATCTCTTGACTCTTAATATCTCATGGGTTTCTCTTAGGTACAAATGTAAAAAAAGATACCTTCTATGTGCTGTCATTCCTGTATGTGAACTGAGTAAATTATAAACTCTTTCATAGGAAAAATCAAGATCTGGACCCATACTGTAAAATATTTAGAACAAAAGCATAATCTTTATAAGCCACATTTTCTAAATATATGTTTTATTACAATGAGGAAGTCACTTTCTAGGTATAAGGAAACAGGCACAAATAAGTAGATAATTTTGTCATGAACCTGCATATCTATAACCTCAGACAGAGTTATGGTACTCAGATTTTATAAACAAATTATATATTTCCCGAGAGATGTAGTTACAAAGGAATACAGAGTCATAGAACTTTATAGTTAAAATACAAATAATAACAGAAAACAGGTTTCCACTTTTATAAATTATTTATATTTTAGAGTTTCCAGGTGACTGGTCTGTGGCTGGGCTTTCTGATGTCAATTCCAATCTTATGTCCACTCACAGTCTTTCAAACCTTCTAATAAATGTGATGGCAGCATTCATTTCATGAAGATATCTGTATATCTTTTAATTCCTAGTGTAATTGATTAAAAACCTGAAAAAAATTAGGAAACATAATATAGACTTCCATTTTTAGGCAGCATGGCACACTAGATAATGTGAACAGCCGTCCTGATTTAACAGCTAAAAGTCTGGATTAAACAAAAATTTTAAAAATTGCTTGTAAATTTTGAGCTGGCACACAAAAAAGGAAGAAATCTGCAGAGATAAAAATGGTAGTCAAGTAAGACCATGCTAACAAATCAGTCCTTGCCCCAAGGATTTCCACTATGTTCAGGGCAAGTCAAGTTGTGTTTTGATGAATGCATGGGGTATACAGACTAGGAGTAAAAGTCAGAGCCCAGTGAATGTGGGAGTCCAATAAAAAACCTGCACATGAATCAATAGGGCTGCATTATGTCTTTCATATAAGGATGAAAGAGAAATAAGTTATCCAGGAAAAAACGGATGGCAAAGAAACTTGTCTATCTTTATTTTATTTTTTTTTATTATGTTATGTTAGTCACCATACAACACATCATTAGTTTTTGGGGTAGTGATCCACGATTCATTGTTTTCATATAACACCCAGTGCTCCATGCAGTACATACCCTCCTTAATACCCATCACCAGGCTAACCCATCCCCCCACCCCCTCCCCTCTAGAACCCTCAGATTGTTTCTTAGAGTCCATAGTCTCTCATGGTTCATCTCTCCCTCTGATTTCCCCCCCTTCATTTTCCCCTTCCTTCTCCTAATGTCCTCCATGCTGTTCCTTATGTTCCACAAATAAGTGAAACCATATGATAATTGACTTTCTCTGCTTGACTTATTTCACTTAGCATAATCTCCTCCAGTCCCATTCACGTTCATGTAAAAGTTGGGCATTCATCCTTTCTAATGGCTGAGTAATATTCCATTGTATATATGGACCACATCTTTTTTGTCCAGTCATCTGTTGAAGGGCATCTCGGCTCTTTCCACTGTTTGGCTATTGCGGACATTGCTGCTATGAACATTGGGGTGCATATGGCCCTTCTTTTTACATCTGTGTCTTTGGGGTAAATACCCTGTAGTGCAATTGCTGGGTCATAGGTAGCTCTATTTTTAATTTTTTGAGGCACTTCCACACTGTTTCCCAAAGTGGCTGTACCAACTTGCATTCCCACCAACAGTGTAAGAGTGTTCTCCTTTCTCCACAACCTCTCCAACATTTGTTGTTTCTTGCCTTGTCAATTTTTGCCATGGCTAATGATGATGAACATTTTTTCATGTGTCTGTTAGCCATTTGTATGTCTTCTTTGAATAAGTGTCTGGTCATGTCTTCTGCCCATTTTTTGACTTGATTATTTGGTTTTTGGGTGTTGAGTTTGAGAAGTACTTTATAGATCTTGGATATCAGCCCTTCATCTGTAGTGTCATTTGCAGATATCTTCTCCCATTCTGTGGGTTGCCTCTTTGTTTTGTCTACTGTTTCCTTTGCTGTGCAGAAACTTTTTATCTTGATGAAGTCCCAAAAGTTCATTTTTGCTTTTGTTTCACTAGCTTTTGGAGATGTATCTTGAAAGAAGTTGCTGTGGCCGATGTCAAAGTGGTTACTGCCTATGTTCTCCTCTAGGATTTTGATGGATTCCTGTCTCACATTGAGGTCTTTCAGTCATTTTGAGTTTATCTTTGTGTATGGTGTTAGAGAGTGGTTGAGTTTCATTCTTTGGAATGTGCCTGTCCAATTTTCTCAACACCATTTATTGAAGAGACTGTCTTTTTTCCATTGCATATTTTTTCCTGCTCTGTCAAAGATTAGTTGACCATAGAGTTGAGGTCCATATCTGGCCTCTCTATTCTGTTCCATTGGTCTATAAGTCTGTTTTTGTGCCAGAACCATGCTGTCTTGGTGATCACTGCTTTGTAATATAGCTTGGAATCGGGGAACGTGATGCCCCCAGCTTTGGTTTTCTTTTCAACATTTCCTTGGCAATTCAGGGTCTTTTCTGATTTCATGCAAATTTTAGGATTGTTTGTTCCAGCACTTTGAAAAATGTCATTGGAATTTTGATTGGGATGGTGTTGAAGGTATAGATTGCTCTGGGTAGCATAGACTTTATTTATTTATTTATTTATTATTTATTTATTTATTTATTTTTATTATGTTATGTTAATCACCATATATCATTAGTTTTTGATGTAGTGTTCCATGATTCATTGTTTATGTATAACACCCATTGCTCCACGCAGAATGTGCCCTCTTTAATACCCATCACCTGGGAAACCCATCCCCCCACTCCCCTCCCCTCTAGAACCCTCAGTTTGTTTTTCAGAGTCCATAGTCTCTCACTGTTCATCTCCCCCTCCTATTTCACCCCTTCCTTCTTCCCCTCCTGCTATCTTCTTCTTCTTTTTTTTTTTAACATACAATGTATTATTTGTTTCAGAGGTACAGGTCTGTGATTCAGCAGTCTTGCACAATTCACAGTGCTCACCATAGCACATACCCTCCCCAATGTCTATCACCCAGCCACCCCATCCCTCCCACCCCCCACCACTCCAGCAACCTTCAGTTTGTTTCCTGAGATTAAGAATTCCGCATAGAGCATAGACATTTTAACAATGTTTATTCTTCTGATCCTTGAGCATGGAATGTTTTTCCATCTTTTTGTCTCTTCTATTTCTTTCATGAGTGTTCTGTAGTTCCTAGAGTATAGATCCTTTACCTCTTTGATTAGGTTTATTCTGAGATATCTTATCGTTTTTGGTGCTATGCAAATGGAATCGTTTCTCTAATTTCTCTTTGTACAGTTGCATTATTAGTGTATAAGAAAGCAACTGATTATTGTGCATTGATTTTGTATTCTGCCACATTACTGAATTGCTCTATGAGTTCTAGTAATTTGGGGGTGGAGTCTTTTGGGTTTTCCATATAAAGTATCATGTCATCTGTGAAAAGAGAGATTTTGACTTCTTTGCCAATTTGAATACATTTTATTTCTTTTTGTTGTCTGATTGCTGTAGCTAGGACTTCTAGTACTATGTTGAACATTAGTGGCAAGAGTGGGCATCCTTGACATGTTCCTAATCTTAAGGAAAAGGCTCTCAGCTTTTCCCCATTGAGGATGATATTCTCTGTGGGTTTTTCATAGTTGGATTTTATGAACTTGAGGAATGTTCCCTTTATCCGTATACTCTGAAGAGTTTTGAAACTTGTCTATCTTTAAATTATACTACGGTTAGCAGACTTTTTTTATATAGGGGTGGAGAGTGAATATTTTAGGTTTGGTGTCTCTCATAATCACTCAACTCTGCTGTGGAGTGCTAAGGCAGCCATAGGCAATATGCAAATGACTGGGCTCACTGTGTTCCAATAAAACTGTATTGATAAATTTTAGATGTTATATTATTTTTACTTACAATGAAATATTATCATTCCTTTGAATTTTTAACCATTTAAAAAATATAAAAACCATTATAATCTCACAGGTTGGACAAGAACAGATGCCCTGTGTTTGACCCACTAGCCATAGTTTGCCAAGACCTAATATAGACAGTGTGATATTGGTACACAGATACAAGAATTGACAAATGAAATGGTTGTAAAACCCATTAATGACCCACATGTAATGAAAGTTATTTATCATAAAATGGCCTTTGCATATCTGTGAAGAAGGTTAGGCTATTTAACAGGAGAACTGTTAATTTATACAGAAAAAAATTAAAACAACTGAAATTAAATCTCTACCTCATATTATAAAGAAGAAAACAAATTCTATATAGGTGAAAGGATTATAAGTGAAAGAAACATTTTAGAATTAATATAAGGAAATATTATTGTGTAGCTTTATGTTATGGAGTAATCTTAAACAGGACAAAAATATGCAACTGTAAAGCTGAACATCAGTACATTTGGTGATAATGACCTTACTATTAATAACCTCTGTATGTGTCAAACCTCAAAAAGAGAGTGAAAAATATGTCATAAATAGATGAAGATGTCATGTATTTTCAGCAAAGAGTTAAGATCCTAAATATAAAATGTAATCTGCAATTTAATATAGAAAGACAAAACACCCAATAGAAAAATGGGAAAAATAGTAGGAATTTCACATGAACATGGAAGAGATGAGCAAATTAAAGTCCATGAGATGCCATTTTGCAACAACCATGTTTACAAAATATAAAGGTCTGATGGGAAAATAAATTGGTATCTTTAGTCACTGCCAGGGTAAATGAAATATGTGCTTGAGCTATAAACCTATCTGTCTATAGAAATGCAACTGATTTCTGTGCCTTGATTTTTATATCCTGCCACTTTGCTGAATTCCTACATGAGATCCATTAATTTTTGGGTGGAGTCTTTTGGGTTTTCCAGGTAAAGTATCATGTCATCTGCGAAGAGTGAGAGTTTGTCTTCTTCTTTGCCAATTTAGATGCCTTTTATTTCTTTCGGTTGTCCTAGAAGGCTAGGACTTCTAGTACTATGTGGAACAACAATGGTGAGAGCGGAAATCCCTGTCCTGCTCCTGACCTTAGGGGAAAAGCTCTCAGTTAGTTATTCTTCATTGAGAATGATATTTGCTGTGGGCTTTCCTATATGGCTTTTATGATATTGAGGTATGTTCCCTCTATCCCTACACTGTGGAGAGTTTTAATAAAGAAAGGATGCTGTATTTTGTCAAATGCTTTTTCTGCATCAATTGAGAAGATTGTATGGTTCTTGTCCTTTTTTTTATTAATGTGATATATTACATTGATTGATTTGTGGATGTTGAACCCCCTTGCAACCCAGGAATAAATCCCACTTGGTCGTAGTAAATAATCCTTTTAATGTACTGTTGAATCCTATTGGCTAGGATCTTGGTGAGATTTTTGGCATCCATGTTCATCAGGGATATTGGTCTGTAATTCTTCTTTTTGGTGGGGTCTTTGGTTTTGGAATCAAGGCTGGAATATTACCCAGCCACCAAAAAGGATGAAATCTTACCATTTGCATTGACATGGATGGAACTAAAGGGTATTATGCTAAGCAAAATAAGTCAATCAGAGAAAGACAATTATCATATGGTTTCACTCATATGTGGAATTTAAGAAACAAAACAGAGGATCATAGGGGAAGGGAGGGAAAAGTAAAATAAAATGAAATCAGAGAGGAAGACAAACCTAAGAGACTCTTAACTATAGGAAACAAACTGAGGGTTGCTGGAGGGGAAGTGAGTGGGGGGATGGGCTAACTGGGTGATGGACTTTAAGAGGGGCATGTGATATAATGAGCACTGGGTATTATATGCAACTGATGAATAACTGAACTCTACATCTGAAACTAATGATACACTATATGTTAATTAATTAAATTTAAATAAAATAAAATTTAAAATTCTCTCTGTTGCACCAAAGGTTGTGAACAAGGCTATTCATGGCAGCCTTATAAATAAACATTCAAACACACTCTCTCAACAAGCAAACGTATACTCAAACCTCAAAAGCAATTTTTAAAAATCTGGAACTCCCTCAAATATACATTAATTATAAATTATGATTTATTCAAACAGTGGAATATAAATCAGTGGTGGGTAATAAACAAATAAACGCTTCATGGATCAATATAGATGAAGCTCCAAAACATATTTTTGAGAAAATTAAGTATGTTACAATAAATATATAGATTGCAGCTTTATAAAGTTTAAAGGTGGGCAAAAATTACAATATATGTTATTAGGGATATATATGGTAAAAATTGTGTAAGACTGTTGAATCACAGATCTATACCTCTGAAACAAATAATATATTATATGTTAAAAAAAAAGAAGATAGCAGGAAAGGAAAAATGAAGAGGGGGAATCGGAGGGGGAGATGAACCATGAGAGACTATGGACTCTGAGAAACAAACTGAGGGTTCTAGAGGGGAGGGGGTGGGGGGATGGGTTAGCCTGGTGATGGGTATTAAAGAGGGCACATACTGCATGGAGCACTGGGTGTTATACTCAAACAATGAATCAACACTACATCAAAAACTAATGATGTAATGTATGGTGATTAACATAACATAATAAAAAAAACTGATGATGTAATGTATGGTGATTAACATAATATAATAAAAAATAAACTAAAAAAATAAAATGAGCTCAGGTTTTAAAATAAACAAATAATCAAACAACCAAAAAAAAATTAAAGAGAAGAATCACTTCCTTAAGTGATTTTCATAAAATGAAGTAGTTACTTTGTATGGCTGAAAGAGATGTAATCCAGGAAGAATACATATGCCTTTCTTGGCTGAGTGATAAATATATGGGGTTTTCTCATAATATTCATTTCATTTTTTGTACTATTTAGTATGTATGCAGAGTCCATAGTAAAAATGATATAGTGTTATATTTAGTCAGTGATATGAAAATTATTTATTTATTACTCTAGTATAGAACCTAAAACGTGAGTTCAGAGCACAAAGGCCAAGAATTACAAAATGTATTGCCCATTACTGATGAGCAGGTCCTCAGATAAAAGTTGTCTACCTAAAAACTTCATTATTACTTGTATTGCATTTATGTATTCCTGCTTTGTTTCTTATTTTAAATTTCACATTCTTAACTTCCTTTTTTTATTTCCTAATGCACATAATATTAAGGCAAATCTCTAAAAATGTATTTCTTATAAAGGTCCAATATCTTCTGTTTATCTACTTCTCCACTTTAATTTTAGAGATGCATTTTCAGAGCCCCTAGACATTTGTTCAAACAGTTCAATATCCTCCAGATTCAATAAACATACTACTATTGGTTCCAAATGTATTTTAAACAATTTGGATCTTACACATTATGAAAGTTGGCTGGATCAAAGATAACAGGGTTCATATCCAAAAAGCAAAGTGGTTAGATCAGGATAACTATAAAATAGATTGAACATCTAGACATGAAACATTTTGAAAGGAAATTTTCTATCATGGTACAATTTCTCAGTAGCTAACACCTGCACAACAGCAAACACAAACCCTCACAACACACACACACACACACACACACACACACACACACACACACACGGAATTAAATGAGCTAGCAATTGAAAGTGCTTGAAATGATGCCTATTGCTTAGTATATGCTTTGTGAATGCTTGCTAAATAAATAAATCCACACGTGAAAAGCTTATTTGGTATCAAAGATCCAAATCCCAAAGGTCTTGTAGGAGGTTTGCACCAATGGTTTTCATTTCAGGGAGAACTGTATTTCAAACAACTTCATGACCAACTTTCTTTTTTTTTTTTAAATATTTTATTTATTTATTTGACAGAGAGAGATACAGTGAGAGAGGGAACATAGCAGGGGGAGTGTGAGAGGGAGATGCAGGCTTCCCACTGAGCAGGGAGCCCAATGTGGGCCTAGATCCCAGGACCCTGGGATCATGACCTGTGCCGAAGGCAGACACTTAACGACTGAGCCGCCCAGGTGCCCCATTCATGGCCAACTTTGTACCTTGTTCTTTCCTCAAGTCCAGAGAAAATAAGAATACTGATATTTTACTTTTCAACCAACAGAGGCAGAAATAATTTAGTAAAATGACTTGAACATAGGTAAGAGAACACTTGTAATGAAGCAGGTGTTAGAATATTGTTCAAGAGACTAAAATTTAATGGTATATTTGAGGACTCATCTGATTACTTTGACAGCTTCTGAGAATGTAAAGAGTCTGACAGATTGTGCATAGGCAAAATTGCAGGCCAAGTTTTGCAAAGATTAATGAATTTATATGATGAATTTGATCAATGTATTCTTAAAATTAAGAAAGTTCATGTCAAACCTTTCCTTTTTATTTTCCTGCTGCCTACATCCACTCACCTATAATTTTTGCTGCCAGAAGAAACAAAAACAAAAGGCAAGTGAATTTATGCCTAAGTTATTGAGAATAAGTTACTTCATTTTTCCCTGCACAGCCAGATAATTTTGGAGAAAATAAAAATTATTAAATGCATATTGAAAAGAACTCAACACTTGACTGCTATCACTTGTCTTTCCAAATATGACTGCATCATTGAAATTCAGGCTCTCTCCTGGGGGAAACAGTTCAAAAGGTAACTTAAATGTGTTGGATTGTTTCCTTCTGAAAGAATGTATTATTTGGTAAATACTTGTGTGCTGTTACACCTCAACAACACCAAAAAATAAGATAACTTGACATAATCTTGTTCTGCGTGGAAATTATTTAATCTTTAAGAGATACTTAAACCATTTAAGCAAATAATTTCAAATAAAGAAGTTGACAAATATTATATATTGATGAAATCTCCTGAAAGCCTATAAAAATCTTTTCTGTTGTTAAAAAAAGAAGAAACCACTAATAATTATTGTAGGAAAGATACATTGATGATTTCTAAAATTGGTAGGTATTAAGGAGAAAGAAGATGTCTGCATAGTCTCTAAGTATCTCCCCACCACCACCACCACCACCCACCACCACCAGTTTACTAATGATTCAGGTGGTTTTAAGGCAAGGCCACAGACTCTTTACCCTGCCTTCAGGAGATATAGTTTAATGCACTTCCTGAGTGGGGCTGGAGATGTGAATGGTATTTATTTTCTTTCTGCCATTGATATGTTTTCTTGCAGTTTTTATGCTCCAAAATGCCTATATCTGAGAGTTAGTCAACTTTCATGGAGGCACATATAAAAGGTAATGTACCAAATAATCATTTATATTACAAGTTTCTGCTGTCCCAAAGCAACCGTGTCTGTGTAGGTATGTTAGAGTGGTACTCTCCAATTTGGTAGCCACTAGCCAATGTGAATATTTATTATTAGGTTAAAATTAGACATTATTTAAAATTTCAGTTCTTTGGTCATACTAGCTACATTTCAAATGCTCAGTAGCCACATGATACTAGTAGCCACCACACTGGATAGCACGTTTATAATATTCTATCACTATCAACATAGAAAGTTCTGTTGGAAAGTGCTGTGCTGGAGTAAAGGGAAAAAAAAAGTGAAGGAGAAATAGACACACTCCAAAGGTTCAAATGTCAAAATTTAATTGAGTTTTAAGAAATAGTTGCATAATGATTGCCAATATAATAAATCTGTAAGAAATTCCCTGAGGCTAATTTCTTGAGAATTCCCTGTTATGTCCAGAGCAGAAATTTATTGCTCTGCAGAGAACACATCTAATCATCAGATTTCATGTGCAGTGATTCCACATTCTGATAAAATCTAAGCCCTTAGTGTCATATTCATTGTCCACTAAAGGTCAATATTAGCCATCTGCAAAGTAATATGCATCAGATACTAATTAAATTTTAATAGGTGTCCAATATGGACAACTATTTTCTTTGGGGTTTCCTAGTTCCAGTTTACTCTCCACAGCACTGGAAGAGTTATCTCTCGTCTGCGGCCATACCATCCCGAAAAAGAGAAAGAAAAATAAATAAAGAAAAAGAAAATAGAAGAAAGGAATGATCTCAGGGTGGCTGGGAGGTGCAGTCAGTTAAGCATCCGACTCTTGGTTTTGGCTCAGGTTCTGATCTCAGGGTCATGAGATTGAGCCCCGCCTTGAGCTCTGCACTCAGCATGGAGTATACTTGGGATTCTCTCTCTCCCACTCCCTATGCCCCTCCCACTCAGGTGCTTGCTCTCTCTCTCTCTCTCTCTCAAATAAATAAATCTTTTTTTTTTTTTTTAAAGTAAAAGGATGCTTGGGTAGCTTAGTCGGTTAAGTGTCTGCCTTTGGCTCAGGTCATGATTCCAGGGTCCTGGGATGGAGCCCTACATTGGCCTCTCTCCTCATCAGGGAGTCTGCTTCTCCCTCTGCATCCCACCACTTGTGCTCATGCTCTCAATCTCTCTCTCTCAAATAAAATTTTATCTTAAAAAATTAATAAAATAAAATAAAAAATAAAAAAGACAAAAAGATGAGGGGAATGATCTCTTCTAACTTATAAAGGGAAAAAAAAAAGAAAAGAATGTTGGATTTTTTTAAGATTTTATTTATTTCTCAGAGAGAGAGAGAGAGAGAGCACAGAGCAGAGGGAGTGGCAGGCAGAGGGAGAAGCAGGCTCCCCGCTGAGCAAGGAGCCCAATGCCGGACTCAATCCCAGGACCCCTGGATCATGACCTGAACCATCGGCAGACGCTTAACTGACTGAGCCACCCAGGTGCGCCAGGATGTTGGATTTTGATGCACGAATCCAGAATTTTGCAGTCTAAGAGGTAGGGCACTGCAATATTCATTCCTTTTCAGTAGTCTACAGGAAGGGGTGGAGGTGGTAGGAAGGGTAAGCTGTTGGAAAAGGTCACTAATGCAGGAATGATAACTACTTATGTAGGTATCATTTTTTCAAGTCATTTCTTTTTCAAACTCTTTTCAGGGTAAAGTTTTTAAAACATGGGGCTAAGAATGTCATTAGCCTTCAAATGTACCAATACCAAACCAAAAAAGCATAAAAGGATCAGAAAAATGACAATGATGGCATCAGTCCATTTGTTCTTCACTAAATACTATGGGAAGGTAAGCACAAATTTAAATAATAATATGTTGATTCAGGAGTTATAATAAGGACTCTGACCATCATGAAGACATGAATTTATTTATTTATTTTTTGTTTTTAATAAATATGTTATTTATTTATTTGAGAGGGAGAGCACAAGAGGGGAGGAGGGTCAGAGGGAGAGGGAGAAGCAGACTCCCCACTGAGCAGGGAGCCCGATGCAAGGCTCAATCCCAGGACCCCGGGATCATGATCTGAGCCGAAGGCAACCACTTAACCAGCTGAGCCATGCAGGCACTCAAAAACATGAATTTAGAGAGCAATTAGAGTTCATGTGAACCAACTTTATTTTTCAGATGAGTAAAATGAGATTAAGGGAAGGTAGGGAAACACTTGATTCATCACCTGGACTATTGATATCCATCCAATGTTTTAATATTCTGGTTATTTGACATTTAATATTTTATCAAAGAATAGTGTTAAATACATCATGGGAGAATTACAAGTTATTTGGATCTTCTGGGACATTAGTTTCTACATTTTTCAAACTGCTGTCCATTTTGGCAAAATTCCATATAAATAGACCAACTGCAAATTCTTTTGGGGAAAAATACAAAACAAGAAAGTCTTCATTAAGATTTATAAAAGAATGTTGAAAATTTGTGAATTATAGAAATAATGAATCACATAAAATAATTCACTGTCAGAAAAAAAATCTAGATATTATTGTAGAGTACCCACCTGTAAGTGCCATCGTAATATACATTGTACATTAAGAATCTCTGCTCTAGACTGTTTCTTCTTCAGTACAAATAAGAGATATGCACAACAGAATGACACATAATATATTTTAATTCACAAGTTATTATTATAGTTTTTAATCATTAGGGAAGAGTGTTAATTGATACTTAATTGGGTGGGTGTTTGATTTGGCTGACTATAGTAAGACAAATTGAGCTAATTCCTAATCATGATTTTGATTCTTGTTTCCTTAAGAATGCATTAATCTATTCAAAATATACGTGTTGAGTGCAATCCATAAGGGTAGTAAAAAGTAGGAGAAGGACCATGAAATTTGTAATCTGATAGATCTGAGTTTTATAGCTTGTTCTGCAATTTATTAGCTCTGTAACCTTTAAAAAGCCATATAAAATTTTCTTAGCTGTAGTTGTTTTGTTTGAAAGAACTTTCTTCACAAGATTGTGATGAGATTTAAACACTATGTTGAGTATAAAGATGTTCAATAATGGTAATTACTCTTATTTGTCACTGAATTTTAAGTATAAGCAGGAAGACATTCTAAAAGCTCAGTCGCTAGTGGTGAGAATAAAATAACATAAATCAGAATTCAATATCAATTCAGTATAGGCACAAGAAGTGAGCCAGTTTCTAAATTACCATTGTGAAAGTTGAAAACTTCTTTCCTTGGGGATTTTCCAGTTTGGGATCTGATCTTCTGTCTAGTTACAAACCCCAAAACTGTGTCTGCCGCTGGTAGGCATTTTAAGACCAAACAGCTTTTATTTGTATTTGTATCTGTGGAATACACAGATTAAAAAAAACAAAATTATTATTAAAGACATTGCTTATTTCAAAATTTAGAAGGGATAGACAGAAATATGTTTAGGCTGGTATTACTCCCTGGACAAGAAGATAAAATTAAAAAAAAATTAGTTTGTCTATATCTTACTACAAGGATCCTTGACTATTTTTTAGTTCTAGGCTAGCTAGATGTTAATTTGAAATTATATGATATTTGTTTTTCATGAGCATGTAGTTTATTTCCACAGCTGGATGCTAATAATGCAATGAGGATAAATATAACCTAAATAAAAAGGCCCCATTTTTGGTCCTGATGCCTGAGTTAGCACTTGTAAATCCTCAGAAACCTCTTTTCTAAATATTAAGGAAAAAGCACAATGATTGAGAATTGTTTCATCTGTGTTTTAACTCAGATATAAACCTTAGACTGATGGTGGGGTTAGAGTCTATTTTTATGAATAATAAAGCAACATTTGAAGGAAAAAAATTAAATATATTTGAGTTAACCTTGATTAACAAATGACTATAAATCATTTCTTTATAAATTGGAATCACACTTAGTTTTCATATTTGTGGATTTTCCAGGGAAGAATTCAGGACAAAGACAGAAACAACTCCTGATCTCTTTGGAATCTGTAACCTATGTGTGATATTACAAAACACCAAGTTGTGGCTTTTAGTTGAACTAACCGGAAATATGTTTACCATATGAACATCTTTTTCTTAATTTTTAAAGTATTTTATTTATTTATTTATTTATTTATTTATTTATTTATTTGAGAGGAAGGGGAGGGGCAGAGGGAGAGAGAGAATCTCAAGCCGACTGCACGCTGAGCTTGGAGCCTGACTTAGGGTTCTATCTTAGAACCCTGAGATCATGACCTGAACAGAAATCAAGAGTCAAATGCTTAACTGACTCAGCCAACCTGGCACCCTCATCTTTTTTTTCTTAAACCTCATTATATGAGGAGACATATATTGCATATGTACCCATGTTGTACACATGATCTATTTCTCTTTATAACCACGGTATAAGTGGAGTACTATTTTGTATTCCTTATTTTAAAATAAGGTCAAGTATCTTCCCTAAAGTCATAGAGCTAGTAGACGTCAGATCTGGGATTTGAGCTCAGGCATAGTGGCTGAAGTATCTGTGTTCTGCTCTTAGCCACTATACATGACCTCTCCCAATTATAATTTAGGGTAAATCACTTGACATCTTTACATGTCATTTGCCTCATCAATAAAAATGGGAAATTACTAGTACCTTCTTCATAGGGTTCTGTCTGGAATATAGTAACTTTGCAGTCTAGGTGTTAGTTATTACTGTGTTCTGTGTAATGGGAAAGGGAGACATTTAACAACTCAATTATGTGTTTTTAATGCTTCTAATTCTACTCTAAATGCATGTGTATTGGGGGGAAATCTGGCAATAGCTCTAAGTGTCTAGTACTGCCATATCCTATAGGAAATTTGAGAGTATACAGCTGATTCTCCTACCATTAATTATTCAATAGCCACTCTGTCAATATAAGGGTAGTTGAAGAGGCTATTAATGAGGATTTCTTTGAAGAATTTTCTGTGAGCTATGCCTGTATCCCCTGGGATTTGAGACATGCAGTTACTGGTGTCTGACCTTTGCTGGATATAATGGTTAATTTATTGTGTGGTTTTAAGACTGGCCACTTTGGTGTCCAGATTAAACATTGTTTCTGGGGGTCTCTGTGAGGGTGCTTCCAGATGAAATTAGCATTTGAATTATAGACCTAGTAAAGTAGACTCTCCAGTGTGGGTGGTCATCTTTCAATCCCTTGAGGGCCTGAATAGAACAAAAGGTGGATTTGCACCTTTTTCCTGCATCACAGACTGATCTGGAACACCTCATCTTTTATTCTCCCAACCCTTGACTGGGATTTATGCCATTAGTGCCCTTGATTCTGGGATCTTTGGACTTAGACTGAATTATACAACTAGCTTTTCTGGATCTCTGGTTTGCAGCTTCTCAGCCTCCATAGTCCAGTGAGCCAGTTCCTCATGATTCTAGAGGAATAGAATGTTAAGGATGAGTTTTCTGAATTGGTTCTGGTGTTTTTGAATTTGGCTCCCTAGTCTGATTAGATTTAAAGACTCCAGTAACTCCATTTGCAGTATTAAAGAGAGCACTGATTGTGATCTGTTCATAGAGATACACAAATGATCTGCATCGGATATATCTCATTGACTTCTTTTAAGAAGCCAGGAACTAGGTGACTATTTCTATATGATACTTTCAAACATTGTTGGAAAACTAATGAATATAATGACATTGGTTGGTTGTTCCTAATATTCCTGGGCAAAGAGGTGGAAAAAAAAAAAGAAGGGATAAGCTCAGGGATTAGAATTCCCAGCTCTAGGGCAGCCTAAATGACCTAAGAGCTTCTAAGTGTTCCTGAAGGAGAGCCTTATGTCCTGTAGCCACTGGACTGAAGCTACTGAAAGTCAATGCAGAACCTATCCTGTGGCTGAATGACAATGCAAGTTGAACTCTCAGCCTCACAGGGTGTCTATTGTTCAAGTGAGGGCACTGACTGGGAAAGAATGAGATCCTGTAAGTTGGGGTGAGGAGGTGTGGGAAGACAGGGGCTGGGGCGCATTGGGCCTCTAAATTCTGATGAGTCTTCTTTCCCAGTGGAAGAGGTTTCCCCAACCCTGATGGAAGCATACACTGGAAAAAAAATATGTATATGTGAAAGGGTGGCTCCATGCGGCAGATCCAAAAGAGAAAAAAAAAAAAAAAGAAGGGGTGAAGGAGGGGGGCATGGTGAAGAGAAAGAGAGAGGAAAAGAGATAGGTTGGAAGAGCAGTCTATGTCTTCACAGAAGGTGAAACAAGAGTATGAATTTTGTAGCCAGACCTGGATTTTACAAAAGAGGATCAGCCTGGCGTCATGTTTAAAAGAAATCCATTCCAAAAAACCACTTGTAATGATGTGCTGATAAATCGACTCTTTGAAAAATAAAAAAGGAATACCAATTTGTATCATTTTCCAATCTCTGTGGTATAAATAGGTATAAATAATCCCACCATAGCCAACTTCAAGCTACCAATATGACACGGGAGGGGGCATGACCCAGAGAAGAGATGCATACGGTCAGCTCTCTAGTCAGTGTGAGCTAGATCTAGCATAGCACTGGAGTGTGCAGGGAGATTTGAAAAGCAGCCTACCAGTGAAGACATTGCCTTCATCAGAGGAATTACTATTAGAGACCCACTCCTGGGAACCTCAGAGGAACTAAAAGGCCAGCTCTTGTGCATCCACCATATCTAGATAGCATCAAAACTAGACTACAGTTGTAGTCTAGTCAAGGAATTCCCTTTCTTCTTCACCCCACTTCCTGTTCAGCTTGAACTCTGATGGATCACAGTGACTGGGGAATAGGTAGACAAGTTCCAGAGAGGAATTGAAGACTGACCATACTTCTGTGCACCCCCACCCCCCTTAGGTTCCCATCCTGAAGAAAGGACAAAATGTTGGAGAGACTGGAAAACTCCATGTTGGATAGAGAACCAAGTTTCATTTTCTACTGGGGGTGGACTTTTTTAAATTACTAAACAACTAAGAAGTGACAAGAAAAGCTATGTGAACTGCCTGGGATTTCATCTAAGGAAGTTATAGAAAAAATAAAGTTTGTTTTTGATTGCACCTGCCATATCAGTTATAGCTCCACTGAATCTTCTATGCCTGATCAATGCCACATGAGATTACGTTAAGAGTTCTGGATTGTTTCTGCTTTCATTTGTAGATAATATGATTCCTTTTAATAATGAAGAATTACAGAGAGGTAAGCAAACCAAATTAGGATGATGATTTATGTAAATGTGTCAAAATGAAGAGAGTTTGTCTGTGGGAAAGTAGAGACATCTCTATGAGCGTGTGTAATTATATTTGCTCCCAAATTGCTCTGTAAACTTTCTATCCTATTTGTATACCTCAATCCCAGTTTTCCTGAGAAACTACAGGTACCTGTTTATAGAATAAAATATTTTCTAAAAAAAGATTGCATATATACTATTTGATGCCACCATATTCAGCAAATATAGAAAGGGATCTGATTGGATGACAGGGGTATCTTGTGAAACGTCCTGTATTTATACATAAAATCACAGACACGTGAAGATTCTCAGCAGAGCCAGTATGTCTGTAATGCTCTACCTTCAAAATGTAAAAATCCAGGCTCTCTTCCCAGCTCTGCTACAGCTGCTATATGATTTAGGCAGCTCTCTTGACCACTCTGAGCTTTCTACATAAAATGTTCCCTACTTCAGAGAATTCCAATTTGTACCCTAGTGCTCTAAAGGCCTTCTTCTCAAATGTTGCTATAAACCATTACATCATTTCTAGTCTTGTCACTAGAACCCATACCAAATGGTCATAAGTTTAATTCTTCAGTCGACTGGCTACCTGCCCACCTTCAAACATACTTAGCATACTTGTATTCTTAGGTCTCTGATAATTGACTTGCAGCCTTTAATACTTATATCTTATATAAACTGGAAAGGGAATATAACGTGCATGAAAACAATTATTTTTGAGTCTTAAGAGAGTAACAATAACTTTGAAAGTGTTAAAGGCAAGGAGGTATTTGTATCGCTACAGTATCTCCCAACCAGTTTGATGTCTTTCTTTTTTCTTTTGTCACTGAAATGACTGTTTTCAAAAATTGGTCATCAGAATTGACCTGTTGTTTGATGTTATAAAAGTACAATCTATGTTACTCTGAGGGGGACTGTTTCCTATTAAGGGCCATTGATCCACAGAAAATAAATCAACTGAAAGCTGCAGAAGTATACACAGAGCTTATCAACAATCCATTTCTCATCTAAATTAAAAAAGGCAAATGAAATGGTTATTTATACACAAAACATATATCATCTCTAAAATATGTTATTTTAATAGCATGCCAGTTAAAAGAAAGAAAGGTAAAAGGAAATACTAGAGACAGA
The DNA here is from genome assembly GCF_037043125.1 of Eumetopias jubatus. Classification (NCBI taxonomy): domain Eukaryota; kingdom Metazoa; phylum Chordata; class Mammalia; order Carnivora; family Otariidae; genus Eumetopias; species Eumetopias jubatus. The sequence continues at coordinate 23,819,160 of NW_028274819.1, read as the reverse complement.
AAAAGAAAAAGAAATTAACATATATGCCAGAGAATGCTATACAAAGGCCAGAGGAGAGAATCATGTTTCTATACATAAATGTAAAGGGGAAAGAGAATTGCAGATACCAAAAAGGACATGCAGTTTGGTGTTTATGTGTGGGTATGCGGGTGGGGGTGTGTGCCCACATACTTACCAGAGAGTCTAAAAAAGGAGAAATAGATTTCTATATAGCAAAAATATTTCCTAGAATAATAGCTCCTAACTACAGTTCTTATTAAAGGCATGTTTTATTCTCATTCTTACAGGAATAGTAATAATAAAAAGAGACAATTTCTTGACCCATGTATTGTGCACTTTATTAAATTAAGTTGCAGGCTGACATCTTCCAGCTACCACCCACACTTGACAAGTAAGCCAAATTTCAGTTCTTTCATCAATTTGACTCTTCATGCCTTCAATGCCATTCCTGGAGCAACAGTATAACAATAACATTTTTAGCAAGAACACTTTCACACATATTTTCTTTTAGATAATTGGCTTGTCCCAATGACCATGTTTAAAAAACTCTACTGGTCCATGATCATTACATAGTGACATTTCCTGTGGACAGGCATCTGAAGTTACAGGTTCACAAGTCAAATCTATTTAGAGAGACAGGAAAGAAGTTGGAGTTTGGGTTTAGGTACATATAGCTTAAAATTCAAGGTCTATTACTTACTAAACATTTAATTTTATGTAGACTTCTTAAGCATTCTGATTTATTTTCCTGTCTTTAAAATGAAGATAATGGTATCATTTCAAGTAGGTCATTGTAAGGATTAGAGCTGATAGATGTATAATTCCTTCAATGTAAAGGCACCCTGTAAAAGGGTAGTAGTAACTCTTGCCATTGTTACAGTATGCATAAAATGGAGCACAGGATTTTTTTTTCATTTTCTTATTTTGAAAATTATTAATATGAGAGCTTTAGTGTTTATATCTAGTTTACATTTAATTGTATGTGAATATATATATATTCTAATTATATGTAACTGGAATATGTAATATACTCAATATATTACTCAGCAACTCCTGATGAGAGGTATTTTTAAGATATTATAAGTATGAGTTTACTATCACTTTCTAAGGGTTATATTCTGGGTATTAGATGCAATTAAATTGGGTATTAGATGATACTTCATAAATTTATGATTGGTCTTTGACTGGAATGTATCATCAGAATCTCTAGCAAGACAAAGCCACGTATATATATTTTAGTTGTTTGTTTGTTTTTTTAAAGATTTTATGTATTTATTTGAGAGCAAGAAAGAGTGTGCACAACCAGGCAGAGTGGCAGAGGGAGAGAAACAAACAGATCTGCTGAGTAGGGAGCCCGACGTGGGACTCAATCCCTGGACCCTGGGATCATGACCTAAGCCAAAGGCAGACACTTAACTGACTGAGCCACCCAGGTGCCCCTAGTTGTTTTTTTGTTTTTTTTACTATTTCTTCTTAAGTCTTCAAAGTATATGTTACATATTTTCCTCTATGTAAGTTAAGCAAACTTATAATTTCTACTTCATTCAAATGGATTTTATTACATTTATTTTTATTTCTTATTTTTAGAGAAAATATTTTCGTGTGAAATATGAATATCTAAATATCTTACCAGGTTTATTATTGCTTTTCTTTCACCTGTGTAAGAGAAGACTTGGTTGCAACTAAATGCTATCCACACTTTTTTTCAGCTTTACCTTTATCCTGTTTCAAGAAAAGAAACATCACTTTATTAGAACATGATTTAAGGAGAGTATTGACACTGTGGTGTTTGCACTACAGTCGCAGGACATCTAATTCAATCATATATGTCTAAACTAAGTATGACTATTCAGGCAAATTTGTGTATGTACACAAATTTATAAATAGTCAACTCTTCAGTTATGGTACCAAGAGTAGTTGGGCAGAAGCAAGGGCTTATGGAATCTAAATTTAATTATTTAATTTTACCATCTATTCAATTATGATTATATTTTAGTGGGCAAGCTTCCCTGACATTTCAACTTCAGTTAGAGTTAAAATGTACTTATTCTCCCCAAAGCCATACCTGCTGATGGAAGAATTAATTTCCCATTTGTAATTGGGAATCTACTGTGTTTATGCATGGCTAATTCTATACATACAGAAATATCCCCAGGAAAAAAAAAATGCCTCTTCTCCTTTTATCTTAAATATTTGGGCAGTTTGGCACCATTTATTTTATACTAATGGGGATTTGCAAATTTCATTACAATAACATTGTGAAACTATTGTAATATACATTTCCCCAGCCCCAGCACCAAATTTTGATTCAATCTGTTTGTTCAAATAAAACACGCTATAGATCTTTTGAAGCAGATGGTGCAGATTCTTATTCTGAAACAAGAAAGCAAAATTGCTGCATTTCAGAAATAATGCAATGTTTTTACATTAGAAAAAACAAAGATACAAATGTTTCTTAATGAGATGTGCTATTCAATAAAAAGCTAATCCAGATACCAAGTATTGTACTTTGTGTTGTACGGGAAAACATACCATCAGCTTCAGAAATATCAAAATGCTGGTTCTCACTTTGGGATATTAAATCATAAATTATTTTAGTTTTGTTCACCAGTTAGAATAGTATTCATACTATTTATTATTTCATATTATATATCAGCAATTATGCTCCTTGTAAATATACCATCTTAGTTTGCTCAGGTTGCCATAACAAAATAGCTGAAGCAACAGAAGTATACTTTCTCACAGTTCTGGAGACTGGAAATTTCAAGAGCAAGGTTCGGCAGGTTTTGGTTTCCAGTGAAGGCACTCTTCTTGACTTGTAGACAGCTGCCTTCTACTGTGTACTCATTTGGGTTCTTCTCAGTGCATTGGAATGGAGAGACACAGAGAAGAGAAGTGGGGGCAGAATTTGCTAGCTCTCTGGTGTCTCTTCCTAAAGGCCTTTCTTTCCATACAGTAAGATTAAAGGTTAGGGCTTTAATACCATTATTTTAGGGGGACACAAACATTCTTCTAACCAGGTGATATAGAACCATGTAGTATGGCTAAGAGCAAAAGTTTTCAAATCAGAAAGACAATTCAAAGCCTGGTTCTTCCATCTGTCTGTGACTATGGCAAAGGCATCTTCTGTCATCTTATCGGAATCACAGAATTGTTCTAAGTGATTAACAAAATCCGTGTAAACAGAACTCCACAAGACTGCCATTTTCTGATTTCATGTGTAAGGAGCTTGTACATTTCCACTCTGTCCGAACAAGAAAGAAACTGAAGAGAATGAAGAATCAACATCTCTTCTTAAATTTGTAACAGCAAGAAGGACACAAGGTAAACCACTTCCCCCAAGATTGAAGAGAAAGGTGACTATAGGGAGTCATGGCTTCTAGGAGCAGAGACTCAAAAGCAAAAACCTTTGTGAGAACCAGTAACAGAGTAGGAAAATCTGATATGTAATAGTCACTGAGGCTTATTTGAATAAGTCTGAGAGTTAAAAACTCCAGAGGGACCCAGGTAAGGGGAGTTTTATCTCCAAGAGTTTGACCAGGTCCTGTCAGTAAATATTGGAGAAAAATCCCCTCCTGCTTCCATTAGGGGGAGAGGGAAAAGGAATCATTTGAAATACACCAGAGAACTCTATTCTTTTCAAAAAGACCTGCCCTCAAGGGAAACTGCTTAATCAGACTTAACCTGCTAGGATGTAATGAGAGCCTAACTGCCTTGGGGGGAAGGCAATGCCAAATTCCAGCTAAGTTTAGCCTTCCACGTGGGAGAAGGGAAAAACCCAACTCCAGCCCACTGTACTATCCTGTCCTGGAAAAGAACTGAGAAACACCTGTGAAGTTCACAGTCCAGAGGCATAGTCTCCCTGAGAGACTGAGATTTAACCATAGGACCATGGAAGGCTTCTACTCCTCCAGCACTTCACCACCATATTACTAAAGGCCCATTTATAGCAGTTCCTTTGCATCATATCTGGTTATCAAGAAAAAAAAAAAAAGCAAAAAACAAACAAACAAAAAACACAAGGCATACCAAAAGGCAGAAAACAAAATTTGAAGTGACAGAGCAAGTATCAGACCTAGACATGACAAGGATGTTGCAATGATCAGACTGGGAAATTAAAACAAATAGTATTAATATCTAAAGATTCTAAAGGATAAGGTAGACAGCATACAAAAAACAGGTGGGCAGTTTAAGCAGAGAAGTGGAAATGCAAAGAGAGAACAACAAAGATGGTAGAGAGCAAAAACTCTGTAACAGAAGTGAATGCCTTTGATGGGTTTATAAGCGGAAGACACAGCTGAAGAAAGAATTTCTGAGCTAGATGTTTCAATACAAACCTCAAAAACTGAAAAGCAAAGAGAACAAAGACTGAAAAAGGAATACAGAACAGAATATCCAAGGATTGTGAGAAAACTCACAGGGAGAAGAAAGAGAGAAAGAAAGGAACAGAAGAAATATTTGAAAGAGTAATGACTGAGAATTTCCCCCAAATTAATGTCAGACACCAAATTACAGATCCAGGAAGCTCAAAAAACACCAGATAAGTAAATGCCAAAAAAAACTACATCTCTGCATATCATTTTCAAAGTTAATAAAAAACCCCACAAAAACAAAATCTAAGATAAAAAAAGAAATCCTGAAAGGAGCCAGGGGGAAATACACCTTACCTATAGAGGACCGACTGGAAGAATTGTATCAGCTTCTTCTCAGAAACCATGCAAGCAAGAAGAGAGTGGAGTATTTAAAGAGTTAAGAGAAAAAATACACAAACTTAGAATTCTGAACCTTATGAAATTTTCCTTTAGAAATAAAGGAAAAATAAACACTTTCCCAGCTAAATTAAAAAAAAAAAGAAGATAGCAGGAGGGGAAGAATGAAAGGGGGGAAATCGGAGGGGGAGACAAACCATGAGAGACTGTGGACTCTGAGAAACAAACTGAGGGTTCTAGAGGGGAAGGGGTGGGGGGATGGGTTAGCCTGGTGATGGGTATTAAAGAGGGCACGTTCTGTGTGGAGCACTGGGTGTTATGCACAAACAATGAATCATGGAACACTACATCAAGAACTAATGATGTAATGTATGGTGATTAACATAACAATAAAAATATTTAAAGGAAAAAACAAAACTGAGGGAATTAGTTGCCAGTAGACCTGCCTTCCACGAAATGTTAAAAGAAGTTCTTTAGCGAGAAGGAAAAAAGTATGGGTCAGAAACTCAGATCTACATAAATAAAAGAAGAGTATCAAAGAGGAAATAAATGAAGATAAAATAAAAACCTGTGCTTTTCTTATTCTTAATTAAACTAACAGATAACAGTTTGTCCAAATTTATACCAACAATACATAATACACAATATGTATACGCATTATATGTGCTTGTATACACACACACATATAGGCACACATACATGTATATATATACTTATATGCTTGTGTATACTTATATGTAAGTGAAATGAATGATAACAATGATACAAAGAGCAGGAGGAAGGAATTAGGATAGTTTTGTTATTACAAAGTACAGTAACTGCAAAGTGGTATAGTGTTATTTGCAAGTCATCTTGGATTAGCTGTAAATGTATATTGTAAACTCTGGAGCAATAACTAAAAAAATGTTAAAAAAAGAAGTATAACTAATATCCTAAGAGAAGAGAAAATGGAATCATATAAAATGTTTAATCAAAATCACAAAAGGCAGAAAAAGAGTAGAAGACAAACATAACAAAGACAAGAAAATGAATATGGTAGATAGTAATCAATTAAAATAATGACCATGATTATTATAATGATTCATTAATATTATCATCATTAGATTTGCAGATATTTTAAAAGATAAGTCAACAGACTCTCTCATATCTAGATAGAAGTTAAATGATGAGCTTTTATAATAAGCGGGAAAAAAAAGAGTATAGAAAGGGAACTAAAATATATTAAGTGACAAGTATGTGCTTAGAGTACTACTTTATATTTTAAGTATTATCCTTATAGTAAATGAAATGTGGTTCTTCCCTATAAGGAACAGACTTTGTTACATTCATTTAATACTTAGCCATTGAATTATTCTGCTTCAGTCCTCCACTCATTGTATTGGTAGGAAATAAAATCCAATAATGTTTAAGTATCTCTTGTGCCCCAGATGCTTATATAAGATCCGAAGCTTACGTGGGGTTGTTGATGCCTCTCCTGCCCCAGGTCACATTGCTCCAGCTCACCTCTTAATGTGGCCACGGGTGTGGTGGACAGTTATCTACAATTTCAGACTTATGCTGACAGTGTCCCCCATGATACACGTGCTGTGTCTCTATCCAGTTCTCCACCCAGGACCCAGGATTTTCTCTCAGATCTTAGAAGTCCATTTATAATGAGATATCCAATAGAGAAAGCAGTAAGTTGGAGACAGAGTATTTCACCATTCATACACACAGACACACATGCTCACATACATATATACAAACACATGAAGCCGATTCTTATTTTGTGGGGTTATTGTTATGGATTGAATGTATACCCCAAAATTCATATGTTAATGTCCAAAGCCCCAGTGTTTTAGGATTTCCTGCCAATGTCTGACTTCCAGCCTCCAGAACTGTCAGAAATAAACCTTAGATGAGAATGTGTCCATCGTGCAATTCGTTTTTTGGATACGCACATGCACATGTCCACGAATGAACTCAAAAGCACCACAGATACTAATTTGAGGATTAAAAATAAATTCTAGCAGGTGAATTTGAAAATGTGGAATTTACAAATAATGGGCAATTACTTATTAGTCATATTTTAATGTATTTTAACTTACAAATATGTGTTTCTCTAAATATCCACAGATATTTACCCATTCCCTAAACATACATGGTCCAGATCAGTTGAAAAAAAAAAAAACACACACAAAAATCACTCTCTTTATGTCATAGAAACAAATTGAAAATAGCTTTCTTTGTTCCTTGGGGAATGAAGGATGACACAATATGTGGAAATTATTGTTCAACTGCCATGTATTATATATCCAAATAGAGGCTGATTAGAACCCTAGATGGGCTTTATAGTGATTCACAATAAAATGTTATTACCTTTCATAAAAAGTAAGTATGAATAGATTTTGTTGCTATACTAATATCCCCTTTAACACAATATGATTTTAAGATATATGAACCTTTTTTATTTGTACTTAATTTAGCCACTATTTGAATTTGAAATAACAAGATCTTAATGTTTTGCTAAAACATCTTCAAAGAATTTTTACATCAGTGTATCTCTTTCTTCCTTTTCACCCCCACATTCCTTTGACAATCTACTGTCCACTGAGATTTAAGTCTCTAGACTAGTTTACTTAGGAAAGCAAAGGATGAATAGAAATAGTAACTTCATATGGAGATCATTTGCAGGCTCACTAACTCCGTTTCTTCTGCTTTTTTTCTCATACAGGAAATATTTTTGAATTGTTAGAATATGAAGGCCCTGATTTTTTTTAATTTTAATATGGAAATGAATTTCTGACTCAAGAAAAAGCTGTCAATTTTTAAATGTATTTGGCTTCTTCCATATACATCCCTGTGAATCCTTTATATTCCTGCTTAGTCCCTTATGGAAATATATTATTTATATTGAAGAAGGAGCTGACACTCTACTGTACCTCTTTCTCCAAATCACTTAATTTTTAAAGATAGGATAAAGGAAAAAAACATGTTTACTTGAAAGTCCAGTTTTTTGAGCTAAGCATTTGCTTTTCACCTGTGTGTATTTTCTTTGCTTTCACCCCTGAAACAAAGTGAGAAAGGAAAAAGAAACAAAGGTACTACAGAAAAGACTTATTACTCTATCTGGCATTTTTGCTACTATTTAGACAAATCATGAAAACTTAAAATTATAAAGATCAAAATAGCTAAGACCTTGTCTGAAGAGGCTCCATGAACCATTTAATGCAGTGAGCTTAGAGGAAAGGAAGGAATGCTTAATTTTGCATTATGTATTAGAACATCTCATGGTCCTGTAGAGCAAATTGCTCCATAGACTGGGATTTTCTTTCAATGTTTATTATCAGTATCTCCCTGGGAAAAAAATCTGATCAACTATAAAAATAAAGGTGGATGATTGGTGAGGTTGGATAATGTATGGCATCAGAATGGCCAAGACTCTACCCATTATCTCATTTCCCCAAATCTGCCTGCAAATGATGACCTATTCTTCACAGAGCAGAGAAACTAATTTCTGAAATCCTTCCATACTTTTGTGTGGTATAATAAAAAGACTGCTTTACTAAGAATCAGTATTTTACAGCAGTATTTTGCACTATTAAATTTTGCACCTAGAAGTTAGAAGCTGTTGGACTTTGGTAGTCATTTTCCTTCTAAGGACCCAGTTCCCTTAACTGCTTTAATGGATGCAGTAATACTTCCTGTTTTAAGGTATAGAATTTTGGTATTAAATGAATGGTGCTCTATAAGTGTCAAGCTGCTCAACGGGTGTTGTTCTTTGGAATATTTAGGCAATATAATTTGAGTAATTCACACCCGAGAAATAAAAAATGTGTAACCAAATATCAAATTGTAATTTTGAAAAAAATCTCTGAAATAGAAAAAAAAAAACTCCCTCCTCAAAATCACCATATGTAAAATTTACAAAGGAAGTCAATCGGAAATGGTGCCATGACTTTTGGACCTTTGGACTAAACAAGGCAATAAAAATGGTTTGGACCTGAAGATATTCTTCTGGAAAGAGTGATAGACTTTAAGTTGTCATCTCACTTCATGTGGGAAGGAAGGAAGAGACTGACTCTTGTTTCTATCTAAGATAGTTGACCAACATATCTGCCTACCATTTTCCCCACCCCAAGGTTAGATTTACCAACAGTGAGAATTTGGTTGCCCTTCAGAGCAAAAATTATTGTTTATTACAATATTACTTATTATTTCTGATTGTGTATTATGTGCATGTAATTTTGGCTGAGTGCTTGCAAGCTTTGAAGCTTCATTCATGGCTTACTGGCAGAAAGTCCATGAGTATAGTTCTTCCATTTGGAGCACAGAGACAGAACAATTTTCCCTGGGTCACTGGCATACAGTATTGAATTCAGAATATAAATTCCAGTCACTGTCCACCTTGTCAAATACTTGTTGTATTCCTATACATAAATGTCAGATTTTACGGAATTGGGTCAAAATTGACCCTTATGGTAGTCATTGTAAACTTTTACAAGCTGGCTGTGTCTTTTGCCTCATCTCTCCTGTGATTTCTGAGGCATAGTCTAACCATAATTCAAAATCATTTTATTTGGATCCTAGGTCATGAAGTTCATCCAAATTCTCAAGTTTTTCTATTACTGGTTCCTATGCCGGTGGTTCTAAAGCTTGCTTTCTTCAGAGGTCTACTAACATTGTGCTTGTACCCCTGACAAGAGTATTTGCAATAACAGAACCCAGCATTGGGCTTGAATTAGGTTTAGGAAATCTGGGAATAACATCTCAATAATTATACAAAGAGACTTTAATTTGTTAATGAAGAGGAAGTGAAAACTATTTTTTCAGTCTACTTCTTTTCAATGTTTTTTCCCTAAATTTAGCAAGCTTTTGCCTCTCTGAATAAATTATCTGCATGGAACGTAGAGTTTCAAATAACACATATCTCATGATTTGCAAATTTGAATTCTTCATTCTTTCAAAAATACTGCTAAGATGTTGCACTATTCCAGTGATCACAGTGCCTCATAATTGAAGATCCATTTTCATATCACCTAGTTTCATAATTTGACTCAGGATAGCATAGAGGAGGGTGTTAACCTGGGTGTACCTGACCATTACTTATCTCAGAGAAGCCTCCTGGCCTCCTCAAATTCTTTTTTTGGGGGGGGCTCCTCAAATTCTGAACCTGTTGAAGCTGGCCCAATATGACTTAATTTCTAAATGTTATCATAGTACCCACTTTTCTTTTTTGCAGATTTTTTTTTTTTTTGAGAGAGAGACAGAGAGTGAAAACAGGGGAAAGAAAAGAGGGAGAGGGAGAGAGAACCTTAAGCAGGCTCCACCCTCAGCACTGAGTCTGTCCTGGGGTTCGATCTCACGACCCTGAGATCACGACCTGAGCCAAAACCAAGAGTCAGACACTTGACTGAGCCACCCAGGTGCCCCACAAAACACTTTTCAGAAAGCAAGAAACTATTCTAAAAAGATATCTATCATTTATGCTTATCCTTTAAACAACATTACAGGGAGGATCCTATAGGAAAATCCACAAAATACTTTTTCTTTTCTCAATTTCTTCAAGCCTTTTATTTTCTAGAGATTCTTTTTTCACCCCTACCACCTCCTCTATATTTCCTGGGCAGTGTACTTCCTTCTCTGGGTTCCTCCTTTGCTAATTATCCTAGCGCTTTGCTATGTAGATAATTTAGTACCTCTTGCTAAATTGTTCTAGTTCTCTTCCTCCTCTCAGATTCTGTACTTTTCTGATTATTCTTTGATTCTGCATCACAAAAGGCAGGAACGAAAATAGTTACTTATTACAGTCTTTTCTTTCGAGAGCACTGTAAATATTTCTGCTTATACTGTTTTCTTGTCACAAAAACTATACCAATCAAGAGATAGAGATTATGTGAGGGTGTGACAAGGTGTTTTCATAGGATTGATTAAAATATATATGAAAATGGTCATTTTACCAGCTATTGGGAAGTCTAAAAATTTATGGAATTAAAATGATTCTACATTATCTTTTTTTTTTTTATCAAGTTAGATTTAAATGGCCATGTCATGGTGAGAACCAGTGCCTTTCCAATACTTTTCCACTCTGATAACATTTCCAAAATGAGATGCTTCTCTTTATTTCATGGGTTACTCTGTTAGTATAGAAAGTAAGTTACATTAACATTTAGGGAAATGGTATAATATCTATCAGTTCTCTTTTGGTCCACTGGAGGACATTCCCAAGCACCTCTGTGCAAATGTATCTGGAATTGCCCAGGAGGGTTTATATGTTTTCAGTCCTGGTTAAATTTTTTTTCCCCTATAGGTGGAGAGAGAATACAAATGTGCCCTGTAAGCCTTAACTTTTCAACTCCTGGTCTCAAAGATAGCTGGACCAAAGACATCAAATTGCCATGTCCTCCATAGTCTATCTCACAGTCACCACTGAGCTTTTTAGATGTGAGAGCTATAAGTTGTTTGTGTTGTATTATTTGAGAACATTTGAATTTGTTTGGAGAACAAGAAAATCAAATAAATAGAACAATAGGAAAAAACATATCTGTTCAGTAAGGATAATAATTACATAAATATTTTGTGAGAAACAAAATTCATAATGTGTAAAGTACACATAGTAACTTAGTAAAGCTGGGGAAACATGATTAAAAACAAAATCATCTCCCAACCTAGAAATCATCTTCACAAAGGTAGCAGAGAAAGAAAACAGCTGTATTATTAAATAAACATTAAACCAAAATGTGATGCATATCGCAGGGGATCCACTAAGAGACTACACAGACTGAAACCAATCTCATTCTTTTTATATGCTTAAACAGAAAATCCAGTACACACATACATACATATATGTTTTCAAGATAAACAAAAACTAGTTCTGAAGACAGAGGACCTGAGTCCCCTGGTGATTGGGTGACCACTATGTTAGCTAATTGCCTTTATCCAGAGGAGAAACAATTACAGTAATTATAGATTACCATAAGATTTTTTTATTTTCACAAATACATTGAGGGTTTGCATCTCTGATCAAGATGAAGGGATAAATTAAACCAAAGAAATGACTAACCATAAGATATGAAAAAATACATATTATTTTAATAATGTTTAATAATATCATAGTATATGTCTTACACAGGTTTAAATATATACATAAAATATAATATAAATACAAGTCATATTTATGTTATATATATATTGTAATTTTGTCCTCATTGAAATAGTCGGTTATTCCAGATTTGAATTTGTTCTCCCTGCCCATTATGCTTACCAACAATAGTTTTTAATTACCCATTGTCTTTGATAATTCTGACCAATAAGTCCCTTTTTTTTGTATGCTGGGTTTGAGAGTAAATTCAGATATTTTTTATACTGTTCTCCTCCCCACTCCCAGCTTTATTAAAGTATGATTTGCAAGTAAAAATTCTATACATTTAAAGTGTAAAATGTGCTGATGTGATATGTATTGTAAAATGATTATCACAGTCAAGCTAATTAACATATTCATCTCCTTATTTGTTTGTGTGTGCGGTGAGAACATTTAAGATCTACTCTTTTAGCAAATTACAAATATATAATACATTATTATTAACTGTAGTCAGCATGCTGTATAATTAGGTCTCCAGAATGTTCATCTTCTAACTGGAAAGTTGTACCCTTTGACCAAAATCTCCCCCTTTTCCCCACTCCCAACCCCTGGTAACCACCTTTCTACTCTCTGTTTCTATGAGCTTTAACTGTTTTATATTCCACATATAAGTGAGATCATGAAGTACTTATCTTTCTCTGATTTTTTTCACTTATTGTAATGACCTCCAGTTTCATCTGTTGTTGCAAATGGCAGGATCTCCTTTTTTAAGGCTGAATCCATTCATCCATCAATAGACGCTGAGGTTATTTCCGTAATGAACTGCTGTGAACAATGCTGCGATGAACATGGAGATGCAGATATCTTTTTAATACAGTGATTTTATTTCCTTTGGATATATACCCAGAAATGAGATTACTAGATCATATGATGGTTCTATTTTTATTTTTTTGAGAAACCCCTGCATTGTTTTCCTTAATGGCTATACCAATTCCTGCCAATGGTGTGTAAAGGTTCCCTTTTCTCCACGTCTCACCAATAACTGTTATCTTTTGACATTTTAATAATAGCCATTCGAACAATTGTTAGGATATATTGTTGTGGTTTTGATTTGCATTTCCCTGATAATTAGTGATGTTGAGCACCTTTCATATACCTGTTAGCCATTGGTATGACTTCTTTTAAGAAATGTCTATTCATGTCCTTTGCCCATTTTATTTTTTTATTTTTTTTATTTATTTATTTATTTTTTTTTCTGGCTACAAATTTATTCAACACAGAACATCTCCAGCTTTACTGAAGTGGCTGACCACGTCCATGACCAAATCTGCCTCTAAACTGGAACTCAGTTGCTGACCCAGCCCCGGCCTCAGCTTTCTTGTCGGCACCAGGGGGCACAGCGCTTTGTCTGTAGGTGTCTCTGTCAGCTTCCCCTCATGTGAGTCTTGCAGGTCGCTCTCCCTCCAGACCTTTGGGCCGTGGTCGGCCTGTCTCAGGGCGGCTGCTGCGCAGAGTAGCAGGCACAATCTCGGGGGGCAGGTGGAGGTAATCACGGAGATACTGGATGCCATCGTTGGTAAGGTACCAGTAGAACTGTCTCCAGGCAAACTGTTCCTTTACGTAGCCATGTGATTTGAGAGACTGCATGGCCTTCATGACGTGAAGTTTGGGCACATTCTTGTCTGCCAGCTCAGGGTGTTTGGGCATGTGGACATCCTTCTTGGCCACCATCACTCCCTCCTTGAGAAGGAGTTCATAAATGGCAATTCGGTTCTTCTTGGGCATCAACATCTCGGCAGCTTCTACGTCCAGGGCCGGAGCTGGAAAGCTCCTTTGCCCATTTTAATCAGGTTATTTATTTATTTATGTTTTACTATTTAGTTGTTTACATTCCTTACATATTTTGGTTATTGACCCATTATCTGTTATATGGTTTGCAGATATTTTCTGTCATTCTGTGTTTTGCCTTTTCATTTTCTCGATGTATTATTTTGTTTTGTTTCATTTTGTTTTTGCTGTACAGAAATACTTTAATTTGGGCGCCTGGGTGGCTCAGTTGGTTAAGCGACTGCCTTCGGCTCGGGTCATGATCCTGGAGTCCCGGGATCGAGTCCCACATTGGGCTCCCTGCTCAACAGGGAGTCTGCTTCTCCCTCTGACCCTCCCCCCTCTCATGCTGTCTCTCTGTCTCTCATTCTCTCTCTCAAATAAATAAAATTAAAAAAAAAAAAGAAATACTTTAATTTGATGTAGTCCCACTTGTTGTTTTGCTCTTGTTGGCCTGAGCTTTTGGAGTCATATGCATAAAACCATGGCCAAAACCAATGCCAAGGAGCTTTTTAACTATGTTCTCTTGTAGGAGTTTTATGGTATCAGGGCTTACATGAGAATATGACTCTCTTGTACATTGATTCAATGTTCACTATACCAGGAGGATTTCTGGTTACACATATTATCTTGTGTGTTAGCAGGCTAACAAAGCTTAGTTCCAGGGAACTCAAGATGAATTAGTCTTACCCAGGGATTACTACTTTTGATCATCTTCTAATCCTTAGCTCTGCTGAATCTGATGATAAATGTTTGGATTTTGCCATGGTCCTCCCAAACCCACTAAAGTCAAGAAACCTATTTCAGGCATCAAAGTCTCTCACTAATATCCATGATTTATACAGAAAAATTACTCTAGCACTTTTTAAAGAATATATTGTTCTACTCATCAGCAGTTTTTTTAAGACCTTTGTGAAAAATGTGTCTTCTAGCAAGTTACAAATGAAAGACAAAATGTACATTCATAGCCTCCAAAAAATGTAGATTCTTCCCTGTACCTTTTACTAAAGAATTTCTGGCACTTGAAATCTTTATACCATGGACTACTGGTGAGTTGAGGTCTCAGAAACATGTAGGCAGAAATTGGAAAGGTTAAAACTAAAATATTGAATCCATACTCTCTGGTGATTACATCTATGTTAATAAATATCACATAATCTGAAAATGATAGTCTTCATTTTGGTTGAACTATCTCAGAATCCATTTCCATAAATACTCTTCAGATTTACAGCATTATGAAATGTCCAACCTCCTCTTCTTGGTGTTCAGCTCCTGTCATATATTCAGTATAAAACACTCCAAGTTATACTTATGACTGTCAAATGCCTTAAATTTTATATTAGAGATCTGGTGATATTAAATTCAACTGATGTTATAATTTGGCAACTCCAGAATTGAAAAGCAAGTTTTCTTTCTGTGTCCTTCAACTCTGCCTCTAAGTGATAAAAATGTTTTTACCACGTTCATGGACTCTCCTTGGGCTTCAGTGTATCTTATTGACCTGAACATTTAGGGAATCAAGGTGACAGTACTCTTCTTAAGTGATCCAGTACTGTTAGAAGTAGTTATTACATATGATAATTATTGAATTCGTCATGCCCTTCATACTATTTTTATAAGTAGCTCAGTTCCTCAAACTTTGACCTTCTTCTAGGTGATATAGTGATACATGAACTAGTAGTGTCACCTCTTCATAGACTTCAAGTTTCCTATTGTTAAATATGTAGGGATGTGATTTTCACTGTCTTCCAAATTCTTCCTAATTGTTATGGACTTTGTTACTACTCCCAAACCCAGTTCATGGTGTCATAAGAGTTCTTGGTTTCAGACAACAGAAGTTAACTCTGATTAATTCAAGAAGAAGAAGTCTTTGTCAGAATAATAGCAGATGCTCACAAAGTTGATCAGACATCTGATAAATGAGGGTTAAAAAATAGGGATGTTAGGGGACTAGACTAAAGTCTAGAACAAAACCACATTGCACTATAGAATCAGTCTTGTTACAGTGTGTTCTCTGACATAACTGCTACCAAGGAAGTACCTACCACCATGTCCACAGAATGAGTGCTCTGCTACCATCAATTCAACATTCAGAATTAATGCCAGTACTACTATAGGTAAGGTGAATTTTAAACATCGCTGTTCCTCTTAGTCACTTTTTCAAGATATAACATCCGTTGTAGTTATACCTCTTTGGCTGGGATTAGATTAGGTGTATTTTGTAGATATAAAGGTATAAATATCCAAGTATTTGTGCATAAATACAGAGATCCAGGTAGAGCTGATAGATAGATAGATAGATAGATGAGAAAGTATGTGTAATATATATAATATTTTTATAAATACCATAAAGTGCAGGTACAAAAACTGGGCTCAAAAATACTATTATTTATTCAAAGGGACAAATAAAAATAAACACTTATTGTGTTCTTCCTTTAAATTTATTATATACTTCTTAACTGTCATTTATTCTCTACTCTGCCCGGCAAAGGGAACTAGATACAAAGAAAGGAAAGAAAATAATTATTACCATAAATATGGTCTACTTAGGTCATACCATTGTTATTTATTACATGTACCAAAGTTATTAATAAGGGTATAGAAGAATAAACAGAAAAAAAGTATTTAAATGAAATAGACATGCATTATTTTATATTTTCATTGACATATAATAGAGTATTTAGGTGGCCTTGAAATAATGTTAGGTCAATGATATGCAGTGATATGCAATGATATGCTTTGAATTAATCACAAAGAATGTGTTTTGGGGCATATAACAGAAAGAAATATATAAGGAATCCTAGAATATCAGAGGTAAAATTATGCTGCTTTCCAATACTTAAATTTTTTTCTTGTTCTGTTCCTTTTTGATGTCATACTATGACGTAAATGACAACTTAATACAATGAAATATTAGAAGAATAAATTCCATGTATTATTGTTCATTGTTATGTATTTTTACTTTCCATTCAAAATAATGACAATTAAAATATGAAAATATCTATAATATAAAGAATTTAGCAATCATATTATAGAATAATGTTTTCAATGAATGTTCAAGAAAAGAAGCCATAACGCTTTGAGTGCGCTTTGTTAAGGATAATATCCAACATGAATGGTACTAACACTGGGACGCCTGGGTGGCTCAGTCGGTTAAGCGTCTGCCTTCAGCTCAGGTCATGATCCCAGTGCCCTGGGATCGAGTCCCGCAACAGGCTCCTTGCTCAGCAGGGAGCCTGCTTCTCCCTCTGCCTGCAGCTCCCCCTGCTTGTACCCTTGCTAACTCTCTCGCCCACGCTCTCTCTCTCTAACAAATAAATAAAATCTTTAAGAAAAAAAAAAGAATGGTACTAACACTAGATATTACATCCCCTCTCTGACTCAATATTATTACAATACCATCTTAGCTTACTTGTTAGACTGCTATCATCATGGGAGATGCCTGGCGTAGTGGTTTATTAGTGACTGTCAGTTGAATAATCCAGAAATGCCTATTTCAAAACTGCAGTTTATTAGATAATTAATATTCTTGTCTTCAGAAGATGTCTTTCCTTTCGTGTCTGTAGAGTTTAACTTTCAAATTCAGTGTATTATTATTACAGGTGTTAGAGTTTTAGAACTATTCCATGCCTTTATATTTTTAGACACTCAACTTGGTGAATTATTTTAATAGAATTAATCGCATAAATCAGTCAATATAATTCAGCCCAAATTTTTTGTCTGACTTAATTCCACTCTCAAGACAGACACAATGGCCCCAGCCTATTGACATGGAGACTGAGAATAACTAACTGTGCTTTGGGATTTGATGTATCTTCAGGCAAGTCAGGTCACTCTACCAAAAAATAAAAAAAATCTTGCTTCTATATGAAAGTTAAAAAAATAATAAAACCCGGAAAAAAAAAACTAACTTGAAAAATTCAGTAGCCTGGGTTTCTTGGCTCTGAGCAATGCTATAAATTCATTTCTGGTAGAGGCCACAGAAAGCAATACTTGATTTCTCCTTTGAGTTTCATCAAATCAATGAAAATGAGACAGATGTTTGTGGAATTCTCTTGGAGGGTAGGTGGTGTAGAAAGCAAAGATACCAGGTGATAAACACAGGTGCTGAAACGTGGATGTTGCTGAAGAATTATTTGTTACATTTAAAGATTTGGAGCCTAGGAGATTTACCAGTCTGGTCTCAGAGCCAAGGCCTTTCCCCGAATAAAAATAACAATAAATACAGTGAAATAAGTTATTCTGGAGGCAAAAATAAATTATACATTGAATGTTGGAATAATGTTAAACATTAACACTGAATGAGGAAGAGAAACCTCCCAAATGAACAATGTCTATTTTACCATGTTTTCTATAAATTTGTGGGAAGCACCCCATCTAATGTGTTTGGATACTTCCTATTTTCTTAGTAAAACTGCCTCATCCTTGGAATTTCAGTGTATTGATGAAAAAGATCAATAAGCAATGTTGTAATTCACAGCTATAAGTATGAAGGAAACAATTTATTGGAAAGTGAACCAGGTGGGTAGAATATTACCATAGATTTGAAAAACGGTAATGAATTTTCCTTTTAAGGAAGAAAAACACCAAAAAAAAAAATTACCTGTGAATTTTGTACTCTACAGAGAACTGTATCCCTTCTTAAAAACCACAGAAGCTAGAGGCACCTGGGTGGCTCAGTCGTTAAGCATCTGCCTTTGGCTCGGGTTATGATCCCGGGGTCCTGGAATCGAGCCCCACATCGGGCTCCCTGCTCCGCGGGAAGCCTGCTTCTCCCTCTCCCACTCCCCCTGCTTGTGTTCCCTCTCTCACTGTGTCTCTTTCTGTCAAATAAATAAATAGAATCTTAAAAAAAAAAAAACATAGAAGCTAGAGAACATAGTATTTTCAAGGAAATTTCACATTATGTTGATGAGTGAAAGATGTCTGAAAACTTTTAGTTTGGCAACTTAATAAGTGTAGTCATTATACAGTGTCTTCTTTGACAAAATCCCTCTATTTGTTTAATGTACTACTGAGCTATCTTTGCTTCTCTTAGAGAACTTTTCTGAAGGACCTTCTTCTTAATTACAAAGCTTTCTTTAGGGAAGAACTTTATTTTTCTTATTTGGCTTCTACAATTCAGTGCCACTGTGTTGGAATGATAATGAAAGTTTCTGACCAAAAAATAAATGTCTATCAGATGACATGATGCTGAGCATTCCACAGTATCTATATACTGTTGTGTGTTCAGGTAATTATTGTTACCTATTGGAAATGTAGAAATATAGAAAAGTTATTGTGGTTACAGAAATCCCTTGTTGATGCTGAAAGAGGCTACCAGCGAAAATATATCTGGATTTCATGCAGCATAAAGATAAATGTTGATAACTCAAGAAATGATTTCCATAGCAACAGAGGCAATAATACAAAGATACCTTTGAAAATACTGAGAATGAATATTACCATACATGTTCTACCATGTAATTACAGAGTATGAGGATTGCAGCAGGTTTTCAGAGATAAGAAGATACATCTGCTTGTTACTATCTTTGAAGGAAAGTTGGCAACTTACTTGCCCCTACCATAGATAGATAGATAGATTGATAGATAGATGATAGATAGATAAAGAGACCTACTTATGACAAGAAAACCAACAAAATGGAACTTCCTGAATGAGGCAGGGAAAATGGTTCACTTTTCTATCTGTTTTGCATACTCACCTTACTAAAAAATTCTACACATCTCATTATCTTTGGGAAACTAATAAGCCTTTATCAATTAAAATATATTCTTATATAGTAAGTTTAGATGTACCCATTTGTACTTGGCATTGTTCCAACCCATTATCATGGGATTCAGAATAAGGAACCAAGAGCTGGTGTTGTGAGTTGTTACGTGGTACTGGGGTAATCATTTGAGTATGTGAGGGTTCTGTTCTAAGTTCTTTGCTATATTAGTTATGTGACTTAGGCAAATGTTTTAACTGCTTTGAGCCTTTAAAGAAAACAAAAAACCAAATCCCAAACAAAAAAGAATTACTTTGTCTGCTTATTTTAATGAGAGGTATATGCAAAGTGTTGGTACATAGTGGACTCTCAAAAAATGTTAGTTTTTTTCATGTTTCTTTTATCATATGGCCTGACATTTAATCAACTTAGTGATTCATTGCTAATAATAAACTACTTCATTTAAAATTGAAATGTCTCTGCGAAGGTTAAGATTTTTATATCATATTTTCAATTAGTTTAATTAGGTTGCTTTATGCTTCAATCTAAACTCAACCTCAAAAACTGACTATATTATGGAAACTAGAATTTTTATAGGGATGGTGGCAAGGGGATGGATGTGATTTCAATCTACAGAACTGGAAAGAAATTCCATCTAGCTTAAAAGAATTGAACTCAGAATTTTCAAGGTTAACACTGAAAATGAATTTTAAATGCAGAGTAGTAGCTGATCTATTTACTTATAGTTCTGTACTGACTGGGTTTTCATGTGCTGATGTTTGCTTCCTATCACAACATGCTTATACAATAGGGAAAAAAGGGAAGGAGTGTGAAGGGCATTCCCCTTCAAGCAGTAGAAAAATCTTCTTCGTTTCTGAGAGCAGAACTGAGAGAGGCAGGTCTTCAAAAAGATTCCCTTAATAAGGTACAATGGGAGAACTTAAGAGCAGTATGTGCAGAGTAGCGAACTAAGTATTTTAAACATCTACTTTGTAATCTACTGGGTACTGATACAGCCCTATCTTCTTCTTCTCTAGAGCTTCCAGGATTTAATCCTAGTCACATAGAGTCGCATTTCCTAATTCCTCCAACACGAGGACATCCTAGAGGAAATCTAAGTTCCAAATCTGTTCTAGTAGTTTATACATTGTTCCCTTGCTGGATGCACTTGTACTTCAAAAGAGCTCCATGGAATAAGCACTATTTTTTTCATCATAACTATTTTACAGTTAAGGAAACCGAGACCAGGCCTCCTGCTAGCAAGTAGCAGAGCTGGGATTAGAATTTAGACAGTTTATTTTCAGTGCCAGTGCTTTAAAATACCTTTTTTTTTCTACTCATTAAGTAGAACAAAATAACAACAAAAATGGTAACCACACAAGTTACAAAAGAGCGGACTAACGAACAGACTAACATGACTAACAAATCTAAGGGGATTTTTAAAATGTATCAAGGGGAATCACAGCTAAAAGCGATTACTATGAAATATTGTTGGTAATATCCTAATAACAAAAGCTCTCCTTTAACATCATGTGATTTCCAAGCATCTGTACTGGCCACGTGCCCAACTGTCTTTACAATATTGCTTTGCTTTGGCTGAATAGTTAAGATTTGTCATAGAACCTAAATGGTAGGTTTTAGAAAATTTTTAAGAATAGACTAACTTTGTCTTACCAATTTTTTAATGTATGTATAGGACAGAATAACATGTCATCAATAATATGCCTGAGTAATGCATAAAAGTGAAAATGTCTGGAGTGTACCGGCTTTACACACACACACACACACACACACACACACACACACACTCACACACAGAGTCAGATTTTTGGATCAGTTCTCAGCCTATCGGGAAGATGCCAGAAGCCTGCTAGTTGCCTATGGACCCTACAGGAGAGCTCTATATACCTATCCAGAGCAGACAAGGCCATGCAGGATTAATATTTTGAATTCTTGTGGCTTAGTTCCTCCATCTCCATGGAAGTCTGTCCTGCCAGTTAGGCAGGATTTCAGTTCAAAAACTTCCCCGGGGGTAGAAGAAGATCCCCTTGTGCAGATCTCTTGGCAGCAGATTACAGGAATGCTTCTGGTACTGCCCTTCAGCCTCCCCACCAACACCACCTCCTCAGTGTGTTGGCATGACATTAATTTGCAGAATTTAATCTGTGGAGCAGAAGAGCCTGGGGTTTTCTAAAGCTTCCCCATTTTCCTATTTGAAACTATTGGAGAATGAGTTGCCCATTTTCATGCTTTATTTCTCTTCTTATAATAGATTTGGAAATAACTGGGGCACTCAGCAACAATCCTTGGAAAATCTGCAGTTTCTTTCATAGAGTTCTGATACTGCCTTGGCTATGCATCAAGCAACATCTGAACAAAACCAGAGCCAATGGGCTGACAAAGTCAGAGGGAGGAACCTTAGCTCCTTTAAATCATGCATTCTTTTGTATTCCTCTCTTCTGAATACAAGCTAGAAGGACTGGTATTCCTTCTGAATATTAAATCTAAAGTTGACCAGGTTCATAGAATTTTAGCTCTAAAAAGAATTTTAGAGTCTCAACTGCTACTTAACTGCTTCATATAATAGAAGAGGAAATTGAGTCTTGGCCTAAAAAGGAATAGGACATTCCCAAGGTCACAAAGATACTAGCAAATCTGGAATAGAGCCCTTTCTTCCTGATTCCTAATAATGTATCACGGCTAATATTTACTTGCTTCTAGATTATTACTTCATGCTTCTAGATTATTCATGCTTCTAGATTATTACTTCACCAGAATTAAAGAGTTAGACTTTATCATAGAACAGATGCGTGTGCATCCACTCTCCATATTATTTTTTTGGCAACATTGCGTAAACACACACCATCAGTCAGTTGAATACTAATCTTATTTTACTAATTATTTACAATAACATGATTAATCATCAGTACCATGATTATTCTTCAAACAGTAGTAATTATCAGTGTACCAGACACTTTGTTAAGCATTCAGGTATATCATTTCATTTAATTCTCACAAGAACTTTATACAGAAATGGTAAAAATATTTGAATTTAAAGGTGAGGGAACTTAGGCTCTGGAAAAAAAGGAAAACAAAATGAAATCTCTGAAGCCACTTGTCTAGAAAACAAAGTCCCTCCAGGCACACGTCTAAAATCAGTACAGGAATTCTAACACAACTCTTTTTTTTTTTTTTTTTTGACCCTGTTGTTTATTTTAGTTTTTAATTCCGGTATAGTTAACATACAATGTTATACTAGTTTCAGGTGTACAGTATAGTGATTCAACAATTGTATATACTACTTAATGCTCATCATGATAAGTGTACTCTTCATCCCCATCACCTATTTCACTCATCCCTCGTACCTCCCCTCCCCTCTGGCAACCACCAGTTTGTTTTGTATAGTTAAGAGGCATTTTTTGGTTTGTCTCTTCATTTTTCCTTTGTTTGTTTGTTTTGCTTCTTAAATTCCACATATGAGTGGAATCATGTGGTATTGGTCTTTCTCTGACTGATTTATTTCACTTAGCATTGTACTCTGTAGCTTGATCCAGGTTGTTGCAAATGGCAAGATTTCATTCTTTTTTACGAATGAATGTGTGTGTGTGTGTGTGTGTGTGTGTGTGTGTGTGTATGTGTGTATACCACATCTTCTTTATCCATTCATCTCATCAATGAACACTTGGGTTGTTTCCATAATTTGGCTATTGTAAATAAGTTGCAATAAACATAAAAGTGCATTTGTTCTTTTGAATGAGTGTTATTGTAGTCTTTGGGTAAATACCCAGTGGTGGAATTACTGAGTCATACGGTAATTCTATTTTTAACTTTTTGAGGCACCTCCATACTGTTTTCCACAGTGGCTGCACCAGTTTGCATTCCCTCCAACAGTGCATGAGGGTTCCTTTTTCTCCACATCCTTGCCAACATTTGTTTCTTGTGTTTTTGCTTTTAGCCATTCGGCTAGGTTTGAGGTAATATCTCATTGTGGTTTTGATTTGCACTTCCTTAATGGTTAGGGATATTGAGCATCTTTTCATGTGTCTATTGGCCATCGGGATGTCTTCTTTGGAGAAATGTCTGTTCATGTCTTTTGCCCATTTTTAATTGGATTATTTGGGATTTTTTGTTTTGTTTTGTTTTTGTTGTTTTTTGGGAGGTTTTTTTGGTGTTGAGTTGTATAAGTTCTTTCTGTATTTTGGATACTAACCCTTTCTTGGATGTGTCATTTGTAAATACCTTCTCCCATTCCACAGGTTGCCTTTTAGTTTTGTTTCTTCCTTTGCTTGCAGAAGTTTTTTTATTTTGATCTAGTCCCAGTAGTTTATTTTTGCTTTTGTCTCCCTTGCTTCAGGAGACATATCTAGAAAAATGTTCCTACAGCCAATGCCTGTTGTTCATTTTTTGAATAAGCCATCTCTTTCTCTCCATTTGCAGTACCTCCTTTTTTATGTAGAGTTCTTCCCTTGTGTTATTATGGTATTTTTTTCTAAGTAACACAACTTCTTCTGAATGAAGTTTGCCCTTTGCCTTTTAACTTGCTTTGTTTCAGATTCACAATCCTCTACATTGTCTGCTGTCTAAATTCCCGAAACATTGGAAGATTTATACTGCTTCACATCAATGTTGCAAAACTGCAATGCCTTACACATGCTTCTTGAGGAGACTTTCCAGACAATATAACAAAATCCCTCAGGTGGCATCATATCTATATAAATGATACCTCTTGAGAAACCTGTTGAGTCAAAGAGGTATTTTGTTTGAAAGTTAGAGGAAGTGGTACATACAAATCATAATCATAATCTTGGTTCTTCACGTACTGTGTATAAAAATAGAATGGTAACCTCATAACTTTATAAAGTATTTTTTAAGAATTAAGTAAGGAAAAATATATAAAATACTTGGTACAATGCCTGGAATATAGTAAGTGCTAAGTAAATATTAGCCGTGATCATTATTAGTATTCTGCCTTCATTTTTTCTCCTTCTATTTATTCTCAACTCCTGTAAACAGTTTGCTTTTGTTGTCCTTGTCTATTATCACTATGTCATTAATATTGTTCTAATAGAAGTATGGACCACAAATTGATAATAGTAGTTTTTAAAGTGTTTTATTTGTATTCTAAACAACATTTATTGAACTACCTATCTACCTTCTACCTATCTACTTTTAATTGCTACTAAAATATTGTGTATATAATTGTCTTCTCTATTCCTCACAAAACTCTCTAAGGGAAGGCAACTATTCCTGTTTTTTAGATTGTATTAGTTAATGTAAGTTATTTATCACCATGACAATTTTTTGTAACAAACAAGCACAAAACCTCAGTGATACACACAATAAGCATTCATTGTTTAAGCATCTGGGTATAGTTGCACTAATCTTGGCTGGACTTTTTCATGTCCAAGAGCTCCACTGACTATTGGAACATCCAGACCCATGTTGGCTGGCATAACTGAGAGGATGTATTTCTGCACATGTCTTTCATCCTCCAACAGTTTAGACGAGGCATATTATTTTTTTTAATTTTTGTTTTTTTATTATTACTATTATTATTTTAATTAGGCTCCATGCTCTGTTGACTAGCCAGCCAGCCAGGCACCCCATAGACCAGGCATATTCTCATGACAGTTGCAATGGTGCAAGAGAAGAAGTGGAACTATGTTATGCATCTTAAGGCCCAAACTTTAAATTTCTTATTTTTTAGCCAAAGCAGACAGTTAGTCAGACAACCAATCTCAGATTCAAATATGAGGAAGAAGACTCTACCTTTTTAATGGGCAGAACTGCAAAATCAAATGTCAAAGAGCATGGTTACAAGGAGAATAAAGAATCAAAAAAATTAATAAAATTAATTCATCCCTTCACAAGAAGAAACTGAGGCATATAATATAATCACCCAGGTTCGTGCACCTAGTGCAATGCAAAGTCAAAATTCAAACCAAGGATTATCAGATTGCACAATTATGACCCAATACATTTTGACTTTTCTTCCCATTAAAAACTCTTTCTTCCCTTGTCTTCTAGAGCACATTTTTTTCCTGACTCTACTCCCAACTCACTAATGATTAGTTATGTTTCTTTTGTTGATTCTTTCATCTTTACCTGGTCCTTAGTCATTAGACAAGGTAGAGATAATCTTACTATTGTACTGTAGACTTCCTTCTTTATCATGTCATTGGATGGAGGAAAAAAGATCTTATTTTCAGTAGTGTCCAACTAAAATACATCTTTTCCTTTAGTTCTAAATGTAGGCTACAAAATACATTAGCATTAGCAATATCCTAGACTTTTTCATGAAAATTTTACATCACATTTAGTTGTTTCAAGCATCTGGAAATACTGTTTTCACTCATCCAACTTTGAAATCATGACACTTATTAAACTTCAGATAAATCTTAATATGTAATGTTTTAGAGAAGAAACATACATTTAACTATATTGCAGATTTATTTCTGAAATACTTTTGGTAGTATATATTTCAGTACAATTGACTTACTGCATAATTCATTGTATTTTATTTATTGTATATAAAGCATTTATATGATAAGGGTCCTTAGACATATGAAACTGGCAAAATCTCTACAATTTAAAAAATAAATTTAGCCCAGAAATAAACCCACACATAATGGTCAATTAATTTATGACAAGGAAGACAAGAATATACAATGGGGAAATGACAGCTCTCTTCAATATGTAGTATTGGGGATATTGTTGCAGCCACATGCAAACAAATGAAACTATCTTATACCACACACAAAACTTAACTCAAAATGGATTAAAGACTTGATCATAAGACCTAAAACCATAAAACTCCTAGAAGAAAACATAGGCAGAACTGTGTAACTTTGAAGAAGTTACTTCTTTAATCTATCTATATTTTAGTTCCTCAATGGTACAATGGGGATGCTAATTGTTCTTCTTGTAAGAAGTCATTTTGGGGCTTACGTTAAATATAATGTAATATAACAATATAAATGTTATATGATAATCTAGAATGCCATATTAAATATATAATACATGTATGACATTGTATTTTATATATATATTCAATGTGTGTATATATGTGTGTATATATATATTTAATATATTATTTTAAGCACTCAGTGTCTGACTTGTGGTAAGATAATCACTATGTATCATAATTTATTAAATTTGAGACCTACCTTTTATAAATCATACCACTCTTTAATGTACGGTTAAGAAATAAAAAAATACTGGGGCACCTGAGCGGATCAGTTCGTTAAGCATCTGACTCTTGGTTTCGGTTCAGGTCATGATCTCAGGGTAGAGTCTGCTTGTCCCTCTCTCTCTGCTTCTCCCCGCACCCAGCACTCTCTCTCTCTCTCATAAATAAAGAAAATCCTAAAAAAAAAAAAGAAATAAGAAAATACTGCAAATTAACTGTGACATGCCATGGATTACAAGAAATATCCTGATTTTAAATGAAAAAAATGTGCATTTCAACTCAAAGAAATGTTAATATCTCTTATTTAAAAAAAAAAGGGATTTACTTATTTATTTGAGAGAGAGAGAGACCATGAGCAGGGGAAGGGAGAGAAATCCTCAAGCAGGCTCCCTGCTGAGCAAGGAGTCTGAGATGGTGGCTCAATTCTGGGACCCTGATATCATGACCTGAGCCAAAATCAAGAGTCAGTTGCTCAACTGACTGAGCCACCCAGGTGCCCTTAAGAAATGTTAATATCTCTTAAATAAATTTATAAGCTTTGTTTTCTCTGGAGGGAAACAAACATAATCATAAAACAATATTCATAATTCATAAAACAATATTAATAAAAATATTTCAATTAGCAGGATGTATAATAATGTCATTCATTCATTTATATGTTCATTCATTCATTTCATCAGTAATTACTGAATACCTAATAGTAAATTTTTTCATAATTTAAGTGAATAAGCTTTATGATTAGCTGATACCACATATGCTCTATTCATATTTAGGCAGAACATCTAATTTGTATCTAAAGAGACCTTTCTATTTCTTTTGTATTTTGTGTCGTGAAAATAATCAAAGTCAGTCTTCTGGATAAAGACAAATAAATACATTTCCTCCATATAAACCTTTATTGCTACTTCTGTTTTACTACCACCAATCTCAGAGCTTCTGTGGGATTTGGCCATTTGTAATTTTCACCATATGGGTTTTGTCCATCTCAACATATGGTTGGCACCTTATATATTGTTTTAATTGTCACAATAACTTCTTCTTGACTCTGAATTTTAAGTTTTTATTCATGAGCAAATGTGGTCTCTAAATATTTCTAGGAATATCTATAGTGACACAGGATAAATTTTCCTGATTTTATAATTCCTCCAAATTTCCCAATTCAACTGTTTTCCTTTCTTTGAAATTAAAAAAAAATCAGTATTTCTTGAATGACTTTGACTAATTTATTACTTGTCATCAATGATGATCTCACCACATTGCAGACAATACAGAAATATAAAAATTGCCCTTAAGATCCTTAAATCTAATTGGGGAGGTAAGAGTTACATGTACATGGAACATCAAACAATGTAGGGTGGTAATTCTAAGATCATCAGAGAGAAGGAGAGGGAAAGGGAGAGGGAGAAAGAACTACATGTGATAGAGAGAGAAAACGGGAAAGTGCTTCGCAGGGGAGGTAATATTCAAATTGGGTTTTGAGAAGTGGCCAGGTGTGCTATAGCCAGGAAGGATAAGAAGGCTGACCTTGGTGAGAAGAAAATATATCAAAACCAAGATCAAAGCAAAGCTATGGCATGTTGCTGGGGAATTGAGATGGTCTGATTAGTATGAATGCAAATACAAGGGAAGGACATGAGAAATGCACATATTGATAGGCAACATTGTTTCAGAAATTTTACAGTGGTTTTCAAAGTGAACTGAAAAAAGGAAACATGTAGAAAAGCAATGGAAAATTCATGATACCTATGCTGCTATTTAAGCTCTAAATCCATAGTCACATCTATATGAATCACAGTACCCTTTTCCACCAAGCACATATGGGGTCTCAAAAATTTGCACATGACATCCCAAGTATTACTGTCCATCAGTCAGACTTGGCAGTTGAAACAAAACCTAGAAGTGCATTGGACATGGATCAGAAAATCTAAACTCAAATCTGACCTTTGCCACTGCTTGAATCACCTTTGGCAAGTCACAGCCTCCATGAGCTGCATTGTTCTCATTGGTAACATGGGAACAGTGATTTGTGAGGCTACTTCAAAGACTTAGCATCAAATAAACTGATAAATAAATGTCAAATAAGCTAATCATGTGGGATTATTTTGTAAATATACAAAATTGCCATGCAAATTTAAGGAGACATTCTTTTATATCTTTAAGATATGGAGATAGTACATTTTATATCCTGATTTCCATGTCTAGTTAAGTTTGGAAAGCACGAATTCTTCTACTTTGAACTATGTATGTACCTTTGCCAAGGAAAACAGCACTCAGACACCAATTTTAAAATACTTGTTCTCAATGTTTTCCAGTTCTTAAGAAGGAGTTGTTTATATACCGGTGACCTGTCTTAGTACATTTGGATTCACGTGTATAGCTGATTTTTTTCCTCTCATACAAACCTATTTATATGTGGTCTTTTTGCTGATTTACCAGAATAAAAATACTTAACCAGGATAAAAATTGTTTATTTTATGCCTGTATGCAATGAACTGATATTTGTTAAGATATGAAGGCATTGATAATTATGGCAGTATGAGATACTTTACTTCTTTTCACTCAAATAATTTATACGAGTTAAAAACACAGTAGGAAGAACAAGAGGTCCCTTAATGCACAGGTAGATATTCCATATTCACATGGACTATCTTCAGTTGTTTTCTTCCTCTAAATCATTTTGAAACAAAGCGTACTGTTATTTTCTGGTCAGTGCTTGGATGTGCAATATAATTTTCAGTCATCTTCTTTATTCCATTCACCAATCAAGTATTTTATTTTAGGGATAATGCTCTGTAACTAAGTATTACTGCATAAGACCTAAAATTTCCATATGCATGTATGGGCCTTTATAGAACAAAGGCAAACCAAATCCCTGATTAGAATTATGCAATCTTGATGCAGACAAAAATAACAAAGGTGAAAAGAGACTTGTGGCTGCAATCTAGTCGTAATTCATAACTAGTACTCCAAATTATGGAGGGGATGATTGCATATCTCAGGATAGAAACTTCTGATAAACAGGAGTTGCCAGCTCCAATTTTTATTCCTTTAAAGAGCATCAGGGTATTATGGAGAGAAGACATGAAATACCAAGGGTGCCAGAGGAGCCACAGTCAGTAAAAGGAAGATTAAAACATTAAAAAAAGGAAATTATGGCTCATGTGAAGGGCGCATACATGCTGGGTGGAACAGATAAACGGAACAAAATCAGCCAAGCATTACTAATGAGCCTTTCTTAAGATAGTTTGATGATAGGAAATTTTTCTTTTTCTTTTCCTTTTTAAATGATTTTATTTATTTATTTATTAGAGCGAGAGAGAGAGAGAGAGAGATCACAAGCAGGGGGAAGGGCAGAGGGAGAAGCAGACTCCCTGCTGAGCAGGGAGTCTGATGTGAGGTTTGATCCCAGGAGCCTGGGATTGTGACCTGAACCAAAGGCAGATGCTTAACCTACTGAGCCACCCAGGCACGCCAGATGATTGGATATTTTTCTATTGCTTCTTGTAATATTTTCTTTTTAACTACTGTCCTGCATTCATTCAATCATGTCAACTTACCCATTCAGGTGCATAATGAGTTTTTCCTTTCTGCAGTGGGTGGGAGCCAGGTTGAAAATTAGCACAGATGGATGGTTACATGTCCACTCAAAATCAGTGTTGGTCCTGTCTTCATTGAGGATGAGGGAAGAAACACCACAGTGATAGGATTGTCAAATTAGTTGAGCAAAATGAATTATCATTTCAGTGGGATAAAGTCAATTAATTCCACTCTGTATTTGTTATTTATCAAACACTATTAATCTGCAATGCTGTTTACTCTGTTCTCTAGAGAACAATGCTTAGATTTACCAAATTCACACCCAAAAAATATGAAACACAGTGAGAGAACTCTTACATATGTTTGAAGACTCTCTGGAGAGATACCTTTGACAGCTTCTTTAAACCAAATGTTTATTCCATTTGTCCTTAGTCTTATTCCAGAATTAAAATCTGGCTTGACAGGCTTGAATATCCTAGAGGTATGCATCTTGAGCCTGATCAAATGATAGTTGCAAATCAAGATTTTTATCCAGAGATTTTAAGATGTCTAAACATAATAATATTTTCTAACTTCTGAAAAGGAACATTTGATTCACATTTAGAAAGTTTGATTTTTATTTGGGACATCATTCTACATTCCTGCCTACCTCCTTTCTTTTTCTTCTTTTTTCTTTTCTTTTCCTTTTTTCTTCCATTCCTTCTTTTTCTCATTTCTTTCCTTCTTTCTTTTCTTTTCTTTTTTTCCCTTTTCTTATCTTTTTTCTTTTCTTTCTTTCCTTTCCTTTTCTTTCTTTCTTTCTTTCTTTCTTTCTTTCTTTCTTTCTTTCTTTCTTTCTTTTTCTTTTCTTTCTTCCTTCCTTCTTCCTTCCTTCTTTCCTTCTTTTTCTGTCTTTCTTCTTTACTTTCTTCTCTCTCTCTTTCTTTATTTCAAAAGTATCAACCATATTTGCTGACCCAGTAGAGTGGAGTGAACAGGAACATAGGCTCTAGAATTGGACTGTTTGTGTTTCATTTACAGCTATACACATTTTAGATATGTGACTTTAGATAAGTGACTTAATTTCTCTATACCTTAGTTTTTCATCTATAAAATGGTGATATTAAGAGTAATTATTTTCAGTTTGTAGTTTGGATTTAGTGCACTTTCACTGCTGGGCACAGTGCCTGGTACATGTTGTTTACAGCAAAGAGCAGTAGCAGTAATGGTGGTGATAGTGACAGTGGTGATGGTGGAAATGTTACTGTGTAAGGCTGTGTATTATAAATGCAAAGGTAACTTTCTCCTTCCTTAAGGAATAACATTCCTATTCCTATGATGATGCTGTATTACTCTCTGTAATGTTTCCCTGTGGATCCACACCCGTGTGTGTGTGTGTGTGTGTGTGTGTGTTTAATTCCTCATGTCACTGCTTTGTGTTCCTGCAAGTAGCATGAAATTAAATTTACCTAACTCATCACCAACCATGTCATCACTTTTTACTTATCTCAGAGGTGTAGTGAGAACTGGCTACATGAAAGATTCTGGAAAATAGAAGCCTCATCCTTGAATAATGCTTCCCAAATGTTTAATTTATGAGATTTGGAAGTGATTTTAAGAATGAATTTTATTTTCTAATTCCTAAATATTATAGTACTTAGAGCAACACTTCTGTATTTAAGATCAGGATTTTAAACTCATAAACTAAAATTAAACACGTGCTCTAGTTTCATTAAATACCCTGACTCATTTATGTCATGTTATTTAACCATGGCATCACAGCCCCTGGGTTAGCCTATTGCTTTTTTGTTTGAAACTAGTGGCGGTTATAAATGCCTCCCATTCTTCCTCTGTCAATTACTGACCATATAAGAAAAAAGAAAAAATCACCAAGGAAACTCCTGTGTTTCTCTCAAATCTCAGGAAAATTGACATACTTTCTTCCTGCAGTCTCTAGACAAAGATCTTTTCTCTTTTTTGGGGGGTCTCTCAGGTCTATTTGACATGAATGAGTTGGGGCTCTATCACAGTGGGGACAGGATTAAAGACCGGTCTGCTGATGGCTAAGTTTCATATGTACAAGGGTAAACAACACTTCTTTTTGCCAGTAGGAGATGAACTAATTATGCCCACAGCTGTGTCACTCATGGGGCCACTCCTACAACAGTCTGGCTCGCTGCCTCCTTTCCTAGTGTTCTGTACCATGCAGATGAAACATGCTAGTCTCTAGTGCTTGAGCTCATGCCGACTTGACTCATTAACTGATTCCAGCTGTTCTTCCATAGCAACAGACAATTTCACATCTGCAGGGCCATTTGGAACTCAGATGTGAGTGGCAAAGATCACTGCTTCACTATGTTTTGAAATTTCAGGTTGTAGTTAGAATTGGAGTCAATTTAAAATGAACAGTTTTGATTACCTTATATTCTGACTACATGTTGACTTTCAACAAGCATATCTTTATGTGCGTTGAAAACTAAACTCTACAATTTGAAACCCACATTAAAAAAAGTGGAAATTGTACACATATATAAACAATAAAAATCAGAGCTTAAAACTAAAAATAAACTAAAATCTGTGATTAACTGTGAATGAAAGAAAGAATGTTGAATTTCCACTAATGAGCTCTGACCCTAACAAGTCAACCAACGTCTTGTTCCCCTTCCCCCCACCCCTCTTTATAAAACAAGGTAGATTTAGATGATCTCTAAAGATATTTTGGCTTTTATTTTTATGATATTATAATTTATGTTAAATAAGGAATAGAAATACCAAAATGTCATAATTATACGAGAAACGGGGTTTTCCTTAGAAAACACAGAGTCTATCATAAGTAAAAAAGAGTTATGCAGATTCTAGAAAAACACGTGCTTTGTACAAAAAGTGAAAAACAGCAGTGATGGATTAATAAATGGAAAGTGAAGCCTGATCAGGGAAATCCAAATCAAAACCTCAATGAGATACCACCTCACACCCGTTAGAATGGCTAAAATTAACAAGTCAGGGAACGACAGATGTTGGTGGGGATGTGGAGAAAGGGGAACCCTCCTACACTGTTGGTGGGAATGCAAGCTGGTGCAACCCCTCTGGAAAACAGTATGGAGGTTCCTCAAACAGTTGAAATTAGAGCTACCGTTCGATCCAGCAATTGCACTACTGGGTATTTACCACAAAGACACAAATGTAGGGACCCTAAGGGGTACGTGTACCCCAATGTTTATAGCGGCAATGTCCACCATAGCCAAACTGTGGAAAGAGCCAAGATGCCCATCGACAGATGAATGGATAAAGAAGAGGTGGTATATATACACAATGGAATATTATGCAGCCATCAAAAGGAATGAGATCTTGCCATTTGCAACGACGTGGATGGAACTGGAGGGTGTTATGCTGAGTGAAATAAGTCAATCAGAGAAAGACATGTATCACATGACCTCACTGATATGAGGAATTCTTAATCTCAGGAAACAAACTGAGGGTTGCTGGAGTGGTTGGGGGTGGGAGGGATGGGGTGGCTGGGTGATAGACATTGGGGAGGGTATGTGCTACGGTGAGCGCTGTGAATTGTGCAAGACTGTTGAATCACAGTTCTGTACTTCTGAAACAAATAACGCAACATATTTTAAGAAAAAAGAAAAAGAAGAAGATAACAGGAGAGGAAGAAAAGGGGAGTATGTCAGAGGGGGAGAGGAACCATGAGAGATGATGGACTCTGAAAAACAAACTGAGGGTTCTAGAGGGGAGGGGGGTAGGGGGATGGGTTAGCCTGGTGATGGGTATTGAGGAGGGCACGTTCTGCATGGAGCACTGGGTGTTATGAACAAACAATGAATCATGGAACACTGCACCAAAGTGTAATATATGGTGATTAACATAACAATAAAAAAGAATAAATGTGTCCTAAAAAAAAAAATTAAAAAAAAAATTAAAAAAAAAATAAAGGAAAGTGAAGCCTGAGAGTAATGGCAACGAAATATGATATTTGGAATCTATTATTTTAGAAAACAAAAGTGAATGGCAAAACTAGTGAGCTCAGGAGGAAGAAGATGGATGGGTTTAACAGATCAAATTTCTGCTCAGTCCTTATTGGTCTAGAAGTGAGTGATAACATTGTTATTTTTTAAAGAGGAAACCAGAAGAACAGCATGCATATGTTTCCATCACCGATGAATATTTTCTCTCAAGCTAACAGCCTTCTCTTTGGACCATTTCCTTCATCAACATATTATCTACTTGAAAGAAAACTTTCAAGATCTTCTTGTTGAAAAGGATTGTTTTAAAGATAATGGATATTCCTGAGGGGGTAAACTACTGTGCTCTATTTGATTTCTATAGATATGACTGAGTCAGATACTTCTCATTCAAGTTTGGATTTTTTCCTTCCTCCCTTTCTTTCTCCTTTTCTTTCTTCTCTCCTTAATGTAGTTTCACACTATCTGAATTTACAAAGGACTTGATATAGATTCAAAACTGAATTATCACAATAGTCTCCCAATTGGTTGTCAGCTTGCAATATCACATCCATTGAAATTATTTTCTTCATAATTGCACAGTTGAGACCATTTAATTTTTCTTCCAAAATTATTTGATGGTTTTACATCTTCTCATACTCTGCAAATTTACTGAACCATCTCAACCTGGAATTCAAAGCTCTACCCATATTGGCCCCGATCTACATCACACACACACACACACACACACACACACACACACACACACACACCACACAGTTTTTACTATAAAATAGTGTGAGCATTAATTGCATCTTCCTCTAGAGCCAAATATTCTAATCACTCTTATTTAAAATAATTGAACATTTCTGACTAATGCACCTTACCTCACATTGTTCATTATACCAAAATTCCTCGGCTTATTTCTCTTCAATTATTTCAGTTCTTTCCTAGGAAAGGCTTATTGAAATCATGTGAAATCCCAAGGAAGGTCTGATTACCAGGTATATAGTAGAAACTCTATATAGTAGAACCTAATTTACATCTTTCTACCATTTTGTTATATATGCAGAGGTGTATTAATAAATTTTAACAACCAGCTCTTGGGAACTGGTAGGTATAAGGGAGAGATTGGTTTTCAAAGCTTACTAACTAACTTACTGTAAGTACGATATACTTACTATATCATAGTAAATATTCTGACTATGGCTGATTTCAAGCTACCAGTGCAACTTCCTGAATGGAGAGTTAAAAAATAGATGTGAATAATTGACTCTCTTTCACTTGTACCAACTGACTGCAGCAAGTAGGACTTGCTTCTTCAAACTGATCGTTGTAAGAACCTTGAGTGTAAGTGATATTTTAAAATCTTTGAACTTTCCATCCCTCCTTAATAATGCTCAAAGTATATTTGACATCTATAGGGTGTATGCATTATTAGAAATTTCTGCAGTGGCTTTTTCTAAATCCCTGGAATGTATGAAGATAAATGTGATCAAGCTCCCTGCCCCTTTGAAGATCTGATAATTTGATCCTCCACAAATAATGGTCTTTTCCAGAGCAGTTTACAATTCACATTATCTTTTATAATTACTTATCCTCTTGGCATCTGTGTAAATACATGGTTATTCTGCTTTTACAGGTAAGGAAACTGTGGGTCAGTTGAGATAAGCTGTTGCCTCTAATAAAAGAGATAATAAGTGACAGAGCAGGACTTGATTCCAGATGTTTTGACTTGAGGGTGAGGGAAACAACACCAAAATTCCTGTCCAACATCTTAGCAGAAAATTCTTGTCAAGTAAGATGTTATCCTGAGGCATTTAAATAATGTGATAATGTGAATCCATTTTTAAAACTTGATACCAGAATTTTATATTGACTTCTCATTCCAAAAGTCCCTATTTCTTCTAAATCCAAAAACCACCATATAAGAAAAAAAAACAATAAACTTTTGTTCCTTGTAGAGTGACATCTCATAACCATGTCTACTAGATTTAGATGAAATATGTTTATTTTAGATTTTTTTATTTTAGAGCTGACAGTTTTTTTTTTTTTTTCCAAACTGAGAGTCAACAACTTAAAATGGATGGTAAGGCCATGCTACCTTAAGTTCACTTGGCAAAACCAATGCTAATACTGGGTAAGCATTTGAAATTAAGCAGAGTCTGTCTTTGACTCAATTTCCAAAAACTTCTTTCTTCTTCAACTACTCCAAAACACTTTCTCCCTGGGTTTCTCCACCCATCTCTGCTCACACCTCTGCAACTATTCTAGTTATGAATTGCCTAATTTTGTCCAACTCCTCCCTTTCACAGTCTTACCTGGTTAACAATCACAGATGGAAATTCATCTAAGCTGCAATCTCTACCAAAGGCATTTGCATTTTAATAAAGGGCTAATGAAGATAGAGGGGCATAAAATAGAAAAAAACTAAAAAGTCAATGATTATATTTTCAGATAATGTAGGATAAGATGGCTTAATTTATTTACTCATAATATCTGTCCAATTAATACCAATAATTCAAATGTCATGTTGTAGAGAAATTCTTAATATAATGAAGGAGGTAGGTCTTTAAGACAACACTGCACGTCATCATGTCATCACACCATTTCATCAATTTTTCAAAATAGGAGTCTGTTTGCATGAAACTTCAAAGTCTTTCAAGTTAAAAGAGTTTTACATCAACTTAGATATGGATATTGCCTAAGATCTCTAAGTACTTAATAAGTGTGCCAGTAAGAAGATAAGACAATTGAATCACCTATCACGTTTGTCACTTCCACTCTTCTC
This sequence comes from Eumetopias jubatus, assembly GCF_037043125.1. Lineage (NCBI taxonomy): Eukaryota > Metazoa > Chordata > Mammalia > Carnivora > Otariidae > Eumetopias > Eumetopias jubatus. The sequence goes on along the minus strand of NW_028274819.1, from coordinate 23,782,410 downwards.
TATGTAGAAGAAGTAAAAAAAAAAATAATAATAATAACCAATTTGACCACAAATAAGGGCAGAAGATACATTCAGCTAGATAAGACAATGATTCAATATTCAAGGGTCCTTTCAGATAGTGTTATTAAGCACATTTTAGGAGAGAGAGCGCTAGACACATTTCACTACAGAAAGCTAACCTAAACTTTTAAGGAAACTCTAAAATTTGTAACATTTCTCTAGTAACCACTATGAATACCTGAATTTAGAAAAAACTGAGTTTTACTGCTATGTATTCTATTTGTATCTCGTTTGGCATATACAACTACACATTGAGTGGTATGTGTGTGTGTATATATATTTACATATATATATTTACATTTAGTGGTCTATATTAATCATTCTGCTAAGCATCTTTTTTCAAGCATTAATACATAATACCTGTTGATACCAGTTGGTGGCTAAATATGTGTAGATTTTTCTATCATGTTTGATCTCGTAAACTTTGCCCTAAACATATAATTGTTAACTTCCCAATGGAACTAAGTTTCTGTTGCATGGAAACCATTTATTGCCCTTGGTTTTAAATTACCCACCTATGGATGTTGTACATGTTTGTTTGTTTTGGATGTATAGTAACCAACCACGCTGTGGTAATCAGTATGTGGATACAAGGAATTACTTTTCCTATTTAAGTAGGGATTTTCCTAGCAAGCATGATTAGTCTACAAATTCTGAATTACCCATGGGAAAACAGATTTTTTATTCCCCTTTCTATAAGTAGCAATTTTGTCAGATCATTTAATAATTTTTTTCTCCATTTCATTAAGTTGTAGAATGCATATTTCATTAGAGAGGACCACAGACACTGAAGGATTGGTAATATGTTCTTTGAAGTATTGGTAATAGAAGTGTGGGGCAGCCTACTTCCCTCCATTTTTCTGTCCACTTCTTCTGAACAAACTACCGCTAAACACCAGAGAACTTTTCAGAAGATGCCAGCCTATGTCTTTTTTTTATTCTGATGATGAATGCGACCCTTTCCTAAATTCCTCAGATGGTAAAGATTGAGCAATCAGGACTAAATAGATTTGATTTCATTAAATACCCACGCTTAAACAGAAAGTGCATGGTGTCCTAAAAGAAGCAGAAGAAGCAGGACCAAGAAAACTTCCCATAAAGCTGTAATTTTCTTTTCTTTAATTTTCTCCTAAGAATACTAGATATGTGTAAAAGAAAAAAAAAAGCTGTAATAGCCATATATGTGAACAAATGAAGGGGAAAGGTATGAGATATCAAATTTATTTTTTGAAACCCCTTGAGGATATTTAAAGAACACAAGTAGTATCTGTTTATCGTTAAAAACACCACAGAAAATAGATCTAATTGGATTGGAGCAGCTCTTTTAAGTTTTCATGCTCCATTTAATGGAAATAATCTGCCTCTAAAAGGAAGGAAAACTCCATTTAAAAAATGTATACTAGAAATAAGTGATAATAACATATGTCATTGAAACTGGCACATACAAATACACATACTGGATGGATAGTATGATAAAAGTATTAGTGAGTTATATATAACTAATACTTAAGGAAGAGTATTTCTATATTTCTATTTTCTTTTCTTTTTAAAGTGAAATATCTCACCAATTATAGGTCAAAAAGAATGCTTTACATAGAAATCACTTGTTGCGCCTCCTCTGGAAACAAAATGTTAATTAAAACCATGATCCATGGTAAGCTTCTCAAAATAGTCAAGATTTTGTTGTGAGCAGTGACAGTAGGGAAGATAATGGATTTGATTAATTTCATCTTTAGTGTATGGAACAAGCAACACTTCAGCAGCCTTGAATTCTTGCATGGGAGAGAAAAAAAATTGTATTTGTCATTTTGGTAACTTTCAATTAGAATCAAAGTCCTGATGAATATTTTCTCACCTAAATAACGATTTCTTGATTTCAGACATCTTTTAACTAATTTTGTTTAATATAGCTCAGAGGCTTACAATATGGATATACTATTTACCATCTGTAGCTCTCACTAACACTTGTAATACATTCTTTTATAATTTACTCACTTTCAATGTGACCACTAACATCTGCACAGTCCTTTACAGGCTACCAACTCAAATATATTTTATCTTATCTACTTTTCATAACATTTTGAGATGAGAATTTTTTCTTGTATTCATTTGGAGATGAGGAAACAGACAGTCCAAAAGACTAAGTAACTTTCTTGTGATCATATGGCTAGTATGTCAAAATCAGACCTTTGGCTATTTTTTTCACTATAATATCCTGTTATCTATTTGAAAAAAGGAGCTTAAGTTCAAGTTAAAACTTGAGATGATTCATTCATTGACATTATTCATTGGTTCATTCATTCCTTCAACAAATATTTGTTCTGCACTTACCATGCCCCAGGCTTTGTGCTAGGAGCAAGGATGCATTGACAATGAGTATATAGATCATTGCCTCACTGATAACAAGATAAATCAACAATTATGTAATTTGAAGGCAACACAGTAAATACTTTTAAGGAGGAGGTCTATAAGATACATGGTTATATGGTGACATAAAAGAAAACCTTTATTTGCCCACTGAAGGCAAGGCAGGCTAACAGGAGGGTACCCCCTGAAATTAATTTGAAAAAGTAGGAAACTTAATACACAAAGAGCTGGCAACAAGGTTCTTAAGACAGAGGAAAGAACATATTCAAGGGCAGATTGATGTATAGTTGGTTTTATTAATGCTTTTTAAACTCTCTTCAGAAAGTACACTCTTATTATCTACATGTAAGATAATTTCTTTCATCTTAAATCCCACTTCACCCCACTACATTTGGCACTCTATCCATAATACGTAGGATTTACTTAACACTTTACCACATGTCAAAAACTGTTATAAATGTTTGTATAATTGATATTTTTTATTAAAAGTTCTCTGTTGTTCAATTGCTATTTTATTCCCTGTTTTGCAGATGAGGAAATTAAGGAACAAAATGTCTAGGTAATTTATCCAAGTTAACCTAACAAATAAAGGCAAAAGAAGGCTGGACTCCAGGGAGTTTGATTCCCAAATCCATGCTTTTCATCTTGACACCACACTGCATTCTTTTTCTAGATATTTCCTTATTTTTTTAATTTAATTTAATTTTATTATGTTATGTTGGTCACCATGAAATAAATACATTAGTTTTTGATGTAGTGATCCACGATTCATTGTTTTCATATAACACCCAGTGCTCCATGCAGTATGTACCCTCATTGATAACCATGACCAGGCTAACCCATCCCCCCACCCCCCTCCCCTCTAAAACCCTCAGTTTGTTTCTTGGAGTCCATAGTCTCTCATGGTTCATCTCTCCCTCCCATATCCCCCCCTTCATTTTTCCCTTCCTTCTCCTAATGTCCTCCATGCTATTCATTATGTTCCACAAATAAGTGAGACCATATGATAATTAACTTTCTCTGCTTGACTTATTTCACTTAGCATAATCTCCTCCAGTCCCATCCACGTTCATATAAAAGTTGGGTATTCATCCTTTCTAATGGCTGAGTAATATTCCATTGTATATATGGACCACATCTTCTTTGTCCAGTCATCTGTTGAAGGGCATCTCGGCTCTTTCCACAGTTTAGCTATTGTGGACATTGCTGCTCTGAACATTGTGGTGCATATGGCCCTTTTTTCACTATATCTGTGTCTTTGGGGTAAATACCCAGGAGTGCAATTGCTGGGTCATAGGGTAGCTATATTTTTAATTTTTTGAGGCACCTCCACACTGTTTTCCAAAGTGGCTGTACCAACTTGCATTCCCACCAACAGTGTAAGAGGGTTCCCCTTTCTCCACAACCTCTCCAACATCTGTTGTTTCTTTACCTGTCCATTTTTGCCATTCTAACTGGTGTAAGGTGGTATCTCAATGTGGTTTTCATTTGAATTTCCCTAATGGCTAATGATGATGAACATTTTTTCATGTGTCTGTTAGCCATTTGTATGTCTTCTTTGAATAAGTGTCTGGTCATGTCTTCTGCCCATTTTTTGACTTGATTATTTGGTTTTTGGGTGTTGAGTTTGAGAAGTACTTTATAGATCTTAGATATCAGCCCTTTATCTGTAGTGTCATTTGCAAATATCTTCTCCCATTCGGTGGGTTGCCTCTTTGTTTTGTTGACTGTTTCCTTTGCTATGCAGAAGCTTTTTATCTTGATGAAGTCCCAAAAGTTCATTTTTGCTTTTGTTTCACTAGCCTTTGGAGCTATATCTTGAAAGAAGTTGCTGTGGCCGATGTCAAAGAGGTTACTGCCTATGTTCTCCTCTAGGATTTTGATGGATTCCTGTCTCACATTGAGGTCTTTCAGTCATTTTGAGTTTATCTTTGTGTATGGTATTAGAGAATGGTTGAGTTTCATTCTTCTGCAATGTGGCTGTCCAATTTTCCCAGCACCATTTATTGAAGAGACTGTCTTTTTTCCATTGCATGTTTTTCCTGCTTTGTCGAAGATTACTTGACCATAGAGTTGAGGGTCCATATCTGGGCTCTCTATTCTGTTCCATTGGTCTATATGTCTGTTTTTGTGCCAGTACTATGCTGTCATGGTGATCACTGCTTTGTAATATAGCTTGAAATCGGGCAACGTGATGCCCCCAGCTTTGTTTCTGTTTTTCAACATTTCCTTGGTGATTTGGGGTCTTTTCTGATTCCATACAAATTTTAGGATTGTTTGATCCATCACTTTGAAAAATATCATTGGAATTTGGATCGGGATGGTGTTGAAGGTATAGATTGCTCTGGGTAGCATAGACATTTTAACAATGTTTATTCTTCTGATCCATGAGCATGGAATGTTTTTCCATCTTTTTGTGTCTTCTTCTATTTCTTTTGTGAGTGTTCTGTAGTTCCTAGAGTATAAATCCTTTACCTCTTTGGTTAGGTTTATTCTGAAGTATCTTATGGTTTTTGGTGCTATTGTAAATGGAATCGTTTCTCTAATTTCTATTTCTACAGTTGCATTGCTAGTGTATAAGAAAGCAACTGATTATTGTGCATTGATTTTGTATCCTGCCACATTACTGAATTGCTGTATGAGTTCTAGTAATTTGGGGGTGGAATCTTTTGGATTTTTCATATAAAGTATCATGTCATCTGCGAAGAGAGAGTTTGACTTTGTCTTTGCCGATTTGAATATCTATTATTTCTTTTTGTTGTCTGATTGCTGTTGCTAGGACTTCTAGTACTATGTTGAACAAAAGTGGCGAGAGTGGGCATCCTTGATGTGTTCCTAATCTTAAGGGAAAGGCTCTCAGCTTTTCCCCATTGAGGATGATATTCGCTGTGGGTTTTTCATAGATGGATTTTATGAACTTGAGGAATGTTCCCTCTATCCCTATACTCTGAAGAGTTTTAATCAGGAAAGGATGCTGTATTTGTCAAATGCTTTTTCTGCATCAATTGAGAGGACCATATGGTTCTTCTCTCTCCTCTTATTACTGTGTTCTATCACAATGATTGATTTGTGATTGTTGAACCACCCTTGCATCCTGGGGATAAATCCCACTTGGTTGTGTTGGATGATCCTTTTAATGTATTGTTGGATTCTATTAGCTAGGATTTTGTTGAGAATTTTGGAATCCATATTCATCAGGGATATTGGTCTGAAATTCTCCTTTTTGATGGGGTTTTTGTCTGGTTTGGGGATTAAGGTAATGCTGGCCTCATAGAATGAGTCTGGAAGCTTTCCTTCTGTTTCTATTTTTTGAAACATCTTCAGGAGAATAGGTATTATTTCTTCTTTGAATGATTGGTAGAATTCTCCAGGGAATCCCTCAGGCCCTGGACTCTTGTTTTTTGGTAGGTTTTTGATCACTTCTTCAATCTTGTTACTGGTTATTGGCCTATTCAGGTTGTCAATTTCTTTCTGTTTCAGTCTGGGGAGTTTATAGGTTTCCAGGAAGTCATCCATTTCTTCCAGGTTGCTCAATTTACTGGCATTTAGTTGTTGATAATAATTTCTAATAATTGTTTCTATTTCCTTGGTGTTAATCATGATCTCTCCCCTTTCGTTCATAATTTTATTAATTTGGGTCCTTTCTCTTTTCTTTTGGAGAAGTCTGGCCAGTGGTTTATTGATCTTATTAATTCTCTCAAAGAACCAGCTTCTAGTTTCATTGATTCGATCTATTGTGTTTCTGGTTTCTAATTCATTGATCTCTGCTCTAATCTTAATTATTTCTCTTCTAATGCGTGGCTTAGGCATCGTTTGGTGTTTTTTCTCTAGTTCTTTAAGGTGCAAAGTTAGTTGGTGAATTTGGAATTTTTCTTTTTTTTTTTTTTTTTTTTGAGTGAGGCTTGGATGGCTATGTATTTCCCCCTTAGGACCACCTTTGCAGTATCCCATAGGTTTTGGACTGGTGTGTTTTTGTTCTCATTGGTTTCCATGAATTGTTTAAGTTCTTCTTTGATTTTCTGGTTGCCCCAAACATGCTTGAGCAGAGTGGTCTTTAGCTTCCAAGTGTTTGAATTTCTTCCAAATTTTTCTTGTGATTGAGTTCCAGTTTTAAAGCATTATGGTCTGAGAATATGCAGGGAATAATCTCAATCTTTTGGTATCAGTTGAGAGTGATTATTGAAAGATATGAATTTATTTTCATCATGTTGCCTGTGAAGACCTTGTTTTTATAGATTGTCTCTGTAAATTTCTGTTCTATATCATTCTTGGGGTCCTTCTTCTTTTATAGAACCCCCCTTAATATTTCTTGTAGGGCCGGCTTACTGGTCACATATCCTTTCAGTTTCTGCTGGTCTTGGAAGCTCTGCATCTCTCCATCCATTCTAAATGAAAGCCTTGCCAGATAAAGTATCCTTGGCTGCATGTTCTTCTCATTCAGTACCCTGAATATGTCTTGCCAGGCCTTTCTGGCTTGCCAGGTCTCTGTGGATAGGTCTGACGTTATTCTGATGTTCCTCCCTCTGTACATAAGGAATCTCTTCCCCCTTACTGCCCTTAAGATGGTTTCCTTGGTTCTAAGATTTGCGAGTTTTACTATTACATGCCAGTGTGTTGGCCTGTTTTCCTTGATCTTGGGAGGCGTCCTTTCTGCCTCTAGGACAAGAATGTTTGTTTCATTCCCCAGATTAGGGAAGTTCTCAGCTACGATTTGCTCAAATATATTTTCTAGTCCTCTCTCTCTCTTCATCCCCTCAGGGATCCCAATAATTCTGACGTTGGAACATTTCATGGTGTCACTTATTTCTCTGATTCTATTTTTATGGATTTTGAGTTGCTTTTCCCTGGCCTCCTCTTTTTCCTTCTTGTCTATTAATTGGTCTTCTAGATCACTAATTCACTCTTCTGCCTCGGTTACCCTACCTGTTAAGATTATCTAAATTAGATTGGATCTCATTGATAGCATTTTTTAAATTTTTTTATTGTTATGTTAATCACCATACATTACATCATTAGTTTTTGATGTAGTGTTCCATAATTCACTGCCTGTGTATAACACCCAGTGCCAATTCAGCTTTCATTTTCCCTTAGAGACTATTTTGCCATTCATCGATTTCTCCATTCTAGCTATTATCTTCACAATTGCTAGCCTGAATTCCATCTCCAACATCTTGGTTATATCTGTTATCCATTTGTAAATCTGTGGCAGAAGTTACAGTCTCTGAGTCTTTCCTATATTGGGGGTTCCTCCTCCTAGTCTTTCTGTTGAGGGGTGGTTGAGGGAATGTACAGAGTCCAAATTATTGACCACAGCCCAAGCAAGATGCACCTCTTTTATAGGGACCTTATGGTTGCCAGCCTCTTGTTCTCCCAGCCTGTCTTCTGGGGGAGGGTCCTGCCATGCTGTTACTCAAATAACCCTGTTTGGGCAGAGTTACCCTGCCCCCTGTGGGGGGGGATGTGCTCAGTGAAGACCGATTTTTGGGGGCTTTTGTTCTCTGGCGGCTTTCCCTGGTGGCTTTCCACGTCTCTTCCGAGAGTCAGGGCAGAAGAGATCATTTCCAACCCTCTGTCTCAGAGGTCTCCAGGCCACACTATCTCTGTCTGTGCTGCTATAAACTGCAGTGTCCTGGGTTGTGCGCCTCTCAGCAGGCTCCCAGTCCTCGCCTCCAGGTCAGGGCACTTCTCTGCCCTTTGTGCTTCTAAAATGGCCAGCCGCTCCCAGTTTGCACCCGGGGCCCACCGCTCCAGGTTTCAGTCTGGGGGGCTGTCCTAAAGTCCTTTCTGCACTGCTACCGGTCTGCAAGTCTGTGCCCTGTACCCGGCGCGGGAGGCTGTTGGCCACTGGTGGTGCAGGATCCCCATGGCTCCCTCCCCCTTCTATTTATCTTCCAATATCTGCCTGCGGAATCATGGCTCCTCACTTCCTTCCTCAAAACCAACTGCCTGGAATAGTCTGTTTGAAGAGATCCAGATCTATCTTCTTACATCTCAGGATGATTTTGTGGGTGTTCAGAGTGGTCTGGTAAATATCCAGCTCAATTCCGGGGACCAGTTGGAATAGGGTCCCCTACTCCTCTGCCATCTTTTCCTCTGACAATATTGCCTTGAGTGTCACCCATCCATTTGTATTTAGAAAAACCTAATCAAGTTCTTAACACAGAAAAAATATTTTATTTACAATTACATTTATATCAACTTGACCTTAGTGTTGTATAAATTTATTCCTTCAAGGCTCTTATACAAACAGTGGTATGACTAGTTAAAAATGTAAGCCAAACAAAATGGTGTGATCTGGTTAAATTACTTAACCTCTGATTCTGTTTTCTTATATTAAAAAAATACTAGTTTTAATACCAGCACTAGTGTACATCTGTTATTTTTGGCTGATCAAAATCTTTTTCCACATTCTAACAATTTCAGTGTTTCTTGGCTTTGTGAATCTTACCATCCTGAAGTAAAGCAAAGCAAAACAAAACAAAATAATATGTAAATGTTAAAAAAATTTAAATGTTATTTTAGCTTTCCTTGTAGTAAAGTAATCTAAATTAGCTCTGCCAATAGATAAATTCATGAAAGACATTGATTTGGAATTAAGCTACTGATAGAACATGCATCCATTGTGCCAGCAGGTATGGTGGTGGAGGAAGACTGATTTTGGGGTTAGTAACAGAAGTCCACTTAAGTGGATACTACAGAGCCTTTGAGTTTTCTGGGCAAACTCAGCCTTCCTGGTATTGTAGATAGAATAGATTCTATATTTTTCAACCCAATTACCAACACACCTAGCTTTTAGGACTATTATGAGGATTCAAAGCATGGCACAATATAAAGCACTTAATCTAATTGCTGCACATGATGAGAGCTTAGAAAATTATAGCTATTAATATTCAAGTTTATGCCTGCTACTGTGATATGATAAACATCTGGCAATTCTGTTATTTGATCACTCAGGCTATGAGTTGTTCCAGCTATACTTGAAGTATTCTTCTAATTTATCTTTTCCTCAGATATCATACTGAGTCAATTTTAGGTAGACCTAGAGCTCAATATTCATTTTTTTTTAAATTGGCAAATTTTAGAATATTTAAGTAATAAAATTTTTATAGTCATTAATGATCTCATCCTCATTTTATCCTACATTTTGTTGAATGTTGTGTCATTCTTAATGTTACAAACCACAAATCTTTGTGAAGAATCAATTTTCTTCAAGATCATAAATTATATTTAGTACTTTAAAAAACAATACCATGTATATAAGCTGATTTTGATTTATTATGAAATTTATTTTCATTGGGGTTCCTAGGTCCAACTGATAATAACTTTCAAAAAATATTGATGATGTAGGCATGTAAGCAAATTCTAATGTGATCCAAGTGAATTTCAACTATAGATGCCCAAAAGGCCACCATATATTTAGTTCTTTTTCAGAAACAGTTCCAAGTGAAAAGCTATTAAGAATATCTACCTCCAGAATAATTCCTCTAGAAAGAACAGACATTTTTTTCGGACACATATTATCGGTTGAGGAAAAAAAAAAGTTCACGTAAGGAATCAGAAGGTAGTCAATTTACATTCAAACATCTTAGGAAAAGTTGCATTAACAGAAAAGTCTCTTTTCAACCCTCACGTGTTAGCCATTAGACTATGTAGGAAGACAGAAATTAGGAGACCTAAAACCCAGAAAGCCTCTAATGATCTCTACAGGGAGTCCTTCTTTAATTCAGCCTCTGCAGATAAGGATAGGTTGGTTCAAGGGGAAAAAAATATCTTTTTTTCCTTTTTTTTTTCTCTCTTTTCCTTCCTTCCTTCTTTCCTTCCTTCCATTCATCCTCCCTCCCTTCCTCCCTTCTTTTCCTTTCTTCCTTAGGTTTAGGTTTATAATTCTTTGAAAACACTTATGAATAGTTCTTTGGCTAATTGATATATATCTTAGGCTTTGCACATTAGAGACTGGGGAGAAAATGTTTGAATAATCACATGGAATTTTTTCTTAGGTTCTTCTTCAGATTTTACCATCATTTTTATTGACTGTAGGTAGGGAAACAAATAGAGTTTTGAAGTACCATTGTTTAAAAATAAAATAAGGAACCATGCTTGGAAGGTTTATTGGCAAAGCAAATATTAAACAAGTTATTTCTTCAGTGTAAACTATGTGCTAAGCAATGTGCTAGGAAGTGAGAGTTGAGAAGAGGAGAAAGCTTTTGAAAGAGATTGCCACATTTTTTTACCTTCAGGAAGCTTACTGGAATTGCTCAAAAACCTCAAAATTCCTCCTTCTACTCCCACTAAGATTGCCAAGATTGCCAACTCTAATCAATTTAATACTTTTATTGGTACGCTATTTCTATTAAAGATTTCAGTTAGTGTCTGCCATTACTTCTCTGGGACATTGCACTTTCCATGTTCCATGGTGCCTACAATGAGCATGTTTTATGCCACATGAGCCCATTCTATTAGCTACAATTCAATCTACCCAAAGTGAACACCTTATACAAGGGCAGACAAGTTATTTGTATGTGATCTTCCTGAAAAGAGATTGTTTGGCCAATGATATTTTCACTCTAGTGAATATGAATTGGGAAACAAATCAATGAATGGAAATTGAAGCTAAAACTTCATGAAAATAAGTCAGGAGCAGTAAGGACACAATAATAATGCAAAGGTGAAGTTGTGAGAAAGAAATAATGAAACTGATTGGAAGAGAGAAGAGCCAAACATTGATGGAGAAATAAAAATGCCAATAGAGAAGACCATGCATATAAGACAAAAGGGAAAGAATTCCTGTTATTGACATCTTACTCCATTTCTGGTGACTCTTCAGGTCCTGGCAATGTGAACCCTTATAATAATTATTCCTCTTTCATTTCTTAAAGTAGCTTAGGAGAGATCCCTGTCTCTTTTAACATGAAGAGCATCATTAAGTTCTGTCAATTTTTTAGATAATTTGTCACATATAGAATCTCATCATATTTCAGTTTATCATATCAGAAAACAAGAGGCAAGTGAAGATTATCTGAGGCTAAACATTAAGTTTAGCAATACTGCCTGTATTTAAAAAAATATGTCTCCTGATTTCTTGTCAATTCTTCTTTAAGGGATAGGCATTTCATTGAAATATGCCAATGATCATTAAATGCTTGCGATGAGCTAACTCTCTCTGAGATTTGTTCTCTAAGATAATATATGACTGTATTCTAAATGAATAATGACACTACATTAGCAATGTGTGTACTATCTTAGAACTAAAGAATAATCCACATTGTGCTAGTATGCAATCTATTCTCTGAGGGCTACCATTATTTGACACAAATGTAACCATTTTCAAACAAAGATAAAAGGTATACTTTCTTTTTATGCAATAATAAATCGCCTATGTAACTTCGTTTGCTGAATTAATTGAATGAAGTCCAATTTGTTTGAATACAGTGTGGTGTTCAGCAATAGTCTTTGGAAAGTTAAAACTTTGTTTTGAGTGCTTAGTGCTTATTTACCAAATTCATCCATGCATTAAATTTGTTTGCTGATGTCTTCAGTCCAATTCAGTGTGGCATTTGGTGGGGTAATATCAAATAGTCTACTGTTCTCTGAAGGTGAGCTTTTCAGTATGCGAAGGCACTGCTTGTACCTTTCAGATCTGACACTAGCAACCTTTGTGACTCTGGGCTTTGCTTGATTCATACATGCAATGAAGCAGCTGAACTTGACATGATAACAAATTGTTTACCTGTTGCTTATATTCCTAGGTAGGATTTTAGAAAGTGTATAGGATTTTTTTTTTTGCATTATCATTGGTATCCTTAAATTCCACTTGAATGCATGGATTTATTTTTAATTTATGTTCTTAGAATTTAGTAGTCCTATTCAATAGGGGATTTTCAATTTAGGTAAGATTTCTTCTCCTTTATCATCTATTGTATATTTTATAATGTATTCCTAATTACTTTATATTCTTTGGTTTTATAATTTATATCATACAAATGGGAAGATGGACGCTTAGATTTATTCTAAATTATATCCATATTATGGGAAAGAAATTTAAAATTATCTTAAAATTATCTTCTAGATCACTAGTTTGGTATTAAATTCTGGACATTATATTTTTGTGTATTTTGTATTGAACTGCATTTTGCATTCTGAATTTTCTTATTTTTGATTTATTTTTTCTTATTCTTTGATACTCTTTTTTGCTATATGGTTTTATTTACACATGAAATAATCTCTTGAATATCTTAGGATAAATTATGAGAATTTTTCAAAAATTTTTTTGTTTCCTAATTTTGTTTTTCTATTTTCACTGTGATGAGTTATTAGATATTTTTATCTTGGCACTTTCATTTCATGATCTAAGCTTTCCTTAGATGCCTTTCAACCCATCGTTCATACCTGTGACTATAGGATGAAGTGTTATTAGTTTAGGGATGCTAGAGTGGGAATAATCTACAGTGATGCAACCAAAAATGGTTTTACATTGCCTTACTGTTAATGGAAAGTTACATAGTTTTCTTTCTTCATAATCTTCCACACCAAACATATCCCACCTCCATACTCTTAGAAAACTCTGTTCTTTACTGAAATATGTCTAGCTCTAGGTCTCTGATTAAATGTAATTTACTGGTGGAGATATCTGAAGCTTCATCTAAGATAAGTTCCCCTGTATGACTCCTGGGGCAACCTTCACATTTCTCTTGACTCCTCTTATTTTAATTGTTTATTTGGTTCATGTCTTCTGTAGTGGGCCAAGAGTGAGCACTGTGCCAACCTTGTTCACTTCCACATCCTCTTTCTCTCTAGTACTGGGCTTACCATAAACCTAAGTTGAGTTACTGAAGAATTCAATAAATTATAAGGTCAATATTCATAATATAATGTATTGGATATTACCAGAAATGCAGACGGTTATTGCTGTTATATACTGGTGTCAGACTTCATCTCTAAGACTTACATATATGCAATACTTCATATTTTTTAGAACAGAGTTACATGGTACCAGAGATTTTTGTCTATCATATTTACCCTTATAAACCCAGCACTTAGAAGGATGCCGAGTATGTTGTAAGCACTCGGTATCATTATAGGAGCAGTTGATTTATCTAAAAATATTTTGTTTCCCAACATGAATTTTTTTATTTTTTGTACTCATTTATAATGTGGTCCAAACACAGATGTGTGCACATGGGCTGATGCCTCCCATTATCTATCACATAAATGTCATTTTCAAAAACAAAACAAAACAGAAAGCATTCTCTATGGTTGCCAAGGACGTATTTCCTAGGCTGATTACTAGTGTCAGAGATGATAGAATTATTCAACAATTATTCAATTATTCATGGTAGAAAAATGCCCTATATTTAAATAATATCAAGAAAATATAGTAGCTTTAGCCTATTTCACAAATAAAAATAGGGGAGGAGAGGAAGAAATGGAAACAAATATATTTATATTTTTTAATCCTTAAGCTTTCATTCAGAGTTTTAGTTTTTACAATCTTATCTGAAGCTATTAGTCTCAAAATATTCTTCTAACAATATATTTTTGTGGTTTTATTGGGCGAAAATAAGAAGAAAAATAAGATGCAGGGCAATCATAAAATTAAAACTTAGAAAATAACGTAAAGAGCTTAATTTTCCCTTTTTTAAATTCCTATTGATGATCACATGAGCCAATTGAGTCATGTGATCATCTCAAAAAAAACTTGAGGACTTAATGTTTATTCATTTGTAGTATCTGTTTCCCTTAAAACTAGAAAATGACAAAAGTCATTAAAATTTCTTTAGCTGCAAGTAACTAGACTCTACTCATCAGAATTCATTCATTTTCCAAAAAGACTTTTTTTTTCCCCTAGGCAGCATCCAGCATTTCTAATACAAATTCTGGGATCTTAGTATTATATATACATCATATATATATATATATATATATATATATATGAGCATTCAATACAGTATTAGGTAAATAAGCTATTAAGGTATTAAGGTAGATAAGCTATTAAGGGTAGAAACCCATTTTCTTATGCAGAAAAATTTTCGGTATTATGCATGTTCCAGTCACTTCAGGAGAGCAAAAAAAAGATTTTAAATTTAATCTGAGGCACATGCCAAAGTTCATTCTGTTCTGTGTTGTGCTCTGTAAATTTACAGTTATCTATCTGACTTGGATTTAAAGTTTCAACAGAACAGAATTTGGAGAGAATTCCCTGATGATAAAGTTATTGCAACTTGCACTTCACCTAGAAGGCCTTTCTGTATTGAGTTTCCACTGCTTAATTTTGCCACCACCACTCTTTCTACTCAGAGGGGCTGAAAAGGAAGTACAGAAAAGAAAAAGACTGAATGCCTCCATTTGTCTTATGCACCAGCGCAGAGTTGCAATGCAGTGATAAATGGACACCAATAAATCTGTTATGGGCAAACATCCCTGGCATGTGGGTGTATTTTCTGTTCTTCGGATAATCAAGGGAGGAAGGTAGAAACAATAACATTGACAACAAACAGAGCAGAAACACACACACACACACACACACACACACACACACACACACAACTCTGACCCAAACCAGGAAATGATAGCCGCAAAACTGTCTTCCCATAATGTGTATAGATCATCTTCACCCATCAGTGTTGCTGACAAATAGTATTTCTTTGTTGTTGAAAAACTGTTCAAAGTTAATCTTCAAGAAGGTGTTTTATAAACCTGAGGTCTAAAAGAAATCTCATATCTGAGGAACCAACAAGCTGTAAATACATGCATATATACATACTTATCACTAGTAGTATTCTTTTAAATGCCTCCACGTAGCTTACATGCTGTTGAATGAGAAGACACTAAACAATAAAACCATAATTTACATGAGCAGATCCTGCTAGAGTTATTTGAGGACATTATCAAAGAAGGGTTATGTCATTGTAAAATTTAATTCTAGTTCCAATCAAGAAGTTGTTGTTCATGCCAAAGAAATTGGATGTATCATTTCCCCCATTCTAGCAGTGTGGTTGAAAATGTTCATGGCAGCAAAAATGGATACAGAACCTAGAACTCAAGTTTTTGAAGAAGAGAATTAGACCCAAGAAAACAGACCAAAAAGCCTTTCATAAATTATTTTTGAGATTGTTACAGAATGAACTGGAGGCAAACAAAGCGTATGTAGAAATTAATCTGACATCTCAGTACTTAAGGAGAATTTGGAGCATTTGAAAATGTTGGATATTTATATCAGAAATCCATTTTGTATAATGAGTAATTGTAAAAGGTTTCTACTTTCATAGAGGGTGGACATGTTTATGGACAACATTTGGACCATGGACATGTCTGCACTTCTCATAGCTCTAGAGTTTAAGAATATCTCTGACTATACTAGACTGAATGAAGAGCAAACATTGTGATGTCTGCTGACACAGCTGCCTATTGGCAATAAGATTAGACCTAAAGTCTTTGTTTTGTATTTCACAAATGTCATAATACCATGCTAAAGGATTCGGCTTGGATGAATCAAGGTAGCCGCATATTTCACGATCCAGAAATAAATCTGTAATACCTATATCTTCATCAGTTTTAGTTAACACAAACTGGCCACTTACTCCAGAAAATATTTCTGCATCAATGCTTACCTACCTCAGTATTACTCTGTACATTTTCTATTCTCACTCCTTTCCCGATCTCTCCTGCTTTCATAAATGCTGTGCTATTAGGTACTCTCAGAATCACATAAGCAAATTCCCCTATGAAATCAGTGATTTGAACTTCTTTTTTCATCTTCACGTAGAAAATAATACTTTATTTGTTTTAAGAATATAGACTTTCTTGGAGCACCTTCAAGTGGAAAACATTTTTCCTCCCACAGGTCATGTAATTAAAATTTTAAGGTCCGTTATTAATTCTCTTTCTTGCTCCCCATTTCCCATTTCTGACTTTGTACATAAAACACTCCATATGGATATTTCCCCAGATTAATCGCCTTGATACCTCATACAGATTAACTAGATAGGAAAACAGATACACACAAATGTGCAAATACACACTCACACAACATTTATAAGAGAACTAGATGATATGATATCCTCACAGAACTCTATATACAAACAGGTGGGAGTAAACCACCAAGAGCCCAAATACCTGCATTTTATAACCATCTTTATGGGAAGAAGCTGAGGGGAAAATACTGTATCTGACCTATCTGGTAGAAGAAAAATTCTCTACCAACCAAAAAGAATTCACAGGAAAGTATCACAGGCTAATCTGAGAATAACAGTTGAATTTGGGGAGGATTTTGCCCAATTCAATATCAGGTAAATTGAAAATATGAACTTTCAAAATGACCATACAGGTGTTGCTTCCAGGACAGCATCCCACACTAATGGGAAATTGAAGGGAGTAGAATCAAACTGAGAAGAAAAGACAGAGATGGATTTGATGTAAGTGGGGAAGGAAAGGGAACTAGACCATTCCAGAAAGCAAGACATTGTATTTTTTTAACACTACATAAACACCAAAAAATTGAAAAGCTTTGCAAAGAGCTATTCTAACTTCTGAACTGTGCCTTCTAATTGAGCAACTCATTTTAAATTTCAGAAAAACAATCTCACGTTAACCTGAATTAAAGCAAAAGATCAAAGTTAAATCCTACACTAAATTATCATAAGAAAAGGGAAGAATAAAGCATAGAAAATATTCCTGCAAAGAAAATATCCCTACAGACAATGAAAGCATGCCAGAAAAGAACAAATAAAAAAAAAAACTATTTCAAAACAAGACAAAAAATAACACTTAGGAGGATGATAAAATATAAGAGAAAAAAATAATTATTCAGAATAAAAATAAGAAAACTCCAAAATGAGATGATGGAACCAGCAAAGAATTAGACATAAAAAGAAAAAAATATATGTTATATATAACTATGTGTCAGTAATTTCAACAGGACATTGGATAAAGCATGAATATTATCTATCTATATCTATGTATCTCTCTATCTATCTATCTAGAGAGAGAGATTGTAAAGGTTAATTTTGTACAGCAATTTTGCCAGGCTGTGGTGCCCAGTTGCTTGATCAGAAGTGGTCTACATATGAAGGTAATTTTTAGAGGTGATTAGCATTTTAATCAGTAGACTTTGAGTAAAACAGATTACTCTCCACAGTTGGGTGGGTCTCATCTAATCAGTTGAAGGTCTCAAGAGAAAAGTTGCCACTTCCTCAAAGAGAGAGGATTTTGCCTCTAGACTGCCCTTAGACAGACTCAAGAGTGCAACATCAGTGCCCATGGGAATTTCCAGCCTGCTGGCCTGCCTTGAATTTTTGACCTGCCAGTCTCAGAATATTTGGAGAACCCTAATACAAAGATAAAGGAAGATATTTGTAATGTGAAATAAGAACAAGATATCATTATGAAGCAAGCAAATAGAAATATTATGTATGGAAAATACCAGTTGATATAAAGAACACAGAAGATGGAATACAGAGTGGAAAGGTGTGGCTGAAGGATGAATTAGCAGATTAGAAGACTGTTTTTAGTTCTTCTATAAGGTATCCATCTAAGATAAAAAATAGAAAATATGAAAGAAAATTTAATAGGGAGGACAGATACAGGATTGCCAATATTTGAATAACAGTCATGCTAGCACACATGAAAAATAAATATGGACAGGAGGAAATATTTACAGTTAGTGGAGCTGTATTTTCCAGAATAGAAAAAGGTGAACAACTCCGGACTGAAAGAGCCCATAAGCTGTAACACAGAAAATTTATAGACTTGACGTTGGATTTCTTTAGAATATAGAAAACTGTAGCAAGAGCTATTGAGACTCTACTTAGAAACAAGTTAGCATGGCAACATTTTTCTGAAGGCTGGCAATAGATAAAGACTGCTGGGTCAGAAACAAAGATAGCATTGACATCAGCATGTTTGTGTCACTTCTCCTTGGCCCATCAGCCTAACGGGAGTGCTACAGGTGGGCGCAGATGGATGCTTGAATGCACGGAGTTGCGTCATAAAGGAGAAACCCTAATTGAAGGGAACTTGGATCTTTTATAATAGGAGGGAAGCATGCCCACCTTTCGCTCCATAGGAAGCACTGTATCTATTGTTCAAGGTTGTTCACTGTATCATCCTTAAAATGATAATCTGAAACAAAGGACATCTGTGTGTGTAGAATTGTAAGACACCTGTAGAGAATTATCTCCTGACATACAAAACACCCAGAGTAAGAACATCACCTAAAAATAGTCAAGAATTGAATTAATTTTAGACTTCTCCACAGAAGTATCACATGGTAATGTAGTAAAACAGATACTAAAATATTGAAGGAAAAGTTTTCTGAGCTCAGAATGGCATATCATTTTTAGATGACCTTTATTGATGTATAACTGACATAAAATAAAATACACATATTGTAGGTAAAAAATTAAATGAGTTTTGACATACATAAATGCCCTGAAACAATCTCCACCATTCAGATAATGACAATAATCCAGCATTTCCAAAAGTTTCACTTGGACTTACTTGCTGGCGTGTGGAGTCGTGCTCTGAATATATTACTTCCTTTCTTCTGCTTTCTTTGGGTTTAATTTTCTTTCTTTTCTAGTTCACAAAAGTAGAAAGTGAGGTCATTAACTTGAGGCTTTATGTTTTTTTTATTATAGATGCTAAGTGCTATAATTTTTCCTTTTAATACTGTATTAACTAGACTCTCTGCATTTTCATATGTTGTCTTACTATTTTTCTTCAGTTCAAAATAAATTCTAATTTCCATTTTGAATTCTTTAATCCATGGGTTATGTAATAGTGTATTGTTTAGCCTCTTTGTATTTCTGAGCTTTTCCAGATATTTTATTATTGACTTATAAGTTAATTCCATTGTTTCAGAGAACATACTTTACACATTTTGAATCCTTTTATATTTATTAAGACTTGTTTGATGGCCCACATGAGGTCAATCTTGGGGAATATTTTGTGTGCCACTGAAAAGAATGTATTTTCTGTTATTGTTGGGTGGAATTTTCTCTAAATGACAATTGGGTCAGTATAGGTGATAGTGTTCAATCTTCTATATCCTTAATGAATTTCTATTTACTTGCTTTATAAATTATCTCAAGAGGAATATGGACTATATAAATAGTAGTATTTGTATACTTTTCCTTAAATTTCTAGCATTTTTGCTACATTTATTTTGATGTGCTGTTAGGTACATGAAGGTTTAAAATTACAATGTTCTTTTGATGAATTAAACTACTTTATTATAAAGTAATCCTACCTATCCCTGCTAATATTTTTGCTCAGAAATTGACTTTGATGTTACTACAGCTGTCTCGGCTTTCCTTGATTAGTTTGAAAAGCTATATATTTTTAATCCTTTTAAATTTAAATGATTTGTGCCTATTTTTAAAATAGGTCTCCTTAGGCTCCATAGAGTTGGTTCTTTTTTTTTTTTTAATATACGCCAATAACCTCTGCTTTTTAATTGGACTATTGAGAGCATTTGCAATTAATGTGCTTATTCATAGTTTTGTGTTTAAATCTCTCATATTCCTGTTCATTTTTTTATTTGTTCAGTTTTCTGCCTTCTTTTGGATTGAGTATATTTTATGATTTAACTTTACCAACTTTGGTAATTAGCTCTAACTATTTACATTATTTTCTAATGGTTACTTCAGGTGTTATAGTGTAAACCTTTAACATTTTTTAGTCTGTCTTCAAGTAATATTATGCCACTTTGTATATAATATAAAAACCTTACAAGTATGCTTCTGTCCCTTCCTTCCTGGTATTTGTTCTGTTGTTGTTTTACATTTACTTGTATATGTAGACTCCATATTATTTGTTGTTATTTTGGTTTAAACAGTCAATTACATCTTTTATTTATAGATTTTATTGTTTAGAATAGTTTTAAATTTATAGAAAAATCAAGCAGATAGTACAGAGAATTTTCATATACCTTCCAACTCCATTCATATAACTTCCCCTATTATTATCTTACATTAATATGGTATATTTGTTACAACTAATTAACCAAAATTGTTATGTTATTATTAACTAAATTCCATACTCTTTTTTGGTAGAATTCCTTAGTTTTTACCTAATATAGTTTTGCTGTTCCAGGATGCCATCCAGGATAACCCATTATATTTATTTGTCATGTGTCCTCTTTGCTGTAACAGTCTCTTAGACTTTTCTTGTTTTGATGATTTTGACAGCTTTGAAGGGTATTAGTCAGCCATATTGTAGGATTTCTCTATTGGAACTTGTCTGATATTTTTCTCATGATTAGACTGGGATTATGGGTTATTAGGAAGAAGACAATAGAGATAAAGTGCTATTTTCTTCATGCTATACAAGGAACATCAACAAGGTTTATGACTATATGTTGAACTTGATCACTTAGATAAAGTAGTATTTGTCAGATTTCTCAACTGTAGGTTTCTCTCCATTCCCCTACTCTCTGTAAGGAAGTCACCATGTGCAGCACACAATAAAAGGTGAAGTTATCTTTTTAAGAAATGTAGAAATTAAACAAAATAGTTTTATATTTCTCCAGTACTTACCAGTGTTCTTCATTCTCTTTTGTAAATTCATATTTTCATCTTACATCATTTCAAGAAGTATACAAATTAAGCAAAATAGCTCACATAACCACCCACATATTTACCAGCATTCTTCATTCCCTTGTGTAAATTCATATTTTCATCTTTTATCATTTTCTTATGGTCTAAAGGCTTCTGTTGGTGTTTTTGTAGTGCAGGTCTGATTATAACATATTTCAGTATTTAGATTTGTTTTTATTTCAACTTCATTTTTGAAAGATGTTGTTCTACTGTCTTCTGACTTGTGTTGCTTCCTTTTTTTTTTTTTTTAAGATTTTGTTTATTTGAGAAAGCGAGAGAGAGAGAGAGAAAGAGTGAGCAGGGAGGAGCAGAGGGGGAGGAAGAAAGACTCTGAAGCAGACTCCACACTAAGCACAGAGCCTGATGCGGGGCTCAATCCCACAGCCTCATGATCATGACCCGAGCTGAAACCAAGAGTTGGACACTTAACTGACTGAGCCACCCAGGCGCCCCTGGCTTGTGTTGCTTCTGATGAGAACTCTGCTGTCAAAATTATCTTTGTTCACTGTGCATACTGTGTTTTCTCCTCTGTATTTTTAATAAGATTTTATTTTTTTATGTAAGCTCTGTGCCCAATGTGGGGCTCGAACTCATGACCCCAAGATCAAGAGTCACATGCTCTACCAACTGAGCCAGCCAGGCACCCTTCTCTTCTATTTTTTTTTTTTTTTAAGATTTTATTTATTTATTTGCCAGAGAGAGTGCGAGAGTACAAGCAGGGGAAGCGGCAGGCAGAGAGAGAAGCTCAGCTGAGCCGGCAGCCTGATGCAGGGCTCAATCCCAGGACCCTGGGTTCATGACCTGAGCCGAAGGCAGATGCTTAACTGACTGAGCCACCCAGGCATCCCTCTTCTCTTCTATTTTTAAAAGGTTCTTTTTATCACTGGTTTTAAGTCATTGACTGGAATGTGCTTTGATGTTATTTGCTTCAGGTATATTATAATTAGAGTTTTTCGTACTACTTGAATCTGTGGATTTATGGTTTTTACTATACATTTGGATGCTTTTGGACCATCATTTCTTCTTCTCCACAGGACACTCCGATTACATGTAGATTAGGCTACATGGAATTTCCCATAGCTCCTTCCTACTTCCCTTAAAAAAGTTTAAGTCATTTTTATTTCTAGGTTTAACTTTGGCTAATTACCATTGCTTTGTCTTTATTAATATTTCCACTGCATTATCTAATATAGTGTTAATACCATCTATTGTATTTTTTATCCATTGTGTTTCTAAAGATTTATTATTTATTTATTTATTTATTTGAGAGAGAATGAGAGAGAGAGAGAGAGTGCATGTTCATGCCTGAGCAGGGGGAGAGGCAGAAGGAGAAGGGGAAGGAGGAGGTCTACTCCCCACTGAACATAGAGGGTGGGGGGGGCCTCTATATCAGGACCCCAAGATCATGACCTGAGCTGAAATCAAAAGTGGACACTTAACCGACTGAGCCACCCAGGGACCCCTATCCATTGTATTTTTAATCATAGTCAGAAATGTTTTATCTCTAGAAATTTGGCAGATGTCTTCTTTATATTTTCCATTTCACTATTTAACATATTCACATCTACCTTCCTGTACATATAAAATATACTTATAATACTTCTGTCAGAGTCCTTGTCTACTAATTCTATCATCTGTGCCATTTTGAGATCTGTTTCTATTGACTGAATTTTCTCCTGTGTGTGAATCCTTATTCCCTTCCTTTTTGTATGCATGCTAAGTTTTGATTGAATGTAAGACATTGTAACTTTATCCTTTAAGGTGTTAGGCTTTTTTATATTCCTATGAATATTCTGTAGCTGTGTCCTGGGACATACTTGTGTGGAAGTAGTTTGATTCTTTCAAGTCTTGCTTTTATACTCTCTTAGACAAGATCTGAATGACTTTTAGTCTAGGACTAATTTTTCCCTACTGAAGTGATAACTATCTGATACTCTTTTTGGTGACCCAGGAATTACAAGGTTATCTACTTTGGCTAGTGGAAACAGGAACTGTTTCTGGCCCTGTGTGAGCTTTAGAGATGGTTTTCTCTTCTGTCTGATGATCAGTACTCATTTGAGAAAGCAAGCTCTCTCAGCAAATGCCCAGTGCTCTCTCTGTCTTTGTACCCTGTCCTGTAAACTGTAGCTAGAAGACATCTTGGTTACCCAAACTTCCAACTCCATCTCTCTGATATTTGGAGATCCCCAGGCTCTGCCCGTGACCTTCCATCACACACTGTGGCCTAGAAAATACATAAGGCAATTACCTGGGTGATTATAAGACTCACCTAGTTTTGTCTTCTCTTCCTGGGGCTTCACTATATTGTATTTTCCTGGTATTTCAACTTGGACTTAAGTGGTACCTTTCAGATAAAAAATTGTTTATTAGAGATAGAGAGGGAGAGTTCATAAATAGTGGTTCAATTAAAAATCAAAGTAAATAAAAAACAAAAAAATCAAAGTAAACAATTTAAACATGCATACTACTCTAATCTCTTTTTCCATTTGCCTCAATTATGATACCAAACTACCAGTTTTATTTTTTAGCTACATCTCAATTCTTTAAAAAATGAAACCGTTTTAAGAAACTAACTTTTAAATTTTACTGTAAGCATTTGATATTTTTCTCTAAAAAGCCCTAAAAATTGATCAATAGTCAGCCTAATAGGAGTTTCATGCATTTTATCTCTTTAAATTATCCACATTTAATCAATTTTCCAAATATTCAGTGGAAACCAATCATAAAAACCCTACAAGCTAAAAGTAAAAATAGAAAAAAAAAAGTTTCCCTTGCTAGATTCTACTTTCAAAGATAAATATTCTAGGTTTTTTTTTTAATTTTGAGTCCATTTACCAAAGAGACTAATTGAAACATGAGATGGAATGAACTTTATAAAACAAAAAAAGAAAAAAGAAGAAAAAAAAAACACAGGAAAAATAGCATTTTAAAGGAGCCAAGAAATTTATAAACATTTCAATCATTCTGATATTACATATTTGAGTTTTTTATTATTAAATAATATAGAACATTTGACAAGCTGATACGTAAGTTAGGAAATCTGAGTTTTTAATATTAAAATAGATTTTCTTCTGGATCCTTTTGTAATCCTATATGGATTGGTTTCTCCTGATGTTTTCTAATTGTTTACAATTTTTTTTTATTTCTGAAGAGCAAATTTAACCTTGCTTCCAACTCAAAAGTGCTATTTTGGAAGCAAATATATAATTATAGTGGCAAATCCTTTGTGTGTATTGTATGTAAGTAATATAAACACACAAAAGTCTTCAAATATTTATTGTTAGAATTTTATTAAATATTTTTTTGAGCAAACAGGAGTAGTGAACACTTTGGTTGAGGAGTCTTGACAACAAAGGTGAAAATAAGACAATTCATAATAAGAGTTGAAAGGTGATCGTCTATCATAATGATGATCAATAATTATGACTCCCATTTGAAACACTTACTATGAATTGTCAAAAAATCAGCCATGAGATACTGCTATCATCATTTTACTAAAGAGGAAGCTAAGGCACTACGCATTTAAGTAACTTACTCTAAAGTGGTAGGACAGGGTGAAAAACAAGCTTCTGATTGGTCTTACCAGGGCTATTTTTCTCTAAGCAGCTTCACTGATGCACAATTCACATACTAGGACATGAAATTTTAAGGCAAATGTTTGAGACTTCAAAAAGATTTGAATTTACAGTGGATGCTTCAAGCTACCCAGCTCTGAGCCTGGGACAATAGGTATTTACTCTTTTATTGGGACCTTGGAAGAAGCACTAATTTAGTTCAAGCTTTCAGCTCTCTCATTTTGCAGATAAAAGGAAATTGAGCCCCAAAGAAGTGAGGAGACCTGCCTAAGAACATACAGCATATTAGTGGCAAAGTAGACTGTAGGCTTCAACTTCACTACATCTAAACATACCATGCTTTAGCATCTCTCTTTTTTTGGTCTTCATCCTCCTTCACATATAGTTTTTATGTTACGATAATTATAATGTAGACACAACTCAGGAGAATACGAATTGTTTAAAACAGTTTTTCTTCTTTCATGTTTCCATTTTTATTCTTTGTTACTCTTTCTGTTCATTCTTTATACTTAATACATTTGCCATGTTTGCCTGCCTACAGAGTATTTTTATAAAAAGCCCAAGAAACTCAGCAGTCCCTTTTACTAGTGTGTGTTGAAATCTCTGACCACATATTTAAATGTAAGATGTGTTTTTTTTCCTTTTAAGCAGATTTTGTTTTTTAAAGCAGTGTTAGTTTCACAGCAACACTGAGCCAAAAGTACAGAGGTTCTCAAATACCCCCAAACAGGCACAGCCTTTCCCATTGAGAACTTCCAGCATCTCAGTGGTATGTTTGTTACAATTGGTGAACCTACACTGACGCATCATTATCATCTGAAGTCCATAGTTTACGTTAGAACTCACTCTTAATATTGTAAATTCTATGATTTCAACAAATATAGAATGCCACGTATCCACCTTCGTATGAAATTTTATATAGAAACTATCCTTTACATTAAAATAGTTGTCCTGCATACAAATCCTCAGTGCTCCTCCTTTTTACCCCTCCTCCCTTCTACCAGGGACATGGAAATGTCTCCAACATATTTTATTAAACTATTATGTGTACAATTTCAACACTGTATTTATAAAACAACCGCAAAGTCAAACAATATAAGCATAAATCCTGCTTATACAAAGCCTCCTTTGTATATTTTGCAGGGAGATGAACTGATTCTGGATCATTTTGATAATGGTCATATAAGAAATGAAGAGCAAGATGCTTCTTGATTTTCTTTTCCTTTCCTATATCATACCAAATTTCACATTTAGGTGGCATGGAGGGATGTCTAAATGTGACATGTTCCTTTTGGAAATGGAATATACTTTTGGGAATGGAAAGGTCCTGCTATGTGCTTTCACACATAAGAGTCATATGATCCTTGAGAGAGACCTCAGCAACCCTTTATGTCATCACTTCTCTTTAAAGTCTGTTGGAAATAGACACCAGGCTGGATTAAACAGGGAAATTCCTATCATCTTATCCCAAAATGTTGCTTTTCTGAGGTCACTGGTTTTCTAGCTCTCTCCTGTTTGTTAATGCTTATTATTTCAGTAGAACGCAGAAACCTTAAAAGCATTCACTTTTCACCATATTGTATGTTGGAGATGGAATGACACATTTTAGGAAGTTCTTTGTAATTCGGGCAAGAAAGTTTTCAAATTATGACAGTTTTTCTTAATTATTAGTGTTATATCTTGATTGGGTTACATTGCCAATAAATGAAAATTCTTCATCTGCATTTTTAAAGCTGACACTGGGAAGTAAAATTTCAGTTAAGAGAAATTTCAAGTGGCTTTTTTAGTGGAGATAATAACAGGCTTCCCACTCAGTAATTTCTTTCTTGAATGCTTAATATAAAAGGTTTTGAACATTAATTTTGTCAATGTGCCTTTTTCAGTAAGTGATGCAGGGCAAACATATGCTGAAAGTTATGTGAGAAGAAGCAGGATTACTTTTTATTTCATCAATCTTAAAATTTTAGTTGACAATTTAAAGACTTTTGAGAATAATAAGGACTATCATTGGATGTTATTGAAAAAGACCTGTAATAAGTGTGTAGGCATTAGCAATAAGGAATAATAGATAATAGATACTATTTTATTGAGAATGTTATATGCCAAACATTTTACATTCATTAATGTATTTTAATGTAATGGAAACTTTGTAAGAAAATGTCTATTTTCTCTCCATTTTATAGTGAAGGAAACTGAGGTTTATTAAATTCGCACATTGAGCAAGCATTAAGTGTGACTTGGCAGAGAAATATTTCAAGGCACCTATAATAAATATGTTTGAAGAACTAAAATTGTGTTTAAAAATTAAAGAAAAGTAGGATAACACATAGAAATTATTAATAAAGAGTTAGACACTTTATTTTTTTAAAGTTTTATTTATTTAAATAATCTCTACACCCAACGTGGGGCTCGAACTCATGACCACAGGATCAAGAGTTGCATGCTCTTCCAACTGAGCCAGCCAGGTGCCCAAAGAGATAGACATTTTAAAAAGAACAAAGTGGAAATTCTGAAGTTGAAAAATACAATTACTGAAATGAAAAACTCACTAGATAGGTTCAACAGATTTAAGTTAGTATATCCGTCCATGTTCTTTGTGGATATTGTTTTTCTCTATACTGTTACTTTCCACCTATTTGTGCCTTTGAACCTAAAGTGTATTCCTCATATTCAACATGTAGCTGGATCTTGTTTTTCATCCAGTCTAACAATATCTACATTTTGGTTAGAGTATCTAGTTCCATCAAACTTAAAAGCAATTATTGATATAATTGGGTTTATATTTGCCATTTTGTTATTTCTGTTTTTCTTCATATTTTAATTAATATTTTAAAATTGTTTTCTTACTGGTTGTTCTAGTAAATAAAACATACATCTTAATTTATCATACTTTGTTTCATGTTACTACTAACTTAAATTCTGTAAAGAATAGGAACTTTGCTCCAGTATAAATCTATTTTCCCCATCCTTTCTGTCATGATTGTCATATATATTACACCTGTCTTAAAATTAAACAATATACTGTTATATTCTTTTTTCTTTCCTTTTTTTTTTTTTGTTGAAGAGAGAGAGCGTGTGTGAATGCAGAGAGAGAGAGAGAGAGAGAATTTTAAGCAGACTCCATGTGCAGCATGGAGCCCGATGTGGGGTTCAATTTCATGACCCTGAGATCATGACCTGAGCCAAAATCAAGAGTTGTATGCCTAACTGACTGAGCCACCCAGGCACCCATATACTGTTATATTCTTACTGTTTTATACACACACACACACACACACACACACACACACACACATATACATATATATATATTTTTTAAGATTTTTGTTTATTTGAAAAAGAGAGAAAGAGAGAGGATGAGCAGGGGTAAGGGCAGAGGGAGAGGGAGAAGCAGACTCCCTGCTGAGCAGGGAGTCCAATGTGGGGCTCAATCCCAGGACCCCGAGGTCATGACCAAAGCCAAAGGCAGATGCTTAATCAACTGAGCCACCCACATGACCCTACATACTTATATTTTTTAAAAGAAATAAAAGAAAAGAGAAAATATATACTAATGCAGGCTTTAATGGCCACATGTTTATAGTTTTTTTTCCATACTTCTTCCTCTAGGCTTAAGTTACTCTCTGGTATCAATTTCTTTTAACCTGAAGAACTTTAGTGTGCAGTGAAATCTCTGTTTTTTTTTTCTGAGAATGTTTTCTTTTGGTCTCTAATTGTAAAGGGTAGTTTTGATAGATATAGAATATCTTATTGACAAGTGTTCTCTTTCAGTGGTTTGAAGATGTCATTCTACTGCCTTCTAGCCACCCTTGTTTTTGTTGAACAGTTATTACTTTATTTTCCTGTATTGATTTGTTTATCTTTCATTACCCTCAGGATTTTTTTTTTTTGTCCTTGGCTTTCAGTACTTTGGTTTATGATGCATATAGGTGGGTACCTCTTAATATTTATCTTTTGGGGGATTATTGAGCTTTTTAATCTTAGATTAACAATTTTCATCAAATTTGAGAAGCTTTATTTTTCTTCCCTTTTTTCTGTCACTAACCTAATCCGCACCCTCTGGCAGCAGTCGTTCTGACGCTCACAGCAAAACCTCCCCTGGCAGGGCTACTCTTCTTAACAAATGAGTGAAGGTGTGGGGATTGGGAGCATCCCCGGAAAGATTGTAGACTCCCATTGTTTTTACTCAAATTTCTAGCAGTTCTACATTAATAAGTGCTTCTCCACTTGTTGTTCCAGAGCCCTAAAATTATTTTCTTTGAGAATTCTGTTCCTTTTTGTACTTGTTTGGGGAGAAAAAGATATACTTACGTCTTCTTGCTGCCATTTCTAGAGTGCAGAGATTTTCTTCTTTTTTTTTTTAATTCAGCCACTCTCAGAACACTATATAATTAGTTTCCCACAAAGCACTTTTCCTTATGTTATCATAAGGACAAAAATTAGATATTCTCTATAATTAATTTGTTTCCTGTAGATTACTTCCATATCTACGTTTTACCTAAAAATTTTCAGAAAAAAATGTGCACCTCCTGTTATGCTTCAGTGACTTATTTAAAAAAATTAAAAAACATTTGACATATTCTTATACATGGTGAGATTTATAGAGACTAAGTTTTGCCAATAACAAGATATGTGAATTATCCTCATTACTGTACTTTTTTTTTTTTTTTTTTGCTAACATGCTAGAACCACTCACTCCCATCATCTATTCTCGGAAAACCCCTGACTCCTAATCCAAGATGACCTAGTTGTCTGCCATTCTTTCTCCTCTATGTGGAGGTTGAGTAACCCGTATCCACATACTTGCTTAAACTGCCTGTATCAGCCTGATCCTTGCTGAGAATGTAAAGATGGAAACAGGAAGTTGTTGGACAGTAAGATTCTCTAAGATAAAAGACCTTTGTGAATAGCTATAATGGACAGCCCAACATCACAAGATGGAAAGAGAAAGGAATTATTAGTAATTAGGGAAAGGGACACAAAAACAAACTTCATCGATGAAATTTGTGTTGGGGGTAGACTCCCCCCAACCAAAGTCGGGAGGAAAGCAATAAAACTAAGCATTATCTTTACACCTGACATTCTGAGCTGAGCCCCTGCCCCTTCTTTTTTAGTCACTTCTTACAGGTGACTGGCTCTGTGGTGAAGCAAAAGGTCTAAGATAAATAGTAAAGAGCAAAGTCAATGTATGGAGGTATTTTAAGCTGTGCCACTACAGTTGGAAGGCACATATCATTTGATATTTATTAATCATTGTAAATCAAGCTCTTCCTAAGATAAAACAAAACAAGCAAACAAAAACCCCAAACCAAATAGATACATACAGGACCTCGTTATTCTATGCGGTTATCAAAATGTATGCTGTCTGTATTTTGTTAATGGAAAACATATGTAAAATGTGTTGTATCCTTATAAAATAGTTTCTTTCAAACTAAGGACAAAAAATTACAATGTGATTCAGATATTCAGCTAGAAATAAATATGCATCCCTTACAATCTCAAATGGGCCTACCTAAGTAGTTAAGGTATTGGTTCAAAATGCAAGTCTGATTTCTTGGGAGAAAATTTAACTTTAACATCCTTTAACTTTATATTCATGCAGACTTCTAGTGGGCAGCTATAAAAATGCTAATAGTCTCCTGCATCTTGGTTGAAGGTGTCCTAGACTAAAGTCACAGTTCAGATTTACTGTCCTTCAAGTGAAACTGAAAATTTTCGGAGAAAAGGCCCTAGGGAGAGTTGATTCTGCTGTGTGGCCAAACCTCTCTCGTACGCTCTGTAGCACAGTCTTTCTCTTCCATCTGCCTCTCCACCCTACAGATCACTTTCTTGGGATCTGAGGAAATTGTGCAGAAAAGTATGGAAATAAAATCTAAATGTGGTCTCCCTGATCCGTCATGCTCTGTAAAGCATTAGAAATACACATAAGTTAATTTCCCTCTCATCTATTTGCATTTTATTTTCTATTTGAATGACTAGTTATTACACAGATATGTGAAATGCATTAGAAACCCCAGAGGAGCACTAATGCTTCTTCTTATCTGATTATAAAAAGAACTTATTCTCAGTTCAGGGCAGCTAGGAAAAAGTGCATGTTAATGAAGTAGATTTTGCCTGTTTGTTTGAGATATAGACAAAATAATATTCATTAATCTGTTTCCTTTTAAGAGATAATACATGCAAACCAAAATTTACAGGACACAAAATATTTTTAATTACTAGTCAACTAGGATGGAGAATTTATCATGTTCATTAATTCAAAACTTTATGCAGTCTTCTAAGCCTTTCAGAGGGGTTTGAAGAAAAAGCCTCCAAACCAGTCTAGGAGAGTCTAAATAATATATGTATGATAGTCATTCTTATCGACATGGTCCAAATAACCATAAAACGTTGGATAAGAATTTAATCTCTGTGTCAAAGGAATAAAGAAATTATTTCCTGCTGTAATGAATGAAATTGATTATATAGAGGTCCTTGAAGAATAGAGCAGGATGTTTCTATTAAAGGAAGAGAAAGTAGATTTGACAGTAGTTAGCACATCTGAAGATCAATAAATGTTTTTTTGACAGGGAGAGAGTAAAGGATTTAATGTATAAAGTTGGATATCGGAAGAAGAATCTGGAAGGTTCAGTGTCAGGCCCTATTGCAGAAAGAGATGATGAAGCATGGAACTGTTGACAAGACACAGATATGCAGAAGTGGATTTTCCATAATGCAAATGAAGTTTTAGATGCTGGGCCCCCAACTACCCTGACACCTTCCAAGGCCTAGAAGAGACTTGAGCAACATGTTCACAAAATCATGTGGGATTTTTTGTTAATTTACAAAGGTAAGATCGTTAATGGCAATTAGTTAAAACTGTAGGCTCTTTCCACTCTGATTTTCCCCTACTGCATTCCCCATATGTTGTGTAGTGGTGGAGTTGCTGTGGAACATTTTGTTTTCTTCTTTGTTTGAAGTTTTAGCCAAATGTTTAATTCCACCAGACAGGCACGCTTCAAAGCAGGAGACAGACTATGACATACAACAGGCACTGGAGTCTTAGGATCCATTAGGGATGTAAGGGATAAAGGGTGGATGCTCTGCAATTAGGTGTATTAATACTTGGTCAACATTACTCACATAAAGTGTTGGTTAAGTAACTTAAATGTTACAAAAATGGGTGGTAAAAAAGTCAGAAGCACAGCTAGCTGCTAGGCAGGTGGTACAGGTCCAGTGGCATCTAAATTGCTACAGTGCCTCATGGCCTCTTTGGCGCACATGCTCCAGCTGGTTGGAGTCGGAGACTTAGTAGCTTGCCTCCTGAAGTCAGGATTTTCAGGAGAGGTTCCAGTGTCAACCACCACTGATGATCTGAATAAAGGGAAATTGAGTTGGGGATGTATTTACTTTAAAATCTGTGTGTGCATATGCATGTATGTGTATAATCCAAATATGCTGTCGTGGGTGTGTCCCCTCCCATTACCAGTCTACTTCCATTGTTGGGCATGGTAAGATTTGTTTCTCTAGCTATATTGACCTCTGGCCCTGTCAAATGAGTGTTGCCCTCCCTCTGCAAAATTCTTCTAAAAATCTATACTGGAAGAAAGAATGAAATCTCTTCTTAATCTCTCTATGGAAAATGGTATGATTGAAAAGGCAAACAAAAAAAAAAAAAGAAAAGGCAAACAAAGAGTACTAGTCAATGAATGTAGGAAAATAAGTGCTATGGTGTCGTGTCACTTTATAAATAAATATACATATATATTTATATTTTGTGAAGTTTTCCATTTTTCAAGTTTGGTTGAATCTATAATGTAGTATGATTTCAGATTTCTTTTCAAAAACATAATTCACATTCATATCTGATTTTACATTTGTGCATGTTATGTTCTTTTCCACAAAGAGGACCCTCCAAACGGTGTAAGCTTCAGGTTTCCTAAAAATATGTGTATTTACTTTTTTATTATGTTCGGATTTTGCTGCTAGTTGTTATTGGTTTGGTTGTTGTTGTTTTTAAACAGAATAGGACATGATCAGAATTCTTCTTTGCTAAGGTGTAAAGTGAATGGGATTGCCCGGATAACTACAAGTTAACAGAAAAATTAGAAAATCACTGGCCTCCCAGGCAATCAGTGTTGAGGACATAAGCTAGAGTAGGAGTCATGGCAGTGCAATAAAGTCATCAAGTGAGCAATAATTATATCTTAATAACAGTGACAAATCTTAGTGGTGTTGTAAGGGGAATACCTTCAAAATATCCTCCAAACTCACTTTTCCTACTAGAATAGATTATTACGGTAATAGAACACTAAAAAGCTTTAAGATTTTTTAATTTATTTTCAAAATAACCATATTGATTTCCTTATTGTTATAAATTGATTGTTAACATTGCCATGATAAGAACATTCTATCTCACTAAGGCTAAAATTTGAATACTGTATTCAGTAAATCAATATTTTCTTGTCTTTATCCACAAAATGATCTTCTGAACAAAATTGTGGTTATTTTAATATAGTAACTTCAAAATTAAAAATAGAAGCTAACTAAACCATATTGCATTATCAATTTAGTGTGTTAAAGATGCTTATAAGTATCCTAAATTAATGTTAAAACAACATCTATAATTTTTTGGATTTTGTGGTTTTGAATTAGATATTCTAGCATGTATGAGTTCCAAATGAGAAAAAAAATTAGTTTTAACTTGGCTTTTTATGTTAGACCTATCTTGAAATTATCTTCCGAATATTCACTTTTTTTCTCTATCATTTGGAAAATAAGAATACACCTCTAATTGAGAAGGACATCTGTACAGGGATTATGAAGTGCTAGGAAGTGCTAAAGGGCAGTGCATAATAGAATAATTTGCAGTCATCTAAAAATTCTGTAGGAAAACAGGAAAGGGGTCTGGTGGAGTCTCAGGAACTATTTGATGACATGTTTATTTGAAAGTTGTAAATGCAAATTTAGGTTAATCATATTTGGAATTGATCAGATCTGGTTGTTGAATGCTGAATTAATTATTTTAGGAGAAACTTAGGACAATAAACTTAGCACCAAATCTAGCAGACAACATTAATCATGCCTGTTCCAATGGAAATGCACCCTGTGACATTATGACCCTAAAAAGTGGAAAAAAAAAAAAGTCCTTTGGTCAAGCATATTCTTTCTGGCACTAATCATTGGCATATACACACATGTACACATAGTTGTGTACACACACACTCATCACATTAAAAAAAATAGAATGGGTTGTGCTTTTTGAAAACTGCATGAAATGATAATATTGTGTGTACATATCTACGGCTAACCTAAAATTAAAGTAGGTGAGCCTTAATAAAATAGAAGGTCCAAACGAGTTTAATCAATGTAGAGGGTTCATCATATCTAATAGTTAAATTTTATTATTAAACAAATTTGTTATTTTTTTAAGAATTTTTAAAAAAATATTTTATTTATTTATTTGAGAAAGTGCGAGAGAGCAAGAAGAGAGTAAGTGAGATGAGGAGCAGAGGGAGAAGCCGGCTCCCTGCTGAGTAGGGAGCCCAACAACACTGGGCTCGATCCCGGGACTCTGGGATCCCGAACTGAGCCGAAGACAGACACTTAACCGACTGAGCCTCCCAGGCGCCCCACAAATTTGTTATTTTTAATCACATAGCAGCAAGTATGTGAACATAAAATGGCACAAATGAATGTTAAAAAAAAAAAAGCCTGTATTATAGTAACCTGAGTTTAGTAAATATTTTTCTTCAAATGTTGGGAGTCAGAGGATTAAGCAGCAAGAAAAATTAGGCAATTGCCTCATCCAATATCCTTATTTTACAGATGAAGAAACAGAGGTAAATCCATTTATCCATGGGCACACATCTAGTTAATTCATTACTCTGACTCCCAGAGTCTATTTCCTTTCTCTTACCCAAGATGGCAAATAAATAACACCCATGCCTTTTAGTGCCCCTCTCACATCCAAAGTGGAAATTCACAGCATCTTTTCTACCGAATTCCAGCCTGTAGGTCTTCAGCTTCAGGACGCTCACCAGAGTCCCTTTAGCAGTTATTTCCAGTTGATCATATTTAGCAATCAAGATGAAACCTTTAAAAATAGAGCATAAAAATCAGTCTTTATATAGCAAGATTTTGTTCTAACCTCTTTCCAGTGACTCAACAAACTTTCACTGGACAATAAGTTAAGAGATTAATCAGTGATTCTATTAATTTCAAATAAGATCCATAAGCATTTCATGTGGACCTGAACAAATTTGTACAGCCTCCCTAGTATCTGATTCCAATATCAGATTCAATAGATGTTAATGAATTGGTTTATTTTTGTCAACAGACATTTAAAATAATGGAGAGAATAATAATATTTGGGGACTTAAGCATTTTTGGTAACTAGTAAGTACACTTCTTCAGCTCTGGCTGGAAGAATAATAATATTTGGGAACTTAAGCATTTTTGGTAACTAATAAGTACACTTCTTCAGCTCTGGCTGGAAGTTGTTTTTTTTTTTAAGAAAAATAACTGATTTTCAGAGCTAAAGGGAGAAGTCAAATTTGCCTTTGAAATAATAGCACTTCTGGCATTCTACAGAGTAATTTTGAAAGATGTTGTGCATTGCCCTTCAAGAGAGCAGAAGGGAAATCGGACTATAGCTAGGTCAGGCTTATGGAATACATTGCAGTGCTGAAATGAAATATTTGTCTGAGAAATCAAAGAAGCAACAAAAGGCAGGAGGGCATGATTGGCTGCTCACAGGGAAAATGTCTTCTGGTCTTCGGTGTTCTGCTTCAATTCACCTGTGGAATCAGAACAAGACCTTAAGTAGAATTCTCCATATGAGTCTATGTGTGAACAGCTAAACTGAAAGAAATCTGAACTGAAAGAGAAACTCATTTGAGAGCTTTTACAATATCCCAGAGAAAAGTCATCTCTTTTGTTTGGGCTACAGGAAAAAGAAAATAAATAACCGAAAATCTCTTGGAATCTGCGCTTTTTAGTCATTTTGGAAAAATAAGGCAGATTGTGCTAAAGTGTCGTGGGACAAGAGCTCATCAAACCTTTTTTTTTTTTTAAGATTTTATTTATTTGACAGAGACACAGCAAGAGAGGGAACACAAGCAGGGGGAGTGGGAGAGGGAGAAGAAGGCTTCCCGCTGAGCCGAGAACCTGATATGAGGCTGGATCCCAGGACTCTGGGATCAGACCTGAGCCGAAGGCAGATGCTTAACGACTGAGTCACCCAGGCGCCCCTCATTAAAAGCTTTTAAATACAAACAAGTGAGGAATATAGGACTTGAGGGTCTATGGTATAAGGACGCAATCAGCCAAAAAGAAGGTGCTGAAGTGTATAAAGATGTAAGGAAAAAACAAAAAACAAATGTCTTCTGTTCTTATGGTTCATCACATTCCTACTACTCTCCAATTTCTTAACAAGTATAGCAAACCCTCAATAATAGGCTTCTTCTTCCTAATGCAGAGATTCAATAATGGTGAGTTAATGATCATGGACACCATCAGAGTAGTCATTTACTGTCATAAGTTCCAGTTTATCCACAAAAATCTACCTTAGTACATTTTCTGAGTACCTCATAGAACAATCATAAGTGGATTTTTTTTTTTTTTTGCTTTTTTAAGATTTTATTTATTTGACAGAGAGAGATAGCAAGAAAGGGAACACAAGCACAGGGAGTGGGGGAGTGGGAGAAGCAGGCTTCCCGCTGGGCAGGGAGCCCGATGCGGGGCTCGATCCCAGGACCCTGGGATCATGACCTGAGCCGAAGGCAGACGCTTAACGACTGAGCCACCCAGGCACCCCTCTCATTCAACACTCAACATAGACATGCTAGGTCTTCCAACTTGATTACTGA
Organism: Eumetopias jubatus; assembly: GCF_037043125.1. Lineage (NCBI taxonomy): Eukaryota > Metazoa > Chordata > Mammalia > Carnivora > Otariidae > Eumetopias > Eumetopias jubatus. Next base: position 23,745,966 of record NW_028274819.1, on the reverse strand, counting down.
CCTATGTAATCATGAAATAATTTGCTTTTAGGGTGGATAATTTGTTTATAAGGCCCAAAGCTTTTAGATTTTGAAATGGTAATGGTGAAAGTGTCATCATTGTATTCTGTAGGTCAGAATAGAGATGGTTAACGGTAGAATATTTTATTTTACTTTTCAAAGAGAGAAATTTTTTTAAAGATGGTATTTTTATTTGTACTTAGAAACAATGCATGTATTACCTTGTGTACTCAGATGAATGAAATGCTGTATTTAAAATACAGACTTGGAAATCTTAGCCAATACAAGAAAAATAAGTGAGATCTAAATAGTGAGAAAAAAGAGGCAGTATTATTATTACTTAAACATTCCAAACTTTTCTGCCTAAAAACCAAAGAAATAAAATTATACATCATTTAGAATTAAAAGATGAATTAATTAGGGTAATCATTCAGAAATTACCAGTTTCCTAAATGACGGCAATAAGCAATCAGGAAAAATAATATGAAGACACAAAGACCTCAGTAGATATAAATATAAAAACTATAAAAATAGCAAACGTATCACATAGCATAGTTTTGCCTGTGCTTCATAAATCTGGCTCAAACTTCCTCATTTGTAAAGGACAAATTATTTTTTAAAATAATTGAAAACACTAGATTAAGATGAACTTGAGAGGAAACTTAATCCAGCAGCTTTGGTGACATTCCCTAGCAAATTATTCATACTTCTCTGTCCTTTGAATCGCATTATATCGTCTTGATCCTAAGACTGATTCCTCTTTTGCCACCAAGAATGATGTTAGCAAATTCTCAGACTATATGTTTCCCCTTTTCTGTTCAGAAGTGAAGATTAATGTCTTTTTCTCAGCATTCCTAGCAAAGGCCTAGTTGTACTAATTTAGACCTATTATCCACTGTAATAGGCATAATAATTATTTCCCAAAGATGCCCACCTCCTCCTTCCTGAAACCCGTGAATATAACATTGCAAGGTGAAGAGGGATTAAGGGAGTAGCTGGATTTAAAGAGCTAAGCAGCTGACCTTGAAACAGGGTGAGTGTCTTGATTATCCGGGTGTGCGCAGTGTAATCACCAAGGTCCTTAAATGCAGAAGAGGGAGTCCAGAGAGTCAGTGTGAGGATAACACGGTGTGTTAAAGACTCCATTGCTTTCTCTGAAGATAGAAGAGGACCAGGAGTCAAGGAATGTGGGCATTCTTTAGAGGCTCAACAAGCAAGAGTACAGGGTGTCCTCTTAAGCCTTCAGAAAGGAATGCAGCCAGCCCTGAGGAACTTGGATGTTAACCAAGTGAAACCCATTTATGATCTAGAGAACTTAAAATAATAAATTGGTCTTATTTTAAACCACAAAGTGTGTGATCATTATTAGAGAAGTAATAGGAAACTAATCCACCCTGGTAATCATCACGGTGGCTGGGAAGTGAAATGCTCCAACTGGTTAGCTGGGGTTACATGGTCCATCTCTGTCTGAGTCTAGGGTTGGTGTTCACTTCTGAATAAGAGTAGTCTTGAAAAAAAAAGTAATCAAGGCTATAGGGCAATTTATTTTATTTTATTTTTTTTTCCTGTTATCTTCTTCTTTTTCTTTTTTCTTAAAATATGTTGCGTTATTTGTTTCAGAAGTACAGATCTGTGATTCAACAGTCTTGCACAATTCATAGCACTCACCGTAGCACATACCCTCCCCAATGTCTATCACCCAGCCACCCCATCCCTCCCACCCCCAACCACTCCAATAACACTCAGTTTCCTGAGATTAAGAATTCCTCATATCAATGAGGTCATGTGATACATGTCTTTCTCTGATTGACTTATTTCACTCAGCATAACACCCTCCAGTTCCATCCACGTCGTTGCAAATGGCAAGATCTCATTCCTTTTGATGGCTACATAATATTCCATTGTGTATATATACCACTTCTTCTTTATCCATTCATCTGTCGATGGGCATCTTGGCTCTTTCCACAGTTTGGCTATTGTGGACATTGCTGCTATAAACATTGGGGTACACGTACCCCTTCGGGTCCCTCCATTTGTATCTTTGGGGTAAATACCCAGTAGTGCAATTGCTGGATCGAACAGTAGCTCTAATTTCAACTGTTTGAGGAACCTCCATACTGTTTTCCAGAGTGGTTGCACCAGCTTGCATTCCCACCAACAGTGTAGAAGGGTTCCCCTTTCTCCACATCCCCGCCAACATCTGTCGTTCCCTGACTTGTTAATTTTAGCCATTCTGACTGGTGTGAGGTGGTATCTCATTGAGGTTTTGATTTGGATTTCCCTGATGCCGAGCGATGTTGAGCACTTTTTCATGTGCCTGTTGGCCATTTGGATGTCTTCTTTGGAGAAATGTCTGTTCATGTCTTCTGCCCATTTCTTGATTGGATTATTTGTTCTTTGGGTGTTGAGTTTGATAAGTTCTTTATAGATTTTGGATACTAGCCCTTTATCTGATATGTCATTTGCAAATATTTTCTCCCATTCTGTCGGTTGTCTTTTGGTTTTGTGGACTCTTTCTTTTGCTGTGCAAAAGCTTTTTATCTTGATGAAATCCCAATAGTTCATTTTTGCCCTGGCTTCCCGTGCCTTTGGCGATGTTTCTAGGAAGAAGTTGCTGCGGCTAAAGTCGAAAAGGTTGCTACCTGTGTTCTCCTTTAGGATTTTGATGGACTCCTGTCTCACGTTTAGGTCTTTCAACCATTTGGAGTCTATTTTTGTGTGTGGTGTAAGGAAATGGTCCAGTTTCATTCTTCTGCATGTGGCTGTCCAATTTTCCCAACACCATTTGTTGAAGAGACTGTCTTTTTGCCATTGGACATTCTTTCCTGCTTTGTCAAAAATAAGTTGACCATAGAGTTGAGGGTCCATTTCTGGGCTCTCGATTCTGTTCCATTCATCTATGTGTCTGTTTTTGTGCCAGTACCAAACTGTCTTGATGATGACAGCTTTGTAATAGAGCTGGAAGTCCGGAATTGTGATGCTGCCAGCTTTGCTTTTCTTTTTCAGTATTCCTCTGGCTATTCTGGGTCTCTTCTGGTTCCATACAAATTTTAGGATTATTTGTTCCATTTCTTTGAAAAAAGGGGATGGTATTTTGATGGGGATTGCATTGAATGTGTAGATTGCTCTACGTAGCATTGACATCTTCACAATGTTGATTCTCCCAATCCATGAGCATGGAACGTTTTTCCATTTCTTTGTGTCTTCTTCAATTTCTTTCATGAGTATTTTATAGTTTTCTGAGTACAGATCCTTTGCCTCTTTGGTTAGATTTATTCCTAGGTATCTAATGGTTTTGGGTGCAATTGTAAATGGGATAGACTCCTTGATTTGTCTCTCTTCTGTCTTGTTGTTGGTGTATAGGAATGCCACTGATTTCTGTGCATTGATTTTATATCCTGCTACTTTACTGAATTCCTGTATGAGTTCCAGCAGTTTTGGGGTGGAGTCTTTTGGGTTTTCCACATACAGTATCATATCATCTGCAAAGAGTGAGAGTTTGACTTCCTCTTTGCCGATTTGGATGCCTTTGATTTCTTTTTGTTGTCTGATTGCTGTGGCTAGGACTTCTAATACTATGTTGAATAGCAGTGGTGAGAGTGGACATCCCTGCCGCGTTCCTGACCTTAGGGGAAAAGCTCTCCGCCTTTCCCCATTGAGAATGATATTCGCTGTAGGTTTTTCATAGATGGCTTTTATGATATTGAGGTATGTACCCTCTATCCCTATACTCTGAAGAGTTTTGAACAAGAAAGGATGTTGTACTTTGTTAAATGCTTTTTCTGCATCTATTGAGAGGATCATATGATTCTTGCTCTTTCTTTTGTTAATGTATTGTATCACGTTGATTGATTTGCGGATGTTGAACCAGCCTTGAAGCCCAGGAATAAATCCCACTTGGTCATGGTGAATAATCCTTTTAATGTACTGTTGGATACTATTGGCTAGTATTTTGGTGAGAATTTTTGCATCCATGTTCATCAAGGATATTGGTCTGTAATTCTCTTTTTTGATGGGGTCTTTGTCTGGTTTTGGGATCAAGGTAATGGTGGCCTCATAAAATGAATTTGGAAGTTTCCCTTCCATTTCTATTTTTTGGAACAGTTTCAGGAGAATAGGTATTAATTCTTCTTGAAATGTCTGATAGAATTCCCCTGGGAAGCCATCTGGCCCTGGGCTTTTGTTTCTTGGGAGATTTTTGATGACTGTTTCAATTTCCTTAGTGGTTATAGGTCTGTTCAGGTTTTCTATTTCTTCCTGGTTCAATTTTGGTAGTTGATACATCTCTAGGAATGCACCCATTTCTTCCAGGTTATCTAATTTGCTGGCATAGAGTTGCTCATAATATGTTCTTATAATTGTTTGTATTTCTTTGGTGTTGGTTGTGATCTCTCCTCTTTCATTCATGATTTTGTTGATTTGGGTCATTTCTCTTTTCTTTTTGATCAGTCTGGCCAGGGGTTTATCAATCTTGTTAATTCTTTCAAAGAACCAGCTCCTAGTTTCGTTGATCTGTTCTACTATTCTTTTGGTTTCTAGTTCATTGATTTCTGCTCTGATCTTTATGATTTCTCTTCTCCTGCTGGGTTTAGGCTTTATTTCCTGTTCTTTCTCCAGCTCCTTTAGGTGTAGGGTTAGGTTGTGTATTTGAGACCTTTCTTGTTTCTTGAGAAAGGCTTGTATTGCTATATACTTTCCTCTCAGGACCGCCTTTGCTGTATCCCTAAGATTTTGAACAGTTGTGTTTTCATTTTCATTGGTTTCCATGAATTTTTAAAATTCTTCTTTAATTTCTTGGTTGACCCATTCATTCTTTAGTAGGATGCTCTTTAGCCTCCACGTATTTGAGTTCTTTCCGACTTTCCTCTTGTGGTTGAGTTCTAGTTTCAAAGCATTGTGGTCTGAAAATATGCAGGGAATGATCCCAATCTTTTGGTACCGATTGAGACCTGATTTGTGACCTAGGATGTGATCAATTCTGGAGAATGTTCCATGGGCACTAGAGAAGAATGTGTATTCCATTGCTTTGGGATGGAATATTCTGAATATGTCTGTGTAGTCCATTTGGTCCAGTGTGTCATTTAAAGTCTTTATTTCCTTGTTGATCTTTTGCTTAGATGATCTGTCCATTTCAGTCAGGGGGGTGTTAAAGTCCCCCACTATTATTGTATTGTTGTCAATGTGTTTCTTTGCTTTTGTTATTAATTGCCTTATATAATTGGCTGCTCCCATGTTCGGGGCATAGATATTTACAATTGTTAGATCTTCTTGTTGGATAGACCCTTTAAGTAGGATATAGTGTCCTTCCTCATCTCTTATTACAGTCTTTGTTTTAAAATCTAGTTTGTCTGATATAAGGATTGCCACCCCAGCTTTCTTTTGGTGTCCATTAGCATGGTAAATGGTTTTCCACCCCCTCACTTTCAATCTGGGGGTGTCTTTGGGTCTAAAATGAGTCCCTTGCAGACAGCATATTGATGAGTCTTGTTTTTTAATTCAATCTGATAGCCTGTGTCTTTTGATTGGGGCATTTAGCCCATTTACATTCAGGGTAACTATTGAAAGGTATGAATTTAGTGCCATTGTATTACCTGTAAGGTGACTGTTAACTGTCTGTTGTCTGTGTTCGTTTCTGCTCTTTGCTGCTTTTAGGTTCTCTCTTTGCTTAGAGGACCCCTCTCAATATTTCTTGGAGGGCTGGTTTCGTGTTTGCAAATTCCTTTAGTTTTTGTTTGTTCTGGAAGCTTTTTATCTCTCCTTCTATTTTCAATGATAGCCTAGCTGGATATAGTATTCTTGGCTGCATATTTTTCTCGTTTAGTGCTCTGAAGATATCTTGCCAGTCCTTTCTGGCCTGCCAGGTCTCTGTGGATAGGTCTGTTGCCAATCTAATGTTTCTACCATTGTAGGTTACATATCTCTTCTCCCGAGCTGCTTTCAGGATTTTCTCTTTGTCTCTGAGACTCGTAAGTTTTACTATTAGATGTCGGGGTGTTGACCTATTATTATTGATTTTGAGAGGGGTTCTCTGTGCCTCCTGGATTTTAATGCCTGTTTCCTTCCTCTCATTAGGGAAGTTCTCTGCTATAATTTGCTCCAATATACCTTCTGCCCCTCTCTCTCTCTCTTCTTCTTCTGGGATCCCAATTATTCTAATGTTGTTTTGTCTTATCGTATCACTTATCTCTCGAATTCTGCCCTCGTGATCCTGTAGTTGTTTCTCTCTCTTTTTCTCAGCCTCTTTATTTTCCATCATTTGGTCTTCTATATCGCTGATTCTCTCTTCTGCCTCATTTATCCTAGCATTTAGTGCCCCCATTTTTTATTGCACCTCATCAATAACCTTTTTGATTTCGATTTGGTTAGATTTTAGTTCTTTTATTTCTCCAGAAAGGGTTTCTCTAATAACTTCCACGCTTTTTTCAAGCCCAGCTAGTATCTTTAAAGTCATGATTCTGAACTCTAGGTCCGACATCGTACTAATGTCCGCATTGAGTAGGTCCCTGGCTGACGGTACTACCTCTTGTTCTTTTTGCTGAGGTGATTTCTTTCGTCTTGTCATTTTGTCCAGAGGAGAATAGATGAATGAGAGAACAAAATGCTAACAGGTTTACAACGTCCCCAGCACATATACTGTATACAAATCAGAAAAGACCTGAAACCAGGGGAAAAGAAAGGGAAAGAAAGAAAAAAGAAAGAGAAAAAGAAAAAAAAAAAGAAAAAAAAAGATAAAAACAAAAACAAAACAATACAAAATAAGCAGAATATGATCAAATATGATCAGGCTAGTGCATAGATCAGTGCCACACACTAGATTTTGGGCGTATTTTGGTCTGTTAGAAAAAAGTGCCTCCTAAAATTTTAAAGGAAGAAAGACATATATGTACAAAATAAGGGTTGATACAATGAAGGGATGGAAGATGACTGTAAAGATGAAAATTATAAAAGATTTTATAAAAGGACTTGGTAAGATAAGTTGTTTGAAAAAAGAAAGAAGTTTTAAGAAAAAAAAAAGGAAAAAGGGAGAGAATGTGATCAGGCAGGAGACTAGAACAAAGCCATACACTAGTGATTTAGGGTATATTTTGATCTGTTAGAAGAAACTGTACCCCAAAATTTTAAAGAGAGAACAACTTATATATATATGCCAAAAATAAGGGTAACTACTATGAAGGGATAAAATATGACTCTAAAAATGAAAAATAAAAAATGTTTTTTTTTTTTTTAAAGGGATTGATAAGATGTTGGTTGAAAAAGGGAAAAAGAAAAATAAAAAAAAAAACAGTCAACAAAAATTAACTTTGATGAAATAATGGATCATGGTAAAAAAAAAAAAAAAGCCATGAATCTATGTGCAGTATTCCCCTAGCGCTGGAGTTCTCCCATTCTCCTTGATCGATCAACTTGGTCTTGGCTTGCTGGCTGTTTGTGCTGATCTTCTGGGGGAGGGGCCTGTTGCTGTGGTTTCCAAATGTCTTTGCCGGAGGTGGAATTGCCCCGCCCTTGTCGGTCCGGGCTAAGGAAGCTGCTCCGGTTTGCTCTCAGGAGCTTTTGTTCCCTGCAAGCTCTCGGTACAGCTTTGGAGGACCAGGGCAGAAATGGTGGCCTCCCAATCTCCACCCGGAGGAGCTGAGAACTCGGGGCCCCGCTCCTCAGTGTGTCCCCAGAGAAAAGCAGTCACTTCCGTGTCCCCGGTCTCCGGCCGCACTCCGTGCCCACCCGGCCTGTGATCGAGCGTTGCTATCTCTGGCACCCGACCCCGCACGGAGTCTCCAAACCCAGCAGATCCCTGCAGTGCGTTCCTGCACCGCTCCTCCCCGGGAAGGAAGGGGAATCTCCCCAGATCTGCTGCTTGTTGGGTCCCTGCTGGGGGAGCCGTGCCCCGACTGGGCCGCAGATCACAGTTTATGGCAACCCCGAGCTGAAAGCCCGCGACTCTGCTCCGTCTCTGCAGCCGGCTTCCCCGCTCTGATACCTGGGAGCTCTGGCGCACTCAGGCACCCCCGGTCTCTCCGTGACCCCAAGGGTCCTGAGACCACACTGTCCTGGGAGGATTCCACCCCCTGCTTAGCCACTGCAGCGACGTCCCTCCGCCGAGCCAACTTCTAAAAGGTCCGATTTTGTGCTCTGCGGCTCTAGCACTTGCCAGAAGCGGCTGGTGGAGGCCCCTCCCCCGCCATCTATCCTCCCGAATATCGCCTCGGATTCACTTCTCCGCACGCCCTACCTTCCAGTAAGTGGTCGCTTCTCTGTTCAGAGAGTTGTTGCTACTCTCCTGTTTGATCTCCTGTTGAGTTCGTAGGTGTTCAGAATGGTTTGATCCCTATTCAGCTGAATTCCTGAGACCAGACGAAATCTAGGTCTCCTACTCCTCCGCCATCTTGCTCCGCCCCCGGCAATTTATTTTATTATGTGTAACTTAAATTCTTTTGATGTAAACAGTCTAATATATATGGTTCTGTTAGCTTTGTCTTTATGCTACAGTTAGCTAAATATGAAATCCCTAATGAAGAATACACACTTCAGATTGATTAGTTAGCATTTATAAAGACTAATGGAAGCCCATTTATCAGTTCCTGGTACTTCAATTAAAGTAACAGATTAAAAAAAATGGCAATACATGTGTGAAAGGAGTGATACTGTAGATACGTGGATTGGTGAGTTTACTGTACATGCACAATATCCCCATGGTTTATGCACATAAAAATACCACCCTATAAGTAAAATTCTAATCAGCACTGAGTTCAAGGACATATGAATCATTTCTCCTCACCTGAAGCTCAACTCTGATTTTAGAATATTATTTTTTCTGTTTGAAGCATACTCTTAATTCAAAATGCATAGAACAGGCATTTTATTATCAAGTTTTAGATCAGAAGATATGGTTATTTTGACAAGTGCTTGCAAGTAAGTATTTGGATATATGATCTGGTTTAATTTTCATATGAGGTTCTGGGAGAAAAACTAGTTTCCACTTAGTTCTGACTTTTTTTTAAAGATTTTATTTATTTATTTGACAGGGAGAGAGAGAGCACAAGCAGGCAGAGGGAGAGGGAGAAACAGGCTCCCTGCTGAGCAGAGAGCCTGACGCGGGGCTTGATCCCAGGACCCTGAGATCTTACTGACTGAGCCACCCAGGCGCCCCTAGTTCTGATTTTTAGAAGTCACCGATATCGGGGTGCCTGGGTGGCTCAGTCATTAAGCGTCTGCCTTCAGCTCAGGTCATAATCTCAGGGTCCTGGGATCGGGCTCCCTGCTCAGCGGGAAGCCTGCTTCTCCCTCTCCCACTCCTCCTGCTTGTGTTCCCTCTCTCGCTTTCTCTGTCTCTGTCAAATAAATAAAACCTTTTTTTTTAAAAGGAAGTCACCAATATCTATAGAAAAAGCAAAGGAAATAAAACCCTTATGGTTGTAAATGATACAAATAGTGTGGATTAGTGTGTTAATTTCCCAGGGTAGTTGCCCCAAGTTACCACAGACTGGGTGGCTTTAAACAATAGAAATGTATTGTCTTAACTTCTGGAGGCTGGAAGACTGAAATCAAGGTGTTGTCAGAGTTGGTTCCTACTGAGGAAGATTTGTTCTATAATTTTCCCTAGCTTCTAAAAGTGGCAGACGCTCCTTGGCATTTCTTGGTTTATAACTGCATCAATTCAATCTCTGCCTCTATCCTCACTTGGCATTCTTCCTTTTGTGTGTCTACCTCTGTGTCTTCACATGACATTCTCCTCTCTGTGTACAAATTTCCTTTGTTCTTTAGGGACACCAATCATATCAGATCAGGACCCATCCTACTCCAAAATGCTTTTCAATTACATCTGCAATGCTCTATTTCCAGATAAAGTCACATTCTGAGGTTCCAGGAAGGACATGAATTTTGGATGGACACTGTCTAACCCAATGCAATTTGTCAAGAGACAAACCAGCCATCATATATTACACTGTCTTAGTTGGTTTGGGCTGCTATAACAAATTACCACAGCCTGGGTAGCTAATAAACAACAGAAATTTATTTCTTATTGTTCTGGAGGCTGGGAAAGCCAAGATCAAGGTGCCAGCATGGTCACATTCTGGGGAATGCTCCCTTCCTGGTTCATAGTCTGTGCCTTCTCCCTGTGTCCTCACATGATGGAAGGGCTAGGGAGCTCTGTTTTATAAGAACACTACTTCCGTTCCTGAGGACTCCATTCTAGGACCAGTTTACCTCCCAAAGGCCTCAGCTACTAATACCATCACAATGGATGTTAGGATTCCAAAATATGAATTTTTCTGGGGGGGGGGACAAAAACATACCATATAGCATCCACCAAGAAATAGTGATATGTCATGTAAATGAAGGAAATGATTGGACTTTAATGAAGAACCTAAACAAAGATATAGAGAGATCATGCCATTATCCTGGTTAAGAGTATGGAGTACTATAAAGTTATTACTTCTTTATAATTCAAATTACATAGAGAACACAAGACAACAGATTATTATTATTCTTGGAGGGAAGGTGAGGGTAACAGAAGGAAAGTTTAAAAAAATGAATTATAATGCTTATTGGAAAGAATGACTATTAAAATAGTCAAGAAATTTTGGGGAAAATGTACTAATGAAGAGGAACTTATTTTATTATTCATCAAAATACCTCAAAGCTACAGGAATTAAAGAGTAAAACTGCTATAGGAATAGATAATAGTTTAATGCAATTTAGCATCCAAAAATAGGCATATTTTTCAACACTCTGAACAATATTGCTAAAGTTATCTATTGCTATATAACAAATAATGCCCAAACTGGGTGGCCTGAAAAACAACTTATTTTTTATCTCTCAGAGATATATGGGTTGACTAGACTCAATTGGACGGTTCTCGCTTGGAATCTCTTACGCATTTGCAGTCAGATGGAGGATAGGGCTGGAATCTTCTGAAGGCTCAGCTAGGCTGGATATCCAAGTTGGATTTTTCGCCCATATATCTGGTATCTCAGTTCAGATAGCTGGAGAGACTTGGGTGACTAGGTATCTGTCCATGTAGACCCTTCTTGTGACTAGGTTGAGCATTCTCACGGCATTCTAATGGCATGACAGTCTTAGGGTAGTTGAACATCTGACAGCATATTCCAGAAAATGAAGGTGGACCCCTCAAGGCTTCTTATGACCTACATTCAGATGTCACATGGTGTTACCTCAGCTGCATATTATTAATTACACATGACTAGCCTAAATTCAATTTAGTAACCACACAAGGTTACCAATACCAGAGGATGTGAATCATTGGAAAGCCATCTTTGGAGACTAGTCTAGGTTCAATCAGGGAAGCAGAACATTATGAAATACTCAAAAAAATAAATAATTTATTAATACAACTAGGCTTATACAACTATAGATGAATTTGGGGGAAAAAGTTATGAAAATAGCAAATAAAGAACTAGGGAAATTTCCCTAACCAACTCTCCTGAGGTATTGACATGGATAAATAATCCAGAAATTATGAGGAAATCTTAATGCTAGTTGTGTCCAGCAGCTGGAGTGAGACCCCGAAGTAGGGTTGGTAATTAATTGTATTATGGTACACAGGGCAGGTACTGAAAAGATAAGTTAGAGTTATATGTACAGATGTAACATTCTGAAGTGCAAAAATTTCTAACTAAAATTTAGAATATAAAGCCCTATTTTGTAAAATACAAACTATATATGCATAATGTGGTGTGTGTGTGTGTGTGTGTGTGTGTGTTTGAGAGAATGAGTGCATTTCTAATAGAAAAAGTACTAGAAGGATGAATGGAAAACATTGGTCCCTTATCCTTCTCCTTCCTGCCTGCCTCCTTTCTTTTTCCTACATTCCCCTTCTCCCTAACTCTCTTTCTTTTATTTGTTCAAAAAATATTTCATGAACACCTACTATGTACTAGCCTTTTTTATAGACATTAGAAGGAAGGACAATTGGTTAGAAATGAAGCAAAGTTTTTTTTTTTTCTGTTTTAGATACCCATCTAGTTTAAGTCTTTTTCAAATGTATACTTATTTATTTATATTCAGTCAATACATTGAAAGATATTTTTTAGCTTAGCCTATGATTTAGTTTTGTGATTTTACGCAGTTGCTGAGCAACTGTCATATTCCTGAATATTTTCATCCTGCAATGACATTTCTCATTCCTATTATAGTTCATCTCTGTGCCCATCCCCAACTCCAGCCAACAACAAATCTTTCTATCTCCATAGATTTTCCTTCTCTATACACTTTATTATTATTAGCATAATGAGGTCAGGCTATTCCATTCATACTACATTTAGGGTATACGAGAAAATACATATTGTTATATTTTCAGTAACTATAATTTTTTTCTGCCAAACCCCACCCACTTTGGAGAGAAAAAGTAATCACACATTCAATTTGTTTTAAACATAATCTCAACATACAATTGAAATAGCAATCTATAGAAAATAGAATTTCAGAGTTTCTCATTTATGTAAAATTGTACATTATCTCAGTTATCATTTCTTTCTTTTTTATAGTTATAAGTGGCATGTATATATATGTGCATAGGGCAGGAGTATTATGTAAGCTTTTTTCATTTTTCTGGTGTTGGGAAGGAAAGGAAATGGTCCTTGCATGCTGCATCCTCTCCTCCCCTTGGCATTTATCATGATATGCCTTGCCCAACCAGGTGCTTCTTGCTGTGTCGCCAAGTGGAACAAATTTGACAATTCTGTGTAATTATTGGGGGAGAGGGGAGGAGATTCTTATATTGTTCGTTGGAGTGAAATAATTGGCATCTCCTGGAAAAGAAGTTAACATAGGGTATTTATATAATATGCGCTCATGTTACTAGAATGGATTAAGCTTGAGTATAATAAGCAAGTTATTTTAAATATGATTAATGACCTTATTAGATTCATTTGAGCAGGCTGAGACTCTTCATTTCCAGAGAATTGTGCATAAATTAAAGATGGGTCAGAGAGGAGGTATGAAAATAAGTACAGAGCTGGAAGTAGAATCTATAAGAAAGGTGAAAACAGTTTATGTTGTTTCACGTGGACATGAGAAGCTTCCATGTTTATGAAAAGTTATTTCAAGCAGGAAGGTCAACAGCTGCCTTCAATTTCAGTGGAGTTTCTAACAAGAAAAGTTCTATATTATAGTGAGTGACATTTACCTTGGAAGTCAGAAAAGTTTCCTCTAACTGAGGAAAGTTAATGAAATATTTCAAAACTAAGACAATATATGGCCAGTGATTTAGGAGATGGTGCTGTTTAGGAAATAAGGAATGAAGCAGGTGAATTTTGCCAACCACATTTCAGAAAGATTAAAAACAAACAACAACAACAACAAAATCTCTATTTCTATACTCGAGTGTGACTCTCCACTTCTATTTTTTTTATCTTCTGGAATAAAAAAAACATAGAATTCCTCAAATACTGCTAAATCACTTAGACTCCTTGGATTTGAAGTGCAGATTATTTTATTCATTCATTCACTCTCATTGGAGACATTGATTGGGAAGAGGTACTGTGGGGTAGAGATTATCAAATTGATACCATTGAATAAGAACACAATTTGGGTAGTGTAGAGATATCATTATTACTACTTGGTAGAGCATTTATATAACAAAGAAATATTTTCTGAGTAAGAACTTTTTTCCCACAAGGTCACTGTTTATCTAATTCTATGATGTCTGCATAGTTGGAGCAACTGGATTGCCTTTAGGAAAATAAAAAAGATTTTTAAATTATATTTTTCTTGAATTTGCAATCTAGCTAAAATTAAATATTAAGTGAAAAAAGGAATACATTGAATGAAAAAGAATGAAATTATGCTAAATTGTCCAAAGGAATTTGTTCCACTTCTCCAAAGATGCCTAGTTTTTAACTTAGTTGTTTTAGGAAGCCCTTTATAGTCATAAAAATGAAAATTTAGGCTTTGGAAAATTTCTCTCATTATGCATTTTCTTTGATTTCATAGTTCAATCAAATTATGGATTATATATTCACGTATATTTATACAAATAAATTAGTGGCATTGAACATTAACTTCAATTTTATTACATGCTACAAATCCCACAAAACAGGTTAAAAAAGAAACACCATAGGGAGACCATTGAAAAGGTACTCAAGGTCAGATATCATTATCTTGGCCTAGATGTAAACTTGGTTGCTCTTCAAGAGTTGTACAAGTCAGGCGGGGTACCTCAGTGGCAGGATTATTCATGGGATGCTTGAGACCATGTGATAAGTAAAAGAGCTTATAGAATCAAATTTAATGGGAAAAAGGAACACAGTGTTCAAATGTGAAGATTTTAAAAGCAGGAAGAGAAGGACAGACTTGCTTAGTTTGTCTAGACATGGTTGTCTAGATGGGAAGAATAGGGTGAGGAAACAAAGTGTATTTGGACATATGAGCATATATACATAAAACTTAACTGTCAGTGGCCCCTCTTCCTTTCTCTTTTGGTCTCCATTCTTTTTTAATTCTAGTGTTAATTTTTTTTTAATTCTAGTGTTAATCTTTTCAGTTATTCTTGGTCATCTTGCAAATAATCTCAACCATTTCTTCCTGTTTTTGTTTTTGGAAATAGTTAAGGATATTTAAAATAATGAGTAAGATAGACCTTTATCATCTCTTTAAATAAATATGCTCATGGATGCATAAATGTGTATGTTTAGAGAGGGTATTGGAGAGAAAGAAAGAGAAAGAGCAAGATTTATAGGTATGTTACCATGTTCTCTTGTTGACCATATATACTTTCATAGGATGCCAACACTACATGAGTTTACTCATTATAATAGAGCAAGATAAATACAAAAACCATAGCCACTTTGTAATCATGGTTAAACTCAGACAGAATCAAGAACATTGTGAACCCCCCCAAATTCTAAACATTCCCCTTACCCAGCTAAGATGTGTAACTACTGCTTCTTTACTTATTATCTTCTTTACAATTAAGATAGCAATAGAAATGCCTTCCTTTCTGATAGTATCCAATACAGAGAAAAGCCATGCTTCCTTGAATATCTATAAAATAACCTAACACAAGCCCAAATCCTAAAACAAGTCTAACTGGTTCCCCTAGTAACCTCTTACTGAGTCATCCTCTGGTTCCCAAAAGTGTGTGGTCTCCCTTGTTGCAACAGTACCAATAAGCCCAACTTTGTGCTGTTATCTGCATGTTCCCAGTGCTCTCTGACTGGTGGGCATCCAATATACAAGTAGATACAAACATAGCCCTATATATACACATATATAAGTGTGTAGGTGTAAAAAATAGATATGGATATAAAAAATTATCATCATCATTGTCACCATTGCAATATTCAGAGTTAATATTTATAGAGCACCTAATATATTCCAGAAAGTTTGTCACGTAAATTATAGAGATTGTTTTCCATTTAATTTTTATGATAACTCTATGGAGTTCAAACTAACCCATTTTTAAAATATAGAAGGGGAAATCTGGAGGACTTAAGTAATTTTTCCTAGTACACGCAGCATGTTAAGCGTAGAGTCAATTTCCTAGGTTATGTGCCGTGTAAATTGGAAGGTTGGTGTAAAGACATTTACCAAGACCAGGAGGGACTTTGTCTCTTTTTTCTTTAGGAAATATAAAATAATGGCATCTAACGTCTGCCTTTATCATTCTCTGGCCATACTTTCCACATGTCCAGCAACTCCAGTGGAGTGACAAAGGGTTCTGCCTTTTCACTTCCGGATCAGCACTGCAATCGGTAACAGAGTTAATCAGAATATCTGCCTGGATACTGCACTCATGTTTTAAGCTACTCACATTTTAACATTGGCCTCAACTCCTGCTTTGCATGGTTTCTACCCAGTACACACACTGAAGAAAAGTCTGCAAAGTCATTATATGTTATTGAGGGAATGAAGAAAGGTGGCTAATTCTGTGAGCTCATGACATGAGGTTGGTTAAAAGGGATTCTATTATAGAAGCAATGATAATGCAGCCATGAAATGCAATACAGCTGTTGAGAAAAAATTCCAAATAAGTAATAGGGATGATTAAGTGAAACAAACAAATCAAATAAATCAAAAACTATCTAGATGTCAAGTTCTGAATAACTTCAATAAATCATGGGATGATGAATTGGGAAAACGCCAAAGATCATATTCTTCTCAGGGGAATATTTAGGATTTTTGGTATAAAAACACAGTTCTAAATATATTTATTAAAAATGAACTATGATTTGAAACCTAACCTTTGGATATCTAAGCAAATGATGGTTTACAGGAATCAAAGCTCAGGTAAAATATAGGAATGAGTTGCATGTAGTTGTACTTGATTTCTTAGATAAGTAGTTGCCAAAGTATGGTCCCCAGGCTGTACTGACACTTGTTAGAAATGCAAATTCTTGGGCTTCACCTCAGTCCTCCTGAATCAAAAGATTTGGGGTTTGGGTCCATCAATGTGTTTTATGAATCTTGCAGTTTATTATTATGCTCTACGCTAAAGTTTAAGTGCTACTGTCCTACATGGTAACAGGTTAAAGTATTCTCATTTTGCATTTCCACAAGACCTTATTTTGCACCATCACTATAGCTGGGACTTCTATAAGTTCCCTGACAATGTGAGAGTAGTAGAAAATGTAGATTTCCCTTATGCATTATCAAATCATCATCAAAATTAAGCTGTTTACATTATTTATTTCATTAATTTTATAAATGAAAGGCAGCTGGATAAGAAACAATGCATGGGTTTAGTAAATTATGACAACTAGGTTAAGTTTTGTCTCTGCCTTATCCCAATTGTGTATATATCTATTAATAGACTGAGTCATTGATTGACTTTATTATGGAGGAAATATTTGTTAAGTATCTACTAGGAGTTTGGCATTTTTTAGGCAATGCAGATACCATAGTTCTAAAGTATGTCAGACATCTATCTCTTTTACCATGCTTCACATCCTCACAGCCTATTTATTTGCTCCAGGCGTTGCTGTGACCATCAACTGCATGCTGGTGTTACCTGACAGCATGTCCTCATTAGTGTGTTAATAGCTTGTACTTCCTTCTCTGGCTTTTTCGGTGTTCGTTGGCTTGTGCACAGCTCTTCCAGCTCATGAATAAGACCTAGAAGTATGAGGGCGTTAATATTCCCTGGGATAGCCCTTGTCCAATAGGGGTAAAGACTAGTGCATAAATATTGCCATCTTCTGTGTTTTAGATGCCCAATTTTGGGGTTCCCCTGGCATGATTCTTCAGAGTTCCCAGCAGGACCGAGCCTCAGTTGCCCACAGCAAGAAGCAGCTCAATCATATACCCTTTAATTGGCTCTCCCTGGATCTGTGTTGCCTTCCTGTTCCCTGGGATCACTTCTCAAAATAAAATACCTGCTTATTGTGCCAACTGGAAAGGCAAAGACCCTATTTTAATGAAATGAATTTAATCTCAATCTAGATCTAGAGAGTGGATCTAGACAATAGACTACCGAACAAAGAACAAACACACAGTGCATGACATCATCTTGACAGTTACATGAGCTTTGTAAAAAAAAAATGTGGTGATTTGATACAGTGCTGCTGGTAAGAAGTGGATTTTGTTAGTTTAGGGTGCAGTAGGTGGCTCACCAGTTTTAACATACAACAAAATCACCTGGAAGGTTTGTAAACACCAGAATCCTGGGCTCTAGCCCAGGTTTTCTAAATCAGTGGGTCTGAGTTGGGACTGGAATCTACATATTTAACAAGTTCCCAGGTGATGCTGATGCTGATGCTCTGAGGACTACAAATTGGAAACCACTGGATTAGGGAAACAGTCTCTAAAATGCCATTCAGATCTGAAGCATGGGAAGGAGGCAGCAGTACAGAGAATCCCAGGTTAAAAAAAAAAAAGGATAAACAGTGCAAATGTTCAGAAAGAGAAGGATTCATTGGCTCAGGCTTGAGTGTAGTAAGGTGGTTGTTGGGCAGGAAGTTGAAAAGGGAAAAAGGGGAGAAGATGGAGTAATACAGGATGATTCTAATGGGGTAAGTAGAGACCAGATTTGGTAGAATAATATAGGTCATGTTATACCATGTTAGATTTTATTCCAGATGGAATGCTAAGGTATCAAAGGATTTAGAAGTATTGTTACCTGACTTGTTTTTTAAAAAAAAAAAAAATTGTGTAAGATCAATTGTACTAGAGTGAGAATTAAGACAGAAATCTATTACATCTACAAAACGGAATTGCTATGCCTCATACAGAAACTGCCAAGATTAGGAAAAAGGTGTAAAATGTGAGATTAGGTGAAAATATAAAGATTAACCATAGGGGCGCCTGGGTGTCTCAGTCGATTAAGTGTGCAACTCTTGATTTTGGCTCAGGTCATGATCTCAGGATTGTGGGATCAAGCCCTGTGTGGGGCTCCGTTCAGCGGGGAGTCTGCTTCTCTCCCTCCCCCTTTGCCCCTCCCCCCACTTGTTCACGCATGTGCACGCTCCCTCTCCAAAAAACCTTTTTAAAAAATGATTAACCATAAAAATGGAAAAAGTAAACTAAAAAGTACATTTAAGAAATACATAAATGTCATTAAATACATAAATGTTATCAATTGAGTTTGGAAACATATAATCTGTGTGGACTGAGCAAAAATGTAGTCTGTTTAGTGATTAAGAGCTCAGATCTGGAGTCTGACTGCCTAGGTATGGCTTTTGACCCAGCTACTCTCTAGATGGGTCACTAACCCTTTCCGAGCCTTAATTTTCTCATTTGTGAAATGGGGCTAATAATAAAGAACTTACGAGTGTTCTCCTAGAGATGGACTCAGTGAGTTACTTTATGTAAGTGCTAAGATCAGTGCCTAGAACATATTAAGTCTTAAGAAAAAAAATTTGCTATTTTTGTTTTTGTTGTAATCGTCATTGTTAGTTGGGGAGGGCTAATGAAATTTAGGTAGTAACAAAATGCCAACCTCAGAAGTGATATAAGAACATACTGAAATTGTGTATGTGTTGGGGGGGAGCAGAATGAATGGAAGGGAAGTGGTTACTGATAGAAGACTAGTAGTTCTGGATTTGAAATTATAGTAGATATGTAGATAGGTTGAGGTGAGAGGAAGGGTATGGTGGTGTGGTTGCCAAATTTTATTTTGCTAGGTGCAGAATTTTTTTAAAATACTGAGGTAAGAGCTGAGTAAATCGAAAAAAATACAAAAAAAAACTAGATGCCAAATACTTCACAAAATATTAGAAAAATAATTGATGTAACTTGAAATCTTTTGTAATATATAATAGAAACAGTCAAGTAGCATAGTTTTTCCTTTCACTGTTAATATGTATCAGTATAATTTAAATAAAAATGGTGGCCAGTATGAGATTTTTGCTTTGAATAACATTTAAATTTACATGCCTCAAGAAATTTGCCTACTTTAAATTTAGAAACCTATTAGAAAGTAATAAGCATCAAATCCTTCGTGTATTTTTAATGCTGTGAGCACTGTGAAACAAAAGGATGTAGAAAATCATTTATAAATATATGAAACAGACTATGGACTATATCTTATCTATTTTATTCAGAAATAAAGACCTCTCAGGAATATATTGCCCTACCATCATGAACAATTTAATGCTTAAATGTATTCAAGGTTTTAAAAATAATCAAGGTAAAAAGTCAGCTTTCCTCAATTTGAAAATGTTGATTTCCGCCCCACCATAACTGTTCTTCAGGAATCTTTACATTTCAAGTAACAACCAAGCACTAAGAGTGCCTGGATCTAGGCACTCACATAGCTATGTCATCATCTCTCTCTCTCCCTCCCTCTCTCTCTCCATCACCCTCTCCCTCCCCCCTCCTTTCTTCCTTCCCTCCTTCCTTCTCCTAAGCACAGCCCCCTACATACATAACATGCGAGTACAAAATACTAGTGATTTTTCATTTTTTCAACTTTGTATTTAGCCCATATCCATGCATTTCATAAGCAAAAATCTCCTTCATAGAAGGAACATTAAGGTTACATAAATCAAGTTTGGAAACCTAAGAGGAAAGCTCACACCTCACTTGCCCCCACCCAATTCCAATATATAAAATCCCCAGGTAAAGGCTGTAAACTAGTTTAGACCATGAGCCCATCTCCAGGCTATTCACTTGGTCCAGGGTCCTCCGGTGCTATTAATAGCCCATTATGGGGTCAGATGATCACTCCTGTGGCTCAAGGGTTGAGGATTGAATGTCTGTTAACAATAGGAGGAAACGGATTGATTGATAATAATGAATGGTAGCCACAGTAATGATCCTGTAAACCCCTGGACACTGACAGCTCAGTTCAATTTCTTGAATATCTAATGAGTACTTCTTATTTGTCAATTTCCCTGCTAGATAATTAAAATTAAAGAAGATTGAGAAGAATTTCTGTTGTTATATTAATAAAGCTATTGTTAATTGGATAAAATAAAAATAGTATAGATATTTTACAAATATTATGCTTACCATTAACAAATACGCTTTTGAAAAAGTATACTTATTAGTATTCTCAATTTTATACCTGGAATTTCTGAGCAACAGCAATATTAAACATGTCCTTGGTCACAAAGTTGGTATCAGAACTAAAATTTATCTAATTACTCTGACTCCAAAGTCATGTATTTCCATTAATGTTCATTTATTTCTCTATAGTTAAGAAAGCAAATAAAAAAATTAAAATGGAATGCATTAAGTTTTGTAATGGAAGTAAGAATTGAGTAATGATGTATTCTGGTTGGGGAAGCTGCTTGCCTAGGAAAGCAAGGGTTTTTTTGTTTTTTTTTTTTAAGATTAGAGAGGGAGATAAAAAAATGAAATCACAATTCCAAACGTGAATCTATTATTTGTCATAACTACAAAAAATCACAAAGAAAACATTTAAGATGTAAAAGATTTTAGATAGCAGAATAATAAACTATATATACAAATATGTGGCTTGAATAAGAATTGTACCTGAATGCAGGAATATAATAAGACAACTCTCCTCCCACATAGTTACCATGACCAAGATATTTTTTTCAGTTTATATTTCTAACTTTAGAATTCAAAAAATGTTCAAGGTTATTATAAAATAATGCAAACATATTTTACTTTGTGTGTATTTTTATTTATTTTTAAATTTTAGTTAACATACAGTGCAATATTAGTTTCTGGAGTAGAATTCAGTGATTCATGACTTGCATATAACACCCAGTGCGCATCACAAGTACCCTCCTTAATACCCATCACCCATCTAGCCCATCCCCCACCATCCTCCCTCCATCAACCCTCAGTTTCTTCTCTATTGTTAGAGTCTCTAGCGGGGATTTTTTGCTCTCTCCTTTTTTCCCCCTTCCCATATGTTCATCTGTTTATTGCTTAAATTCCACATATGAGTTAGATCATATGGTATTTGTCTCTCTCTGACTGACTTATTTCACTTAGCATAATACACTCTGGTTCTTTCCATGTCAATGCAAATGTCAAGATTCCATTCTTTTTGATAGCTGAGTGATATTCCATTACACACACACACACACACACACACACACCCCACCCCACATCTTCTTTATCCATTCATCAGTCGATGGACATAGTTTGACTCTTGTTGATAATGCTGCTATAAACAGCAGCGCGCATGTACCCTTTCAAATCTATATTTTTGTATCCTTTGTGTAAATACCTACTAGTGCAATTGCTGGATCCTAAGGTAGTTCTGTATTTAACTTTTTGAGGAAACTCTGTACAGTTCTCCAGGGTGGCTGCACCAGTTTGCATTCCCACCAATAGTGCAAGAGGGTTCCCCTTTCTCCACATCCTCACCAACACTTGTTGTTTCTTGTGTTGTTAAATTTAGCCATTCTAACAGGTGTGAGGAGGTATCTCATTGTGGTTTGGATTTGTGTTTCCCTGATGATGAGTGATGTTGAACACCTTTTCATGTGTGTTAGCCATCTGGATGTCTTCTTTGGAAAAGTGTCTATTCATGTCTTCTGCCCATTTTTTACCTCGATTATTTGGTTTGTTAATAGTTCTGTATAGATTTTGGATACTAACCCTTTATCAGATATGTCATTTGCAAATATCTTCTCCCATTCCACAAGCTCCATTTTACTTTTGTTGATTGTTTCCTTTGTTGTGCAGAAGCTTTTTATCTTGATGAAGTCTCAATAAGTTCGTTTTTTGCTTTTGTTTCCCTTGCCTCTTGTCCAGAGGCAACAGAACTATACACATCTAGTAAGAAGTTGTTCTGGCCAAGGTCAAAGACGTTTCTGCCTGTGTTCTTTAGAATTTTGATGGATTCCTGTCTCACTTTAGGTCTTTCATCCATTTTGAATTTATTTTTGTATATGGTATAAGAAAGTGGACCAGTTTTATTCTTCTGCATGTTGCTGTTCAGTTTTTCCACCACCATTTGTTGGATTGTCTTTTTGTCCATTGAATATTCTATCCTGCTTTGTCCAAGATTAGTTGACCATATAGTTGTGGGTCCATTTCTGGGTTTTCTGTCCTGTTCCACTGAGCTACGTGTCTGTTTTTGTGCCAGTACCATACTGTTTTGATGATGATGGCTTTGTAACATAGCTTGAAATCCAGAATTGTAATGCCTCCAGTTTTGTTTTTCTTTTTCAGGATTGCTTCAGCTATTTGGGATCTTTTTATGACTCCATACACATTTTAGGATTGTTCGTTCTAGCTCTGTGGAAAATGCTCGTGGTATTTTGATAGGGATCACATTAAATTTGTAGATTGATTTGAGTAGTAGGCATTTTAACAATGTTTGTTCTTCTAATCCAGGAGCATAGAATGGTTTCCCATTTCTTTGTGTCTTCTTCAATTTCTTTTATAAGTGTTCTATAGTTTAGATCATGTACATCTGTACTTAGGTTTATTCCTAGGTATCTTACTGTTTCTGGTGCAATTGCAAATGGGATCAATTCCTTGATTTCTTCTTTTGCTGATTCATTATTGGTGTATAAAAATGCAAGAGATTTCTGCACATTGATTTAATATCCTGCCACTTTGCTGAATCATGTATTCTAGCAATTTTTTGGTGGAGTCTTTTGGGTTTTCTACATAGAGTATCATGTTGTCTGCAAAGAGTGAAAGTTTGACTTCTTCCTTGCCAATTCGGATGCCTTCTATTTCTTTTTGTTATCTGATTGCTGAGGCAAAGACTTCTAGTACTATGTTAAGTAGTAATGGTGAGAGTGGACATCCTTGTCTTATTCCTCAATGCAGGGAAAGGCCCTCAGGTTTTCCCCATTGAGGATGATATTAGCTATGGGTCTTTTGTATATGGCCTTTATGTTGTTGAGGTAGGTTCCATCCGCTCCTACTTTGCTGAGGGTTTTTAATCAAGAATGGAAGCTGTATTTTGTCAAACGCTTTTTCTGCATCTGTTGAGAGGGTCATATGGTTCTTTTCTTTTATTAATGTGGTATATCACATTGATTGATTTGCGAATATTAACCCCACTCCCCAAAGTCCAGGAATAAATCCCACTTGATCAGGTGAATAATTCTTTTAATGTGCTGTTGAATTCAATTTGCTAGTATTTTATTGAGAATTTTTGCACTCATGTTTATTAGGGATATTGGCCTATAATTCTTCTTTTTAGTGGCATCTTTCTCTGATTTTGGAATCAGGATAATGCTGTCTTCGTAGAATGAGTTTAGAAGTTTTCTTTCCATTTCTATTTTTTTGGAACAGTTTGAGAAGAATAGGTATTAACTTTTCTTTAAATGTCAGGTAGAATCCCCCTGGGAAGACATCTGACCCAGGACTTTGTTTGTTGGGAGATTGTTGATTACTGATTCAGTTTCTTTGCTGGTTATGGCTTCGTTCAAGTTTTCTATTTCTTCCTGTTTCAGTTTTGGTAATTTGCAAGATTCTAGGAATTTGTTCATTTCTTCCAGAGTGCCCAGTTTGTTGGCATATAATTTTTCATAGTATTCTCTTATAGGTGTTTGTATTTCGGTGGTGTCAGTTGTGATCTCTCCTCTTTCATTCATAATTTTATCTATTTGGGTCCTTTTTTCTTTTCTTTTTGATAAGTCTGGCTAGGGGTTATCAATTTTATTCTTTTGAAGAACCAGCTCTTAGTTTTGTTGATCTGTTCTACTGAGTTTGTTTCCATATCATTTATTTCTGCCATTGTTTCCTTGTTGATTTTTCTGCCTAGGTGATCTGTCCATTGCTGTAAGTGGGGTGATAAAACCCCCTACCATTATTGTATTATTATCATGTTGATTAATTGTTTTTATATATTTGGGTGCTCCCAAGTTGGGGGCATAAATACTTACAATCTTCTTGATGGATGGACCCCTTAATTATGATATATTGCTTTCTTCATCTCTTGTTATAGCGTTTGTTTTTAAATCTAGTTTGTCTGATATAAGTATGACAACTCCAGCTTTCTTTTGATGGCCATTAGCATGATAGATGGTTCTTCATCACCTCACTTTCAATCCACAGGTGTCTTTTGGTCTAAAATGAGTCTTTTGTAGGCAGCATATAGATCTTGTTTTTTTATCCATTCCCTATGTCTTTTGATTGGAGCATTTAGTCCATTCACATTCAGAGTGATTATTGAAAGATGTGAATTTAGCATTGTGTTACCTGTAGAGTTGGTGTTTCTGATGATGTTCTCTTGTCCTTTCTAGTCTGTTGCTTTTAGTCTTTTTCCCCCACTCAGAGTCCCCCTTAATATTTCTTGCAAGGCTGGTTTAGTGGTCATGAACTTCTTTAGTTTTTGTTTATCTTGGAAACTCTTTATCTCTCCTTCTATTCTGAATGATATCCTTGCTGGATAAAGTATTCTTGGCTGCATATTTTTCCATTTCAGCACATTGAATATATCCTTTCACTCTCTTCTGGCCTGCCAATTTTCTGTAGACCAGATCTGCTGCAAATCTGATCTGTCTTCCCTTGTAGGTTAAGGACTTGTTTTCCCTTGCTGTTTTCAGGATTCTTTCCTTGTCTGTGTATTTTGTGAGTATGACTATGATATGCCTTGTGATGATCAGCTTTTGTTGAACTTAATGGGAGTTCTCTGTGTTTCTTGGATTTTGATGCCTGTATCCTTACCCAGATTAGGGAAGTTTTTAGCTATGATTTGTTTGAATAAACCTTCTGCCCCTTTTTCTCTCTCCTCGTGTTCTGGGACTCCTTATATATGAATGTTATTCTGTTTTAATAAGTCACTGAGTTCCTAAGTCTCCTTTGTAATCCATTACCTTTGTTTCCCTTTTCTTTTCAGCTTCATTATTTTCCATAATTTAATCTTCTATATCACTGATTCATTCCTCTGCTTCATCCATCCTTGTTTTTATGGTATCCATTCTGCATCTTGGTTATAGCATTTTTAATTTTGGCCTGACTAGATTTTAGTTCTTTTATCTCTGTAGTAAGGGATTCTCTAGTGTCTTCTATGCATTTTTTTAAGCCCAGCTAGTATCCTTATAATTCCTGTTTCAAGTTCTAGTTCAGACATATTACTTATATCTGTATTGATTAAATCTCTGGCCATCATTTCTTCCTGTTCTTTTTTTGGGGATTGAATTCCTCTGTGCTGTCATTTTGGAGGGGAAAAGAAAGGCAAAATAAAACTAAAAATCCAAAAAAAATACATAAAGGAAGTTAGATCCTTGGTGTGTTTTGGTCCGCTTGTTATAAAAAGTTTGATAGAACAAAGGTAGAAAGAAAAAAAAGAAAATTAAAAAAAATAATAAAGTAAAATAAATTGCTCTTTTTTTATTAAAAAAAAAAAGACAAAAACAAAAAACAAATCCCAAAGGACACTAGATCCTGTTTCCCCCAGAACCAAAACTTCGCAGTATACTCTATTATCAGTAGACTTGGTGTGGGCGAGGGGTTTGTGTTGCTCTTCTGGAGGACGGTCCTGCTGCTTTGATTCTTAGATAGACTTTCCCAGTGGATATGTGCCTGCAGGGTGCAGGGCTTGGTGTAGTGGCTACGTTTTCTACTGGTGGCATTGTTTAGCTCACTGGGGTGGCTTAAGCTGGTTGGCATGGGGAGGAAATGGCTTCACTATTCTCTCATCTCTGGTGTGGGAAATGCATGCCACCCCTCTTCAGTAAGCCCTCACAGATGTGCAAACAGTGACTGCTCCTGTGTCCTTGCTTTCTGTCAGATCCCTGCTTTCACCTTGTCTGTGTCCAAGCTGTCTGCCTGCCAAATGGTGTAGCATGCCTGTGTTTTATCTTAGGTGCAGCTGTGTTTCAAAACCCCATGCTTTGGAGACCCCTGAGGCAAAGACCCATATAATCCTCTGGGGCAGGATCTCCCTGCACTGTGATTGGTGCAGGCTTTTCCTAGAAGATAGCCTCATGACTGCACCATGGTTTGAAGTTCATGGTAAATCATAATACATAGCCGGCACCAGAGTTTGCTGCCCTCAGCAAATGTCTTTGTTACTATACTGGTAAGCTCTCCCGTGGCCAGTGTCTGCTTATCCCAGAAAGCAGTCGCAGGACCGTGTTGCGGTTCAGGGTTTATGGTAAATTTTAACACACGGCCGGTGCCAGGACTTGCTGCCCTTAGCCAGCATCTTTCTTCCTATACTGGTGAGCTGGAGAATTCAATGGTGTCCGCAGGGTCCTTTGCCTGCAGAAAGGCTGTATTACCTTTACCAAATGTACTCCAAGCAGAGGAACTGCTTCTCATGTGACCTTGGGGATCCTCAGGCTGTCCACTGCTGGGGCTCTGCCCTGCTTTCCCACCAGAGCACCACTACGCTCCTCAGGCCCAAACCTGGCTATGTTGCAGAACTCCAAAACTTCAGACTCCGTGCTCTGCTGTTTATAGAAAACTGGAGGTATTGTAACCCTCTCCTTTTTCCCTGTCAGTGGCAGTGGGGAATAGTTTTCTTGCATAGTTCCTTGCATGTGTTTTCACTCCCCCATCCCTCACCCCCCACACTTTCTCTCTCTCTCCTCCTTCTCTCTCACTACTCCCTGGGCAATCACTACTCCCCCCCCTGGGCAACACCCAAGGCTCTTTTCTCTCACGAACCAACTCTTCACAGTTCCTACCTTCCACTGGTGGTTTTTCTGGTATGTAGACATGCAGCTTTGTTCTGTAAGACTTCTGGTCAATCCTTGGATGTTCAGAATGATTTGATATTTATCAAGTGAAGAGGCAAGCTTAGGGTCACCCTACTCCTCTGCCATCTTACCTCTCTCCCATTTTACTTCTGACATTACATTTATTTCCACATTTTGTAAGTTCCAGAAAAGTAAGTGAACAAAGGCATATGATGATTGTGAGTTTATGTAAAGTGAAAGTATAAATCCCAAAATAATTTGAAAATATATATCTTAAGCATATCTTATTTCCATGATAGAAGTCCATTTTCCTCTTACAATTTAACATTTATCTCTTTGTTGTATAAGTTAAAAGGGAAATAACTTAGAGGCAAAGTAAATTACTGGTAAGATATATATTTTATTTGCTATAAGTTAGTAATTATCTCTGAAAATAAATTGAAAGATTACAGCATTTTATTGAATGTTTATAAGTTCATATGTCTTAAACCTTATTATTGATATTAAAATGGTTTCTTAAAATAGCCACAGTTGTTTGAATTGAATGCTTTAACTTTGAGGAGAATGTAAAACTAGTTTTCACCATAACATCTGCTTAGCTTAAATCAAGATTAAGCCAAACTCAGAAGAGCAAAGAATTTCATTGTATTTTCTCTCTCTTTTTTTTCCCCCCCTATATTTGGGCTAAGTCCTCTTCTGTGTTCTCAAAATTTAGAGCTTCTCCCCCCACCTCTCAACTACAGGATTACTTAAGAATGGCTAAACATGAAGATTATTGTTACTGTTAACTACATAAGTTTTCAGAGTTGTTTTTGTGCCCATGTAATTCATTTGGTCAAGTTTGGCTTATATTTTGATGGACTATCTAAATATTATAATTTGAAAACCATCAAGGAAAGAGGCTGCTTAAAATTATCTTTCACAAAAGCCTGAAATTTTCTTTCTCCTTTAGGCCAAATATCCAGGGAGTTTGGAGTATTTTAAACTCTTGGTAACTTAATATGTCTGAGATTACTAAAATCGAATAACAAGGAATGAGGATTCTTGGTAGTCTGGAGAAAAGCATGGAAATAAAGAAAAAAGTGGTGAAGGAAAATTCTAGAGAGAAGATGCACAACTTAGACTATCAGCCCTTTCTTGGCTAAAGCCTGTCTGTATTGTATACACATTGATCTTCCGTAGAATGTGTCCTGTTCTTTCATAAAGATATGGCTGGTGCTAAATAAAATTTCCATTCATTAGAAGATGTGGTATATATACACAATGGAATATTATGCAGTCATCAAAAGGAATGAGATCTTGCCATTTGCAACGACGTGGATGGAACTGGAGGGTGTTATGCTGAGTGAAATAAGTCAATCAGAGAAAGACATGTATCATATGACCTCACTGATATGAGGAATTCTTACTCTCAGGAACAAACTGAGGGTTGCTGGAGTGGTCGGGGGTGGGAGGGATGGGGTGGCTGGGTGATAGACATTGGGGAAGATATGTGCTACGGTGAGCTCTGTGAATTGTGTAAGACTGTTGAATCACAGATCTGTACTTCTGAAACAAATAACGCAACATATTTAAAAAAAAAAAAAAGAAAACGAAGAAGATAGCAGGAGAGGAAGAATGAAGGGGAGTAAGTCAGAGGGGGAGACGAGCCAGGAGAGATGATGGACTCTGAAAAACAAACTGAGGTTTCTAGAGGGGAGGGGGGTAGGGGGATGGGTTAGCCTGGTGATGGGTATTAAAGAGGGCACATTCTGCATGGAGCCCTGAGTGTTATGAACAAACAATGAATCATGGAACACTACACCAAAACAAATTATGTAATATATGGTGATTAACATAATGATAAAAAAATTAAAAAAAAAGTTCTATTCATTAATGAGGCTGAGATGAGAAATTTCAGAATATATTAAGGGATTAAATGTGAGAAGTGACATGTGTATGTTAATTTCACAAGACCACTGAAAAAGAAGATCCAGTCTACTGCCTGAATTTTTACTGACCTCTACATGATTTCTGGCTCCCTTTCATTGACTCCTCCACACCTTCTCCAATAGATTGGCAGAAAAGAGTTATAAGGGGTGATTTTGTGACTTTCTCTCTGATTCTTCTAGAACCATATATAATGGATTTATTATACCTACCAGTTCTATTTAGATCTAAAATTAGATAAAGGTTTTATGAAAAAAACACCTCAGTCTCATGACAATGGCATCATAATGGAAGTGTATGTAGCATGATAGATTAGAGACTTTCACAATTGCTGACATAAAGAGGGGAATCGAATGAGGAAAGAGGAGGGCAGTGATAAACCATGAACAATGGGTGTCACTGGGGTCAAAAAATAGAGAATATATGTGTTAGTTTCAGATCTGTAACCTTCAGTTCTTACCATCCACGTAGCACTTGTTCTAATCTCTTGTTTGCTTTGGTGATATTTATGTGAACATCACTGAACTCAGGATGATAGTTTTCTTGACTAAAGCACAGGGCTGCAAGGAAAATTAATTGGGTCCTACATATTCTTTAGCTTTCTAATTGGGAAAAGCTGCTGGGTATCAATATTTAATGATTATTGACATAGAATAAAATCAGACAGTAAAAAACTAGGAATTAGCAGTAAAATCACGAAGAGCAGATGTTGGATTTTCTGGGTTTTTTTTTCTTTTTTTAAGATTTTATTTATTTGAGAGCGAGGGAAGGAGAGAGAGAGAGAGAGAGAGCACAAGAACAGGGGGAGGGAGAAGCAGACTCCGCACTGAGCAGGGAGACTGATGCAGGGCTTGATCCCCTGGGGTCATGACCTGAACCAAAGGCAGATGCTTAACCGACTGAATCACCCAGGCACCCCAGATGCGCACTTTTCTTTCATCCTCCAGTGTCTATCATCAGCCACCCAGGCACCCCAGATGCTGGATTTTTTTTCATCCCCCAGACATCTATCATGTCGTTTTCTCTAATAATTCTATCTAGGTATACAGCTGGAGTGGCAATAATACTATCTACCTGAATAGTGAAGAATTAACTTACCCAGATCTGGCTTTTATTCATGTTCTTGGGAGCTAACCTTGAAACCCTTGGAATTTCCCATGGAACAGGATTGTCTTTGTTATTTATGGTAGGCCCCTTGGATCACAACTACTAGTTTAATTCTAACAGATAGGACTCAAGGTGGGGGCTGGCCATGGTGGAAGGACCAACCATGTGATTAGAGGGTTAAGGCTTTGGGCTCTGAAAAATCAGCTTGACCTCCAGTGATAGGGTGGGAGATTGAGTTCAAGCAGGTGGGCAATAACTGAATCAATCATGCCTAAATAATGAAGTCTTAATAAAAACTACACACTGAAGCTCAGTTGAGCTTCTGGGTTGACAGAATTCTGCATATTGCCACATATTGATGTCTGAAGGATAATGCATTCTTGAAGATATAGTAGCTTCGGGTTTAGAACCCTTGCAGTTCAGATTCTGCCCTTTGCATGTCTTCCTTTTGTTGGTTCTGATCTGTATCCTTTGGCTCTAATAAAATTATAAGCATCACACTTTCCCAAGTTCTATAAGTCTTTCAAGCAGATTTTCAAACCTAAGGATGGTCATGGGAACCCCCAAATTTGTAGCCAAATGGCTGAAAGTGAGGCTGACTCTAGGGACCCCTGAACTTGGGGTTGATGTTTGGGTTTTGGGGCAAATGTGGCTAACTGTGTCCTTTACTTCAAGTTTGGCTAACTGAGCTTTATCATTTACTGAATGTCTACTATATCTCAGGCAATGTATTAAATAATTTAAAACCTATTATCACTGTGTGAGTCAGCCACCAAGATGACTGCCAGGAATCCTTACCTCCTAGTATTTATTCACTTATGTAGTCCCCTTTCACATTAGAACTTACTTTCTTATAAGGACTGAACTTTATAACCAATTGAGGATGGCAGAAGTGAAGATGTGTGGCTTCTGAGGCTTCTACTTCCCTGGAAGATGACCAAGAAGCTCATCTCTTTTGGTTTCTTGAATCATTTGTTCTGGGGACAGCCATCTGTCATGATATGGGGACATTAAAACAGCCCCATGGAGGGACTCATATGGGAAGTAACTGCAGTTTTGGCCAGTAGCCAACTCCAACTTGCTTTAAATGTGATTGAGCTACTTTGGAATTGAATCCCCCAGCCTCATCAGGCTTTTCAATGACTATAGTCTCAGCAAAATCTGAGTGTAACCATGTAAGAGACCCCAAGTAAGAATTGCACAGCTGAGCCTTTCCTCAATTTCTGACCCACAGATTCCAAGAGCATAACAAATGATTGTGTTATGCTACTAATTTCAGGGGTAATTTGTTATGTAGCATTAGATAAACAAAGTAATCATTTTCTATATTTCAGCTCATTTAAACATGAGTCTCTCAGATTGTTATTGTTGCCCGCAATTTATTGATATCACCAACAATTGCCCTTGACATATAGCCAGTTTCCTGTACTATTTTATTTACATTCTCAGTGTTTTGAACAGTTGTCCATTCTCTGCCTCTGCAGTCCTCAATAATACTACATTTCTCTAGTTTTGTTTGTTTTTTCTTCAGTTTCAGGCTTTTTATCTCTTGCTTTCTTTTGAGTATTTTTCTTCTCTTTCTGCTCTAAATGTTTATATATGCCAGTGCTCAAGCATTGGCCTTCTCTTCTCTAACTTCATCATTTTCCCAGTGATTTCACCCAGTTCTATGACTTTTAATATGATGATGATTCCTATTTATTCATCTTATCTTTTTATTCCCTCTCTCCACAACCATAAATCTTCATGCCTCCTCACAGCTCCATTTGAATGTCTAGTGGGTTTTTCAAAGGTAATTTGGTCAAAAAAATAAGTGTCTACTAATATCACCTACCCTCCACTTCAACAGAAATCTCTTCTACACCCAGTTCCGCTCTTTCTACTTAACACCCCTCCTAACCACACAGTTCTGGCCAAAAGAATCCTACAAATGATCTTTTATTCCTCTTTTCCTTATAACCTGTGGTCAAACTGTCAATTTGCCAAATCTTTGTTGGCTGTGCCCCAAAGTGTATCTCAAACCCTATCATCACCATATTCACTTCTAACTTCCTGGAACCAAGCTATCATCACCTCTTGCTGAAACTAGTATAGTAGACTCCTAATTTCTTTCCTTGCTTTTTTACTTCCTGAGCTCAGCCCATTCTTCATATAGTAGTAGTCAGAGGGATGCTAAAGAAATAAATTACATCAGTTCATAGCCATCATAAAATAGTATACTTTCTTGTAGCACTCATAGGAAATTCCAAATGTTGTTGTACTATGACTTCTAAGGCCCTATGTGATAGGGCCCCAAATAACGTTTCTTACTTAATCTATTTTCATTCTGGCAAGATTGATTTTTTTTGTAACCTTTCTCAAATGTGCCGAGGTTTAAAAAAAAAAAGTGCCAAAATTATTCTCACCTTAAATCTTTTTTCTTATTACTTATATATAACCCATTTCCTAAGAGTATCACCTGGCTGGCTCCTTCTCATTATTTAAATTTATTTTTTAAAAGATTTTATTTATTTATTTGACAGAGAGAGAGAACACAAGCAGGGGGACTGGGAGAGGAAGAAGCAGGCTTCCTGCAGAGCAGGGAGCCCGATGCGGGGCTTAATCCCAGGATCCTGGGATCATGACCTGAGCCAAAGGCAGATGCTTAACGACTGAGCCACCCAGGCACCCTCCTTCTCATTATTTAGATCTGAACCAAATATCACTGCTTTTGCAAGGGAATTCCCAATTACCCCATTTAATTAATGACTTTGTTCTTCTCTTACTTGCTAGTTACCTATTTACATAATATTTAATAGTAATGATGATTTTATAGCATTTGACACAATTTGAAATTATGACTTTACTTAATTTGTTTATTTTAACTCCCCACCTCCTGCCCAACAACTAGTGTGTTAGCTTCCTGATGCCAGAAGACTTATGTCTTGATTACCATGGTATTTTTTATGCTCATGGGTAGTTAATAAATATTTTCAGAATAAATTCGTAAGTTCAAAGGCTAAGTAATTTGTCCAAAATCATACATAGAAAGCATGATTCCAAGATTTTCTGTGTGACTGCAAAAATGCCCCAGATTTTTAAATATCACCACATTAAATAACAAATCATTTCCATTGTTAATGGTAGTTCCATTGTAATGGCAGAAGTGTCATTTGCTAGATTTATTCATTGGCATCACTATCTGTTCCCCTCATTTTTTTTTTAAGATTTACTTATTTATTTGAGAGAGAGAGAAGAGGGGCAGAGGGAGAGAAGGAATCCTGAAGCAGACTCCCGGCTGAGCACAGAGCCTGACTCCTCTAGAACAGGACCCTGAGATCATGACCCAAACCTACCCAGGCATCCCTGTTCCCCTCCTTTTAATGTTCTCTCCTAAATATGGAAGCTAAGAGCAGAATTTGCAGTAAAATAGACATAGATTCTAAGGATATTGGGGCGCCTGGGTGGCTCAGTCGTTAAGTGTCTGCCTTCAGCTCAGGTCATGATCCCGGGGTCCTGGGATCGAGCCCCGCATCGGGCTCCCTGCTCCTCGGGAAGCCTGCTTCTCCCTCTCCCACTCCCCCTGCTTGTGTTCCTTCTCTCACTGTGTCTCTCTGTCAAATAAGTAAATAAAATCTTAAAAACAAAACAAAACAAAAAACAAAAACAAAGGATAACTGTCCTCTTAAAAGCTGTGTAATTCTTCACCTGCAAAACTTATTTTTCTCAATAATAAAGTTGGTTTTAATAATATTTCTTGCATAGGGTAGGGAGAATCAAAGGTAAAAATGTTATTTGCCTTATGCAATACCAGCCACACAATAAACATTTAAATGCCTAATGCCTTCCTCATCATGGTTGATATAAATCTTTTTATTTAAAATCCTTTCTTTGCAGTGTTTCTCATCTTAATTGTGATACAAATATCTATATATCTATATATAGATACAGATATATATACACACACATATTCAGTTGTAAATTCTGGCAGAAACTAAGACCTAGCTCTATTTCTCATTATGTGGATAAAATCTCTAGCCAGCAGCACATAGCTATGATTCCAACATTCTGTCATGGTGTTTGATGCACTAATAATTGATGAATGAATAGGTGGATTAGTTAATAACTTATAACTTGCTAATATTTAGTCAAACACTATTTGCTAATTAGAGATCTTTAGTCAAGGAATTACAACCATCAACCTCCTCTCATCCCCCACTCCACCCCCAACAAACACACTTCCTTCTGTAACAAGCTTCAGTACCACCGTATAATATATATCCATTTTTCTCCAAAGCTATTTGATCTTTTTTTTTTTTATTATTCCAGCCAAACCCCACAAATGTCAATGTTAAAGTCAAAGTGCATTTTTCTTATAATTTGCCTGTTTGGTTTTTACAACCTTAAATTGTTGCTTGGTCATCAAGGTGACTAACAGTTCATCTTGCAGTGAAGTGTAATATCCAGGTCTTTTTTTTTTTTCCCCAACTGACAATATATTGCTTTTTGGCATCAGCGAGTCCCAATTGATTTTTAGGCACAAATTAAACGCCCTGATGGTTGTAATATAGTGATTTATCACCAGAGTCAGCAGTGATTTTGCTTTGCAATGGATTTAAGTAGAGGGTTGAGAAAAACTCCACCTCTTCAGGTGGAGGGTTGAAAGTCTCAAGGGTACAGGCGCTTAAGTGTGAACATTTCATAAAGGTTCCAGAGAAGAAAACTACCAAGTTTTACTGTCAAGAGAGTTTTGGGGAAATTTAGTTATTAAAAGCAAAGGACAACTGTGTATGATTAAGCCAAGATCTATACTGTCAAAGTTGCATGTATGCTTCATTGCTTTGGATTTTTTTCCTATGATCACTGAGAGAGAAAAACACTGTTTTGTCAACACTCACAAAGTGTCTTCTCTTGCTTGGGTCATGAGATAATTTGCAGCTTACTTTACAGGGTCCCAAATAAAGCAAATCTAGACAATTGGGGTAACAAAATAATTTCAGTAGTACTGTATTCAGAAATAGCATATGTCAGAACACTTTAGTTGTCATTTATTGACAGGGAATCCAGTTTCAAAATGGCTTACATAAACAAAATAATTGGCTTCTATTCAGAAGAACACATCCATACATCCAACACATTTAAAAAAGAAGGGATTATGACTTTTTCAGATCATTTCATCATTTTTAAAGTGATAAGTATTTAGTTTCTCTACAGTAGTGATGGAGGCGTGCATAATTCATTAATGTTTGTTTTTAATTCCTCGGGTTAAAAATATGGTAGGCTTAATTTGAGGGTGTGATACCTTCTGAGTTACTGGAGGTTAGGACTTCAGTGTATGAATTTTGGGGAAGATACAGTTCAAACCCATAATACCCTCACGGCTCCAGCAAACAAGAGAAGGATATGATCTCACTAAGAGACCATTATCTCTGAGGTACTGGGGACTTCCAGCCTCAAGCACAGCTTGATTTAGGACCCAAATCATGACACCAGCTTCTCTCAGCTCTGTTTCTTTTGAATTGCCTGCATTCTCCTGTTCAGCAAGAACTTTAGGCCTTTGATGAATCTGATCATTTGCTGATAGCCATATATCCTGGACGGCTGCTCTCTCTGTGAACTCTTGTTGGCCCGGGTGGGAAGGGAGGTTGGAATTTATAAACCTAACAAACACAATTTCCAGAATTGGTTTGGATTATCCTAACTTGTGGAATGTGTTCATCTTTTAAAACCTATCACTATGGCAGAGGGTGTGTTTGCAGTTGTATGGAGTTCTGTTACTGATCATTGCCTAGCCTAGGTCCTTGGTGGCTATACTTCTGGGTCTTGGTAGCAAAATTAGTTTTATCAGCAGAACATATGTAGTGTGTGGAGAAGGGTTTCTTCCTCCAGAGTAAATTCAGAAAGTATCATAAAATAGGATTAATGGTTATATTGAGGTTAAAAAAAGAGAAAAGAAAAAAAGAAAAATAAACTAAATTGGGGCTGATAATCACTAGTACCCATAGAAGGACAAGACGCATCCATTTTATCTAATTTATTTAAAGCATTTGGATGTTTTTGACAATCCAAATCTAGTGACAAGTGGTAGGGGAAAAAGGCATTAGGAGATCTGATAAATTTTTATTTCAAATGTATATTCTCTTTGAAGTATTTTGTAATACTTCTTAGATTTTGTAAAGGCTTAGTCAAATGTGATTACATTTTAGTACTTTTCAAAGCCTTTTCTCTAGCAGTGTTTCAGTATAATTTTATTTCCTTTTTGAGGAGCTTTTATTTTCCTAAAGTATGATATGGGAATAGAGTATAGATAAATATAAGTAGCTGTAGAAATGCTTAAAAATACATACCCACAGTCACAACAGTTTGGGAAATAAAATGGAATATTTATTTCTTGAAGTTAATTATCATTATGATTATGAATATTTGTCTATATATTGGTGATGGGAGGTAAAATAATTTGTGAACTTTTATTGCATTTGTCTCTGGTTCTTCAGAATAAAATCATGTTTTAAGTCAGAAAACTAAAAAATGACAGATTTTGAACTATCCCCTCTATTCATCGCCTTTTCCTCAGATAAGACTAGTGATCTGAGAGGCCACAACCAAGGAATACAGGGTGGTAAAAGAAACTGCTTAGCTTAGAGGCAAGATCTATTTGGCACAGTGGCTACACATTAAAAAAAAAAAAAAAAACTAAAAATGTAAAATGTGAGATTCCAATACTACTTTAAGGGCATTTGTACAGAAAGACTGAGCTTGGTTTCAATAATGCTAAACAATATTCAATTCAGTAATAAGTGGGGCTTGATTAAGCCAATTCAGATCAGACTTCACTGATTTCATTATTTAAATTGTGCAATATCTGCATTAACATGAACTGCCTTATTAATCCACCGCAATTATTTTTATTTATGTTCAAATTGTCACATCTGTGGGAAATTGTCTCCCCTGTGGTAGCTTCTTCAAGTTGGCCTGATACATCCTGATTTGACAGGTGTTATCTCTGAAAGAATTCTTTTGATCTGGTGGTACAAGGTATTCCAGACTCCTTTTTCGTATGTCCTACCTCACAGCTCCCCAAATGAGCTATTTCTTCAAGGAGCCCTTCAACTCTTAATGGAAAATGCTATGGAGAGACCACAATCTATATTCAAGAAGTACACTTTATTTTTATGAGCTAGACATATTTTATTGTAATTATTAGTTCATGTGAAGGATACTCTTTTGCTTAGTAGAGCTCTTATACTAATTAGATGATCTATTTCTAGAATGACAATAATCAGAAGTCTGATTTATTAAAGTAAAACATGTTAATAAGAAGACATTATTTTTGAGCTTTTCTAGAGAGTCAGACTTGAAGAAATTTCTCAGGGTTCACTTATTTGGGGAGCCTGAACTGGGAATGTCTGAACTGTAATTTTAGCATATTTGTAGGGCAAAGTAGCCTTTCCTTCCTGCAAAACAATGATCAGGAACCAAGAACCATCCTATTCACTTCTAACAGACTTCATCTGCAGCACCTATAATGGGAGAAGATAGCCCTTCTTCGAGATGCCCATGTTTGTCAATGTTCCAGGCTGCTGTAAAGTGATGTTAATCACTGTCTGTAATCTGGGATTTCATAAGTCACAGACCAAACTTTATCATTGATAGCAGCAGGGTCAGGTGTCAGTTTTGTTTCCATGGCCTTTTCCTGTGGCCGGGAGTCTGTTTCTTAAGCATGGATTTGACCAAATACATTTGTTTAGAGTTGTTCTGATATAAAATTATTGATTTAATGGGATTTTTAGACCAATGTCACTTATACAACTGAAAAGGCATTTTATATTTGAAGCTATGTTACTGTCTCCATGTATCTATACCATGTATAGCTACTCCTGTATGGAATCAACTTATTGACAGATATTGTGCAAAAGTCCTGTGTTTAGGACTTTGTGCAGACACATGATTGTGCCCCTGTGTAATCTAAAATATAACATATTCTTACTAATAACATTTTTAAAATATGTTATTAACCAAGGAAGGTTGAGCTTGTTTAATGACAAGACAGTTTTTCCACATTATGTGGTAAACATGGGAGCTTTCTTAGTAATGTCGAGCTAATTATTAATCTGGAAAGTACCTGATATTCGATTATGTCAAGCACCCCTGTTTTTATATGATGAAGGAGCAAATATTTATTGTCACCTGGTGGCCTTCTCACAAAGCTCATAAGTATAAAAGCTATTTTAACAGTTTTATGGTTATGAATCTAGATCCTGAACATTAACTCATATCAGAAATTTACCAGCATATGCAAGATTTGGACATCAGATAAAAGTGACTAGGGATAAGAATGGTTATATGCACTATTTAAAATAAACATGATAAATAACAATTTTTAGGGATTCTAGCTTAAGTCAGAAATATTTATTAAAACATGGTTTCAATGGCCCACAGGCACATGGGAAATTCCTGTACGTCACTAGTCATTAGGGAAATGAAAATCAAAACCACAATGAGATACCTGTCAGAATGACTTATCAAAAAGACAAGAAATAACAAGTGTTGGTGAGGATGTGGAGAAAAGGGAACCCTCATACACTGGTGGTAGGAATGTAAATTGGTTCAGCCACTATGAAAAGAAGTATGGAGGTTCCACAGAAAAATTAGAAATAGAACTACCATTTGATCCAGCAATTCCACCTCCGAGTATTAATCCGAAGAAAATGAAAACACTAATTCAAAAAGATGTACATTACCCTATGTTAGTTGCAGCATTATTAATAATCAAGATATGGAAGCAACATAAGTGTCCATCAATAGAGGAATAAATGTGAGATACACCACACATGTACAAACGTGCGATAGAATATTACTCAGCCATGAAAAAGAATGAAATCTTG
Source organism: Eumetopias jubatus (assembly GCF_037043125.1). Lineage (NCBI taxonomy): Eukaryota > Metazoa > Chordata > Mammalia > Carnivora > Otariidae > Eumetopias > Eumetopias jubatus. The sequence continues at coordinate 23,707,079 of NW_028274819.1, read as the reverse complement.
CCATCTGTGACATGGCATAGACCTAGAGGGTATTCCACTAAGTGAAATCAGCCAGAAAGACAAATACCATATGATTTCTTAAATGTGGAGTTAAAAAAATAAAAACAAATGAACAAACAAAACAGAAACAGACTCAGATACAGAGAATAAGCTAGTGGTTGCTGAAGGGGAGAGGAGGACTGGGAGGGGGATGTGTGGGGACAGGCAAAATAGGTGAAGATAAAGAGGAAAGAGGTACAAACTTGCAGTTGTACAATAAATGGATCATGGGGATGCAATGTACAGCATAAGGAATATAGCCAATAATATTGTAATAACATTGTATAGTGATAGAGGCTAACTAAACCTATCAAGGTGGTCATTTCATAAGGTATAAAAATACCAAATCACTTGGTACACCTGAAAGTAACATGTCATGATATGTTAATTATAACTCAATAAAAACAAAATAATGCAAATAAAAATACACTGTAATTATTTGAAGGTAGCAAAGTATAAATATATTTTAAAAACAAACATGGTTTTAGGACGATAGCAAAAATATAAACCTTAACGTGAAGTTCAGTAATGTAAGAAACCTATAGAATCTAAGCAAAGTAGACATCTTTATTTTTCATAAATACATTCTATGTACTAACAGACCAGTATTTCTTTTTGAGATTAAAAAAATTTCCAAATTGTTTTATTCTTCTGTACTGTTTAACACAGGGATTTGGGTATAGGTGGTTAATTTCAGAGATGGTCTTAGGAGATACGAGCAAGGTAGTGGGAAGCATCAGAGAGGGAAGCAGGGAAGGCAAAGGAAAGGTGTATTATCAAGGTTGCTGTTATAGGCAATATGGGGTCAATATCCCCAGACCTTTGGAAACAGAGGAAAATGCCTTCCACAATGCTCTGTTCAAAGGATAAGGGGTAGGAGCATACATCCACTAGTTCTGTTCCGTTGCTCTAAGGTTGTCCTCAGGGGCACCAACTTTTCAGTGCTCTGCGTTTACCCATGCCCAGATGCAACAGGCTCTCATAGTTTCTGCTTCTCCTGAAAATGTAATGTGGAATTTCCAAAAGTATCTGTTACACATATTACCTTTATAATTATTTGAAATAGAGGAATCACTAAACTTTGTCTCTCTGATGAATAAACCTATAATATTGTACCAGACTTATTGAAAGTGTTCAGCACATTTTGTTCTTTCCAACTTTTTAAAGTTACTTATACAAGAAAGTAAAAAAAAAAAAAAATCACTTCCTTTCAGACATCTACTTGTACTGGATGTTCTAAAATTTGTTTCATTATATTTGTTTACATTCTGATACCAGATAATTTTGCTTTATAAGATTACTCTTTTTTCCCTGATAATCAACAGCAACACGGCTTATACATTAATTTATTAGTCATCTGGAACCATTATATACAAGCTCTTACATTTTTCAAAAAGAAGCATGCATAATAATTCAACTCAAATGTATGCAAATATAGGTACTTTTTTTCAACCTATTAACTGACCATACTATAATATATAGATCACTATTTTTCATGTTCCAGTGTTTTGTAATTTCTATCTTCATTAGACATTACCAGATATCAAATTCTGATTTATTAACCCCACATTAATCCAAGTTCTTAAAGTTAACAGAAGATACTAGAATTATAATATAAGCTGATACACTACACAGACTACAAGTAATTTTAAGAATTTATTTAAAAGATATTTTTTTTAAAAAACTATGAAGAATGTTTAAGAAAAAAAAAACAAAAAATCCTTGTAAATTTGGCCTAAGTTGGCAAGAACAAACCTTTTGTGAAACACATCAATTATTATAATTTAATTTTATTTAAAATATTTTACTTGTTTAAATATTTTGTAACTAAAATAATAAATAAAAACAATATAAAATTTAGAAAGTCCAAATTAAATGTTTATTTAGAAAATAGCTTTATAGAACTCTAGTAAAGCAAGTGGTATGTAATATATTAACTATATGAGAAACGATTTCAATAAGCATGTGACTCACCGAGACACAAAATTGTGCCTACTCCTGTGCTGGGTGCTTTGGAAGTTAGCAGTTTGGGCTTTGTCTGCCTCTGACCCCTTTCCCTTCTAACTCAGTACTAAAATAGCTCTACTTCTAGCAATGCGTCTGTGTTAATATGGGAGCAGCCGACCATGGCTCCTTCATTCCATATGGGTTGACATGTGACTTACACCAGGCTACAAACAGATCTTTCTGTAAAATATCTGCTGGAACTTTTAGTGAAGACTAGACTTTTTTTTTTTTTTTTTGAAGTTGATAAACTGATAACATGTAGCTCTAGATTTGGCTGAGGTCTTTTAAGGCATTTGTTCTACTCTGTAGAGAAAGGCTGCTCTCAATAAGCCAATAGTGAGAAAGAGAATTCCAACAGCATCACAGGAGGACCTGAATATAATTATACCTTAAGTCTAGCTGTGTTCCTAGACATTCTGCTCATGTAGGGCAATAAATCTCTTTTTCTTTTGGCTTACTTGATCCTGATGTCGAATTGTAGACTTTTTGCTTTTTGAAGTAAACTATTGTGGAAAATTATATACAAAATGGCATTGTCACTCTTTAAGAAGAGGGTAAATAATTACTCATATTTTTACATATACAGGCAAGTTTAAAATTTCATACTAAAGATATGCAAAACAAAGCAATTGAGAAATAAGGGATCTGTGAGTGGATTAGGGGAGGGAAATCTGTAAAATATCTCTATGGATTAGTATAACCAGCTATTACTACCATAAATCCAGCATCAGACATGTTGTGCTGCAATAAAAAATAGACATCTGAGCAAGCCAAATAGCCATATATATGTGAATGTATGTGTGTGTATATGTGTGTATATATGTGTGTGTATATATGTACATGTATGCTTATGTTTATATATGCAAATGTATGCATATGTAGTTGATAATAACAGTTTACCTCTATTGTCATATTTACTTGTCTCTTTCTCACTAGTTTCTCATTTATCTGTCTCAGGGCTTCTATTAGCAGCAATGTGTGTGTGTATGGTTTTGTTCTTTAATATGTTTTACTTTAAAATAGAGAATGCGTGTGTAGTAGAGTGACATTTTTAATTAATGAGGAGAGAACAGATATATAGCCATATGACAATATAAAAATTTATAGTATTTTGGAACTCTAGATTTTTTTGTAACTCAAATTTGTACATATATCCCATAGAGTATTGTAGAATAGATAGTGAAATTAGTGGGATGCAGGAGACCCCATATCTGGTCTCACCTCTAACATTAATGAACACTATTACATTGGGTAAATGAACTAACTATTCCTAGCCTCAAATTTCTCATTTGTTACATGGTGAGGACAACAAAGTAGAAGAAGATGTGATTCAACCAGATTAATGACTGCCAACATTTTCAACCCCAAATTTCCTTTACAGTATGTGCTTATGATTTGAAAGATATATCTGCCATATTACACTGATTAGGAGACATTTTGTCTTCATTTTTAAATTTTTATGAATTGTGGACACATTCAGAACTTTGTATAAGAAGGGAATGACCAGTGGTAACATCTTTTAAGACTCTTAGGTTTATATTTATTCAGTTAGGCTTTATGATTGTGATAATTTATGATTTCCATTAGGCCTCCTAAAATGTTAAAAATAACTTCTGAATTGCTATTAACAACCTTTTGGACTCTAAGCAGTCCACGAAACCCAGGTTAAAAATAAATGATTTCTAAGGTCTGTTGTAGCTCCATTTTTCCATACTTCCCTGCTTTAGTTTTCTGTGTAGTAAAATATACATATTATGCTTCATATGTGCTAATATATCACAATATATCCTCTATGTTAGGTTGGTCAAGGACATTTGTAGGAAATACAACTAAGTTGCACTGTGTGCAGACCTAGCACTTAGTAGTAGATGCTCTACAGTGAATTATTCAGCATACCTTCAGCCTGTTATGCTTTTCTTCATTCAGTAGAGCACACGAACTTCCTCAGTTGTCTTCATTTTATTCTAGTCCTGATGAGGGATCAGAATTCAACCTCAGTAGCCTCCGTTATTGGGGACTTCAAGTCTTCTTTCCATAGAACACTGAAGAATATAAGAAACACTCCGAAGAAAATAATTTCAGAGCACCTACACAGCCAGGACACATCACCCTGCTGCCCCCAGCCACATGCATGCTACTGATGCACGCTACAGATTTCTGGTCTCTTTTCTTCTTAGGGCATCAAGTCAAAAAGAAGGCTACACCCAGGCAAAGAGGAAGTATTTTGTTTACCTCAATCTAAGACATGTCTACCAAGCTTCAAGTTTTTGCCTTATAAGTAACCCCATTGACTGCTTACTGACCTTCTTTGAAGGAAACATCTAGTTGCACCCTCCAAGGTGTAATGTAGCTCTGTGTTTCCAAGGAAGCCTGTGCAGTAATCCATTCAGTACATGGCCCAAAGTACATGATATTAGATAATAGCAGGTATTATATCCCACCATCTCGTGGATAACAACACCATAGCTCAAGTTGAAATTTGTCATCTTTATTCCATTTCCTTGTTTTCACTTATACAGTGAGGTGAGATGAATAAGGTCACAGTCTGACTAAAAATGTTATCACCTTTTCACATGATCTTTGCAAGGTTTTTGTGGCACTCATTAATTTAGCATCAGTAAATATTGAAATGGTATAGCCTGTGCTAGAATATCTTAGAGTACATACCTTAAAAATAATTTTAATGTTTAATATTAATCTTTGCTGGAATAAAAAAAAAGAGGTCATATCAACAGACAAATACTTTATATGGTGACTTCCTCTATATCCAGTGATAAATCTTGTGTCACTATTTAGCATTTTTATTCTTCATACTATTTTTTTATCATGTTTCCTATGCACTTCCATTTTTCCTGACAGCTCTGGTTTTGTCACTTAGAAGAAAATGGATTATCTTCTGTTGTAACTCAGACATCAATTGTAATTACTTCAGTAACAATAGTATGTTTTTCCTCAAGAAGAGCTTATAAGATGGGGAGAGCGAAAACTAATGGTCATCGCTCATTCTTTTGGGCTCATTATTCAAGTAGCCATTTATTTCTCAGATGAAAATAACATTTTGTGAGTATAATTTACATATCCAACAACTGTCGGCCTTGCATTTTGCAAAAAAAAAAAAAATATGGAAAAATACTTCCTGTTTATCATTATTGAACATGCCAGAAACTGCAGTGACATTTTATTGATTATAAATCACAAACTCCTGACTTTAGCTCCTTTAACCCTGATGACTCCTTAAGAGGGTATTAAATACACTTAAGGTTAGTGAACTGCTATTTCTCACACCAAAACCCTTGATCTAAGAGACTGATAGACTAGACCATGAGAACAAGCATGCCTCTCCCACCCTTACTCCTCAAATCTTTAGACTCTCATTAATAGGAAAAACAAATCTGTTTTCCTGATGGGATCCTCCCATGTCTGTGATGAAGGCAGGGCTGCCATGGGTATAAGCAATGTTCTCTTCTACTTCCCTCATGGAGGAAGATCTTGCCTTTGACATGCCACAAAAGGACATATGAAAAAGAGGAGAGTCCTTACTTGTATTGCCCAGAGACAAGAGTCTATTCAGTCCGCCTCTTTCCTGGCTCTCATGACAAAAGGAAATACTCTGAGAATAGAGCAACAATATAAAATCCTAAGGATATGCCCAACCAGCTTATGCAAAAAACAAAACAAAACAAAAAACAAAAACAAAAAACAAAACAAAAAGACTGTTTAATTGTGTACTATCCACATTCGTATGGATTATATCAATTGGTGCAGCCTATTGTTTAAAAAAAAAAAAGTCATGTATATAAGATGAATGAAGGACAAGAGGGCCAGAATGTAGAAGACATGTCTTTTATAATTCACTTTAATATAAGTTTTTTGTTTGTTTCTTTTGTTTTTGTTTTTTGTTTTTTGTTTTTTTTTTTTGAAAGAGCTTGCATGTGAGTGATGGGGGTGGGGGGGGGATGGAGAAAGAGAATCTTAAGTAGGCTCCACGCTCAGTGCAGAGACCTATGTGGGGCTCAAACTCACAACCCTGAGATTATGACCTGAACAGAAATCAAGAGTCAGACGCTTAACTGAGCCACCCAGTTGCCCCTAAGTTTATTTTTTCATTGCCAAGATAATATAAAACCATTAATTCTTCTAACATTTATTAAGTATTAAGTATGAGGTGCTATGTTCTTGTGATATGCATCAGTGAATAAGTGGGAGGTGAAATCTCCTACCCTAAATGGAACTTACTTCCTAGTGAAAAGAGATGAATGATAAGCAAATAAGTGTTTATATATACAGAGTATATCAGATCTATCATGCTCTCTGGACTTCACAGATATTCCATACTTCTAGTCTGTTCTTTTTTTTCTTCAATACATTTTTCTGAATGGATGCAAGCCCAAAGCCTTGGTGTCCGTTAATGTATCTGTAAGGACATAGATACTTTGGCAAATAACTACACTCAAGTTCATTGCATGATTCAGCAATTCTAGTAATCAATTACTTATGCCATTATCTACAGATATTCCATGATTATATATTTTTTTTTACTGTTCCTACTATTCCATGGTGATGTGGGGTATATTCAGTAATAGTAGTCTGTACAATGTGAAAAAAAAAAGTGCAGGAACAGGGACATATAAGTTTAATGAGAAATTATAACCAAGTGGAAGAGAATCACAGATCAATACATAATCACCTTAAGGAAGCCACACAATTAATCTTTTGCTCAATTGCAATAAGAACTTTAGGTAGTTTCATTTTGTTTACCAGAAAACTCTACAAATACAGCCTAAAAGGGGATCAGTCTAAAATAATGAAAAGGGCTTATAGATTGTCTTTTTAAAATATTTATTTTTCTTTCAAAGCATTTATTAATAATGACTATGCCAAAAATTGATTGTCAAAAGGCTTATATAGACTTTTAAATTGACTGAATTATTTAATTTGAATACATTTCAAAGGATTGTGTTATGGGGCATCTGAGTGGCTCAATTGATTAAGCATCTGACTCTTGATCTCAGACCAGGTATTGGTCTCGGGGTCATGAGTTCAAGCCCTGCGATGGGCTCCATGCTGGGTGAGGAGCCTATGTTAAAAAAGAAAAAAAAAATGTGTTAGAACTGGGCAAATAAAAATGAAAAGTGCTATCCTGGATGGCAGAAATGCAAAAGATAGAAATAGCATGTAAAGATTAATGGATGTCTAGATAAAAAGTGCTAAGTGCCATATCATGGCACAAAATTCTAGGGAAATAGAGTGGGAGGGATCATTTCTGGTTGCATCTTGAAGAAGGTGGAATTTTAGATTAGATATATGATACTGATAGGTATTTTTTATGATAACTATTTTAGTTTTCTGTTGGCCTTATAGCAAATTATCCCACACACGGTGACTTAAAACAACAAACGTTTTTGATCTCATCATTTCTTTGGGTTAAGAGTTTGGGCAAGACCCACCTGGGTGCTTGGCTCAGGGTCTCACCTACATACAACCAAGATGTTGGCTGGCTGCACTCTTATCTGGAGGCTCAGTGAGGAATGCATACAATTCTAAGCTCTTTTAGGCTATTGGCAGAATCCATTACCTTAGATCAAATGCCTGAGGGTCCTTCTTTTTTCTGGCTATTGGCTGGAGGCTGCTCTCAGATCTTAGTCATCCTGAAGTTTCTAGAGGTCATCTGCAGTCCCTTGCCAAGTGAAATTCTCCATCATGGTTGCTTACACTAAATCTCTTGCCTTTGTTTACTAAGGCACATTAACATAATACATGGCATAACAAGGATGGCATCTCATCTCTTTTGCCATATTCACTCATTAGAAGCAAGTCACTAGGGCCAGCCTGCACCAAACCCAGGGGATTACACAGGAACGTGGACATGAGAAAGTGGGAAATCGGGGGCACCTGGGTGGCTCAGTCATTAAGCGTCTGCCTTCGGCTCAGGTCATGATCCCAGGGTCCTGGGATCGAGCCCTGCATTGGGCTCCCTGCTCCGTGGGAGGCCTGCTTCTCCCTCTCCCACTCCCCCTGCTTGTGTTCCCTGTCTGGCTGTGTCTCTCTCTGTCAAATAAATAAAATCTTAAGAAAAAATAAGTGAGAAATCATTGTGGGTCACAAGATCTATCTGCCACAGTAAAAACCCCCAAAAATCTTATTAACTTACAAGAAACATTTATGTATTGCTTAACGGTATGTGTTGGTGTCAACCACAGCTTTATGTGATGCTGTTGCAAAAGTCTTACCATCCCAGGACTCAGACCAATGAGGAGCCCATCTTTGGAAGATACTGTTTGTATGATAGAAGGAGAAGAAAAGATCTGATAGAAACTTCTGACTCCTTTTAAAACGACTGCTCAAATTTAATGTGTAAGCCCATTCACATACCACTGGTCCGAGAACACATAACATAGTAGGAAGGGACAGTAAAGGGAGGAACAACCATTTGGGAACCATAGGCCAATCTACCAAACTTGGAAGGGAGGGTATTAGGGGAGATTTCAGGGCAGTCATAGAATTGGTAACCCTTGGGACATATATAAAAGATCTGGAGGTTTCCATTTGGAAGAAATCTATAGGGTGTAAATTTAAAACCACAGTCATTTTGCATCTTTGCATTTTCAACATTTTTACATTCTTAACGTTATAACTGATTCTCCCAAACCACCTTTCAAACCGAATTTAAAAAGATATACCTGCTGATGAAGACTTCCAGTTTTTTGGATGGAAGTACTGCCTACTGGACCAGTAACAAATCTTAAGTGTTATTACCTCCTTTATTGTATAGCATTTGCCTATGCAGTTATTTTAATATTTGTTGCTTTTTCAGGTTTTATGTAAAATTAATACAAAAAGATAAATGTAATTTTTGTAAGCTTTGCACAATCAAAACAAAAATGGATATTACTGGAAATGCTGGATAGATTAACCCTGGATTTATGATGTCTGTATGGGCATTCAATTGTGAAGAACAAGAACAAAATTTTAAAATGTAAAGAGTAGGTTTAAAAGCAAGGTTTGATCAATGATTTCATTTGCATTTTTTTTCGGTCTTTAGGCCCTTCTCACATTTTACAACTTAAAATCTGTTGGATTTATTCAACAAGTTTATTGAGCAAGTATTATTACTTGTAGCAAGTATTATTCTAGTCCCTTGGGGATAGGGCAGTAAGCAAAACATTTAAAAATCTCTAATTTCTTGGAGCTTAAAGTTTAGTGGTAAACATTGATAAGTTTTCCATATAAAATATGTCAGATAATGTTGATTTATTAGAGAAACACAAAATATGAAGGGGTAATATGGAAGGTTGGAGGTGGTTGGAATTTTACATAATGAGAAGGGCTTACTGAAATACATGGCATTTTAGTGAAGACCTAAATGAGGTGATAGAGGGAGCCATTTAGCTCCCTAGCGGAAGAGGATGCAATGCAGAGGGTTCAGTGAATGCAAAATTAAATATGCTATACAGTGAAATGCTACTAGAAAATCAGCAGGTGCTCATAGACCTAAATGGTAGAAAATGTATTGAAGCTCTTTGAGATGGAATAAATAAGAGCTGTCCATTTGGAAAATGCATCTGGCAGTAGCATATGGAATGTCATCAAAGTAGAAAGGCTAGAATTAAAACAAAAACAAAAACAAACAAAAAAACCCCAAACCAACAGTAATAGGACTTTATGGCAATCTAGGAAATAAGTGATAAATTGTAACAGACACTGCTGAATGCCAAAGAGCTTTACTCCTTTTTTCTCTTGATATAACCTACTTTTTTTTTTTTGAGTGTTCCCTCTCCATTCCTTAATTGAAGAAAAGTTGGCCCTATCCCTAATTTAAGGGTTAAATTCTGATTGGTTAAGCCTTCTGCCAATAGTTAATTTAGTGGTGGAAATGTGACCTCATTCTGGCAAATGGGATTAAGAAACATTTTCTGAAGATTTCTAGTTCATGAAGATAATTCTAGTTCCCTGGGAGCATAGACCAGGCTAGACCTGGGTCATCCCCACTGACATGCCCACTCCCCTCCCAAAGGAGAGTAGCAGCCAAGCCTGTCACTAAGCCAGGAAGCCCCTTCCCTTCCCTGGCCTCCGTCCTTAGCAGGCTCCCGGTTGCTCTAGACATTGCGTCTCTCCTACTGGTAATCGTTCTTGGCAGCTGACCACTCAGAGCTCCACTTCAGACCCAGGGGGCCCAGCAGGGGTGCACAGAGGGCAAGCAGCCTGTCCAGAAAGGACCCATCAGAAAACATGCTTGTCTGAAAAGCCTCACTTCCACCTTGAGATGGATCCTTTGTGTGTCAGGGAGGTGCTCACACCAGGTCACTTTTCATCTTCTAGCAAACTATGCCAAGGTTGGGTTGCCTCCCCCACTGCCTAGTTTCTGGGACTGTTTTGTCATGTGAGGCCACAGGGTGAGTCACCTGGAGCATCCCATCTGGTTTGGGATGGGTCGGAAAAAGCAGACAGCACAATTCCAACAGAAATAAAATTACAATTGGCAAATGTGAAGAAAAAAATAAAGAAAAAAAATAAAATATACAGAAAGAAGTAGTCTTGCCTCTAGTCTTCTAATGAGTCTTGGGATGCTTAGACCATTTAGACCGTTTTCCATTTATGATGGGAGCCAGCTACAGGGACAAAATTTTAATACGTGGTGAATTGTGAAAGTAAAAACAAGAAACTGCACATTTATTGATGTTACGGAGATGTAGTATTCAGTAACCTTAGAGTTGCCACAGTTCAGGGCTTCCTTTAAATGCCATTATAATACTTTCTCATTCAAACCATTGGACTGGAGTTCGTTGTCTTAGAGCTTCAGGTCTTCTAACTGAGAAACATAAGGGAGGTGATAAGACCATAAAGTAGAGTAGGAGTGGGGATAAACATTACTGGCAGGGAGATAACCTAAATTTATTGGGAAGTTTCCATCTACCAGATGTTATTTTGACCATTTCACAGGTATTAATCTTCACAACCACCCTGAGAAATAAGCTAAATTTCCTCTCAAAATGCATCCTTTATTTTCCTTGGCATTAAATTAGTGCTGGAAAATGGCTGACATTAGAGGAACTACATTTCTCAGGCTTTCTTGCAGGCAGGGCTTATGATGTGATTGCATGTTAAAGCAATGTGAATGGAATTGATGTGAGACCTTTCCAGGCTTGACCTATAAAAATCTTCCACATGATGCTGCCCCGTGACCTTTCCTACTGCCGAGTGGCTGACCTTGAAAACAAATTTGGGAAATGGCAGTGCCACCAATATACTGTATTTTGGAATGTCTGCATTGAGGAAAGCATCATGGTAACCTGCTAACACACCCTTAGTACTTGCTAAGTCCTTTCATGGGAGCAAGAAATGAACTTTTATTGAGCAAGAGTTAATATTCTATTGTGTTTGGGTCCTTATGTATTTTTTTGTCCTGTAGGATATAATCATTCTCTAATTGGGAATTGGAAACTGAAGTAAGTGTGTGTGTCTGGGGGGGGGGGTATGAATGTATGTGAGAAAGCGCAATCCTGTTGGATTTGGGTACTGAAGTGGTATTATGATAACTAGAAGCATTTCTACTTTTTCTTAGCTCTGGAACACTTTAAGTGACTTTGAGATTATTTCCTTAATATTTTGTAGAACTCTCCCGTGAAATAGCTTGTTGATAACTTTATTTCTGTTTTTAACAACTGGTTCTATTTAAGTTTTACATTTCTTTGGAGATGATTCTGTTGCTTTATTTTTTCATGGTGATTAGTTATTGCACTGAGAATTGACTGTTTAGATCTGAGTCTAAGAGTCTCATTCAAGATCTTCCTTTCTGTCCGTGGCTGGTTTACCTACGATCTTTGTAGGTGTGTGTGTATTTGTTCCTATTTCTTTGCGTCAGGTTATCTAATGATTTCGCTATTTTATTTTCCTTTTTGCTGAATAAGAATTTAAGTTTATTCTATTTTTCTTTCTCTATTAATTTTGACTTTTAGATTTATTAAATCAGATATTCTCCTTCTGTAAGGTTTACTTTTATTCTAACATTAAATTTGAATATTCATTATTTTAATAATAAAATATACAGTTTCATACTTTTACAAATTTTTATTTAATTTGTTTCAACATCTTTTTCATTATCCTGATTTCAGCTTAGTTTAGATTTCCTTTTTGATATGAGAGTTAAGGTTTTATTCAAGGTGTTTAAAACCATTTTGTTTATTTGCAGATGACAGTGTGTTGTATTATTATTTTGTATTAACCTCTAGTTTTATTACATTGTTCTTATAGTGTTTCATCAGTCTGGTAATCCTTGAGCTTCTCTTTAAAGCTCAAAGCAAAATGAGTGTGAGGATTATTCTTTAGATACTTGAAAAGAAGGTAGACTGTTTTCAAAACAGAATTTGATGTACACTAATCATTTTTACCTCAATGTAAAACTTTGTATTAAGGATTTTAATTACATGATCTTATATAAGATATGAACAATAGTTCCATTAGATAGATATTATTATCCTCTAACTTTATTTATTTTTAAAGATTTTATTTATTTGAGAGAAAGAGGGAGAGAGAGAGAGAGAGCACGCGAGCATGAGCAGCAGGAGGGGCAGAGGCAGAGGGAGAGGGAGAAGCAGACTCCATGCTGAAGAGGGAGCCTAAGGGTACACTGGATCCCAGGACCCTGGGATCATGGCCTGAGCCAAAGGCAGAGGCTTAACCAACTGAACCACCCAGGCGCCCTTATCCTCTCACTTTAAAGACAGAGAAATCAGGGCTCAGAATTAAGTTGCTCAGGTAAGTGTTAAATGTCTTATGATAAACTTCATGTTCTCTATTCCTATTCTGCCCCACCTTCCACAAATCTACATTCAAGTCCCCTGTTACTCTTTCAAAGGGATTTACAGTCACTATTAGTCTGTGAAATATTTTACGCATTATGATTGCTTGTGTTTTCTAATCATCATGCTCAAATTCCAACCCAATTTGGTTAGCCTAGATTTTGGGTTATAATCAGCTGCTCATATCTTAGGTTACCCTTTACCTAAAGGTCTGGCCTGTTACTTAAATTATGAGAACTGATGTATGTAATGCCAATTACATTTCATTTAAGTTAGATAGAACTCTGCTATTTGGTATAGATTGGACTGAATTTATTACATGTAATGTCTTTTATTCATTATAGGAATTGGTTATTAAAAAGATTAATTTTGTTTTATCTATGAGGATTGAGTACAAAATTGTTAATTTTACTGTGGTTTCCAGCTATTGGTTCATTGTTTGGCTCTTATTAATGCAAAAGAGTGCTACAGTGGTTTGAACATTTCGTTGGGAAAGTTAATCTGTTCTGATAGAACATTTTTATTTTCTCCTTAAATTTGGCCTCTCTAATTCTATCCCACTAATCAAACTAGGTTTGATATGGTATTGAAAAGAGAAGTAGTTCAATAGAATTGAAAAATCTATCATATAGGTAGGTAAGATACTCACTTCTCTGCAATGTGGTTTCCGCATCTACAAATCGTGATAATAATATCACTTTGTGGGTTTGGGAGCTATGTTGTATGCATTAGGCACTCAATAAAATTCAGACACTGTCTCCCTTACAAGTCAGGCCATTTCTATCAGAAAGCCCATTCAAATTGAATAGGCCAAGCTTTTGTCTACTCTATTCCAATCCTTATTTCAGCCTGAGGTAGAAAACATCCTTTTCTATTTAAGCTTTAGCGCTAGGCAGGGTGTACCAATCTTCCAGGAACTGAAAACATTCCTTCTCATCCAGCCGTGAAGTTCATTTTTTCTTTCTTTCTTTTTTTCTTTTTTCGGCAAACGGAAATGGTTAGATGATCCACGTCTTGACATGCCTTGATTAAGATCCCAAAATGCAAATCACCTCTGAAATAAATGATTCAGCAGCAAAAAGTATCTGGATAGAAGATTACAAAGTTAGTTAGGTCCAGTCTGACCACGGGCTTGCTGGGAAAGTTGGAAATTTTGCCAGCATCTGCAAGATTGTCATTCAAGAGGACACTTAAGCACACATTAAACAGCTGGAAGTGTTATGAAAAATACCAGTGCCCAGGTTACTCTAATATGCTCCCAAGTTTGAGAACCACTGATATACAGTATATCATTTATTCTCAGCAAGACTCAATAAGGTCATTATTATTATACCCACATTTTCAGATGAACAAAGGTCAGAGGAGAGAGGTTTGTTCAAGGTCACATAAATCTAGTGGCTTGTTGAAAACTGAGAACTTAACTTCAGTTTTCTTACTCCAGGACCTCTCAAGTGGACGTTGTCTTCTATACTTTAGGACTGTATTGAGAAACTTTGTCCTTGAAGTAACTTGGAAAATCTATCACCATCTGAAAATAGAAAGCTACTTTTAAAAGAAAAGCAAAAAACAGGACTCTAAAGCCAGGAAGAATTAAACTTGGGTAGAAGTGCTAATATAATAAAACATTAATGGGGACTTTTTCCCAGCCAAAAAAATTACTATAGCGTGAATGTGTGACCCTTCAAAATTCATATCTTAAATGCTAAGCCCAAGGTTTTGGAGTTTGGAGGTGGGGCCTTTGGAAGTTAGGAGGATGGAGCCTTTATAAATGAGACTAGTACCCTTATAAAGGAGACCCCAGAAAGCCCCCTTGTCCCTTCTGCCATGCAAGGACACACACACACACAAATGGCCATCTGTGAACTAGGAAGTGAACTTTCTCTACATACCAGTTCTGCTGGTGACTAGACTTAGATTTCTCAGTCTCCGGAACTGTGAGAAATACATTGATGTTGTTTATAACCCACCCTGTCTATGGTATTCTCTTTTAGCAGCCCAGACAGATTAAGATAGAAACAGAGCAGTAAAATAGTCACAAACACAAACTTGGTACCTATTTAAAAATACTCGGGGGTGGGGGGGGCGGGGAATACATTCAGGAAGAAAGTCCACTAAACCTTCCAAATCCAAGTAAAGGGAATATTCATAGGGAATACAGGAAAAGTTATTTCCTTGTTTCAGCTTTTCAGTGATATAACTAAGACCAGAAAACTATAATATTCTGATTGTAATTTTTTCTTCATGTATAAAATGTAGTTAATTCAAGTGATGGTTTGAATCTGATGAGTCATTTAAGGTGGCATATCACCATATTTGTTCCCTTTGTTTATCATCAATGTATAAATTGGCTTTCTGGCTTATCAGGACTTTTTACTTTTGCTGGTCTGATTTTGTCATGTCTGTCATACAGAATCCCTTGTGATTACTCAAATCTCATTTTAATTCCCTGTTAAAAATATTTGGAATCTCCTCTTACCTTTAGCTCATAAAATTGTTAGTAATACAGCATAGCGGCTTCATTTTACCTTTCTGTTGTAGTGCATTGCTGAGGTCTGAATAAACTGAATAATCATTCAGTTCTCATTAACCTAATATAAGTATTACTTTTTTTTTAACCCGCCAAAATGACAATGATTAAAGCAAAGACTCATTGCTGATGAGGCTACAGTGAAACAAACATTCATAAGCTTTTGGTGGCAGTGTAAATTCATGATCTCAGGGTCCTGGGATCGAGCCCCGCATCGGGCTCCCTGCTCAGCGGGGAGTCTGCTTCTTCCTCTCCCTCCGCCCCTGCACCGCTGCTCACTCACTCTCTCTCTGTTTCTCTAATAAATAAAATCTTTAAAGTGTGTATATATATATATATATATATATATATATATATATATATAAATGTAATGTTAGACTCATGAATCTCAGCATTGCTATCTCCAGGTCACCTCTTTGGGTGCCTAAGGGAATTCATTTGAGCAAAATTGGTCTAGAAACCAAATGAAACAAATAATAAAATATATCAAAAGTAATATATATATATATATATATATATATATATATATATATCAATCACACCGTGCTGTGATTATCCCACATAAACAACCAGATCAAAGAGAAGCAATTGGCAAATAGTCCAACCTAAACTGGAGGCTAGTTTTCTACTTGTAAGGAACTAAGAGTTACCAGAGAATATAAGTTATTACTCAATCAGAAAGACATAAACTAGATGTGCCTGGGTAACTCAGTTGGTTAAACATCCAACTCTTGATTTCTGCTCAGGTCATGATCCCAGGATCCTGGGACGGAGCCCTATGTCAGGGCTTAGCACTCAGAATGGAGTCGGCTTGTCCCTCTCCCTCTGCTTCTCCTTCCCCCACTGGCTCACGTGTTCTCTCTCCATCTCTAAAATAAATAAAATCTTGGGGCGCCTGGGTGGCTCGGTCGTTAAGCGTCTGCCTTCGGCTCAGGTCATGATCCCAGAGTCCTGGGATCGAGCCCCACATCAGGCTCCCTGCTCCGCAGGAAGCCTGCTTCTCCTTCTCACACTCCCGCTGCTTCTGTTCCATTTCTCGCTGTGTCTTTCTCTGTCAAATAAATAAATAAAATCTTTAAAAAAAATAAATAAAATCTTAAAAAAAAAGACATAAGCTATACCAAATGTCTTTCTCTGCTAATTTTTTTTCCTGGTTCTTTTCTGAGATTTGCAGATAAAGAAATGATTATCAGCAACTAATATAGTCTCATAAAATTATTTACACAAGGTTCTATAGCTGATGAGTTGAGGTACCATGACTGGAATGAAGGTCTCTTGATTCATTATCTGGTGGGATTTTTGATTTGTTTTGTTTTTTGAAGTTCAAACATTTTTTTCCTTGTATATATGCCTTAATACAATTTTTTAAATACTTTGTACATTGCAAAACAAATTACATTTCTTGTTAAACAGAATTATGTTCACTGGGGACATTTATGTACAATGATTTAGTAATCTGGCATTATACTATAGATCATGTTATAGTTTTCATGTGTCTAACAACATACCTCAAGGCTGAAAAGATAATCATTTTGTGTAATTATTCAATTCCGTCTGTGGGAATTATCTAAAGTAACTGATTAATTACAGGGATACTCAAAGACTAGAACTGAATAAAAATACCAGGGGATGAGGCAAACATTGCTGATAGTGGCATAAGTGTTGAATACCAGGGCCAATGGGACTTTTGTCAAAGAATCTATGGGGGAAGATTTGATACCAAAGTTATAAACAGGTGATTAAAAGCAGAAATGACAAATAATTTCAAATGCCCTTTCTATAATAGAAGAACAACCTTCTTTTCTTAATATTTATTTTTTTATTATGTTATGTTAATCACCATACATTACATCATTAGTTTTTGATGTAGGGTTCCGTGATTTATTGTTTGCGTATAACACCCAGTGCTCCATTCAGTACGTGCCCTCTTTAATACCCATCACTAGGCTAACCCATCCCCCCACCACCTTCCCCTCTAGAACTCTCAGTTTGTTTCTCAGAGTCCATAGTCTCTCATGGTTCGTCTCCCCCTCTGATTTCCCTCCCTTCATTTTTCCCTTCCTACTATCTTCTTCTTATTCTTTTTTTTTTTTTTTACATATAATGTATTATTTGTTTCAGAGGTACAGGTCTGTGATTCAACAGTCTTACACAATTCACAGTACTCACCATAGCACTTACCCTCCCCAATGTCTATCACTCAGCCACCCCATCCCTCCCGCCCCAAGCACTCCAGCAACCCTCAGTTTGTTTCCTGAGATTAAGAATTCCTTGTATCAGTGAGACCACATGATACATGTTTTTCTCTGATTGACTTATTTCGCTCAGCATAATACCCTCCAGTTCCATCCACCTTGTTGCAAATGGCAAGATCTCATTCCTTTTGATGGCTGCATAATATTGCATTGTGTATATATACTACATCTTCTTTATCCATTCATCTGTCGATGAACATCTTGGCTCTTTCCACAGTTTGGTTATTGTGGACATTGCTGCTATAAATATTGGGGTGCACGTACCCCTTCGGATCCCTACATTTGTATCTTTGTGGTAAATACCCAGTAGTGCAATTGCTGGGTTGTATGGTAGCTCTATTTTCAACTGTTTGAGGAACCTCCATACTGTTTTCCAGAGAGGTTGCACCAGCTTGCATTCCCACCAACAGTGTAGGAGGGTTCACCCTTTCTCCGCATCCCCGCCAACATCTGTCGTTTCCTGACTTGTTAATTTTAGCCATTCTGACTGGTGTGAGGTGGTATCTCATTGAAGTTTTGATTTGGATTTCCCTGATGCCAAGCGATGTTGAGTACTTTTTCATGTGTCTGTTGGCCATTTGGATGTCTTCCTTGGAAAAATGTCTGTTCATGTCTTCTGCCCATTTCTTGATTGGATTATTTGTTCTTTGGGTGTTGAGTTTGATAAGTTCTTTATAGATTTTGGATACTAGCCCTTTATCTAATATGTCATTTGCAAATATTTTCTCCCATTCTGTCGGTTGTCTTTTGGTTTTGTGAACTGTTTCTTTAGCTGTGCAAAAGCTTTTTATCTTGATGAAGTCCCAACAGTTTATTTTTGCCCTTGCTTCCCTTGCCTTTGGCGATGTTTCTAGGAAGAAGTTGTTGTGGCTGAGGTTGAAGAGATTGCTGCCTGTGTTCTCCGTTAGGATTTTGATGGACTCCTGTCTCACATTGAGGTCTTTCAACGATTTTGAGTCTATTTTTCTGTGTGGTGTAATGAAATGGTCCACTTTCATTCTTCTGCATGTGACTGTCCAATTTTTCCAACACCATTTGTTGAAGAGACTTTGTTCCATTGGACATTCTTTCCTGCTTTGTCAAAGATTAGTTGATCATAGAGTTGGGTGTCCATTTCTGGGCTCTGTATTCTGTTCCATTGAACTATGTGTCTGTTTTTGTGCCATTACTATACTGTCTTGATGATTACAGCTTTGTAATAGAGCTGGAAGTCTGGAATTGTTATGCCACCAGCTTTGCTTTTCTTTTTCAACATTCCTCTGGCTATACGGGGTCTTCTCTGGTTCCGTACAAATATTAGGATTATTTGTTACATTTCTTTGAAAAACATTGATGGTATTTTGATAGGGATTGCATTGAATGTGTAGATTGCTCTAGGTAACATTGACATCTTCACAATATTTGTTCTTCCAATCCATGAACATGGAACATTTTTCCATTTCTTTGTGTCTTCCTCAATTTCTTTCATGAGTATTTTATAGTTTTCTGAGTACAGGTTCTTTGCCTCTTTGGTTAGATTTATTCCTAGGTATCTTATGGTTTTGGGTGCAATTGTAAATGGGATCGATTCCTTAATTTCTCTTTCTTCTGTCTTGTTGGTGTATAGGAATGCCACTGATTTCTGTGCATTGATTTTATATCCTGCCACTTTACTGATTTCCTGAATGAGTTCTAGCAGCAGTATTGGGTTGGAGTCTGTTGGGTTTTCCACATAAAGTATCATATCATCTGCAAAGAGTGAGAGTTTGACTTCTTCTTTGCCAATTCAGATGCCTTTTATTTCATGTTGTTGTCTGATTGCTGTGGCTAGGACTTCTAATACTATGTTCAATAGCAGTGGTGATAGTGGACATCCCTGCCGTGTTCCTGACCTCAGGGGGAAAGTTCTCAGTTTCTCCCCATTGGGAATGATATTCACTGTGTGTTTTTCATAGATGGCTTTTATGATATTGAGGTATGTACCCTCTATCCCTATACTGTGAAGAGTTTTGATCAAGAAAGGATGCTGTGTTTGTCAAATACTTTTTCAGCATCTATTGAGAGGATCATATGGTTCTTGTTCTTTCTTTTATTAATGTATTGTATCATTGATTGATTTGCAGATGTTGAACCAACCTTGCAGCCCAGGGATAAATCCCACTTGGTCGTGGTGAATAATCCTTTTAATGTACTGTTGGATCCTATTGGCTAGTATTTTGGTGAGAATTTTTGCATCCATGTTCATCAAGGATATTGGTCTGTAGTTCTCCTTTTTGATGGGGTCTTTGTCTGGTTTTGGGATCAAGGTAATGGTAGCCTCATAAAATAAGTTTGGAAGTTTTCCTTCCATTTCTATTTTTTGGAACAGTTTCAGAAGAATATGTATTAATTCTTCTGTAAATGTTTGATAGAATTCCCCTGGGAAGCCATCTGGCCCTGGGCTTTTGTTTGTTGGGAGATTTTTGATGACTGCTTCAATTTCCTTAGTGGTTATAGGTCTGTTCAGGTTTTTTCTTTCTTCCTGGTTCAGTTTTGGTAGCTTATACATCTCTAGGAATGTATCCATTTCTTCCACATTATCTAATTTGCTGGCATGTAATTGCTCATATGTTCTTATAATTCTTTGTATTTCTTTGGTGTTTGTTGTGATCTCTCCTCTTTCATTCATGATTTTATTTATTTGGGTCTTTTCTCTTTTCTTTTTGATAAGTCTTGCCAGGGGTTTATCAATCTTATTAATTCTTTCAAAGAACCAGCTCCTGGTTTCGTTTATCTGTTCTACTGTTCTTTTGGTTTCCATTTCATTGATTTCTGCTCTGATCTTTATTATTTCACTTCTCCTGTTGGGTTTAGGCTTTATTTGCTATTCTTTCTCCTACTCCTTTAGGTGTAGGGTTAGGTTGTGTTTTTGAGATCTTTCTTATTTCTTGAGAAAGGCTTGTATTGCTATATACTTTCCTCTTAGGACTGCCTTTGCTGTATCCCAAAGTTTTTGAATAGTAGTGTTTTCATTTTCATTGGTTTCCATGAATTTTTTAAATTCTTCTTTAATTTCCTGGTTGACCCATTCATTCTTTAGTAGGATGCTCTTTAGCCTCCAAGTATTTGAGTTCTTTCCGACTTTCCTCTTGTGACTGAGTTCTAGTTTCAAAGCATTGTGGTCCAAAAATATGCAGCAAATGATCCCAATCTTTTGGTACCGGTTGAGACCTGATTTGTGACCTACGATGTGATCTATTCTGGAGAATGTTTCATGGGCACTAGAGAAGAATGTGTGTTTTGTTGCTTTGGGATAGAATGTTCTGAATATTATCTATGAAGTCCTTTTGGTCCAGCGTGTCATTTAAAGTCTTTATTTCCTTGTTAATCTTTTGCTTAGATGATCTGTCCATTTCAGTAAGGGGGGTGTTAAAGTCCCCCACTATTACTGTATTGTTGTCAATGTGTTTCTTTGCTTTTGTTATTAATTGGCTTATATAATTGGCTGCTCCTGTGTTAGGGGCATAGATATTTACAATTGTTAGATCTTCTTGGATAGACCCTTTAAGTAGGCTATAGTGTCCTTCCTCATCTCTTATTATATAATCTTTGGTTTAAAATCCAATTTTGTCTGATATAAGGATTGCTGCCCTAGCTTTGTTTTGGTGTCCATTAGCATGGTAAATTGTTTTCCACCCCATCACTTTCAATCTGGAGGTGTCTCGGTCTAAAATGAGTCTCTTGCAGACAGCATATCGATGGGTGTTGTTTTTTTATCCAATCAGATACCCTGTGTCTTTGATTGGCGTATATAGCCCATTTACATTCAAGGTAACTATTGAAAGATATGGATTTAGTGCCATTGTATTACCTGTAAGGTGACTGTTACTGTATGTTGTCTGTGTTTCTTTCTGGTCTATGTTACTTTTAGGCTCTGTCTTTGCTTAGAGGACCCCTGTCAATATTTCTTGTAGGGGTGGTTTTGTGTTTGCAAATTCCTTTAGTTTTTGTTTGTCCTGGAAGCTTTTTATTTCTCCATTTTCAATGATAACCTAGCTGAATATAGTATTCTTGGCTGCATATTTTTCTCATTTAGTGCTCTGAATATATCATGCCAGTCCTTTCTGGCCTGCCAGTTCTCTGTGGATACGTCTGTTGCCAATCTAATGTTTCTACCATTGTAGGATACAGATCTCTTCTCCCGAGCTGCTTTCAGGATTTTCTCAGGGTGTTGACCTATTTTTATTGATTTTTGAGGGGGCTTCTCTGTGCCTCCTGGATTTTGATTCCTGTTTCCTTCCCCAAATTAAGAAAGTTCTCTACTATAATTTCCTCCAATAAAGCTTTTGCCCCTCTCTCTCTTTCTTCTTCTTCTGGGATCCCAATTATTCTAATATTGTTTCATCTTATGGTATCATTTATCTCTCAAATTCTGCCCTCGTGATCCTGTACTTGTTTATCTTTTTCTCAGCTTCTTTATTTTCCGTCATTTGGACTTCTATATCACTAATTATCTCTTCTGCCTCATTTATTCTAGCAGTTAGAACCTCCATTTTTGATTGTACCTCATTAATAGCCTTTTTGATTTCAACTTGGTTAGATTTTAGTTCTTTTATTTCTCCAGAAAGCGTTTCTCTAATATCTTCCATGCTTTTTTCAAGCCCAGCTATTATCTTTATAATCATCATTCTGAACTCCAGTTCTGACATCTTACTAATGTCCGCATTGATTAAGTCCCTGGCAGTCAGTACTGCCTCTTGTTCTTTTGGTTGAGGTGATTTTTTCCATGTTGTCATTTTGTTGAGAGGAGAATAGATGAATGAGAGAACAAAATGCTAACAGGGTAACAAAAACCCCAGAAAAATATACACTGAACAAATCAGAAGAGACCTAAAACCAGGGGAAAAGAAAGGGTAAGAAAGAAAAAAGACAAAAAAGAAAAAGATTTAAAAAAAGAATATGATCAAATATGATCAGGCTGGTGAATAGTTCAGTGCCACACACTAGTTTTAGGGCATATTTTGGTCTGTTAGAAGAAACTGTCTCCCAAAATTTTAAAGAAAGAAAAGCTTTTATATGTACAAAAATAAGGGTCAATATGATGAAGGGATGGAATATGACTAAAGATGAAAATTATAAAAGATTTTATAAAAGGAATTGATAAGAAGTTGGTTGTAAAAAGAAAGAGAAATTAAAAAAAAAAAAAGGAGAGAATGTGATCAGGCAGGAGACTAGAACAAAGCCATACACTAGAGATTTAGGATATATTTTGGTCTGTTAGAAGAAACTGTATCTCAAAATTTTAAAGAGAGAACAACTTATACATATACCAAAAATAAGGTTAACTACTATGAAGGGATAAAAATGAAAAATAAAAAAGATTTTTAAAAAAGGGATTGATAAGATGTTCGTTGAAAAAGGGAAAAAGAAAAATTAAAAAAAAAAAGAATTAAAAAATTACTTTGAAAGACTAAAGAATCAGGGGGAAAAAAGCCATGGATTCTCTGTGCTGTATTCCCCTAGCCCTGGAATTCTGCCGTTCTCATTGATCGGTAAACGTGGCCTTGGCTGGCTGTTCTTGCTTATCTTCTGGGAGAGGGGCCTGTCGCAGTAGTTCTCAAACATCTTTGCCGGAGGCGGAATTGCCCCGCCCTTGCCGGGTCTGGGCTAAGTAATCTGCTTGGGTTTGCTCTTGGGAGCTTTGTTCCCTGCAAGCTTTCCCTACAGCTTTGGAGGATGAGAGTGAAAATGGCAGCCTCCCAATCTCCACCCCGAGGAGCTGAGAACTCGGGGCCCCACTCCTCAGCGAGCCACCAGAGAAAAGCAGTCAGTCACTCCCATCTCCCCAGTCTCCGGCCTCTGTCCTTGTGCACCCGGCCTGTGACCGAGGGTTTCTATCTCTGGCACATGACCCCGTGTGGAGTCTCCAAACCCAGCAGATCCCTGTGGTGCGCTCCCGCGTCGCTCCTCCCCAGGGAGGAAGGGGAGTCTCCTTGGATCTGCTGCTTTTTGGGTCCTTGCTGGAGGAGCAGTGGCCCGAGTGGGCCGCGGATCACAGTTTATGGCAACCCCAAGCTGAGAGCCCACGCCTCAGCTCCGTCTCTGCAGCCGGCTTCCCTGCTCTGATACCTGGGAGCTCTGCCACACTCAGGCACCCCCAGTCTTTCTGTGACCCCAAGGTTCCTGAGACCACACTGTCCCAGTGAGGGCTCCACCCCTGCTTAGCCACTGGAGTGTTGTCCCTCAGTGGAGCAGAGTTCTAAAAGTTCTGATTTTGTGCTCTGTTGCTCTATCACTTGCCAGTAGCGGCCAATGGAGGCCCCCTCCGCCGCTGTCTGTCCTCCCAAATATCACCTCGCATTCACTTCTCCGTACATCCTGCCTTCCAGAAAGCAGTCGTTTTTCTGTTCAGAGAGTTGCTACTATTCTTTTCTTGGATCTCCTGTTGAGTTCGTAGGTGTTCAGAATGCTTTGATCCCTATCTAGCTGAATTCCTGGGATCAGACCTAATTTAGGTCTCCTACTCCTCTACCATGTTGCTCCTACAGTGAAGAACAACCTTCTTAATGGAAGAAATATGTAACTCTTTGGTAGTGTCACACACACTTTCCATTCCAACTTTTACCAACCTTGTCAATAATATTCAAAGTATAATTACCAAAATGTCCACTGCATATGTAAAGGTTGCTAGTTTTAACCTCTTGACTGGAGCCATTTAATCTTTCATATGAGAAGGAACCCTTCATACACACAAAGTTGGTTAGGAGGATGGAGAAAGAATAATATTTCAGCCTCTATTTGATGGGTGTTTTTATTTTCTGATAATGTCTCATAGTAATAAGGCTTGAAATTTGAGGTTCAAACTGTCGCAGAAGCTTGCTATTGTTTTCCTTTTGAGGTGGTGTCAAAAAATGAAAATGAAAATAATCTTATGTATATGATTCTAATCTTGTTAATTTCCACTACATTTTCCATAAAATCAGTTCTTTTTAATTACTCTTTGGCTTTATGTGAGCAAAGCCTACAGGGAACACTAACACTTAATAGGAGCTAGTTTTATTGTGTGTTCTTTTCCCAAATTCAAAAATACCATGATTTGAAAAGTATTTTGAGTATATTGCACTTATTATATATAATTGACAGTGAAACATTTTAGAATCATTGCACAAAAATCCTTCAAAATGTCTATGTTGGTTTTTTTTTTTTTTTTACTGTGGTCTTATCAGTTGCATTCATTATTAAATGTATACATTCTACATTGTGTGAGACTAAAAAGCTCTTTGCAATTTTATTTCAACCCACTCATTTGAAAATAAAGAGGCATTGACTCATGTCAAAAATAATTTATAGTAGAACCATAAGTAAGAATTTAAGACCATATTGTCTCTCAACCTCCTATGTCTCACAGTTACACTTCTACAGGGAGCCAACAGTAACTGCTCTGCAATATTTTCAGAGGGGGTAAAGAAGTGAAAATGTGCCCAATTTTGTAAAAATGAAATCAGAGGGGATAGTCTAGAGTCTTCTAAATATCAACAACCCTAATTTTCAGAACCTCAAGAGACAAAAGATTAATATTGTTATTCTTTATAAGAAGATATGTGATAATTGATAATAGATCATGAAATCCCATACAGCTCTTTCTCCACTTTTGAGGGGATTACAGCCTGGTAAACCCATCATTAGTTGAAAATACTTTAAGTCGAAAATGCTTATAATACACCTGACCTATCAAACACCCTAACTTAGCCCAGCCTACCTTAAACGTGCTTAGAACACTTGTATTAGCCCACAGTTGGGCAAAATCCTCTAACACAAAGCCTATTTTATAATAGAGTTTTGAATATCGCATGTAATTTCTTGAATACTGTACTGAAAGTAAAAAAATCGAATGGTCGTATGGGTACAGAATGGTTGTAAGTGTATCATTGTTTACCCTTGTGATCGTGGCTGCATGGCTTACTGGGTGCTGTGGTTCATGTCACCACCCAGCATCACGAGAGAGGATTATACTAAATATTGCTAGCCTAGGAGAAGGTCCAAATTCACAGTATGGTTTCTATGGAATGCCTATCGCTCTCACACCATTGTAAAATCAAAAAATCTTAAGTCAGCAACCATCTATATAAGGTACTTTTAATAAACATTAAGAGAATTTTAGAAAATTCTAGAGATATCTAAAAGGTTTGTCATGTGTCCTGTAACAAAGTCATAAAGTAAGGATGTTAAAATTTTGAGCAGAAGTTGCCTTCCCTTGTTACTATAGAAATAGCTAGGTATATTTGGGAAAGTTTCACTTATGTGGTAAAACAAGGGTTTATAAAAGCCCATATGTCAGGAGAGGTTAGATTATGGTAATGAACTGGGAAAATGACCATGCTAAAGAGTATATTCTTATTTGGCCTTTACTGTCTCTGGAAGAGTTCTAGTATAGTTAAGAAATAAGTTCATTTAAAATGGCAATGAATGATTAAAAAAAAACAACTTTGAATATTCCTGGTAGTATTCTATCACTGATATTTATTTATGGATTCTCAGGGGAAGATGACCTACCCTTTCCTAGTCCTTTGAGGAAAGAAACATTAGAATTATTGCATTAAAAAAAAAAAAAAAACTATGAAAGTAGTTCCTGGTCTTTAGAAATTTCCGTTATTTGGCTAGAGTCCATGCATTAAAATGTATTAACTTCATTTACTATTAAATACAAATGTTCAAGCAGATAAAGAGCAAATGTTCATTAGAAACAGACCAAATGTTGAGTAACAATAGGTTAGTTTGGGTAAGATTAAGGATAAGATTAATGGTAAATTTAACTCCCAAGTTCATTTGCCTCTTATTCTATTTTTTGAGCTGATCTCTTACAGAATGAAACACTAAATTGCTTAATACCTTTAAAGTATGTAATCTTGTCCCAACCCACTTTTCACCAGTCATTTGCACAACTCAAGGACTGCTCTCTTAAGTGCTGCTAAAATCTAATATTTTGCACTTCCCTGACAGGAAGTTGATTCTTAAAATTACATGGCTTCAGTCATGCCATTGGTGTTTGCTAGAATATCCTAAAGGACCTGAGGGGAGAGAAGAGAAAATAAGGAGACTGTAGTTCTATTTCTGATGAAAAATTATTGTGATCTCAACTAAGTGAGTAAGAGAAGGAATAGGCAGATGTGGGCAGATTTGAGAAAGGGAACATTGGGAAATCAAGAGTCTTGCAGTTTAATTGCATATGACAGTTGATAAAGACTTGGGCATCTGGGTTGGTAATTGTGCTGTCAACAGAGATTGACATGAGAAATATGACACATTTTGGAGGTGATAATGAGATGACTTTGGTCCAATCTATTGAAACAGTTATGGTAAATTCAAATGAAAAAATCTATGTTAAATTTATGGCAAATATTTATGGTAAATTCAGTAGACAATTGGACATGGGCATATATTATAAAGGAAAGAGACTCAAATGATAAATCTAGATCTGTGAGACACTTATATGGAGATAGTAACCATGACCTCTTGAGTGAACTAAGTCACTTGCCATTCTTTAGTATACTTACCCATTTATATTTGTGCCAACTTCATTGATTTAGGAGGGAAAAACCTCTGGGCACCTGGGTGATGGCTGAGTCGGTTAAGTGGCTGCCTTCTGGCTCAGGTCATGATCCCAGGGTCCTGGGATCAAGCTCCGCATTGGGCTCCTTGCTCAGCGAGGAGCCTGC
This sequence comes from Eumetopias jubatus, assembly GCF_037043125.1. Taxonomy (NCBI): domain Eukaryota; kingdom Metazoa; phylum Chordata; class Mammalia; order Carnivora; family Otariidae; genus Eumetopias; species Eumetopias jubatus. The sequence goes on along the minus strand of NW_028274819.1, from coordinate 23,679,778 downwards.
TTCTTTCTCTCCCCCTGATTGTGCTCTCTCTCTCTCATTATTTCTCTATGTCAAATAAATAAAATCTTAAAAGAGGGAAAAGCCTCAAGGATGGGAAAACTTGCATTAATATTTGGATTTTTTTCATATTTTATGATTCCTGGCTCATGGCACTCTTAACATGTATTTCCTGAACATATTTTTTAGTACATTTAAAATAACTTGGTTAGATTCAAAGGTAAGCTGCTTATAAAAAGATAAAAGTACACATCTGTACTTATTCAGAATCTCTACAAATAAAAAAATGGACATCTTTATAATACACTCATTCATTTAGCAATCATCTTGAGTAATTATTTGCAAGGTACTCTGTTAGGACAAAATTTTTTATTCAAACTCCCAAAATGTGTGGGAGGTACCAGGACTGATAATATTTCAGTAGGTTGCAAAAAAGACTTAGAAAATCTATTTTCTGGCAACAGACTTTTGTTACTTATAAAAACAATATTTTAATTACTTTACCTCATGTCTCTCATCCTTCATCTCCACTACATGATTTTCGTTGTACAGTTGCTGAAAAATGGATGAATGAATGAATAATGAATGAGTGAACTCAAAAAAATGTGGTGGTCTGGAAATTAGGAGATCTTCCGTAACAAGTTGACAAGTTTTACAAAATTATTTTCGCCTTGATTCCTTACATTTTTTTCTCTGTAAAATGAATGTAGATAAGCAAATCTTTATTGCATTCAGATACAAAATAGTAGATTCTGCTTTTTTTGCATAAAATTTGGACTTCTCATTTGCAAAGCTAAAAATGCGAAGGATGTAATTGCTCTAAGGTTTGATTTCCTTAGTTTTCTTTTCCACCTGTCTGTGAACCTTTATCCATATTCATTTCGAAGCACCTAGCATAATGCCTTATACATGGTAGGTAGAGAATATGTTTGACAAATCACTTTTGCAAAGAAAAAAGTAAATTAATCCAGAGCACAGAATGTATGCTGTGATTAGAACTTCATTGTTGGAATGGATGCCATTTATGTATTTCTTTAACATATTTATTGAAGACATTGTAGAGGAGGTGCTGTATTTTACACTGAACAAAGAATGAAAATCTGTATTTTGCAGATGATCAATGCAAAGTGGAATCCTTGCTTTTATTGATTTTATATTGTATTGGAGGGGAGATAAGAATCAGTCAAAAAATAAATGAAGGTTTCAGATAAAGATAAATACTGGAAAGAACACAATAATAGGCTGCAGTGTGACTTAAACCCACCCATTGCCCATCCCATGGAGTTACACACATTCCTTCTGTGTCATGGGGCATTTGATTTTTAGGTAAATTGGTTAGAAAAGATACCTTTTCCTTCTGAGAAGTAGAAAGTTACAAATAAGACACATTATATAAAAATTGCTTTAATATTATGAAAGCACATTTTGAGTTTTAGTAATGTAAAGTGATGCATACTCCTCCCAAAATATCATCCAAATGCCTGTAAAGAAAACTGGACCCAAGAATCAATTAGGAAATGGTGTGCCATTTGCCAGGTGGAAGCCACAGGGGAAAATGCACATTCTCCTTATTGCATTATCATTATCAATATGGGCACTCCTTTTCTCTGATGGACCAATTTCCTGGAAGATGTTTCTGCTTCAAGTCCTAGTAATACTTACTTTTCCTCATATTTATAAAGTTAAATCAACATCCTTCACGTTTCTCCTATTGGCATGTTAATCTATTATCATGCCCCTTGCCCCCTAAGAGACTCTTTTGCTTTATTTAGGGCTTATTAGTCTAGAATAGAGCAAAGGGTGCAAATTAGGTCTTGCAAGTTCCAGCTGTCAGAAAAATCAGCCAGCTGTGATTGATTAATAGAAAAATGCATCTGATTTTGCAGTGCAAAATCCAGTTGCAATTGTTAATATGATTCTGTCAGCAAAACCTTCTCAACTGACAATCTTTATGGAATAGCCATCTTTTTTGAGGATTACAAATACTTTATCAAAATATTTATGACATGTTTCCTCTGAAAGATGATATCTTATCCCTTTCAATAGATAAATACCTTGAGGGTAACTGCAAAGCTAAGTAGAGAGAAAAACTTAACTTTAAAATTTATCTCCGTCAAAAGCAAATCCATGCCCATTTTTTCCCCACTGTCACTAAGCTATTAAACTAATATCTACTGGAGTTGGTTTCACTTTTCTGCACAGATTTAAAGTCAGACTGAATGAAGGAATAGCTTACATTTAAATGGCTAATTTAAGGTTTAATTACACCTCTCTTTTATCAATCGTGTGTGCCTATATAAAAATATGTAGAATTAATGAACAATTCTAAGTGAGAATTTGGAAATTAGAAGATATGTTTCTCAGTTTGCTGGAGAATATATTAGTAGACTTAGAAACAATGATTTTTCTCTTTCTGATGAAAAGTTATATAAAGTACATTTACCTTTTTTAAAAAGTTTGCAACATGGTTAAGGCAAAAGAAACTTTGCTGCTACCTAAGGTTTTAGCTCACCTAAGTTTGTTTTAGCTATGAAAAAAAATTTTGAGATGAATACAGTAAAAGAAATTTTGAAAGAATTATATCAAAGAAATAATAAATATTATACTCTGGATCTTCTAACTTTATGGAAAGTGAACTTCTAAATATATCAGTGTGATTGAATGGACTTTGTCTCATAACTTTTTCAGAATTTGCATTGAGGTTTGACTTTGTCTTTGTATATAGCATTGTTAAAAAAAAAACAACAAAAACAAAACAAAAAAACTCAAACAAACCTGGATTTGTTTCAGTTTATTTTCCCTATTATATATCAGTATTTTACCTGAGAAAAAGACTAAAGATTAAGAAACAGCGTTCTGCATTATGGATCAGATTTCTGCCTTAAGAAATTGGAAGTGGTTTTGGTTTAGATGTTTGTTGTATTATTTTTTTTTCCATTATTTGTCTTACAGATTAGCCCTGAAAATAGAATGAATTTTTCTTTCTTTTTTTTTTAAGATTTTATTTATTTGAGAGAGAAAATGAGTGAGAGACAGCATGAGCAGGGGAGGGGCAGAGGGAGAAGCAGGCTCCCCGCTGAGCAGAGAGTCCAATGAAGAGGAGGCTGGGACAAGACAGTTGATCCCTGAGATCATGACCTGAGCCAGAAGCCAGATGCTTAACTGACAGAGCCCCAAGAACCCCTAGAATTAATTTTTCTACTTCAGTGAAATTACTCTGGGGATCAACAGTGTTAGTTTTTGTTTTTTTTTTTAATTACAAAAATGGGATATCATTTAAGGCTATGTATCATGAATATACATATTAACAGAGTTAATATGTAGCCTGATTTATTTTAAAAATACAACTTGCAGAGATTACAATTTGCAGAGACAATGTGGTGTTAACAAGAAACAAGACAGTATTGGTGAGTTGAACTAGTTTACAGTCTAGTGAGAAAGTCTGGCATGAATAGTTAGAGACCCCATGAATTGAATTTTGGATCTGGACCAGACCTGGTTTGACTGTTAGCCCTGCCACATATTGGATTGCGATTTAGAACAACTTCCCTAACTTCCCTGAGATTTAGTATTACCTGGAGATGATTAGCATTAGCCCCAAAGTGTTGTGGCTGGCATTCAAGGAGAAAATGGAGAGCACACATGAGTGAGGTGACCAGCACAATGATTGACTGCAGAGAAACTAAGTCAATGTGACTTCCCTATTCCCATAGAGCAAGAAAAATATGGTGTTATCGAGTTGCAAATAAAGAGATATAGAAACACAGAGTGAGGAGAGGTTAATTAAATTATAGAAATCTGGAAAGTTGTAATTTGAACTAAATAAATATTAAATGCACATGCAGTGCAGAAAACATGAGAGATGGATTTATATGCAATTTCTGTCCAATTTTGTTTGACCTCAATAAATACCTAATTCCTCTCAGTTTTATTCAAAAGTGCTATTACCATACGCTTAATAGAGTCCCAGTTTCAGACAAAAGAGAAGGGCCTACTAAGTAAATAAAATTTAAATCCAATGGGAATAAAAGTGCAATTGATTTGAAATGAAAATTGCACTGAGTATTATTCTATGTGATTGAAGTTAAATTCAATGGAATGCACTATAGGCTATGTTTTCCTTTGACATTACAAGGGCTGGATAATTTACTAAAAACAAAAAAACAACAACAAAAAAAACCTTGGTGCCATTTTTCTTCATGTAATGTAAGCAAGAATTTATAAAAATATGTTTTAAAATGAATATGGCTTAATGTATGCTGGTAGGAAAAGAGAGTAAAAGGATTTGCTAGCTGGCAGCTAAAACAAAAGCAAAAACAAACTTTTATTTCCTATAAACTCTAGATAACCAAACTATCGAATTCACTGTTACCATTATTAAGGCTTATGTTTATTGGTTCTGTGCCTTAGTTCCTCATCAAGGCTCCCTATGATTTTACTTTAACTTGACTTCTTTCAGATATATTGTTGAGGATGGCCAATAGGAACATCCAATGCCTAGCCTTACATGCTGCTTGTGGGTAACACCATGTATCTCCCAACTTAACTCTTCATGTACATCTACCCCATGGGTACTTGACATTACTCTCTAATTCACTGAGTTTCCTTGTGACCACATCTTCAATCCTTAGAAATTTTATCACAATAAAATCAGTAGACCTTTCCTTTAGTGTCAGTTCTTGGTTGTGCCATATACAGTCTTTGGGAAAACAATCATTTAAAAAATAGATTTTTTTATTATTAAACGAGAAAAGAGAACCAGTAGCTCCACACACAGCAAGATTCTGTGCAAATACCTTGTGTCCATGATAAAATATATGTCGGGCGCATTGTAGTTATTGAAGGAAGAGGAGACCTATGTCTTTAGCTATCAGGAGAAAGTGATATAAGTTGCCTTGTGCTGACTCATAGCAATTTCTGAAAGTTATATGTACAGGTTAAGATCTCATCCTATGAATATAAGAGTGGAGAGATTATCAACATTTCTGGGAAGTGATATCATTTTATTAAAATGTTCATTTTTCATAGTCATTAAATTAATACTGTAGATAATTAAAAATGCAACAAAATTAAAGAGAAAGCCACCCATCAATTTATTATCTAGAGGAAGAAATGGTATATTAAACATGCTTTCAGTTCTTTCTATACATATGCACACATGCACATGCTTTTAATCAAGCACATACCTACAAACATAAATTTATTCCCGCAAACATATGAACACCATTTGTCCCAGATATGGGACATTGATTAGCTACAGTTTTATATCTTTTTACTCTGTATACTGTGACTGTTTTATTAAATATACTTGAAAATAATAATGCCAACTGATTCGAGAAGTATTTTTTTCAGTAACCATGATGTGCCAGAGACACATAAATTGTAGATGAGTGAACTTCATCAGAGAAATAAAAGATGAACACATAACAATACCTACAAAAGAAGATAAAGATCCTTACTCTCATAGAGCTTGTTCTTTAGAAGCAGAAGATAGGCAATAAAAAAAATAAAACAGTTTGATTACATGGTCTAATGAAAAGATAAATTGTGCTATGGAAACCATAAAGGAAAAAATATCTATATATATCTCTCTATATCTAGCTCAGTGAAAGAGTGAGGGTTGTATTTTAAATAGCCTTGGCAGGGCATGCCTCACTGAGAAAGTGAGATATGAGAGACTTGATTGGAAGGTGGAAGGGTATTTCAGGCAGGGCACATGATCAGTGCACAGGCCCTCAGTGCATGGACTCACTCCTTAGAGTGAGTATGCCTCCTGTGTTCTACCCGTAGCAGAGAGGTTCCTATGCCTACAGAGGAATGAGTGGAGGGTAGTGTCAGCAACCGCTGGGTAGGAGACCCTGTGCTGCCTTGTGAAGATTTTGCTTTTACTCTGAGTAAAATCTTAAGAATGCAGGGTTTGGTGGGCTCCTGGGGCTCAGTAGGTTAAGCGTCTGCCTTTGGCTGAGGTCATGATCCCAGGGTCCTGGGGATCAAGTCCCATATCTAGCTTCCCGCTCAATGGGGAGTCTGCTTCTCCCTCTTCCTCTGCTCCTCCCTGCTTGTGCATACATGCTCTCTCTCTCAAATAAATAAATAAAATTAAAAAAAAATGAAGGCAAGGTTTGGCTTCATGGATGTGTGACCAATATAGTCACACAAGACCCACGCTCAGGAAAGGTTCTTGTACTTAGGTTTCATCAAAAAACAAGATTTGAGTAAATGTAGAGATCTAATTCACTTTATTAAATGCTTCATGAATCAGGCAGCCTCTCATCTGGCAAGTAGAGTGAAGCTCTGAGGAGTTGTACAAAATGGAAGGTTTTTATAGAAAGGAGGGTGGGGCAAGAAAGTTGTGAACAAAAGAAAAGGTTGTTTCATTCAAAGTCACCTTAGGTGGGAGAGCGGGGGCTCTTTTCATGCAGATGACCTTGTCTTCCTTTGGGGGTTGGAGAGGGCCCATGTAACAGATTACCTCATTGGCACAAATCTGGAAATTTCTGACTGACCATTAAGACACATTTCTGGGTGAGGTTAAAACTGTGATTAGGTAGTAAGCCCTGGTTTGGTGACTAGGTCTAAGTGATGCCATTTTGGGCATGTGTGTTTTTTTTTTTTTTTTTTTAACACTTTTAATGTGGTTGTTTTGAAACTCTCAATAATCTTATCTCTGATTTTGTGTTTTTAAGTGAAATCTTATGGGACAAGGCGGGGGTGGGGGTGTTAATGCTGCAGGGAGCCAGTACCTAAAGCATCAGCTCCTGGTAATGCCGCCTGCTATCTCCTCCCCAGCTCTCCAGGATGGCTTTTCTGCCCCTTGCTCTCTGGCCCAGGATCCAAATTCTGAGATCTCAGCTCCTCCATGCTAGGCTGGAGAAAGTATGGGTGTGCATGTATGTGTGTCGGGGAGGGAAGTACAGAGAATCTCAAAGCAAACTGATTAACATTTGAAAAAATACTTTCTAAATTGATGAAATGAAAAACCTAAACAAACACCATGCATATTGCCAAATAAATCTAATTTTTAATGATTCTTGCTGTTTTACTGATCTCAGGCTTCCTCATTAGCACATCTAAAAATATCTTGAAAAGTATATGATTACCATGTTGATGGTAGGACTTCAGTGTATTAAAAATATTTAGAACTTTGCAAGAGCTAAAGGAACATGATGAAATGAAAACAGGGCACTGGTCAGGAATGAGATTATTAGTTAATTCATTTGCATTGCAAATATTTCTCCCATTTGTGGAACACCCAGCAGATAGCACATTTACTGTTGATTGACTCTGGCTTTCACTTTTGCCAAACACTGACAATTTAAGGAAAGGAAGAAAGCTAAAATAGCTTCCTTTTAAGGCAAGATAAGAAGACCTTGTATGACTTTATGACTTAAGTTGAATTTTTCCAACTTTTCAAAGTCTCACTTTGCAAAACAGAAGGAACTTTTTTCCTCTTTGTTTTTTTACTCCCTCTTCTTTCAAGGCACTTTAGTCAGTAGTGTAATAAGACCTTATATTAAAAATTCAATTTCTTTCCCTTTTTACTTGGTAGAAATAGCCATAAATGGCTCTAAGCTGAAAGTATTCTTGGAGACTTCATTCCATTTAGTGATATTTGGGCCGTGATGTCCCTGACCAATAACAAGAGTCAAACTTTAGGGTGTGAAAGGTCTTGGTCTTATAAACCTTATAAGCCATTCATTACTTTGCACTGTAGTTTGCCCTTAAAAGTAAATTAGACAAGGCAATTTTTTTTTCAAGCTTCAAATAAATTTATTCAAAGCTAGAATGTATGATCCAAAGGTCAAAGCCAATCTGCCCAACCTTGTCTTTAAGCTTTAGGAGTTCATAAACCTAGGGCTGTTTATTTTTATATTTCTGAGGCAATATTTTGATTATGGTCCTAGGATAGACACATTTCCTTTTGTAAGAGAAGTATAGCAGCTGTCTCTGTTTTCTACCTTCATGAAATTGCTAACTTTTTTTTTATTCATTAAAACTATTTTTCAAGCTGCAGGCTATGGCTCAAAATTGTGTCATGAAATCAATGTATTCAGTGGAATAAGTATCCAAAATAATAACAATAAACTAAAATACAATAAATACACAACATATACAATGCGATAGAACAAGTATTTATTACACATAGTCTAAGTGTTGTGACATGAGTTAACCTCTCTTCGTGAGGGTGTGTGTTCTTCCACGTGTGTCTGTGTGAGAGCGTGGGCATGAGTATGTGTATTGGGTCATTGAGGATGGATACTTGGTTCCCAGACCTGTTCTGAAAGCATGAGAATAGTTGTATCAGTTGCATTATTAACTTAGCTCCATGTTCTGTTTTGTTCCCTACTTAATTATGTTTTAGGCACCCCTTAACCCCAAGCACAATCATTAAATTTGTCTTTTTACCTCTACTTCCTATTTACCCACCTCTTGTAGGAACGTAATGGGGACCAGACAATAACTTTCGTCTTGATGTATCTGATCATTAGCAGGTCCCAAATAGCACCTCATTGTTTGGAAGAATGCTTACCTCCAGATTGTTTCAAGTCCCACTGCCCCCATACTCAAGGTTTTAAGAAACTCCTTACCCTCCTCATGTATATAAACTGTTTCTAGGCTCAACAGAGCAAGACAGCTTTGGGAATGATCCCCTGCCTTCTTGTTGGGCTGCCTTTCTGATAATAAAATTTTCTTTGCTGCATAACGGGTATCTCAGACATAGGCTTACTGCACATCTGGTGCATGGGCAAGTTTGGGTTCAGTAACATCATGAATGCAAAATATATTTCTTACTGTGTTTCTATCCCTGTTTACTTAAGAAATTACAAAAACTAAGTGGCTTAAATCAACAGTCATCATTTTCTACCTTTTTCAAATGCTACAGTCAAGAATTCAGAGAAAGTAAGACTGATTTCCACCCTAGGATATCTGTGGGCTCAGCTTGAAGAGTTGAAGGTTGAAGTCCCCTCTCATCTAAAGGCTCATGTACTCTCATGTCTTATACTTGATGCTTGGGTGTCTTAATGGTCTAGTAAGAAGTAATGCCAGCCAGAACACCTGCATGTGGCCTTTCCATGGGACCAGGGTCTCACCATAAGCTAGTGGCTGAGTTTCATCACTCTTGCCATAGATTGAGAGACAGAAGCAACACTGCTTTCAGTTATCTAGCCTCAGAAGTCATAAAGTAGTACAGTGTCACTCCCACTACATTCCAATAGTTAACACAATTATGAAGGTCAACTGAGGTTCAGGGTACTAAATGTGTACCCCACCTCTCCATTGAAGAATGGAGCATCAGTATCAGAATATATGGCCATTGCTGGAAAATAAAATTTGGGGCGTCTGGGTGACTCAGTCATTAAGGGTCTGCCTTCGGCTCAGGTCATGATCCCAGGGTCCTGGGCTTGAGTTCCTCATCGGGCTCCCTGCTCAGCGGGAAGCCTGCTTCTCCCTCTCCCACTCCCCCTGCTTGTGTTCCCTTTCTTGCTGTCTCTCTCTCTGTCAAATAAATAAATAAATAAATAAATAAATAAATAAATAAATAAAATAAAATCTTAAAAAAAAATTGCTGCCACAGTATTATAGTCAAAAAAATTGGGAACAACTTGGTTCTCAGTCATAGCCTTTGGGCTATTAGATGTTGAATATTTTCTGAGACAAGAAGAGGCCTATGTTGAAGGAAACTCCATAAAAACTCATGGCTGTTAATATAGAAGACACAGCAGGAAAACAATTTAAATTTAGGGAGAAAGGGTGATGTGTTGAGCATCACAGAGTCTCAAGTCTTAGGAGATACATATTGGTCAGAATGAATGTGGCATTTTTTTCTCTTATTCTTGTAAATGGTGCACTTCAAATAATTGGGTAATATGGAGAGTTCCAAATTTTAAATTAAATAATTTTATGCAATTTATATTAATTGTCTACTTATTCAACTCCAGACATTATTCTAGATAATATTCTAGTAAATATTTAGCCAAATAAAACAAAATAGCTGCCCTTAGTGAACATACAGTTTAATCAGGAAAATATATAACATGCCATTTCAGTTTGCTGTATTCCAAGCTAAATAAGGATAATTGCAGAGTGCTATGGGATTCAGAGAAACAGATGACTAATTCTGGCTGATGGGTTGGTAAAGGCTTTATAGAGGAGCTGCCTTTTGAATTGCACCTTCATATGTTCCTGATGGGAAGTTATTCATACAATTATTATAAGTTATGTTATCTTAGTCTGATGGAAAAATAGTACTCATAAGAAGATGTCAGAGTTGAAATGGAACTACCAAGTTACATCTAGGAATGGGCTAATTCTCATACTCGTTAGGAGTCAGGTTCAAATTCTGGGTGTACCATGGGTGAACTTGTACTTTGGGTAAGCTACTGAATCTGTCTATGCTTCAGGTTTTTTGCCTGCAAAAATAAAGCAACCTCTGTATCATAATATTGTCATGAAGTTGAAAGGAAATTATGATAGTGTACAACATGTCTGAAACACTCAAGAAACATCTGCCAATATTACCAGTACTGTTTTCACTGTTCATAGTATTGTTATAGATGGGAGGACATGTTGTGCAGTTTATCAAAACTAAACTTGTTTAGCATAAGTTAAGCTAAGAATGTAGTCATTTCAGATATCATCATCATTAAAATACAAATGGAATAAGAGCAATAAATAAAGCCAATCACTTTGAATGTATGTGCTATATTCTTATTATAGCACTTAGCCCAATAAATACTGTGTTATCCATTTTTATTACTTGTTTATTCAAGATTTCTTTGAATACCCTGAGATTTCAACCAGGGAAGCAGAAACAGTAGGAGATATTTGTAATAAATCTCTTTATATAAATATATAATTGGCTAATAAGATGGGAATGGTAGTCAAATTGGTAAGGCAACCCTTCAGGAAAGGCAGGCTGGAACTTTTGAACTCTTCAGTGGGCCTAAAACCGCTATCCATAAAGTTCTTTACTTTTTTACTAAAGAATTAATTGCAATATATTTGACATATAACATTGTGTAAATTTAAGTTACACAGGGTGTTAATTTGATAGATTTACACATTGTGATATGATTGCCATTGTAGCATCAATGATTAGCACCATTATTCACAATAGCTAAGATCTAGAAACAACCTGAGTGCCTGTCAATAGATGAATGGATCAGAAGACCATCACAGCACCTAAGTATTTTTTTCGTCATGCTTCTTACTCTATATCCACCACCTGTAATATTTCCTGGGCTAAAGCAGAGACTCAAAAATATTTTTTGAAGATTTTATTTATTTGAGAGAAAGAGAGCACAAGCAGGGGGAGTGGCAGAGGGAGGGGGAAAGCAGACTCCCCACTGAGCAGGGAACCTGATGTGGGGCTAGATCCCAGGACCCTGGGATCATGACCTGTGCCAAAGGCAGACACTTAGCCAACTAGCCACCCAGGTGTCCCTCAAAAATATTTGTCAAATGAATAGAGAAATATATGTACATATATAACATCATGCTATATGACATTCAATAAGCCTTGCAAATGACTTTGAAACATACCCTATAAGCAAATGCAAACCAGAAAATATGTTTCAGTCAGATGATAATTTTATGAAGCTTTTTCTTTCTTTTTTTTTGAAAAATAACTCTCTTAGCAGTATGGAACAGTCATTAACAAAGAGAGATGACCTCGAGGAAGAACTTTCAGGAGGATGTTGTATTTATTTAGGTGAGAGAAAATGGTCCTACAAACTGGGCAACAGAGCAAGTGGGAATACAGGACATATCTGACAGAATTCTGAAAGAGATGGTAAGACTTTGCTGCAGAAAAAGCAAAAAGAATCTTTAGTCAATAACTGTTGCTTATTATGGGGAGGTTATCCGCTAATATACAAGTTACAATTTCTTCAAGCAAAATGACATGAAATTCTCAGGTTTCAACACCTTAAAAAGGTGCTATTGGACAGAAATAGGGCTGATCTATTACTTGGTGACTCTTAGTTACAAGCAAACATGCAGTTTTAGTGGGAAATGTAGGAGTGCAATTGACAGGAAACTCATCAGTGTGAATGTTGGTAGTATATTTTATATGTACAGATGTCAGAACTTAGCATCATTAGTCTTATTAGCGAGTGATCACCCTGATAAGGATTATACAACCTTCTAAAAATATTAAGAATATTGGTATTTCCATGTTCTTCTCTTCTGTTTAATTAATTGCTGCAGCTGTTTGTTCTAAATAATTTAGTTAATATCTAACTGCACTGTGTCTTGGGATTGTTAAAGCCAAAGATGCAATTAAGAACAATCAGAACAATAAAAGAATAATTACTAGAATCAGAGAACGTGGTGATGTGCTTTGATAACATTGTATTTTTTAGGATTCTTTTGTGTATTTCTACACCTATTTTCTACACCCATTAGTAACCAGTATATTGGTTCCTTTAACAACCACAGAATGAAAATATAAACTGCTATATTGTAGAATGCCATTATTTGTGGTAAGTAAAATAGTTAAATAAGTTTAGAAAGCATAGGATTAAATAAATTTTTATAGATTTATTTTATTGCAAGTCTTCTCATGGTCTATAACATACCAAAATACATCCTGAATTTTCAGGGTAAAGCAAATAATATAGAACACTTACTGACCTTATTTGACTAAATTACCATCATGTATTTTGACATTCTGAGTAGTGCGGGATAAAATGATCTCTAAAAGCTTGGCTACTCATTAAAGATGGCTTACCAAACACATATATTTATTGTTCTTCCCTCATGTCTCATTGGAAGGATCTAAACATATAAAAATAATATAGATCAGATACTGTGCTGCAAATCCTGGGAGGATAGTATCAGCCAAAGAGAATAATAGAAATTTCCTAGGTAATATAAGACATGTTAGGATCACATTGAAGAAAATTTCAGCTAAAAAGCAGATATCTTATGTAAGTGAAAAAGAGATCTAATAAATAAAATAAAAAAGTAATAGTGGCTGTGTTCTGAAAAAAAAAAAAAAAAGAACCACCAAAAATCCCCCAATGAAACAAAACAAAAACCAACAAAACATGGGGTGCCTGGGTGGCTCAGTCGTTAAACGTCTGCCTTCGGCTCAGGTCATGATCTCTGGGTCCTGGGATCGAGCCCCGCATTGGGCTCCCTGCTTGGTGGGAAGCCTGCTTCTCCCTCTCCCACTCCCTCTGCTTGTGTTCCTGCTCTCTCTTTCTCTCTGTCAAATAAATAAAATTTTTAAAAACAAAAAAACGACAAAACAAAAATACAAAACACAAAGAAAAATATATGTGTATTTTTCCAATAGATAGCCACAAGAGTTGAGAAATCAGGTTTGTGTGCACAGGGCATGGTATGGACATTAAGTAATTAAGAATTAAGTACAAGTCTACTCTCTTATCCCTAAAACAACTAACATAAAGTATTTGCCTTCAACCTAAATCTGTGGTTGAATTTATTAGGGTTCAGTCAGGAAAATATAAACGATGCTATATATTACATGTATAAAGGGTTTAAGATCGAGGAAGGGGCTTACATGAATTTTGGAGGAGATAGGTGTGAAGGTCCTCGAAGCTGCTGAATAAAGTTGGTATTTGATACTGAAGATCTCAGCTTGCATCATCACAGTGAATGACTCTTAAAAAGATCACCTAGAACTTGTGGCAATCCTTAAGAATCTCTGAGACGCTCTCAGATCTTACTCTGCCACATGATATGAGTGATTCTTTTTTTAAATTTTTTTAAATTAACATATATTATTTGTTTCAGGGGTACAGGTCTGTGATTCATCAGTCTTACACAATTCACAGTGCTCACCATAGTACTTACCCTCCCTAATGTCCATCACCCAGCCACGCCATCCTTCCTACCCCCCTCCACTCCAGCAATCCTCGGTTTGTTTCCTGAGATTAAGAGTCTTTTATGGTTTGTCTCCCTCTCTAGTTTTGTCTTGTTTCATTTTTCCCTCCCTTCCCCTATGATCCTCTGTCGTGTTTCTCAAATTCCTCATATCAGTGAGATCATACAATACTTGCATTTCTCTGATTGACTTACTTTGCTTAGCATAATACCCTCTAGTTCCATCCACGTCATTGCAAATGGCAAGATTTCATTTTTTTGATGGCTGCATAATATTCCATTGTATACACATGCACACATATCTCATCTTCTTTATCCATTCATCTGTTGATGGACATCTTGGCTCTTTCCATAGTTTGGCTATTGTAGACATTGCTGCTATAAACATGGGAGTGCACGTGCCCCTTCGGATCACTACATTTGTATCTTTGGGGTAAATACCCAGTAGTACAATTGCTGGTTTGTATGGTAGCTCTATTTTCAACTTTTTGCCAGAGTGGCTGCACCAGCTTGCATTCCCACCAACAGTGTAGGAGGGTTCCCCTTTTTCTGCATCCCTGCCACATCTGTCATTTCCTGACTTGTTAATTTTAGCCATTCTGACTGGTGTGAGATGGTATCTCATTGAGGTTTGATTTGCATTTCCCTGATGCCAAGTGATGTGGAGCAATTTTTCATGTGTCTGTTGGCCATTTGGATGTCTTCTTTGCAGAAATGTCTCTTCATGTCTTCTGCCCACTTCTTGATTGGGTTATTTGTTCTTTGGGTGTTGAGTTTGATAAGTTTTTTATAGATTTTGGATACTAGCCCTTTATCTGTTAAGTCATTCACAAATACCTTCTCCCATTCTGTCTGTTGTCTTTCGGTTTTGTTGACTGTTTCCTTTGCTGTGCAAAAGCTTTTGATCTTGATGAAGTCCCAATAGTTCATTTTTGCCCTTCCCTTGCCTTCAGCAATGTTTCTAGGATATGAGTGATTCTTAAGAGCTTACTGGGATGTTGCTAGGATTGTCTTCTATGTGTCTGGCTCCCACCACCTTTGGAGAAAGATGGATTCTGTATTATTCCAGCTGCCTTTTCAGTCTTGAGCAAGTTCCTGTGATTGGTAAACTCTGATTGGGGAGCGTACAAGAATGGGAATTCTGTGAAATATTGTTCTAAAGCATAGAAGGCAGCAATGTTCTGCCTAATTAGCAACAGGAAACCAAATGAAGTGGTTGTCTAAATAAAATTTGGATTGTTGTACTAACATATAAGCAACTACATTTCAGGAAAAGCCTGTTTCCATATTTCTCTTCTTTACCTCTAACCCCTGTACCACCTCTGGTGCGAGACTTTTCTAATCAGAACCTGAGAAGATTAGCAGTTAACTGTTAGTTAATTGTTAGACTAAAAAAGTAAATCTAGATATCAATATTCTCTGAAGAAACAGAACCAATAGGATATGTGTGTGTGTATGTGTGTATATATGTACATATATATGTGTGTCTATGTATACACCTATGTATGTGTGTACATATGTATTTACACATATATACACATTATATATACAACACAACATATATATTAGAAGTTGATTCATACAAATACAGAACCTGAGAAGTCCCATGATCTGCCATCTACAAGCTGGAGACCTAGGAGATCAAATGGTGTAATTCAGTCTGAGTCAGAAGGCCTGAGAACCAGGGGAGCTGATGGTATAAATCCTAGTTCAAGGACAGAACAGGAGATATGTCCCAGCTCAAGTGGTGAAATGGAAAAAAGGGGTGAATTACTCTTTCTTCCATCATTTGTTCTCTTAAGACCCTCAACAGATTGGATGCAACCCACCCACACTGGGGATAGAAATCTGTTTTACTGATTCAATGGTTAATGTAATCCAGAAACACCCTCGCAGACACACCACAAAATAACGTTTAATCTGGATACCCTGTGGCCAGTCAAGTTGACAAAATTAACCACTGCATATACTAATGAATTATAAATGAGAATGATCATATATTTCAGGAAAACTAAGACCATGAGAGAAATTTCTTAAGAGAAATAACATCCCTTGAGGACAGAGAGTTAATATCTGTAAAGAAAATATGAAATGTTTAAATTGCACACACTGTCTTCACAGAAATTAGCAAGAATGTTATATGTATTAAAGCATATTTCATATAAGAAAAAATGCTATTTAATAATTATTAATCACTATATACTATTTAATAACAACTAGTTAATGGTATTAACTAGTTTGATATATATAAAATATAATTATATAAGTTTAGTATTAGAAAACAATATACTGCTTAATTTAATATAGTTAATATTATAAAATATATTATAAATAATGTATTATTTAGTAATATTTAAATGACTAATAATTATCTCTACATAAAGCAATCAACAAATAATGGGTAAGATAAAAGAAAAGACATGGTTAAATATTAGATTACTAAAATGAGAAATTGGATATGAAGTGAAAAATACAATGATAAAGAATTAAATAAAGTACAAAGTTAAATTTAAAAAAAAAAGCTTAAGAAGAAAGTAAAGTAAGAAATGATTAATGGGGGGAGAAAAAAACAGAAAACTTTCTCTACTTGATGAATCATTTGAATGTTCATGGTCAAAGTTCCACCAAGTATCAAGCAAAACAATCCTAAAGTGTCCTATGTGGACATATACTGCTAACATTTCTTAACTAGAAGAAAAAAAAAATGTTCTAAGAAAGGAAAAGCTGGTTACATATTTATATAAAAGTCATACAGGCATGACATATTTCAACTCTAAACAATATGCCATAAAGTGGTGAAATAAACTTTTAAAAAAATATAAGAAAAATAAAAGTGATTTTCCTAAATTCACCCAGCTACTTAGTGGGTTTCAAAACTGGTCCTCTGCTAGAATCCATGATCCATAGTGTGCTATATCTATTTAATTTTTCAAGAAGTTAGTAAATTGAATAATATTATATATATATATATATATATGGAAGAGTAATGGTAAAAATCTCTTACAATAATAATTATTAATTCCTGAGGGATGACAGCAAAACTACTGCATGATCAGATAATACAATAATATTATAATCGTATTATGTTTTGGACATGTCAGAAAAGATTAAATGTGTTTGGTGCATTTGCTAGCTAGCTAGCTATCATCTACCTAATCTATCTGAAAGTTTTTTGTCAGTGAGTCTTAGATTGTTAAATAATTTGAAAATTCAAAATGATTAATTTTAGTAAAATGGTAAGTGAAATTGATGGATAAATGAAATTCTTGTCCAATTTTATTTTTCAGTAAAATTAAACATACCAAAAATGATATAATAAGGTTATAAATGCCTTTGTCCTGAACTGACAGAAAGGAAAACTCTTAGGTTTAGCATCAATTTTATAATATCAAGTAAGACAATAACCCAGAAGGACAATTTTTATTATCTTATTTGATTTCCTATTACATTGCTTTATTTTGCCAGTGTTGCATGCTATTAACAAAATCCAGAGGCACAGCCTGTGCATGGAAAAAGTTTTAGCAACTCATAAATAACATAACCAGAGGTGGTAGAACAGAAAGCGGTGTTATTTTATCCTTTGGTTTGTGTTTAGTAGAACAATTTTATTAGTACTTCTTTCTTGTCAAAAAGTGACGCCAAAAAGGCGGTTGGAGTGGAGAGCTGTGCTTCATGAAACAGTAGTTCAGAGACAAAGGCAGTATTTGAATAAATAGCAACAATGCTAGGCAACACTTGAAGAAAAAGAAAAAAAAAAGCGATAGGTAAGTAATAATTCATATTGTAAATGTCAAAAACGTCTCCAGGAGGTACATTTTTTACTGACTTTGGGGAAAAAAAATTCTTTTTTTTTCCAATTTTTTTTAAAATGTGAATTTGGCCCTTGTGCAAATCTACAGATAACCAAAGGCTATTTATTCTTCCTCCATAGTCACACGTGTGACTCACCAGTATGACATGGGTCCTGTGTTCAGTGGACGTGCTGGCTGTCTTTGGATCTGCATTCTTTCTGTGATCAGTGGCAGGGCAGTTCATCCTCTCTGAAGGCCACTTTGGATAGGATAATGTTTCTTTCACACAAAACGGTCACCTTTGAAACCTTTGGTGCTAAACTCAATGGGCATAGGTGTTCTGTGTGTTTATTTTTAACAATAACATAAAAATAATGACTCATATTCACGTGTGATTTGCAAATTACTGGGGTCTACTTTCACACTTAAGCCTATTTCCTCTGCCATAGCTTGTATATTCCTGTATGGCAGTAGCTTATTTAACCAACTTTTAAGATAGAACATTGACTCTTTGTGGTGGGAAGCATGGACAGTGTCTTCATTACCCAACACTGGAGTCTTAGCTTTTAGTCATTCATTGATTTAGGGCTCCGATTCATTCAGTCCTTACCAAGTACAGTATTCAGTGCTGGGGATATAACTTGGAAGACAAGCAAAATCCCTTCTCTCATGGTTCTTATGTTCAAGTAGTGATGATATGTTCTTAATAAAAATATTTACAAGTTTAAAAGGAGGAAAATGCATATTGGCATTCTGCGAGTTAAAGATATTTGCGGAGGCTTAATTCCTCATAAAAGGAGAATTGGAAAACCATGACACATCACTCTAATGCCCTAATTCTCTAAACGATTATACTGAGAGAGGAAACTGTAGGCCATGCTTGACACAGGATTTAGGATTCCAAATGATTTGATTCAAATTATGACATATGTTCTTATAAAGATACACACAGGGCGCCTGGGTGGCTCGGTTGGTTAAACGTCTGCCTTCGGCTCAGGTCATCATCCCAGGGTCCTGGGATCGAGTCCCACATCGGGCTCCCTGCTCAGCAGGGAGTCTGCTTCTCCCTCTGCCTCTGCCAGCCGCTCTGCGTACTTGTGCTCGCTCTATTTCTCTGTCAAATAAATAAAATCTTGAAAAAAAAAGATACACACAGTATTCCCCTCCAAACGTGTGCCTGTGTGTGTGAATGTGTGTGTGTTGGTGGGAGGTATTATGCAAGCGAGGGTAGCACTCTGATTAAAATCTTTGATTATGGACTCTGGTTTGACTGTCTTGCTAGGAACCTGTTTTTCTCATCTGTAAAACGGGGTTGATGAAGGTAACTCCGATAATGAGGTGACCTAAAGTTTAGATCATTCTTTGGCATATAATAAAATTGACTGTGGATGCTTATTATAGGGGGGACTAATATTTGTGTTAAAACATTTGTGCCATGTACTAACCAATTTCTCCTCAAGAATATCATTTCAATACCAGCCCTTTCAAATGCATCAGTGCTTGTTTGTGGTAGTTTATGAAAGCATGTCTATTTTGCATCACTTTTCTACAACTTTGGTGACAATTTTGTGCAGGTCAATTTGTGTTCTCATCTCAACCAACTCATTCCATGTCTATGATAATATACGCATCAGTGGGTTGGATAAGCCACAAGAAACTTGTTTTGTAGAATAATATGGGTTCACCAGATCCTCCTGACACATAGTGAGGCAAGTGTTCTTCCCCTCTTGGCCCTTAGATAGAGGTATGCAGCTGGATTCTGGCCAATACCTCCAGACCTGGCACATAAAAAAACAAACAAGAAAAACGCCACACTGATCATTTCACAGTATATACAAATACTGAGTATGTTATATACCTGAAACTAATATAACGTCATATGTCAATTTTTATATCTCCAAAAACAAAAACAAAAAACACCCCACAATCTCTCAGTCTTCCCTTGACTCCTGGCTGGATTCAGAAGGTGAAGTGCCCATCCGCTGTTGTGCTGTAGCTGATGCTGAGAAGGGCAGATCCTGGATCCTTGTGTAATTGCATGGGCAGAGCCCCTGCCCCTTTCTCTACTTACTGGCCATGAGTGAAGTGATTTCTTTATGTTAAACCATGAAAATTTAAGAGTTGTCTGAATGTTGGGTTTTTTATAACTGCATTAGCCTACTCCACATTATTTCTCTATTGAAAAGTAAAGGGATTCATTGTGTGTGTGAGCATGCACACATGTTTTTGCACATGTGTGTGTCTATGTGTATGTCAGAGAGAGACAGGTAGACAGAAAGAGATAGAAATGGAGACAGAGAAAGAAATTATAAGCATTAAGGAGAATCTGATTTTTTTCACTGTAGTCACAAATAATTTCTGTGGGCATATACCTGGCAAAAATATAACAATCAGATGTAAAATATCACCACTGTAGAGAGATTATTCATAATAAGGAAGAGGAGAACACAAAAAGAAAAAAGGAACCAGAGACATATTTCAAAACTTGCTAAATGAGAAACATCAGCTCTCTGAAAGAAAGGGAAACTTTGGCCAAGTGAAGATTTGCTATTTATGTTCAAGCAAGAAATATATATACATACTTTTTGAACATATAATCTAATACTTTCAATTGGTGTTATAATTTTAATAGACTCAATTCCCCATGATATACATAGACTTTTAACCTGCCAATAAAAGCATACTGTAGCCTACATCATCTTATATTTCTGAGGCCAAAGAATTTTTATCTCGCTTTATCTTGGATATGCTAGGATTCCCTGATGGTTTCTGTATAGAAGATATATAAGGACTTTTGAATAACTAATCTGGCCTTGGGCAAAAAACACAATTAGGGAAGATGGAGAAGTTTATAAGATTGATTAAATTATAATATTGTAATTGTGCAGTTATGCAGGCAACATTATGTGTTTGTAGAGGATAAGAGGTGAATTGTTCCAAAAGAAATATTCCACAGTTTTCTATTATTTTAATGTGAATGGCATCTTGATTTTTATAAAGGCTTTTTGATCTGGATGATGGGGATTTAATAATTGTGGATCAGACTCCTGTAGAATAATAGAATCTGCTCAAGATTCATGGAGTGGAGCAATAAAACCTAAAATGAGTAGATTATTTCATTGATTTACATTTCAGGGACTTTTATAATACCAAGTATAAGAATTTTAATTTAATAAGTATTTAATACAAATACTTTGATAAAAATTAAGTAGGAAAACATTGAGCACTTGTGTGAACTACTGCACAGATTTGTCTGGGAGTTTTGATAGATCCAACTTTTCCAAAAGTGAATCTAAAACCTTAACCTCTAGAGAAATAAAAAGTCATATAGCGTTTACTCCCCACCTTGTGTTCATATTTCTAGAAGTTCTATATAAAAAAGAGAATTTATTCATAGCAACATTGCTTCCTTTCATAAATCAAGATAGTGCATTTGAATTAATTTTCTCAATAAACAATGTAGAAGTAGATGATATTCATGAAGCTCTAACCAATAAACCTGCCTCCACCTTGCTTCATGTAGAGTAGAGTAGAATCAGAGTTTGTCCATGGTACAACATGATATGCATTACGACTTCTCCAGTCTTTCCAGAAAGCTGTCTCAGCCTGACAAAACTGGATGAAATCTTTTTGTTCTATTGGAATCTTGACCTGCCTTCATCCATCTCTGATGTAGTTTGAAGATTTGTAGAATTGTCCAACTTGGTGACATGTGTATTTGGTGAAATCAAGCACTGAAGACTGTCCAGGCTAAGAAATATCTCTGCCCACTCTACCCCAGCCCTTTGCTTTTTGATGTTTCTAACTCTTAGGGCTTACTGATAGTACTAGTAGTTCTCTCACTTTGTTTACTAAGCTCTAACCATACTGAACTTGCTTAAAACCTACAGACTCTCCTCTCCCTACTCCCCATTTTAGGGCCTTTACATTTTCATCCAAGTTTTTTTCTACCTGGAATGTGCACCTGTCTCTCTTGGCTGACTCCTACTCCTTGAGTAGCAACTACAGTATCATATTCTCAGATAAAATGTTTGAATACACCATTAGCACCTATATTCTTTTCTTACTTCCCTTTATTTCATACCAATCAATATAATTTGCAATTATTTTATTATTTAGATTTATTTATGTTCTTTGCTCTTTAATGAAAAACACTAGATATTTTGGGAAAAAAAAAACCCACTACATTTTGTTAAGTGTCTACTATGTGCCCAACATTGTAAATTCTTTACATAACTGAGTGCATTCAATCCTTGCAAAAATTTTATAAATAAATTATTATTAATCATTCTTTAAAGATGAAGAAAGTAAAGCCTAGATTGTTACTTACTCGAAATCTCATAGCTAGTAAGTAGCTGATTATAGAATTCAACATAGACTGTCTTTATATTCCGTAAGGAAGCAAAGGAGTCTGTTTTATTCCCTATTAGTAGCCCCTACCATGGTACCTAGTATATATTTGGTACTTGATAAATACATGAAGTATTGGGAAATTTCATGGTTTTACTGTACCAGAAATCTTCTAAGTAGTGGCTACCTCTTGTAAACTACTGAGATAAAAGATTTTCTCTCATTCTGTAATTTATCAAGAAGAGATATTTGAATGCCTGATGAATGACGAGCCAATTGTCAAATCTTCCAAAAATCATCAGAAAAATCTTCTGATCAAGTGAAGCTACATTTATTAGACCTACTATAGTAATGGAGAACATCACCTTGAGAGTCTTAGTGGTGTTTCAGACTGTTAAGTTAGGGGAAGTTATTTGAAGGGTGTTCAATCTCTAGTGGGTGATTTTAAGGTTTCTTATAAGGTGGGGAACTGAATGATTTTGGGTAACATTTATGACACATATCTGGTTTAGTGATTACAATAAGGCAAAGGTCTTAAAACTAGTCTTCATTTTAAATGTTAGCAGCCTGTTAGAGTGGATAAGTGAGACTTTTTAGTTGATTCATGGTCCACTATTCCTGAAGGAAGTATTTTCTTGAGCAACTAAATAAACTATTTTTGTTTGTCTCAGTATTGTTTAAGATAGGCACAGGAAAATATGCCTGGTCTCATATTGTTTAACACAAGGAGATCAAAGTATTCCCAGTCTCACTATTGTTCAGCTTAGTAATTTCAAAATATATTGGTTTCATTTCTCACCAGGAAATAGTGATATTATGTAAGAACAAACAATGGATAGATGTTTTTTTCCCCCCTAACAAAAACCCAGTGCAGCATTATATTCACATTTATACACACTTCCTATTTACCAGTGTGGGCATTTGGCTACACGTGATAAATTGTTGCATTGTCCCAGTGCCTCTCACTGGGTGGCGCTGTGCTTGTATTTATACTGGAGGACTGAATGCATCTAATTAATAATTTTTAAATTTACAAAATCCAATGGAAAGGGACTGCAGAACAGTGGAAGATACACGGAGAGGTGTAATTCTGAACACTTTTTAATGGCAAGGACAATCGATTCTCCCATTTCCAGTTTTATTGACCATTAGATTTATAAACATGACGATAAAATGCTTCAACACACACTGAAAACAAATGTAGTTGGTCTACATTGAATCTCTTTGTAAAAGAATGTACTACCTATTTTAATTTACTTCAAACAGGATTTTCTGGAAGTTAAGTTTGAATTTTGAAGAAAAATGCCATTATGGAGTCTTTTGTTGCTTTGATGGCTGTAACTTTGTTTCTGTGCTCAGAGACATGAGTGGACCATAAAAAAGTCATTCCCTTCACTTACCTTACAAGATTGCTTTCTGAAACAGTTTATTAGGGAAAGTCACCACTTAATTAGGCAGAAAATAATTTCGTTAAATAGGGAAAATGACTAAAATTCATGTTGTGTGCACAAGAAAACAGACTATTACTTCTTATGGGTATGGCATTCAATTGATAGATACTTGCTTTAAAAAAATACACTAATGCAGCTTTGGAAAAAAAAAATTTAAAAACAACAAAAAACTCAAAAAACCTCTATTAAACTAATGCACCAGAAAGTACCAGTATTATAGTGGCTTCAAGCAAGAAGCATTTTTTTTTTCTGTAATGTGAAGTTTTGAGAAAAAAAGTACTTCTACCAACAGAAACTTGATTTAGGGCAGTTTTTCCACATTAGGT
This sequence comes from Eumetopias jubatus, assembly GCF_037043125.1. Classification (NCBI taxonomy): domain Eukaryota; kingdom Metazoa; phylum Chordata; class Mammalia; order Carnivora; family Otariidae; genus Eumetopias; species Eumetopias jubatus. The sequence goes on along the minus strand of NW_028274819.1, from coordinate 23,656,009 downwards.
ACAAGTCAGAGTGAATGTAATCTTACCTGTTAGATAAGTTTTCTGGGGGAAGGCTTTTGATTACTAATCAAGGAAAACAAATGCACTTTCAGGGCCAATAATGTTTAGATTTGGAATATTTTGGCATTCATTTTTATGACCCCTGGTTATTCCTGTAATTTACTTATTATAATGCATTTACCCCTTTAAAATCCAGCCAAGCTTATGTCTCTTACTTTTTTTGTCTAGGCTGTTTATCCCTCTGGCTATTAAGCTCATAAATGGTAAGTAAAACCATGCTTTTCTTGGAGATAACATTGATGCTGTGATCGAAAACAAAGATTTAGAGCACTCAGAGCTTGTAAGACTATTATCTGGAGTTGTTTATAACTTAAGGGCCCTGTTCCAGAGCCAGTGTAATCATAGATTCTTCCTAGCATCACTTGCTGTTCCCTCACATAATTCCACCTATTAATCTCTAAGAATTTGCCAGTCAGGTAAATCAAATTTGAATGAGATCATGCTCGGATAACCTGGGTGTTAGATCAAGTGGTAGTAAGATTTACATAGAGGTTTCTTCAACTAGAGATACTATTTTAACAATACCAAAATGAACTAAAGCAGTTTCGAATCATACCGGCCTTTAGGCTAGATGTTGGGTCATTACAGAAATTACAAAACAAACATGAAAACATCACACATTCACAAAAGTGATCTGAGAAGGCAGCAGGTGATTTATTTTGAGTATACCTTTTAGAATGTGTTATTTTCTGGCATGAGTATTACTATAGCTCTCTTGGAGTAGTCATTAAACTTAATAGTTAACCTGTGTTAACATTTTTTTCTGGGAAAATCTTATTTTGAGAAAATCAATTTTACTGATAAAAGAAGGGGAAGCAGGATCAATGGGAAGAAGCAGGGATTGGAATCAAACCACCGGGCTGGATTGGAGCCCTACTTCTGCTCCTTGCTGCTCTGTGAGCTGGGGTAGTTCAGTTCAACTCTCTGGTCCATTCCTGCATCTGTAAAAGGAAGATTATGTAAATTGCAGAAATTGTACAAATTATTTAGTGAGACTCTGCAGAAAGCATGTGAAGAGTCACATCTTTGTTATTACTACTAGTACCACTTTCCTCTCACACACACACACACACACAAAGACCAAAAAAATCCTAAATAAACCTGAATAGGTAGGATTATATTTGGTATGATACAGTATCAGTGACAAAAATCTAGAAGCATCATGCTGATCATGGACATAATTGAGGACATGAATGCCCTCTCCTTTTTGACTGTGATTGGAGATATAAGTGTGAATGCATGGCTGATGTCAGGAGGTCAAAGAGTTTGGTTGGTCAAAGACTCAGACACCAGAGAGAAAAGAGTTATGTTGACTCAGACACCACAGTAAACAAATGAAAAAAAGGAAATATTGAACAATCTTTTCTTATTTAATTGCTGAGCAGGAGGTACTTAATATTCTTGATAAGACAAAATAAATAATTACTAAATAATAACATGAATTGTTACTGAAACCTATGGAAAGGTATTCTGAACATATACAATATAGTTAAATGAATGATTTTCAAATGGGTTTGGATAAAGTATGTAAGAAGATGAAGGACTCAAAGGAAAAGGAAAAACATTAATGATTACTCATTTGCCAGGTAACGTTCTAAGAACTTTATGTGCATATTAATAATTAATTCTATAAGAAGTCATATGAACAAAGAAATGTTGGTCTCATTTTACATATAAGAAAAGTGATTTGAAGACTTTAAGTAATTTGCTCAAGGTCAGACAGTTATTAAATGGTAGAACAGGGACTCAAATTCAAACAGCCTGACTCTAACCTATTGTTAAGTAGAAATTTTTAAAAGGTTAAAAACTGTGACTTTCATGAATATATAAAATGAACACATATCAAAGTTTCCATTTCAATTTATTAATTAGGGATGGGGCCAATAAGATGTTATGACCTGTACAAAGAACATTTTGAGAAGCTACATATCTATAGGTAATCTTAGGATAGTTTACTAGCTTCAATACAAAACTGTCCAGTGGGACCATAAAACTTTAAGGTTTTTGTTCAACGTGACTGAAATTATTTGCATATTTTCAGACAGAATCAAGTTAACACAGGACTTCATCATGTCTATGATCTTTAATTAGTAGTAAACATTTGAATTAAGAACATTACCCAAGGTAATCCTTGGTTACATTTTTTCCTAATATGATACCGAAAAGACATGGTGCCCACCACACTGTCTTGGTTTGAAGATTCAGATCATTTTTATGACCCAATATGGTAATATAATGCTTCCAGATAAATTTCATTTTAGGTCTCCATTAACTGTCAGGAATGCAGTACGTGTGTTATAATTATTTTTGTTTTATATGAGTAAGGAAGCTAATATGCAAAGAGATAAAATAGCTTTAGATCCATATATTTGAGACAAGATGCAGGCTCAAAGTTTTTCTGTGAACTTTCATATTATTCCCCCTGTGTTTTCCATACAGCATGATAATTCAGCACATTTTAATGCTGTCCATATAGCATCACAATTGAGCACATTTTAATTATAATTTTTTATTTGTTGTGGTAAAGTTTTACACATTATGTTAGGAAATAAAAACAAAAAACAAAAACAAGCAAAAATAACATATCTTTGAAGTGCTTTCCTAGCCACAGGAAAAAGGAAACTCAAAACAACCTAGCCCTCGCCCTTGAATAACTCAACGTGCTGTATGTGGCCATTTCACAAAAACACTTTATGACACCAAGTAAATAGAAACATGATACATTATTTAAATAATAATTTCCACCTAACCAATACTTAATGAGTATACATTTGTGAAAGATACTGTGCTGATGCTCCTAGGAATACAGATCAAGAGGAAACAATCTTTGCTCTTAGGAGATTTTCAGTCTACCGATTTGACATTTTAATATTTTTCTCCAGTGTTCCTGTGATTACTGTTGTTGTCATTCAGGTCTTATTCAACCCTTGCTTGGATATTTGAAATAAGTTTCTAAATAGGTTCCTTGTCTTAGACTCATCATCTGCAATGTGATTGGTATTTGGCATTGTCATAAAGTACACGTATAATGCAGTACAAAAGGGTCTATTAATGGTGAGTACAAAGGGATAGAAAAAGATAAGTAAGTATAGAAGACTTACCGTGCTAGTGAAGATAAAGCGGGACTTAAGGGACATTAAAAAGAAGTTTAATGGCAGGGTAGAAGTTTGCCAGGTAGAGAATTCAGGAAAAGGCATTTCTGAGATTGCAGTTAGGATAGGACTAGATGTACATGGAAGCCATAAAAGGGTGACACTTGGAGTTCTCCTCCTTGGAGATTTTTGTGGCTTGTTATTCTGCTTGCAGGGCATTTAGCTTCTATTACAGTGTTCAAGCTGAGGACATGATCTTCTGAGACAGCACAAGCCAATGGCTGAGTGTGCACAGGGTAGTAGGAGCTAGTCATTTTTGCTCAACATAAGGCTCCCCTCCGGGCAGTTTTTATAATAGAACTTCCCACTGAATTGTTTGAGACTTCCTCAGAGCCCCACAACAGTCTGCTGTGTTACCCCTCAGTCCTTCCTTCCCCTCTCCTTTCATGGCATCATGTCTATGGACTTGCCCTTCCTCCTCCTCCTCTCTCTCCTTTATCTTTCGTTGGCATTACCCCCAACCGACCTCTTGTTCTTTTAACTGTGTTTTATCACATGCTTCCTGGAGAACCCAAGTGGACACAGTGTATTACGGTAAAGAACTGTGGAAAAAAAAAATATCATATCTGAAGTGCTTCCCTCCAGATTGGAGAAACCTTGCACCTAAGCAAACACAATTCGGTACAGTGAGTTAAGTGAAAATATGTCCACAATACTTAGCAACCACTTGGATAGATTATTTCCTTCAACATTTTCATCTGTTGAATACTTCCTCTGAAGCAGGACAATTTTTAAGCGAAGAGGATGCAAAGATGATACCTATGCTGGAGGGAGTGCATAGTCTAATAACCCTGGGAATGGGAAATTTGAGAGACATTATTTATACTTTAGAAATTGCTCCTGCCATTGAGAAGTCTCCTGTGAATGGGTATGAGAGTCCCCCAAATCCTGTCATTCAGAGAGGAGAGATCTGTTGTTTGGATCTAGGTACCATCTCACCATAAGCCAATCCCAGCTGCAAAAGGGCATTATTACTAAGAGTTGCCCATTTGCTCATCATCAAGGAGAACAGTATCCCATCAGTAAAAGTAAATGGGTTGAAGGTCCCTTAGAGTATGGTAAAGGGTTAAAATGGTATATAAACAACCACGTTAAATAGTTCTTGCTTCTAGCAGTGGGAGAAATTCAGTTCATGAGAATTTTTTTATTAAGTCATTAACACATTATTTAATCCAACTTTAAGATTAAGCATTGAGATTTAAGCAAAAATATGATTAATTTGTTCACCATTGCATTTTATAGTGAGCTTTTTAGTGTATCAACAGTTTCTGATGAATGCATTGATTTTAGATGAATTTATAAATAAAACCACATAGATTCTTAGAATATTTAATATTATGCCTGTAATAGAAAGCCAAAAATAATTACTAGAGAACATCTTTGAGAAACAGATGCAATGTTGTATGCATTTCTAATAAATTACTTGCAGTCCATTATGGGATAATATGCCTTTGAGCACTATTTAATCAATCAGCGGACGACTGTGTAATGAAATTGCTTGAAGCAAACTTTGAGAACTTCCCCTACATTTCCCTCCTCCTTCCAAGATGAATTATATCTTTGGATTAAAAAAGGAAGTTGACTCATACCAAATACTTTCTCCTTTTACGTGCAAAATTATTATCCTAAAGGAATATGTAATACAATTTAATTATCATCCGAAGCTTCTGTCCTTCTTTCTGCAAATGGTAAAACGATCCATTTGATAACAATAAAAGCCAATTACACAGGATATAGATTTCAGCAAATCCATTGAAGATTAGTGTGTTTATCCCTACAAATCCAGAAAACCATTATATATAAATTGGATTGATCTCTCCAGCTTTTGGACTCAAGACCTCAAAGGCCCAGATTGTTACCACAGAGAAACTTAAATCTCTTTTAGGTTATGAGAATTAGAAATAAATAGTATCACATTTTTATTATGTCATCTTCCCCAAATTATTTTGCTTAATCTTTTCAGACACCAAACAGAAGTAAATTCAAAGCCAAATTTGTATGCCTAAAGGTCACTATTGGTTTGTATTCCTTCTATTGCATCATAATCATTGCCAAATCGTGCCTTCTCTTTTTGGCCACCCTTCCCTAAGAAATAGATTGTCAGGAAGATAGTACTGCTGTCTTGGCCGCATAAAACGTAGGAACATGATTTAATTCTTGAGAAGCCCAGAGAGCTAAATGCTGCAATGGGACAGTGACAAAACAGTAACAAAACAAAAATAGAACAGTGCATGGTGGACTTTGGGATAATGTTACCTTTGGGCTGTTTAAAAGCATGTGTAAAGGGATGTAGTCTATTGATTATTGTTATAAAATTAGAAATGTTCTTGTGGCTCTAAATTCCTATGGTGGTGGTGTTTATGGATATAAAAAGATGGTCTGTGATCAATAATCCAATTTGTCACTGGCAGACTTACTCTTTACCTTTTTTTCTTTTAACTTTGGAGTTTATTGATGCAGAAGTAATATAATACAGAAGCATGCAATTTAAAGAGTAAAAGTCTTATTTTATACCCTCCCCACTCTGACAGAGTGTTTTTCATGTTCATTAGTTCTGTTTGGTTTTTATCTTTCCAGACTTTCTTTTTCTTCTCTCCCTCTCTTTTTTACCCCTCACCTATTTGTAGTATTTATCTCTATTTTTCTTTTTGTCTTCTAAACTGAATGCTATCAAAATTGCTTATATATTTTTTAACTTGAAAATTTTCATTTCATATGTCTTCAGAACCATTACATGTCACTACATGTGGATATACCCATTCTTTTAATTTGCACATGGTATGATGTGTCATGGGTATGCAATATGTTTGTTTTTCCTTTCCTTACTAATAGATCTTTCGAGTGTTCCTATTTTTTCTCTATCTATTCTCTATATCTATTCTACATGGAATTTTTAAGTCAATATCCTTTATATGTCCCTTGGAGAATATGCTGGGTTTTTCTATAGGTGGAATTTATATTATAAAATTAAAAACAAAATCAAATTGCAACTATCTTGATAATTCCTATAAACACTAATAAGCTCACAACTCTTTTATCCAACTTCACTTTTCTTTACTCATCCAATCGTTACTCATCATTCACTTCACCACATATTTACTAATTTTTATCATCTCATTATTTTTACATTCTGTAAAGTACCTAAAATAGTGCCACACATAGAATAAGTGTGATTCTTAGAAAGAAAGGCTTTGAAACCACTCAAACATGGAATCCAGACTTGATGCCATTAAATTGTCATTGTGCACTTAGGTTCCTGTTACTTCAGCTAAAAACATTTCTAACATCTGTGTGGTCACCCAAGGGGACCCTTACTTTCAATTCTACATCCTGAAGCCCTGGATGAGTGACAATGTGGCCCAATATGAGTCAAATCTTCATTTCTAAAGCAATACATGTCCAAGTCAGGTTCTTATACAGCTTCTGCTACAGCCAAGTGGATAAAGATGGAATAGTAGAAGATGGAAAAAGAGTGAAGTGGCAAATGAGCCCACCAACTCCCACAATACCTCCATGTAAAAAGGGGGAATACTGTCCTTCTCTTAGAATTATTGTGAGGAGTCAGTGAAACAAAATTAAAAAAAAAAGGAGCCTACCATATATTCAACTATAAGATGATTAGTGTATTTTATATTTTAGTCCATGTCTCCCCCTCCCAAGTGATTATTTCATAGGATTGTGCTAGGGGTGTGTGTGTGTGTGTGTGTGTGTGTGTGTGTGTGTGTGTGTGTGTGTGTGTATTGTCCCTTTCTTTGCAATAGACAGTATACTACATACATTATTCTGCAACTTATTTTTTTGTTTAACAACATATCCTGCAGATTTGTTTCCATTATCTGTACTTAGAAAGATGACTGATGAATTACACTTGTTGTTATAAACAAGCTGTAAAATAAGGATACTCTACATCATTAGCCATTGGGTAAATACAAATCAAAGCAATAATGAGACATCATTTTGTACCACCTAGGGTGGCTATATCAAAAAGATAAACAATAACTCGTGTTAGGCAAGATATGAGACCGAAATTGAAATCTTCATACATGGCTGGTGGGAATGGAAAATTGTACAGCCACTTTGGAAAATAGTTTGGCAGTTCTTTAAAAAGTTAAATATACTGTATGACTCATCAGTTGCATTCGTAGGTATATAGCCCTTTTCTGATAATTTATTCAATGGACATTCATGCAAATATAAAAAAAATACATAAACACACATATTTCCAAGGGAATTGAAAACATGTCCACACAAAAACTTGCACAAATGTTCATAGTGGCATTATTCATAATAGCCAAAAAATGGAAATGGCCCACATCTTTAACAATTAGTGAATGAATAAACAAAAAATGGGGTATATCCATACAATGGAATATTTATTATTTAGCCATTAAAAGGAATGAAGTACTAATACATCCTTTGATATGCATGAGTTTTGAAAACATTATTCTAAATGAAAGAAACCTGATTCTACAGACCCATATTATATGATTCCATTTATATGAAATGTTCCAGATAGGCAAACTCATAGAGGCAGAAAAGACATTAATGTTTGCCAAAAGTTGAGGTTGGCAGGGAGAAAAGTGGAATGTATGTTAATGGCTATTTTTTTTTTTTGTCTGATGAAAATATTCTAGAATTATAGAGTGTTGTGTATGTACAAACTTGTGACTATACATTTGACCCTTGAACAATATGGGATTAGGGGTGCCCACTCCCCTGTGTAATAAAAAATCTGGGGGCGCCTGGCTGGCTCAGTTGGTGAAACGTCTGCCTTCAGTTCAGGTCATGATCTCAGGGTCCTGGGATCGAGCCCCACATCGGGCTTCTTGCTCAGCGGGGAGAAGCTTCTGCTTCTCCCTCTCCCTCTGCTACTCCCCCACTCATGCTTTCTCTCTCTATCTCACATAAATAAATAAAATCTTTAAAAAAATCTGTATATAACTTTGACTCCCCCAAAACTTAACTACCAATAGCCTACTGTTGGCCAGAAGCCTTACCAGTAGTACAAACAGTCAAATAACACAGATTTCATATGTTCCATGTATTATATACTCTATCTTTATAATAATGTAAGCTAAATAAAAGAAAATGTTATTTAGAAAATTATAAGGAAGAGAAAAATACATTTACAGTACTGTACTATATATATATATAAGTCCATGTATAAGTGGATCCCTGCAGTTCAAACCTGTGTTGTTCAAAGGTCAACTGTACTAAAAAACATTGAATCATACATTTTAAAAGAGTAAATCTTATAGTGTGAATTATATCTCAGTTTAACTGAAATTAAGATTTTAGTTTTGAACGTGTTAAATTTCCGATGCTTATTTGTCCAAATATGAATGTCCAGAAACCTGTTTTATTGATCCATTAGTATCTGTTTAGTTAGTGCCTTCATTCCCAGAATCAATAAAAGTAATGTTAGCTGATTCTTTATCTTTTTTTAGTTATTCCAGTTAGATATTCCATATAATGTATATTACATATAGTGTAATATTAGTTTTAGGAGTAGAATTTAGTGATTCATCACTTTCATATAATACCTAGTGCTCATCACAGGAAGTGCCCTTCTTAATACCCATCACCCATTTAGTCCATCTCCCCACCCAACTCCCCTCCAGCAACCCTCAGTTTGTTCTCTGTAGTTAAGAGTCTCTTTTATGGTTTGCCTCCCTCTCTCTCTCTTTTTTCTTTCTCTCTTTTTCTTTCCCCTATGTTCATCTATTTTTTTTCTTAAATTCCATATATGAGTTAGATCATATGGTATTTGTCTTTCTCTGACTTATTTTGCTTAGCATAATACACTCTAGTTCTATCCACATTGTTGTAAATGGCAAGATTTCATTCTTTTTGATGGTCAAGTAATATTCCATTGTATATATATACACCATTCATCAGTAGATGGACATTTGGGCTCTTTCCATAATTTGGCTACTATTAATAATGCTGCTATAACATTGGGGTACACGTGCCCCTTTGAATCAGAATTTTTATATCCTGTGGGTGAATACTAGTAGTGCAATTGCTGGGCCATAGGATAGTTCTATTTTTAACTTTTTGAGGAAACTCCACATTGTTTTGCACAGTGGCTGCACCAGTTTGCATTCCCACCAACAGTGTAAGAGGGTTTCCCTTTCCCTGCATCCTCACGAACATCTGTTGTTTTCTGTGTTGTTAATTTTATCCATTCTGACAGGTGTGAGGTGTATCTCATTGTATCTCAATATAATTGATTTATATTTCCCTGATGATTCTTACGCTGATTCTTCTTTGGCTATAGCGGTGTTTGGGCTTTATACCATGACACTGGCAAAGTTCTCAGAATACTTTTAGCCAACCCTCCCTAAAGAACCTTACCACTGACTTTATTCTAGCACGAGGACTGCATCGTCCACAACCACAGCACCACAGATATGATTAATAACTGATTTACTAAGGTCAACCATGCACGAGATACTTTACATAAATTAGCCCTAGTCTACAAAAATCATTGCATTATTACATTTTGTGGAGGAGGAAACTAAGACTCAGAGTTTAAATAAGGCTTCTGGGGCGCCTGGGTGGCTCAGTAGGTTAAGTGTCCGACTCTTGATTTCGTCTCAGGTCATGATCTCAGGGTCCTGGGATGAGGCCCCGCCTTGGGCTCCCTGGTCAGTGGGGAGTCTGTTTGTCTCCTTCTCCCTCTGCCCCTCCCCCTATTTTTGCTCGCAAATAAATAAATAAATAAATCTTTTAAAACAATTAAAAATAAATAAGATTTCCAAGGTTATACAGCTTATAAATGGCAGGGCTATATCATGCTATGTTTAATATCACAGGGACTTTAACCCTTTTACTAGAATAATGCAGTTGTCATCAATCCAGACAGCACATTTAAAATCACTTTTAAAAAAGCACAATAGTTAGACACCTCACTAAACCAGTTAAGTCAGAATCCTCGAGGGTGTGTTCTACACGTTAGTAGTTTAATCTTTTTTGGAGATTCTAATGTACTTAAAGCTTTTCAAGAGAAACTCAAGATCTGACAAGTTGTAGTCTTCTGAATCTTTCAATAGAACACATATGTTAAATGACCTTGATTTTTATGATAAAAATCATATTACAATATGTGCAATTTAACCAACATGAAACATATCACTAACATATTTCTTGGTGATAGAAGGAGCTTCAACAGATTATTTACCTATCCTCGTGGGTCTTTATGCTGATAAGAAGCTTTCCTAGCAATAAGAAAACTTTTCCATGACTTACACAATTGATTTCTTATTGTAGGTCAGGAGAATCATGTTAATACTTTCTTTATTAGTACAGTCATTACAATATTCAAAATCTCCCACAAATCATTGATTATCTCATTTGAGGTGCTTATTAGGGAAAGAAAGAATGCCATATGTTATTTATTTGAATTGCTTCATTTCTTTTGTTAATTCTTGGAATTCTTGGCATTATTAGAATTATTGGAATTGGAGTTTGCATTTGGTCTATTTTGAGAAACTATTATAGGTAATAAAAGGAGGCTTTGATAAACTCTAAAGTTTTAATCAAAGTACTTGTTTAAGCAACTCAAATGTGAAAGATGAGGGTTTACTTTGTTCTTATATTCTGATTATGATATCCCTATCTTCGCATGTTGTATAATAGCCTTGAAATACAAGGGTTGCAGGTTGGGTGTCTTTAAGTCCCTGAAGGTATAGCCATGCTGCATTCATACCATGCCTGGAAAAAAATAAAAAGTCATTGAATAGGTATTGAATGACTCTGTGAATCTGTGCTTGTGTATGTGTACACACCTATCTGTATTCTCAGGGAAATTAAATTTCTCAAGAGCAAAGAGGCTCTGTTTATCTTTTTGTGTCTACTGCTATTACTAGCATAGATCTGAGAACATCATAAGTTGTCTAATAAATATTTATGGTTTACTTTCCAAATAAACCTAAAATATTATTTGATGTTTTTTTAATTATTATTTTTTAAATTTTAATTTATCATTTGATATTTTACTGGCTTTATCATTCAACCAAACATAATTGGCAAGCTATAATTTAAAATCAAATTTATTTTCTTTTGAGAAAATATAGAAGTTTTTTTTTTTTTTTAAATGATTCTTCTCTCTCTCATATTCTTTCCATATAAAGATAAATGGTTTGGAAGATCTCTCCAAAATTCAGGAATATATTTTAACTAATTTGGAAGGAGATGTGAGAGTAAAATATTCAACTTTGGAGAGGTGTCCAGGCAATAGCTGCAAAATAATTTATTGCTTAATAACCTTGCTTCTCAAATTGTGATCTGCACATCAGCATCATTGATAGCACCTAAAAGTTTGCTATAGCGGCAGAATCTCGGAGCCAACTGCAGGCACACAACAATAATCTGTATTTGAGTTTGGGAAGCACAATATGTGATATATTCCAATTTCTTTTTGCTTGTTTTTGTGTTTTAAAAAATATTTTGGGGAGACATGGGGGTCCTTTCAGAGTGTTTTCTGCCCAGGGCATACTCCCAAGAAACATATTTTAATATTAAAACCTTTGTTTAAATGTAAGCTAACAGAACTCCTAGGAGATAAACCTGTTGTGATAAATAAGAATCCTCTGTATAGGCTCCTAGAGAAAGGTGCCATCTTGCTAATAATCTTGATCAACATGATTTCTATGATGTGGAGCTCCATGTCATTTCTCAGGGGATTTGGAATTTTTTCCTGTCTGCTCATCTGATGGCTAAGCAAAGGGCCATCTGTACTCTGTGTATATAGTCAAAGAGAATTTTCTTGACAGCCAAAGTAGTTTTCTCTATTAATTGTCCTGTTTCTTCTGCAACAACCTCCTTGGTACTTTCATTCTTCATTTAGAGACTTTAGACACTCAGGGCAAAAGATATGCCACAACATGGGCGCCTGGGTGGCTCAGATGGTTAAGCGTCTGCCTTCGGCTCAGGTCATGATCCCGGGGTCCTGGGATCGAGTCCCGCATCGGGCTCCCTGCTCCTTGGGAGCCTGCTTCTCCCTCTGCTTCTCTCTCTCTCTCTCTCTCTCTCTCTCCCTCTGTCTCTCATGAATAAATAAATAAAATCTTTAAAAAAAAAAAAGATATGCCACAACAAATAAACATAATCAGTTGACCTAATGTTCTTAAAACCAGTACATTAACACATTTAATTATGAATTGTTTTAATGATTTCCTCCTTCTGTGTTTTAATGTATGATAATTTCCAAATTGCTTTTTGTAATTGGTATACTGAATGATCTTTGGATTAGAAGTTAAGGAACACAGATTCTAATGCCAGCCTTTGGAATGACTGGGTATATGATTGATGTTCCAGGGCTGAGATTGCTCTTCTTAGAAATGACATTGTTGGTATGGACAATCTTTGGAACCTCTGTCTCAGTGATTCCATGACCCTGTATCAACTTCATTTTCATAAAGCTGCTGATAAATCTAATTTAAATCTTATTTATGATACCAAGTCAGAAAAAAAAAAAAGAATTTTGTTTTACATAGAGTCCAATCATGGAAAAATAACTTAATAATAAGAAATTTAAGGTTTCTGTCCTATTTGCTGAGAAAGTTAGATCTGTGTCAATAAACATTTGCAAGTGAACAGTAACTAATGCTCAAATATAATACTTCCATGAATTAATCATGTCTGCCTTTGCACAGTGCTTAGTTAAGCCCCCAGCTAGTTCTCACTCAGACTCTATTTCTGAGAGTGAAATTGATTATTTCAATTGACATTCTCAATCCCAAGGCACCTAAGTGAGCAAGAGGTTAGGAATATTATAGGGAGATTCTATTTTCCTCAAAGTCTGCTCTGAATTCAGAATTTTATTGAAGGTGCAGAGAGCAGTGAGGCAATGCCATATTCAGACCACTGGGGGGAGGGAAATGAACGAGGCGAGTGGGAATTCCAAGGGGAGCAATAAACAAATCTGTCTCGCTTACATTCAATTTGAAGAATAATATTTTAACATCTCCAGAGTGCGTCACTGGTCTTGATATCTCACTTAATGATTGCCTCCAGTTCTAGGGTTGAGTACCTTATGAACTGTATGTAGTGATGAGGATACAAATAGGAAGGATATAGTCCTGAAGGCTGTATTTTATCACTAATAGTCTTCAACATTGCTGTCTGAGTCATAGGATTTTTAAAATGTAAAATCTCTCTAAAACATAAATCACTCTGCACTGAACTTTCCTCATTAACTGTCCCTGCCGAGAATAGAAGTCCAGACTTAAAGGGACTTTAGTGATCTGTAAACTTTTGTGAAAGTAAAAGAAGGACGGTATACTTTTCTTGCCTCATCTTTCATCCTTACTTACTCTTATACCCTGGGTTTTACCAAGACTTCTGCATATCACTCCAAGTATGACTTCAGTGGATGGACCATCCTCTTTTAAATTTCATTGTCTTTACATGTTCATTCCATCTTCCCAGAGTGGCTTTGCTGACTTTCTTCACTTAGAAAGCTCGTTCTAGATCTTCAAGAATCAATTGAGATATCAACTCTCAATGGACCCATCCTAATAATGCCTAGAATTAGTGGCCCATTTTTGTATTCCCATAAGATAGTTCTTACATCTACTGCAGGTTGCTACCATCTATTTATCCCTCTAGACCATAGAATTCTTTCAGTTATCCAGCCCAGTGTCTGGCTGGTACATGCTCAAATTTCTTTCTTTGTTTCTTTGTTTCTTCCTTTGTTTGTTTGTTTGTTTCTTTCTTTCTTTCTCTTTCTCTCTTCCTCCCTTCCTCCCTTCTTTCTTTCTTGATTTTATTTATTTATGTATTTATTTATTCAGGGTGACATGCCTTTGAATTTGTCAATGAAGATGATTACCATGCAATCTTGTCAATATCCCTCAATGCCTGTGCCTAAAAAGGAATACTGATCAATATTTTTTTGATTTATTATCAATAATTTATGTAAGTATAAATTATTGCCTGATAGATTATATGACCAGCACACCATTGTAATTTTTCTCTTCTTTGAGTTAAAGTCTTTGTTCTGATAGGTAGTATTTGTCTGAATTCCTTTTTTCTTGTCTTTTTTATATGACATTGTTGAAATAACTCCTGAATTTTCTCTAGGCCATACTCAATATCCAAATACAAGATGCTTCCCTTTCCACGCTCATTGCTGAGCAGTATTTATATATTTTTTCAGTCTTTGAAGCAGTATCCAAATAGAAAGGATTATGGGGATTAAGTAATTCCAATTCTTTCAATAGGAAAAAAAATGAAGTTATGGGTCAAATGTGCAGACAATATATCATCTTACCAGAGATGAGAAGTGAACATCTCAAAGTAGCTGATGTATGCAAATTTCTTCTGACAGTCAAAGCAAAGTGATTCTCTTGATATTTCTATCCAAGAGGGAATGACAAGAGAATTGCCAGGAGATGAATTGGAAGGTGGGAAGTTGTGGTATTATATATATTCAAACTAGTATTTTTAAAATTTTTTTAAAGATTTTATTTGTCAGAGAGAGAGAGAAAGCACAAGCAGGGGGAGCAGCAGAGGGAGAGGGAGAAGCAGGCTTCCCACTGAGCAGGGAGCCTGATGTGGGGCTCGATCCCAGGACCCTGAGATCATGACCTGAGCTGAAGGCAAACGCTTAATAGACTGAGCCACCCAGGCGTCCCAAACTAGTATTTTTTTTAAATGCCAAAATTATTACATCATATTTGGGCTTTTAATATGAAGAGGTAAAACCTTAGATGTGTGCTAGTTAGTTTTTATAATTAATAGTTCCTTTTTTACTGGTGAAACATTAGGTTTAGCCTGCAGTTATTGCTCTCCCTCTCTCTCTCTCACACACACAATTTAAGGACATGAAACTTTGAATAGATAATACTTTCACATGTTACAAAACTCAAAGAAGTTCAAACAGGTGAAAAACGAAAACAAAAACAAAAAAACACCCAAACCCTAAGCCTTTCTCCCACTCTGGTCTTCAGACATTAAGTTCCTCTTCAGAGACAACTGTTATGTCTAGAAAGACATATCTGTATGTAATGTATACTCACACATTATATGTGGTCCCATTAATAATGTCTGATGTGGGTCCACTATTTAAAATTGTATATCATAACTACCCATGTTAATGAATATAAATTCACATTTAAATCAGCAAGTGTTATCAATACATAGGGAAAGAGGGGGCCAGAGGAATTTCCCCAGGTCTCCTCTCACACCGGAAGGGTCAGAGGACGCTCAGCTCTTGGGAGTAGACATACACACTCACATACACACACAAACACAGGGAATTTGCAGAGCTGTAATATCCCTCTAGCCTCAAGGACTTGGTTTAGGTTGACCGCCAGTCAAGTCAAGTTTTATCTTCTAGTAGAGATACATACACGATTTATGGAGAGTAGAATCTTGTACTATTTTTTCCACTGAAGAACACATTAAATATATTTTTGTATTTTGTGGCTTCACCTAAACCTTCTATTTGCACAGCAATTAGTTTTTTTTTCTTTTCTTGTCCTTGCAACACTGTAAAATGAGATTCCAGTGAATCAAATTATCAACAACAAAATCTGATCTTTAGAAATTATGAAGCTTTCCAATACAGACTTCATGTTTATTTCTTGTTGGCATTATTATCTAAAGCCCAAAATGTCTCGTATAAACTTGCTGATGTAAATTATTAATAGTGCTAAAAGCAAGACATTCATTTTATAAGCTCCACTAAGGCATAATAGTGGCAAATTGCCATTATTTCATTTACTGAATAATGCATTTATCTAAGATATTTATAGGTCCACATTCTTGATAATATGTATTATTTTAGTGATTAAGTTATTCTGTCATTTCCAAAAAGTATAAGGCTCACCTAATTCTTTTGACATACATGTAAATAAAATACTCAATGATTTCTATGTGTGTATTTGTGCATATATATGTGTGTGATGATATTCTCTAGTGCTGAAAACCAGCGTCTCATTTGCAGTGTGAAATTGACATTCTTCTGCTCCAATAAATTAACATTCACAGAGTGAATGCATCTTAACTCACCTGGCTCAAATGACTTATTTAGTGACACCAACAAATTCACCTTAAATGCACTCTGACAAAAAAAACCAAAAAAACAAAACAAATGGAAGGGAGAATCATTTGTGAATTTATTAATGAGCATCCATTCATTGTTTTTATTAGCAAAAAACAATGAATTCACTATTTTGTGTCTACTTATAAATAATGATGTACAAGGTAAAATTACACTGAAAAACTTCTTTGTCCATTCTAAATATTATCTCATGCAGGTAAATATAAAACAGAAGAAATTATTTTCAAACATTCACTTACATTTACTAGTCAAAAGAGTCTATGATATGCTGGACATTGAGGTAAGCGGTGGGTAGAAAGATAAAAACCAAGAAGGCCAAGGCAGTTAAAGAATCCAGTGAATACATTGTGATGCACTGGTACTGGGCCACAGGGACAACCAGGTTGTATGCCTGCACAGGGAAGGACAATCTCATGCTTACTGAGGAATCAAGGAAGACTTCCTGGAAGAGGTAATAATACATTAGCTGAAAAGGCACTGCAGTATCACAAAAAAAGGGTAATGAAAAGGAAGTGAAGCATGTATTGGAAAGAAGTTATCAAGTAATGTTTTTGATATCAAGAGAACATTTATGACCAGTGGTGCTATGGTGATTTAAAGCACTTCCCTGTGGAAGATGCCATCGGATTACAGGGTGGACAAAAAGTAGATGAAATATTAAACTGGCAGTTTTGAATTTCTCCAAAATATAACGAATAGGAAATCCATGCACACACACATGCATGAGTACGCACTACAAATACAACAGACATAGAACTACTGGGCAATTTCACATCTGCTAAATGGACAATTTGAAATAAATGACATTTGTTGGCAAACTTTGTGTGGTGTGTGTGTGTGTGTGTGTGTGTGTGTGTGTCTATTTGAAGCTGATTTAATTTGTTCTAAAACTTTCAATTTTGAAGTTCTCACAATTGGATTTAAAAAAAAAATCTTGAGCTCAAGACCAAGTGTGATCAAAGAATTCTATCAGCTCTGAATGTCTAGGAAAACTGAGCACAGGGGTTTCTAAACACCCTTGCTGTTCTGGAAGTTCCAGACCCAAAGCAGAGAACAGGCACTGTAGTAATCACATTTGCTTGATCACTAAAATCTGAAAAAATATAAAATCCACATATGACACTGAAACAAAAACTTTAGTCTTTTTTAAATAGTCTGTTCTTGTAATGAAGCAATCAGAATATTCACTACTAATTTTGTAATTAAAGTAACACCTTCACAATATTTCTCCCCCGTGTATTAGCAATATTTTAAGATGTTTACTTTGCTCTTCTTTTTGGTTTTGTGGTGTTTAATAGTTCAAATGTTTTGGTATGTTGGAGTATTGTCTGAGGTAGCAAATCTAGTCTTTATTCCATAATGCTTTATCTTATGTAATGTACTAGAATAACTTTTGTTTGCCTTTCACATGGTAAAAAATAGTTCATTATTTGTAAAGAATGTTGCATTTGCCTAGGCAGCTCTTTGATGAGAATAATGGGGAACTGAATATATACCATAGGGACTGGTGGTAACAAGGATTTTTTTTCTGTTCTCTTCAGTGGAAACTTCTTGGTCAAATTGTAACTAACATTATATTTATTTCCAGGATCTCTTTTCTTTACTCACATACTTCTCTACTCAGAGGAACCAGTGAATTCAACATGTGTTTCAAATATTTAAAAATGTAATTTCTATAGTGACATTACTTAGTTTAGAGAAAAATAAATGTAAATCAGCAGACCACATGTTTAAAATTCAGAGTCATTTTGGACAGGATTATAACTCCCCATTTCAAAGGGAAGTGTGTACTGAGACAGGGCCATGATATGGACAAATGATGTAAACCTATGTATTTCCTTATCAGCTCTGTTATTCTTTATAGCACTCATATTTTTGCCAAAGTTCAACTTTACATTTAGGCTACTGATGGTCCTTACATATTTAGGATTTTTGTTGAAGCCATATACCTTTTAACATAAGAAATGAGCCCCTGTGTCTTCCATCTTATTGAAAGACATTGACATGTTTAATATAGTAGCAAATACTGTGTTAGTGGGGTTGTACACATTCATTAAATGTTTTACTTGTTTACCAGTTGACCCTTGAACACTAGGGATTTGAACTGTGAAGGTCCACTATATATGTTTTTTTTTGCATAGTACAGTACTGTAAATGTATTTTCTCTTCCTTATGATTTCCTTAATATTTTCTTTTTTCTAAGCTTACTTTATTATAAGAATATAGTGTATAATACATATAACCTAAAAATACCAATAACATAAATAGTTGATTAACACGTATCTTTAGGTTCAAATCCTTATTGTGTCATTTCTTTCGGCCCCATTAGCTAACAGGGCAATAACTTTATGGGTTTGCACTTTTGTATATACAGATATCTATATAAATTTCCATATTTAACTATCTATATGTGTATTAAGTAAAAAGGAGTTGATATACATGTTTCTAACTCTAATCTATTACTAAGCACATGAATCATTTTAGCCTCCCCTCCCTCTTATCTGTAAACTTCCCTCAACAGTGAGGAACCTGGCTCATAACATGAAAATTCACTTAAATTTTCAATCTGGTGTGTATAAAGGGAAGTATCACCGTTGTTAAGGTGTACTCCTGTTGGATGCAACTTTATCAACAAAAAGACAGTAGTTATGCACAACTCCTTTTGCTTTTTGTTTTACAGACTCTACTCATTTCTGAAGTTACTAAGGTTGGTACATTTTCCCCATACCCACCAGTAAAGTTGTTCCATATATTAGTGAGAGTTAGATTCTCCTGTCGCAGCCTGCCTTCCTTCTGGGGATACTACAACTTCTTCCTAAATGATTTTTATTTTTACTTTGCATACATTAAGATTCACTTTTTGTGCTGTGAAGTTCAAAAGATACAGACAAAAGCATAAGATCTTTTAGTCACCCTTACGGTATTGAACAGAATAATTGTACTGCTCTAAAACTCTCCTGGGCTTCACTTTTTCAGCCCTCCACTCTCCCCTCAAACACCATGGCAAGTATTCATTCTTTTACTGTCTCTATAGTTTTGTTTTTTCCAGAATTCCATATAATTGGAGTATTAAAAAATGCAATCTTTTCATACTTTCTTTTTTAACTTAGTGATATGAATTTAGTGTTTCTTTATATTTTCCTGCATTTTGATGGCTTGTTTTTTTTTTTATTGTTGAATAATATTCCATTGCATGGATGTGCCACAGTTGTTTATCAATTCACCTATTGGGGTCATCTTTTTTGCTTCCATTATTTTTTTTGGTGATTACAAATGAAGCTGCTATAAGCATTTGTGGGCAGATTTTTATGTGAACATAAGTTTTCAAATAAACTGGATGAATAAGTAGGAGCCTGATTGCTGGATCATATGAAAAGAGTATGTTTAACATTGTAAGATACTGCCAAACTGTCTTTGAAAGTGGCTATACCATTTTGTATTCTCCTCCAAAACAAATGAGTGTTCCTATTGCTCCATATAGTTGGCAGCATTTGGTCTTGGTTTTTTTAAATTTTTTATTTTAGTCACTTTATTTTTTTAAATTAACTTTTTTTTTTAATTTAAGTGTAGTTGACACACAATGTTATGTTAGTTTCAGGTGTACAACATAGTGATTCGACAAATGTAAACTTAATGTTGTATTCCCCCCAAGTGTAGCTACCATCTATCACCATACATTGCGATTACAATATCATTGACTGTATTCTCTACACTGTGTCTTTTATTCTCGTGACTTACTCATTCCATATCTGGAAACCTGTATCTCCCACTCCCCTTCACCTATTTTGCCCATCACCTCATTCCCTTCTCTCTGGCCACCAGCAGTTCTCTGTGTTTACAGGTCTGATTTTGCTTTTTGTTTATTCTTTTTTTTTGTTTGTTTAGATTTCATGTATGAGTGAGATCATAGAGTATTTGTCTTTTTCAATCTTACTTACTCCACTTAGCATAATGCACTCTAGGTCTAGAAGAGAACACGGGCAGAAATTGTTCTGACATTGGCCACAGCAGCATGTATCTGGATATGTCTCCTGAGGCAAGAGAAACAAAAGCAAAAATAAACTGTTGGCACTACATCAAAACCAAAAGCTTTTGCTCAGTGAAGGAAATTATTAATAAACAAAAAGACAACCTACTGAATGGGAGAAGATGTTTGCAAATTACAAAAACAATAAGGGGTTAATATCCAAAATATATAAGGAATTTATACAACTCAACACCAAAAAACAAAACAAAACAAACAACCCAACTAAAACAGGCAGAAGAGGGGCATCTGGGGGGTCAGTTGGTTAGGCATCTGCCTTTGGCTCAGGTCATGATCCCAGGGCCCTGAGATTGAGCCCCCTGTCAAGCCCCCTTGTTGGGTTGGTTGTTGGCACCTTGTCGAGAACCCCCCATGTCAAAAGAGCCCCTAAATGCAGCCCCCTGCACAGTGGGGAGTCTGCTTCTCTGTCTCCCTCTGCCCCTCCCCCCACTTGATGTGCACACAACATGTGCACTCTCTCTCTCAAATAAATAATATCTTAAAAATAATAGGCATAGGACCTGAATTGACATTTTTCCAAAGAAGACCTATAGATGGCCAACAGGCACATGAAAAAATACTCAACATTACTAATCATCAGGGATTTCAGCCTCTTTAATAGGTGCATAGTAATACCAGGTTATTGTTTTAATCTGCGATTCCCTGATAACAAATGATGATGAGTACCTTTTTTTTAAATTTTATTATGTTAATCACCATACATTACATCATTAGTTTTTGATGTAGTGTTCCATGATTCATTGTTTGCGTATAACACCCAGTACTCCATGCAGAACTCGTGCCTTCTTTAATACCCATCACCAGGCTAACCCATCCCCCCACCCCCCTCCCCTCTAGAACCCTCAGTTTGTTTCTCAGAGTCCATGGTCTCTCATGGTTCGTCTCCCCCTCTGATTCCCCCCCTTCATTTTTCCCTTCCTGCTATCTTCTTTTTTTTTTTAACATATAATGTATTATTTGTTTCAAAGGTACAAGTCTGTGATTCATCAGTCTTACACAATTCACAGCACTCACCATAGCACATACCCTTCCGAATGTCTATCACCCAGCCACCCTATCCCTCCCACCCCCCACCACTTCAGCAACCCTCAGTTTGTTTCCCGAGATTAAGAATTCCTCATATCAGTGAGATCATATGATACATGTCTTTCTCTGATTGACTTATTTCGATGAGTACCTTTTCATATGTTTATTTGCCATCTGTCTTGAGTATATCTCCTTGGGTTCAGACCTTTTGCCAACTTTAAATTGGAATATTTCTTCCCTATTACTGAGTTTTAAGAGCTCTTTGTATATTTGGATATAAGTACTTTATCAGATATGTGTTTTACAAATATATTCTCACAGTTTGTGTATTGTCATATCATTCTATTTATATTGTCTTTCGCTGAGCAGACATTTTTAATTTTACTTAACAGTTAATTTTTTTTCTTTCACACATCATGCTTTTGGTGTTTTATCTAAAAACTCATGGTCAAACCCAAGGTTCCCAGACTTTCTCCCATGTTTTCTACAAATTTAATAGTTTTGCATTTCATATTTGGTCTATGGTCCATTTTTCACTTAAATTTTATGAAATCTTTAAAGTCTAAGTTTTTTGTTTGTTTTTGTGAGATAGATATCCAGTTGTTCCACTATAATTTGTTGGGAAGTTTCCTGTCCCTGTTAAATTCCCTTTGCTCCTTTGTCAAAGATCTCTTGATTTTGCCAAAGATCAGCTCAATATCAATATTTTGTGTACACTTGTGTACATTTCTGGGCTATCTGTTCCATTGATTCATGTGTCTGTTCTTTTACCAATAACATGACCTATTCATTAATATAGAGTAATAGTAAGTCTTGATGTCAGGTAGTGTCAGTAGTCCAGCTTTCTTCTTCTTCAGCTTTGTTTTTTGGCTATTTGGGGTCTTTTCTCCTTTGATATCTCCAATTTGTTGATATATAAAATATAACTTACTGCGAATTTGATTGGGATTGAATTGAATATATAAATCATGTTGGAAATAATATCTTAACAATATTGAGTTTTCTAATCTGTGAACACAGAATATTTCCCTGTTTATCTAGATTTTTTATTTCTCTCATCAGAGTTGTATATTTTTCCTCATGGATCCTGTTCATAATTTGTTAGATTTATGCCTGAGTATTTCATTTTTGGTTAACTATTATAAATAATATTGTGTTTTTAACTTCAAATTGCAGTTTTAATTGTCGATATATAGGAAAGTAATTGACTTTTATATTAACAAACTCTAACCTTGTTAAATCACTTATTAATCAGTTTTAATCATTTGTTAATTTTTTCTTATTCTTATTTTATTATCTTTTTGTACTAGCTAGTACTTTTAATGTAAGGGTGGCCAGAGGAAACATCTTTGCCTTGTTCTTGATCTTAGGGAAAAAGCAGCCAGTTTTTCACCATCAAGTAAGATTTTACCTGTAGGTTTTTTGTAGACGTTGAGAACGTTTCCCTCTAACTCCACTTTGCTGAAAGTTTTCATCAAGAATAGAATGTTTTTCTGCATCAATTGATATCATAATTTTTCTTCTTTACTTATTCATGGGGTAGATTACATTCCTGAATATGTTTCACTTGGTCATGGTGTTTAATTATTTTTATACATTATTGATTTTGATTTGCTAACACTTTGTCCAGGGATTATGTATCTATGTATTTTTGTACCTATGAAAGAAATTGGTCTATAGTTTTCCATTGATTCTGATATTAGGGTAATGCTGGCCTCACAGAATGAGTTAGGAAGTACTTTCTCTGCTTCTGTTTTTTTGGAAGACATTGTACAGCAATGGCATTCTTAAATTTTTGGTACAACTCACCATTGAAACCACCTGGTCCTGATGTTTTCTTTCTTATAAACTTATGTAAGTTAATGATTCAATTTCTTTAATAGGAATAAGCCTATTCAGATTATATATTTAACTCCTTGTGTGAGTATTGGTAGTTTGTGTCTTTCAAATAATTTTTCTATCTTATTTGTTTTAAAATGGTGGTCATAGAGTTTTTCTTATTATTATTTTATTATTCTTTAGAAGATGTCTATGGGATCAGAAACGATAATCCCTTTTTCATTTTTAATATCAGTAATTAGTAATTTTTGTCTTTGTTAGTCTGAATAAAGGTTTATTCACTTTATCTTTCAAAAAAACTTTTGATATCTTTGCTTTCTTCTATCATTTTTCTGATTTCAGTTTCTTTGATTTCTGCTGTATTTTTTTTTCTTCAACTTGCTTTAGGCTTAAATTACTGTTTTTTCTCTATTGTCCTAAGATAGAAGTTCAGATTTTGATTTTAGATTTTTCTATTTTTCTAATAAATGTATTTAGTGCTATAAATTTTCCTCTAAGCACTACTTTCAATGCATCTCACAAGTTTGGATGTTTCATTTACATTTAGTTCAAAATATTTTTAAAGATTTATTTATTTATTTTAGAAAGAAAGACAGCATGCATCAAGCCTATCGATAGTTCCATGCAGGTCAACTATATTCTTACTGGTTTTCTGCCTCCTTAATTTATCAGTTACTTAATAAGGGTATCACTGTCTCCAACTCTATTAGTGGATTTATCTTTTCTCCTTGTTCTATAAGTTTTTGTCTCATAGATTTTGACCCCTTGTCTCTAGATATATAGTGATAAGGACTTTTATGTCTTCTAGGATAACTGACCTCTTTGTTATTATGAAATATCTCTCCTTATCCCTGGTAATTTCCTTTGTTGTGAAATTTGCTTCATCCTAATATAGTTACTCCAACTGTCTTTTTATTATTGTTATCAGGGTATATCTTCTCTCTTCTTTACTTTAACCTATCCATTTCTTTATGTTTAAAGTGAATTCCTGTAGACAACATATAGCTATGCCTTGTGAGATTTTTGAATTTCTCTTATTCACTCTGATAATTTCTGTCTTTAAATTGGCATATTTAGACAATTCACATTTAAAGTGATTATCGATATGTTTGGTTTAATAACCCCTATGTTAGCACCTGTTTTCTCTTTCTTGTCCTTGCTTTTCCCTCATTTTCTTTCTCTACTTTGAATTGATCATTTTATATGATTCTATTTTCTTTTCTCTTTAAGCATCTCAATTACCATTCTTTTATTTTTTTAAATAAGAGGTTGCTGCAGGCTTTGCAATATGCATTCACAACTAATCTAAATCCACTGTCAAATAACACTATTACACCTCACAGTTTGTGCAAATAACATAACAAAGTAGCCTTAATTCTCCCTCTCATCCCTTATAGCATTGCTGTCATTCTTTTTACTTATCCATATAGTATATTCACCCAATACATTGTTACTGACTATTACTTTGAGCAAATAATTATTAATTTCATCACTTAATAGCATTTTATTGATCTTCATTTATTTCTTCTCTGATAGTCTTTCTTTTTTATGTAGATCTGAATTTGTGACCTATATAATTTTTCTACCCCCTGAAAAAATTTTTTAAATATTTCTTTTAGAGTAGGTCCAGTAGCAATACATTTCCTCTGTGTTTTGTGTGAGAAAGTCTCCATTTCTCTTTTCACTCTTGAGGGATGATGAAGATGGAATTCTAGGTTAGTGGATTTTTCATTCAACACTGTATTTTATTTATTTTTAGTGTTATGTGCAGATCTCAAATAATAGAATTTTAAAGTTAGCCTATGAATATATCTAATATATCTCATTTGCTTGGCTGATGTTCTTTCTCAGAGTTACTCTTTTCACAGAGTCACAAGTGAATGGGTGAGCTGTAGAACCAGGTTAAATAATCAGGTCACTTAACTTCCAGCCCAGTGTTCTTTATAGTACTTCTTGCCATGTCACCAGCTTACTAAACTGTTCTTATTTATCATTTTCTTTTATTACTAGTAGCTCTTATATCTTGTAATATAATACAATCATGTTTATAAGAATCACATTTTCAATCCATGTAAAAAAAACTATGTAAGTAGAAAAAGCATGGTTTCACTGTTTAAATTATTTGTTTATTAATTGAAGGCATGATGTACAGCATAAATTTACTTTTTTAAAAAACTGCACCTATCTATAATTATATATTTATTTTCAACTATGTAAACTTATTAATTTTCATCAAGAACAAACCTAGTATGTTTCCCTCATTTTGATGGCTGGATTCTAACCTTTAAAATACACCAATATAGGGGCACCTGGATGGCACAGTTGGTTGTGTCTGACTCTTGGTTTTGGCTCAGGTCATGATCTCAAGGTCATGAGATCAAGCCCCACAGTGAGCTCTGCCTTCAGTGCAAAGTCTTCTTGAGTTTCTCTCTCCCTCTCCCTTTGCCTCTCCACCCCTCTCTCCCCGCCCCTTCCCCCTCTCAGATGTCAATAAACCTTTAAAAAAATTTAAATATTAAAAAAATAAAATACACCAATACATTACCATTCTGAGGCCATTCACTTTTCAAATGCTTGTTCTTTCCCTCTTTTGTTACAATCATCCCTCCAACAAATTATTTTAATCTCATAAAAAATGTGAAACAGGCAGTGCTTCCTCAAGAACTTTAGCTTAGAATGAAAATTTTGGGAAAAAAATTATTATATTATCTAATTCTCTGCTAATAAGCATTTTTCTGAGAAAGGTCCCTGCATCTTGGAAATAAGGCAATGAATTGCTGAGGGGGGGCGGTTCACGTGTTTTACTGTTTTATGATATACTTTCTCATCTAGAAGTAGCCAATACTTATAGGTTGGTGGAACAATCTATTAATATTTCAGTCACAGAACCAACAGTGAAAATACCCTTCTGAAGAATGCCAGGTATCATCTGGGGAGCTCTGAAAATACTGTTGCCTGGATTCCAGCCCCAGTGATTCTGATTTAATTGGGCTGGACATTGGTTCCTGGGCATTGCAAATATTAAAAGCTCTCCAGGTAATTTTAATGTGCAGTCAGGTCTGAGAATCATCCCTTTCATGCTGTTAACTAGCAATTGTAAATATGCCATTTTCCCTATATCCAGTGTAAAATATTTTTATTGCTTCTGTAAAAAATTATTGCAAAATTAGTGAATTAAAACAACATAAACTTACTGTCTTACAATTCTGTTTACCAGAAGTCCAAAGCACCTCTCACTGGTCTGAAATCAAGATGTTGTTGGTCTGCATTTCTTTCAGGAGGCTCAAGGGAGAATGTTTTCTTATTTTCCCATTAAGAGGCCACCCACATTCACTGGAATGTGACCCCTTTCTCCATCTTCTCGTCCGGTAATGGGGAGGAGAGGCAAGATGAGTCCTTCTCAGATCGCCATCCATCTGGTTCTTTAGGCCTGGAAATATTCTCTATGTTTAGGGACTCATGTGATTAGATTTGGACCCCTGTGGTATACTCTTCCCATCTCAACATCTTTGATCTCAGTCACATCTGCAAAGTCCCTTTGCCATGTAAAGTAACATTCACATAGCTCTAGCATTAGGATTTGGTCGTGATTCCCAAACCTAACTGGAGGCACCTTGGAGGAAGTTGGCGTGGCATCTTCTGATGTTAGAACTACTGGCCCACTTGAAATATATCTGTGTCCCTGCAACTGTCAGCCCCATGGTTAGAAGACTTGGAAAAATATTTCCAAAAATATATGACAGTCAAACTACGTTGAATTGGAAACAACCTTCTAATAGGCTTTTCTGTTTCTTTATTCCACTAAAGAGGCCAAGAGTAGGATTCCAGTATTGGTTTGGGTAATGATCCTGATAACTAAAGAAGAATAGGTTTTTGTTAGACCATGGAGGTGTGGAAGAATATGAAAGAAAACAAAAAAAATCACTTGAAGGAAAAGCTAGTGAAAAATACTCACCCCTCCCAGACAGGATCACCAAGAGTTCCTTTCCCTCAGAAACAGCGATTGGGTTATCCACCTAATAACATTTACTTAAGAACTGGGGCACCTGGGTGGCTCAGTTGGTTAAGTGACTGCCTTCGGCTCAGGTCATGATCCTGGGATCCTGGGATCAAGTCCCACATTGGGCTCTCTGCTCAGCGGGGAGCCTGCATCTCCCTTTCCCTCTGCCTCTCTCCCCTGCTTGTGCTCTCTTGCTCTCTCTCGTTCAAATAAATAAATAAAATCTTTTAAAAAAGCAAACAACCAAAAAAAATTCACTTAAAAACAAAAAAAGGATGTT
This sequence comes from Eumetopias jubatus, assembly GCF_037043125.1. Lineage (NCBI taxonomy): Eukaryota > Metazoa > Chordata > Mammalia > Carnivora > Otariidae > Eumetopias > Eumetopias jubatus. The sequence continues at coordinate 23,628,535 of NW_028274819.1, read as the reverse complement.
GATTATTGACTAGATAATGGTGGAGAAAAGTCCAAGTAAAAACTACCATGAAAACCCCATGACCATTTGCAGAAATGAAGAATATACCATTCACAGGGCACCTCGGTGGCCCAGTCATTAAGCGTCTGCCTTTGGCTCAGGTTATGATCTCAGGGTCCTGGGATCGAGCCCCGTATCAGGCTCCCTGCTCAGCGGGAAGCCTGCTTCTCCTTCTCCCACTCCCCCTGCTTGTGATCCTTCTCTCACTGTGTCTCTCTCTATCAAATAAATAAAATCTTAAAAAAAAAAAAAAGAATATACTGTTCACTTCTTTTTTCTTTTATTAAATATCACATGTATGGGTATACACTCATTGTTTAACTTTCCTTTTAATTTTTCCTCCATATTCTATTATGTATGTATTTTATTATAATTATAATTTATAATATACAATAAATAATTGAAGAATTATGACAGAAATAAAGTATGACTGTTATTTAAAAATCTGAGCTTGAAACTGAATTTTGTAATTTGTGGATGTTAGATTGTATCTCTGGGGGAGTGATTTGAGCGAGGGTTTGGTTGTACAAAGAATAGTCAAATTTATTTAGAAGGGTATTTTTATGTAAATATGAAAAGAGGGACATATTGGTTGGGAAAGTCATTGTGTGGACTCAAATATAAGTTTTCAGGCCATTAGATCTTTCCTACTTCAGTGAAAAGCAGAGGAATCCCTTCAACCACTGCAGCCAGTCCTATGGTTGTGGAGGAATTGGAAGACAGATGCTCTCTTTGTGCAGCTAAGGTGAACACATCATTCAAGCAAATCAAATAATACATCCTTCCCCCAGAATATGAATCATAAGGGAGTGAGGTAAAAGCCAAGGGTCAGTTACAGACTGTGTATAGCACATAGCTGAGAAAAATGCATAGTTGAGAGTGTCTGGGGTGCAAAGTGCAACCACATAGTGTAGGGAAGGAGAGGACTGGTGACATTATCTTCATTGGCCACGATCTGTGACCACTTGTTCCTGCCTATGCCCAGTTCCACAGCGTTTATGGCCATTAATACTATACCTGGGGCCAGTCTAATAAATTATTTTTATTCTAAATTATTTAAAAATTAGTTTGAGTAATTGGCAACTATAAAATATAGCTTGTACAGAGAACATTATATATTGGAGAGTGAATCCTTTGCAATGATGCCAGTCCTTTTAGCACATTAGAAATACTGTATTGTACAACTGAAACTAATATTACACTGTATATTCACTAACTGGAATTTAAATTAAAACTTAAAAAAAGAAATAACAGAAATTTTAAGTCAGTATTTAACTAAACTCTATAGAAGGAGGGAAAACAAAGAAGAAATTAAGTAGGAATTGAGAAGATAGCTGCAAGTTGCTAAGTGTCAAGAAAGGACCCATGGTGGAGTTTGCATAAGAATGGAATAAAGGAAGTTGATTTGGGCTCCATGCAAGTGCTGCCTAACACTAGAAAAGTTCAGAGGGCTTCCGTGCAATTACCATAACTTGCATTGCCACCATTTACATTATAGGTTTTGCTCTAGTGTGGGTCCCAAGAAAGAAGTTCATACAACTGTTCATCCAAATGGGAGTATTGTTAAGAATGAAAGCTGGCTCTGTTAATAATTACACTGTTGCAATAGCATCAACTAAGACTGTCCCTGGCAAACCAGTATACCAGGTCACCAGTTTCAATTTAGTAGTTCATCATCAGTATTTATTGGGTGCTCTTATGTCTAAATAATCGTGGGACTTGCAAAGGTTATACCTATCCTGGGAAAACATAATTTCTAACAGAGAAACCAAGCAAGTGAACAGCAGACTAATGGGAAAGGCAGAAATTGATCGAAATTATAAGAAAATTGAAATTTTTGGGGAAAAAACAAAATTTTAAAATTGACTTTTTATAACTGAAAACATATTATTAAAAAATTCACTCTTTATGGAAGAATATAGAAGGGAGGTAGCACATTTGAATGGTAAGGAGAGGGATTACAGGAGGGATTAATTGGTGAGATAGAGAGGTGAAGGCATCATTTGATCTGGACTTTGAAAGAAGTTGATGAGTATTTTGGTCATTTCCTATATCTGTCTTCCACCGCTTTTCACATGTTGCCTTTTTAAATATAGCTACATGAAAATCCATATAGGAAATCCACACAAGACACACTTTTATGCAATTTCTCACTTTTTAATCACACAGCACAGTTCTCTCTCTTGAACGCCTAAATAATTTCTGAATGACTGAATATTTCTTACAAAGCATCATGTACTCATGAAGTCATTCTAAATGCTCCTCCTAACACCTACTTGTTTGCTGCAGCTTCTTTTGCACTTCCCTAGTACCTTTTACAAGCCCTTTTCCCATGTATGTGTAATGACTAGAGTCGAAAGTTTCACACACACACATACACACACAAACTGGAAAGTGGCTTCCAAAAAAGATTATAGAAAAAAAGTGATTATTTACCTGGATTATTATGAATGAGAATAAGCTATAAAATATTTGTATCAATCAAAATGCAACAATGTATTTGTAGGAATCACATCCACATTTGTTAATCTATATAGAAGAAATATTTTAAAGTTTAAGAATAAATTGGTGCACTGCTGTGGATTCCCAAAGAAAATTGGATATAGAACTAATATTTATTTATTAATATATATAAATATATATGAAATATATATAAGTATACATATATTTATATTAGTGAGTATGAGCCATCCTCTCTTCATAATGTTAAGGGTATATAAGTGAATAAAAAGAAAAAAAACACAAAATCTTGTATTTTTCAAATAGTTTATATCCTATTGTAGGAGACAGATATTAATAAATGTGATAAATTCGATTGATATGGCAAGGGCTCTGGATAAGGAGAAACAATAGAACGGAGTGAGGGGGACTGAGAGTGTTGTCAGAAAGGGACTTTGAACCATTTAGTCACTTACGGATAAACCTCTGAGAAGTTGACGTGTGAGCAAAGACTTGAAGGAGCCAGGAGGTAGCTGGAAAGAGCAATTTTTAGAAGAGAAACTAGGCAGTGCAGAGCTCTGTGCCAGGAGCCCCGGTGGGATGTTTGAGAGCAGAAAGGAGGCCAGTGAGCTACCGCACAGCAGAAGAAGATGAGGTCAGAGAGTTTTTTAAAAGGGGGGAAACACACACACACACACACACACACACACACACACACACACACACACACACACAAGACCTTGTAGACCGTTAAAAGGATATTGGCTTTTGCCCTAAATAAAATGAAGAGCCACTGAAGGTTACTGAGCCGGGAAACATGACCCGACATACAGTCGGTAAGGTTGACTCTGTCTGTTGACTGCAGGGCTGGAGGGCAGAAGGAGGGAGACCTGATAGGAACCCTGGCCAGTGAGGGCCACCGTGCTGGCACTCTCCAGCGCATCTGTGCATCCATGTGGTTTGCACGTTTGTAGTCCAGGCCCAGAGCTTTGTGAATGGGTTCTGCAATGTCAGAATGCAGGGCCTATCTGCTGTGTTCTCTCCTTCTTTCTCCACTCCACCCCTTTCAGCTTTTCTTTTCCGTTGCTTTTCCCCTCTTTGCATCCACTTCTAACCGCGTCAGTGTCTTCTTCTCTCCTTCCTCCCAGTTCCTTCCCACAGCTTGTTTCTCTTCTTTCTTTGCCTTTCCAGGCATTTAAAAAGAGATCTGGCAAAGAGCAAGTTTCAGAGCGTCAGTATTCTCTGCTTGCCTTTCTGGCTACTTCTATTTCTTGTTTGTATGGGAATGTCTGAAATTATCTGCTCCCTTTACATGAGAGGATTTACATTTTTTAAAAAACAGTAAGACAGGGCGCCTGGGTGGCTCAGTCGTTAGGCGTCTGCCTTCAGCTCAGGTCATGATCCCAGAGTCCTGGGATCAAGCCCCGCATTGGGCTCCTTGCTCAGTGGGAAGCCTGCTTCTCCCTCTCCCACTCCCCCTGCTTGCGTTCCCGCTCTAGCTGTGTCTCTCTCTGTTAAATAAATAATAAAATCTTTAAAAAAATAAAAAATAAAAACAGTAAGACACATTATATAACTGTTGGTTTGATGCTTTCATAGCTCCATAAGGGCAATAAACCATAACGTATCGATCTTAATACCTCTCCTAATAATTGTGTGTTGACGCACTGTAGTTGCTCATTTAAGTAGATGAACACATGAAACACATATTTTATCTAATTATGCCCATCTTGTTTCAAACAACAAATTAAGGGTTTGTTCTCTACTTAAGATTATCTTGGTACTCTCAACATGGTGATCATTTCATAGATATAAAAGCATGGGGTTACCCTTATTATGTAAAACAAATTGGGAATAATTTAAAGCACATCTACTATAAAGAGATTTGAAGTTTAGGGGGGCAGAGCAAGATGGCGGAGGAGTAGGAGACCTGCATTTCGTCTGGTCTCAGGAATTCAGCTGAATAGGGATCAAACCATTCTGAACACCTACGAACTCAACAGGAGATCGAAGAGGAGAGTAGCAACAATTCTCTGAACAGAGAAGCGACCGCTTACTGGAAGGTAGGACATGCGGAGAAGTGAATCCGAGACGATATTCGGGAGGGTAGACGGCGGGGGAGGGGGCCTCTGTCGGCTGGTTCTGGTAAGTGAGAGAGCCGCGGAGCACAAAATCGGAACTTTTAGAAGTCGGCTCCGCTGAGGGACGTCGCTGCAGTGGCTAAGCGGGGGGTGGAACCCTCATGGGACAGTGTGGTCTCAGGACCCTTGGGGTCACAGAAAGACCAGGGGTGCCTGAGTGCGGCAGAGCTCCCAGGTATCAGAGTGGGGAAGCCAGCTGCAGAGACGGAGCCGAGGCACGGGCTCTCAGCTCGGGGTTGCCATAAACTGTGATCCGTGGCCCAGTCTGGCCACTACTCCTCCAGCAGGGACCCAACAAGCGGCAGAGCCGGAGAGACTCCCCTTCCTCCCTGGGAGGAGCGGCACGGGAGTGCACCACAGGGATCTGCTGGGTTTGGAGACTCCACACGAGGTTGGGTGCCAGAGATACAAACGCTCGGTCACAGGCCAGGTGAGCACGGAGTGCTTTTCTCTGGGGGCGCACATAGGAGCGGGGCCCCGAGTTCTCAGCTCCTCCGGGTGGAGATTGGGAGGCCACCATTTTCACCCTGGTCCTCCAAAGCTGTACCGAGAGCTTGCAGGGAACAAAAGCTCCTGAGAGCAAACCTGAGCAAGTTGCTTAGCTGGGACCGACAAGGGCGGGGCAATTCCGCCTCCGGCAAAGACATTTGGAAACCACGGTAACAGGCCCCTCCCCCAGAAGATCAGGAACAGCCAGCAAGCCAAGACCAAGTTTACCCATCAAGGAGAACGGGAGAACTCCAGCGCTAGGGGAATACTGCACATAGAATTCAAGGCTTTTTTTTACCATGATTCATTAGTTCATCAAAGTTAATTTTTTTAACTGTTCTTTTTTAATTTTTCTTTTTCCCTTTTTCAACCAACATCTTATCCCTTTTTTAAATTTTTTTTTTTTATTTTTCATTTTTAGAGTCATATTCTATCCCTTCATAGTAGTTAACCTTATTTTTGGCATATATATATACATATATATATATATATATAAGTTGTTCTCTCTTTAAAATTTTGAGATACAGTTTCTTCTAACAGATCAAAATATACCCTAAATCACTAGTGTATGGCATTGTTCTAGTCTCCTGACTGATCACATCCTCTCCCTTTTTTCTTTTTTTAATTGTCTTCTTTCTTTTATCAAACTTATTTTATCAATTCCTTTTATAAAATCTTTTATAATTTTCACCTTTACAGTCATCTTCCATCCCTTCATTGTATCAACCCTTATTTTGTACATATATGTCTTTCTTCCTTTAAAATTTTAGGAGGCACTTTTTTCTAACAGACCAAAATACGCCCAAAATCTAGTGTGTGGCACTGATCTATGCACTAGCCTGATCATATTTGATCATATTCTGCTTTTTTTGTATTGTTCTGTTTTTGTTTTTATCTTTTTCTTTCTTTCTTTTTTCTTTCTTTCCCTTTCTTTTCCCCTGGCTTCAGGTCTTTTCTGATTTGTATACAGTATATTTGCTGGGGACGTTGTTAACCTGTTAGCAATTTGTTCTCTCATTCATCTATTCTCCTCTGGACAAAATGACAAGACGAAAAAAATCACCTCAGCAAAGAGAACAAGAGGTGGTACCGTCAGCCAGGGACCTACTCAATACGGACATTAGTACGATGCCGGACCTAGAGTTCAGAATCATGACTTTAAAGATACTAGCTGGGCTTGAAAAAAGCGTGGAAGTTATTAGAGAAACCCTTTCTGGAGAAATAAAAGAACTAAAATCTAAGCAAGTCGAAATCAAAAAGGCTATTCATGAGGTGCAATAAAAAATGGGGACACTAACTGCTAGGACAAATGAGGCAGAAGAGAGACTCAGTGATATAGAAGACCAAATGATGGAAAATAAAGAGGCTGAGAAAAAGAGAGAGAAACAACTACAGGATCACGAGGGCAGAATTCGAGAGATAAGCGATACGATAACATGAAACAACATTAGAATAATTGGGATCCCAGAAGAAGAAGAAAGAGAGAGAGGGGCAGAAGGTATATTGGAGCAAATAATAGCAGAGAACTTCCCTAATGTGAGGAAGGAAACAGGCATCAAAATCCAGGAGGCACAGAGAACCCCTCTCAAAATCAATAATAATAGGTCAACACTCCGACATCTAATAGTAAAACTTATGAGTCTCAGAGACAAAGAGAAAATCCTGAAAGCAGCTCGGGAGAAGAGATATGCAACCTACAATGGTAGAAATATTAGATTGGCAACAGACCTATCCACAGAGACCTGGCAGGCCAGAAAGGACTGGCAAGATATCTTCAGAGGACTAAACGAGAAAAATATGCAGCCAAGAATACTATATCCAGCTAGGCTGTCATTGAAAATAGAAGGAGAGATAAAAACCTTCCAGGACAAACAAAAACTAAAGGAATTTGCAAACACAAAACCAGCCCTCCAAGAAATTTTGAAAGGGGTCCTCTAAGCAAAGAGAGAGCCTAAAAGCAGCATAGACCAGAAAGGAACACAGACAATATACAGTCACAGTCACCTTACAGGCAATACAATGGCACTAAATTCATACCTTTCAATAGTTACCCTGAATGTAAATGGGCTAAATGCCCGAATCAAAAGACACAGGCTATCAGATTGGATTAAAAAACAAGACCCATCAATATGCTGTCTGCAAGAGACTCATTTTAGACCCAAAGACACCCCCAGATTGAAATTGAGGGGGTGGAAAACCATTGACCATGCTAATGGACACCAAAAGAAAGCTGGGGTGGCAATCCTTATATCAGACGAATTAGATTTTAAAACAAAGACTGTAATAAGAGATGAGGAAGGACACTATATCCTACTGAAAGGGTCTATCCAAGAAGATCTAACAATTATAAATATCTATGCCCCGAACATGGGAGCAGCCAATTATATAAGGCAATTAATAACAAAAGCAAAGAAACACATCGGCAACAATACAATAATAGTGGGGGACTTTAACACCCCCTTCACTGAAATGGACAGATCATCTAAGCAAAAGATCAACAAGGAAATAAAGACTTTAAATGACACACTGGACCAAATGGACTTCACAGATATATTCAGAACATTCCATCCCAAAGCAACGGAATAGACATTCTTCTCTAGTGCCCATGGAACATTCTCCAGAATTGATCACATCCTAGGTCACAAATCAGGTCTCAACCAGTACCAAAAGATTGGGATCATTCCCTGCATATTTTCAGACCACAACGCTTTGAAACTAGAACTCAATCACAAGAGGAAATTCGGAAAGAACTCAAATACATGGAGGCTAAAGAGCATTCTACTAAAGAATGAATGGGTCAACCAGAAAATTAAAGAAGAATTTAAAAAATTCATGGAAACCAATGAAAATGAAAACACAACTGTTCAAAATCTTTGGGATACAGCAAAGGCAGTCCTGAGAGGAAAGTATATAGCAATACAAGCCTTTCTCAAGAAACAAGAAAGGTCTCAAATACACAACCTAACCCTACACCTAAAGGAGCTGGAGGAAGAACAGCAAATAAAGCCTAAACCCAGCAGGAGAAGAGAAATGATAAAGATCAGAGCAGAAATCAATGAACTAGAAACCAAAGAACAGTAAAACAGATCAATGAAACTAGGAGCTGGTTCTTTGAAAGAATTAACAAGATTGATAAACCCCTGGCCAGACATCAAAAAGAAAAGAGAAATGACCCAAATCAACAAAATCATGAAGGAAAGAGGAGAGATCACAACCAACACCAAAGAAATACAAACAATTATAAGAACATATTATGAGAAACTCTATGCCAGCAAATTAGATAACCTGGAAGAAATGGGTGCATTCCTAGAGATGTATCAACTACCAAAATTGAACCAGGAAGATAATAGAAAACCTGAACATACCTATAGCTACTAAGGAAATTTAAGCAGTCTTCAAAAATCTCCCAAGAAACAAAAGCCCAGGGCCAGATGGCTTCCCAGGGGAATTCTATCAGACATTTAAAGAAGAATTAATACCTATTCTCCTGAAACTGTTCCAAAAAATGGAAATGGAAGATAAACTTCCAAACTTAATTTATGAGGCAGCATTACCTTGATCCCAAAACCAGACAAAGACCCCATCAAAAAGGAGAATTACAGACCAATATCCTTGATGAACATGGATGCAAAAATTCTCACCAAAATACTAGCCAATAGGATCCAACAGTACATTAAAAGGATTATTCACCACGACCAAGTGGGATTTATCCCTGGGCTGCAAGGCTGGTTCAACATCCGCAAATAAATCAACGTGATACAACATATTAACAAAAGAAAGAACAAGAATCATATGATCCTCTCAATAGATGTAGAAAAAGCATTTGACAAACTACAGCATCCTTTCTTGATCAAAACTCTTCAGAGTATAGGGATAGAGGGTACATACTTCAATATCATAAAAGCCATCTATGAAAAACCTACAGCGAATATCATTCTCAATGGGGAAAAGCTGAGAGCCTTTCCCCTAAGGTCAGAAACGCAGCATGGATGTCCACTATCACCACTGCTATTGAACATAGTATTAGAGTCCTAGCCACAGCAATCAGACAACAAAAAGAAATCAAATCATCCAAATCGGCAAAGAGGAAGTCAAACTCTCACTCTTCGTAGATGATATGATACTGTATGTGGAAAACCCAAAAGACTCCACCCCAAAACTGCTGGAACTCATACAGGAATTCAGTAAAGTAGCAGGATATAAAATCAATGCACAGGAATCAGTGGCATTCCTATACACCAAAAACAAGACAGAAGAGAGACTAATCAAGGAGTCGATCCGATTTACAATTGCACCCAAAACCATAAGATACCTAGGCATAAATTTAACCAAAGATGCAAAGGATCTGTAATCAGAAAACTATAAAATACTCATGAAAGAAATTGAAGAAGACACAAAGAAATGGAAAAACGTTCCATGCTCATGGATTGGGAGAACCAACATTGTGAAGATGTCAATGCTACCTAGAGCCATCTATACATTCAATGCAATCCCCATCAAAATACCATCCACTTTTTTCAAAGAAATGGAACAAATAATCCTAAACTTTGTATGGAACCAGAAGAGACCCCTAATAGCCAGAGGAATCTTGAAAAAGAAAAGCAAAGCTGGCGGCATCACAATTCCGGACTTCCAGTTCTATTACAAAGCTGTCATCATCAAGACCGTATGGTACTGGCACAAAAACAGACACATAGATCAATGGAACAGAATAGAGAGCCCAGAAATGGACCCTCAACTCTATGGTCAACTTATCTTTGACAAAGCAGGAAAGAATGTCCAATGGAAAAAAGACAGTCTCTTCAACAAATGGTGTTGGGAGAATTGGACAGCCACATGCAGAAGAATGAAACTGGACCATTTCCTTACACCACACACAAAAATAGACTCCAAATGGTTGAAAGATCTAAAGGTGAGACAGGAGTCCATCAAAATCCTAACGGAGAACACAGGCAGCAACTTCTTCGACCTCAGCTGCAGCAACTTCTTCCTAGAAACATCGCCAAAGGCAAGGGAAGCAAGGGCAAAAATGAACTATTGGGATTTCATTAAGATAAAAAGCTTTTGCACAGCCAAAGAAACAGTCCACAAAACCAAAAGACAACCGACAGAATGGGAGATAATATTTGCAAATGACATATCAGATAAAGGGCTAGTATCCAAAATCTATAAAGAACTTATCAAACTCAACACCCAATGAACAAATAATCCAATCAAGAAATGGGCAGAAGACATGAACAGACATTTTTCCAAAGAATAGATACATGAAAAAGTGCTCAACATCGCTCAGCATCAGGGAAATCCAAATCAAAACCTCAATGAGATACCACCCCACACCAGTCAGAATGGCTAAAATTAACAAGTCAGGAAACGACAGATGTTGGCGGGGATGCGGAGAAAGGGGAACCCTCCTACACTGTTGGTGGGAGTGCAAGCTGGTGCAACTACTCTGGAAAACAGTATGGAGGTTCCTCAAACAGTTGAAAATAGAGCTACCATAGGATCCAGCATTGCACTACTGGGTATTCACCACAAAATACAAATGTAGGGATCCGAAGGGGTACGTGCACCCCAATGTTTATAGCAGCAATGTCCACAATAGCCAAACTGTGGAAAGAGCCAAGATGTCCATCGACAGATGAATGGATAAAGAAGAAGTGGTATATATACACAATGGAATATTATGCAGCCATCAAAAGGAATGAGTTCTTGCCATTTGCAATGATGTGGATGGAACTGGAGGGTGTTATGCTGAGTGAAATAAGTCAATCAGAGAAAGACATGTATCATATGACCTCACTGATATGAGGAATTCTTAATCTCAGGAAACAAACTGAGTGTTGCTGGAGTGGTCGGGGGTGGGAGGGATGGGGTGGCTGTGTGATAGACATTGGGTAGGGTATGTGCTATGGTGAGCACTGTGAATTGTGCAAGACTGTTGAATCACAGATCTGTACTTCTGAAACAAATAATGCAACCTATGAGCTCCAAAGCCAAGATTATATTCGTTTTTAACCAAAGGCTAGGACAGTATAGAATAACTGTTTTTGATATTTTTATAACGAGAAATGAATCACTAGCAAACACAAGTAAGATAAAAACAATTCCCTGACTCCTAAAAATACATATGTGGAAGCAGAAATAATAAACTAGCTAGAGTTTAAAAACTCAAGTCATTGTCCGCCCATTAATTTGCTCTGACTCTCTTCTTGAGGAATGGGGCTACCTTCTTTCTTGCATTAGTGCACATAAGAAATTCAGCTATTGGGGCGCCTGGGTGGCTCAGTTGTTTAAGTGACTGCCTTTGGCTCAGGTCATGATCCTGGAGTCCCGTGATTGAGTCTCGCGTCGGGCTCCCTGCTCAGTGGGGAGTCTGCTTCTCCCTCTGACCTTCCCCTCTCTCGTGCTCTCTCTCTCTCTTTCTCACTCTCTGTCTCTCAAATAAATAAATAAATAAAATCTTAAAAAAATTGAGCTATTAACAGGTCAATCATCATTGGACAAAGTCCATCATGGTAATCTCAATCCCCATGGCCATCTGTAACTAGCTGTATTTAGTAGCCATGAATCCTAGGTAATGCCAATGTTACATAACTGGAATTTCCTGGGTGTGGCATTTGGCAAAGCTCTTGCTTCCCTGATAAAAAGAGACAGACTTGTCCGTCATGGTCCTTTGATTTCACTCTCCCTACTTTTCCTGCTTGGAATCCGAGGTGATACCTAAAAGTAGCCATCATCTTGTGGCACAAGGCAATGTGCTAAGTGAGGGCTTATGGAGACTGCATCTCTGATGAAGTCATTAATCAGCTTCATCTGGGCTTCTTGTCCTGCAAGTGAAATAAACTTACGGAAACTCATTATTTAAGATTTTCCCATTATTTGCAGCTAAATGAAATGATACAACTCTCTTGCTGGTTAGTTCTTATAGTTTGTAGCTTCTGGTACTCTATTTTCCTTGTCTATAATAATAGGGTGTTTTCACTTTGCAAAAAATGCAAAGGATGCATCTTCCAAAGAGTATGATGTCCTTTATTAAAAAAAAAAAAAAAAAAAGGTCCTATCTCCATTCTTTTTACTAAGGTGAGAAGAAAGCTACAGGACCCATATTTCCAAGTTCAGCCAAAATAGTTGGCTCTTCCTTCTGTTTTTAACAAATGTAATACTAGAAAACATTCAGATGATACCTGTCTCCTATTTGCTGCCAAATGGTCCTTTGGTAAACACAAGTATCTTGGACCTTGGAGATGGTGTGCCTCATTTGGAGTTGGGAAGGGCACAGAGAGGTGAAGCTCAGCCATGGCTGTGTCTCTGGAGGACAAATCACTACAAATGGGCCCAGTATAATTTGCTTAATACAGTGATTCCCATAGGGAAACTATGATAAGGCAAGACAGGAATTAAGAGCCCATAGAGTAGGATTTGATGGAAGATACCTACACTGCAATCCTTTTATGACTTGGACCCTTTCAGTTCCTTATTTTTGGTCCTTCCTCTCTCATCAGGTCCACTGAGGTGACATTTTGCTTTTGTTTCAAGTAGGCCTTAGCTACTCTTGTACCTTAGGTGATAAATTGCTTTGTGCATGTGCTTCACATTCCTGAAGTACTTCTGTCTTAGCTTTTCTCTCTAAATAAGCAGAGTCCAGTCTCTTGACATGTAACTCTTGCAGTTTGGTGAAAGGGGAAAAAAAAAAGAAATGAACATGATTTCTAATTTTTCTGGTTTCTGATTGATATTAAATTGTGGGGTTTTTTTTGTCATTATATTTTACTTTTTGTGTCAAAGAAAGTTTCATCCAGGTAAAAAAAGAAAGTCAGGTCCTAGAAGGAGTTTTAACAAAAAATTATTCAGCTCAAAGTTATTTCTCCCTACTAAGGCATCCTGTGCTATCTGGAAGTTTAGAATGATTATAACATGAATGGCAACATGAGTGAGAACCTTAACCTTCCCATTTTATTAGGGACAGGTTAATCTGTACTGTATAAAGTCAGCATCTCCAACCACCATCCTGCTCACCTTGGAAATAGGAACTATATCAAGAAATTGACCTTTTTTATATTAGTTAAATTTTAACTATCATGCTTTGATATATAACCATGCTCTGCTATAGTTAAGAAGATGAACACTGAAAACAGGAGGTGGTCTTTGCCTCGTATTTTGGGGCCTAATACAAGTTTTATACCAAATTCCTTTATACTCCCTAAAGATTGTGGTTTTAAAAGGAGTGTAATAAGTTTTTTGAGGGAACGTCAGTCATCGTACACTTTACTGTTTTAAATTTGTAGAGTGTCTCATTTTATGTTCTGGGTTTATAGAACTGAATAATGTATGAGGTGTCAGAGCCCTTTGAGATCAGCTAGTCTAACCCCCTGAGTACCCAGATGAGAATATTGAGACATCAAGACCCACATTACCAATTTTGGTGTCATGATGCCCTCTATCAAATGGAAAACAATGTCAAGCACCAGCCCTCCTCACCATACTTACTATAAATCACTGATATGGGAGTAAACTTGACAAAAGCCTCTGAATTACTGAATTAGAGAATGATATATAGAAGGCCCCTTGGATTTTTAAAGTCGCACAGATTTACATCCTCTATATAAAAATAGCAAAATATATAAAGAAAATATTTTTAAAATATTTCTAATCCCAAATCCCTAAAATCACACGCATACATTCAATACCTGAAAATAACATACAGTACATGGTATATAGTTAAAGCAACCTGCATTTGATAGTATTATTAACCATCAATTACTTACATGTAACGTTTATTTATGTAGATAATTTTTCAAAAGGAGATATTTCTGCTTATTTTGTTAGAGATTCTCTTCCTTAATTACAGATAGTTTAGTATATTATCTATCCTTAATATATTATCCAACCTGGCTTTTATATGTGTTGCCTGAAAACGTAGCAGTCAAGTCGTTGAATACATGACCTGAGGTTAAAATGCTTAGTATATGGAAGAGTAAAGTGCGTGTGTGTATGTGTGTGTGTGTGTGTGTGTGTGTGTGTGTGTGTTTTGAGGCTTTAGGTCTTTAAAAAAAAAAAGCTCACAAATTGTGTTTTATAGTATAAGAGCTAAAAAGTCCTATTAGTGACACTTAAGTTTTTATATAGTAGCTTGCCAGTGATCATTAAGTGAATAAAGCATCCATCAGTGGTATGGAAATCAACCCTGTTCATAAATCATCCTGCTCAATCTGTTACCAGAGGTGAGCTAAATGAACATTTTAGGAACATCTATAAAAGTTTAAGACCAGGAACATGAATGATTTTCTCTATCTATTTAGTAGTCAGTACTGATAGAAATCTTACAAGAAAAATTTTGTCAATTTCTTCATCTTGCATAGGATTTGATCTAAACAAGTACATTTCTTCTTGCAAATGCCCCAACTTTAATACAGAGTAATTTTGTTTCCATAAACTTTAGACTACTTTTTATGAGTGAGAAAAGTGTTCATTTGTGGAGTAAATGGCACACGCCTGTCTCTGTGCTTGGGTTACTTTTCCTTATTCATGACTTCTACTCTACTCCTACCCCCATGCTGAGCACCCTGGTGCCCTCATACACTTTTGATTTGTGTAGAAGGCCTCAATCAGGTCCCCAGAAATTTCTGTTTTCTTCCAACCCAGAACATACTTTGTAGGATTTTAAAATTAAGCTCCTCATGATTGTCTAGTCTGGATGGTACACAGGTCTAACTTCGCAGACTATGAGAGAAAGCCCCTCTGACAGTGAGCTAGGTAGGCTTACACTTCCTACTGAGAAGTTACAAGTCTCCATTTTGTTTTGCTAGACTTTCCCGTTACAAAACGTCTGGGTTTCCTTTTTTTTTTTAATTTTTTATTGTTATGTTAATCACCATATATTACATCATTAGTTTTTGATGTAGTGTTCCATGATTCATTGTTTGTTCATAACACCCAGTGCTCCATGCAGAACGTGCCCTCCTCAATACCCATCACCAGGCTAACCCATCCCCCTACACTCCTCCCCTCTAGAACCCTCAGTTTGTTTTTCAGAGTCCATCATCTCTCATGGTTCGTCTCCCCCTCTGACTTACTGCCCTTCATCCTTCCTTTCCTGTTATCTTCTTCTTTTTCTTTTTTCTTAAAATATGTTGCATTATTTGTTTCAGAAGTACAGATCTGTGATTCAACAGTCTGTGATTCAACAGTCTTGCACAATTCACAGCGCTCACCATAGCACATACCCTACCCACTGTCTATCACCCAGCCACCCCATCCCTCCCACCCCCGACCACTCCAGCAACCCTCAGTTTGTTTCCTGAGATTAAGAATTCCTCATATCAGTGAGGTCATATGATACATGTCTTTCTCTGATTGACTTATTTCACTAAGCATAACACCCTCCAGTTCCATCCACGTCGCTGCTCTATTTTAAAGACATTCTGAATAGAAACTTGACTAGTCCCAACCATTCTTAGATCATTTGCTTAAACTTTCAGAAATGATATAATTTATTTTCATTTATTTTCACCAAGTAATCAAAACTTTTTTTTTCTTTTTTACATTTCTCTTCTCCCATTTCCCATATTCTGTACCTTTTCCTCCCCCAACAAAATCCCTCATGATCTTCACCTTTTCTGTCCACCAGGTTTCAGAAGGAAGGATGGGATATCTTGTCACCAATTCTTAGAGAGTAGAAATCACTGGGTCAGCAAAGTCCCTTCCAATTAACACTCCAAATTACGTTTGTGAGGTGTGAGCTTCAGTGCTATGTTCTCTGCTGTCAGACCTAGGAAAAATATTCCATCAAAAATAGCCTCAGAGATTCACATGACCTTGGTATCATTGAAGATGTAAATGCTTTTTAAAGTGTTTAGAAAGAAATGAAAAAATGCTTCTCTGACTAGAGCTGAAACCAGTAAATCATGATTTTATTTTATTTCACTCCCCTGTTGTGATTTTTTATTTAAATCTTGGGGTAGGAGGGAGGAAATAGCCCATTCCCAGTACAAGCAAGAAATGACAACTGTGAAAGACAGACAGACAGAAATACTCAAGCATGAGTCACCTCCATTTTATGAGAGTAGTTTGGAATCCCAATTTAAAAGTGAAATGTTTTCCTCACAAATTGGCAAAATGTTTTATGGAGTAATGAAGGGGAGTAGAATATCTTGTAGCTGTTGGATTAAATTACATTACTCTGCTGCTTTATTGCTTTGAGAAAGTATTAGCCAGCTTTCTTCTGCATGTCCTTGAAAAGCAAGCATTTTTTTCTTACTATTGGGGAAAAAAAAATTAGAGAAGGTTGTGGGTACAAACATAGAAGAATTAAAAAAAACAATATGCATGCATTTATTTAAATCTTACATATCTGCATATATTTGTAACACGTCAACAGGTCATCAGTGGACCTGCATGTGATTTTCTATGTGTTTCACTCTCGTGCCCCTCTGTGCCTTTACAAATGCTATTTTCTTTCTGATATTGCCTCTTTTCCTTTTATACCCTGTGTGTTCTTTCTCTTTCTTCGAGACTGCACTCAAGTATTTTAACATCTGTGAAAGCCTTCCGTGCCTCCCTTCAATAAATATCCTGCACATCCATTTCCTGGACTTCCATAGATTCTTAGATAAATCTCTATCAAAGATTGTTTACTGCCTACTCTAGTACTGTTTAATGTAGTCATCTCCCCACACTGACACCATGCTCCACAGGCCAGACTATATTTTAGTTTCCTTTATGTGTTCATATTTCTAGCACATAGTACACATTTAATAAATACTTTATTGGATGTCTACATAGAGACATAAAATTCAGTTGTATTATGTGATCTTTTATATGCAAGTATGTGTGTGTGTATATATATATATACATATAAAAGGCAGTAGAAAGAAGATGCTAAGATAAAGATATGAAAATACAAAAGATAACTAGAGATATGGAAGGACAAAAACAATATATATGAATAATCTTAGGTACATTATTGTTGCTTAACTGTAGCTTGTTAAAATCTATCACAACTCAGAGCAGAATGCTGTATGCAGAAACATTGCAGCATCAGGTTCATATTCTGTTTCTTAGAAACTTAAATTTCTTGACATCAAATCAAGGAACTAAATACTTGGTTTTCCCACTCAAACATACATTTTTTTCAAGTGCCTGTGCTACAATTTGTTATACTATCTATTCATTAACTTATCTGAGATAAAAACACATGTGTCTAACAATCTCCTTAGTAATCACATCAGTAGATAGTATGACAAAGAAGAAGCCTACTCAGTTACAACTGATTCACAGTTTTCCCCCTTAAATTCCACCTACTCTGTAGCTCACTGTTAATTTTATATTTGGTTGTATGCTCTGCTCTCTCAAGATGGCTTTATCCTGTTTCCTCTGATGTTAACAGTTATCAGGGCTCTTCATCTATCCCATAAGGTGCGCACACCTTGTATAGAATCCATACTACAAAGTTAATATGCAATATGTCATATGTCATTCTGAACCAGGGAAAATACCATTGTCCTTTGTTCCCATGTAGCACCTAGGCCATTTATATTAGTTGAATAATTGTCATTGTTTTTTTTCTACCTTTGCTCAAATGATTGTGAGGCAGAATATTTTAATGGAGATAGATATTTATCAATTCTAATGATTGTTCTCATCATGTCTTGATTGTAAGTCTAATTCTTTAGGATAGTTGTTTTCAGCTATTCTCTCCTATGATCTTTTTTCTGCTCATTCAGAGAATGTAGATGGAGCACCTCACCTGGCATGGGCAGCATGCGGGGATCTAAAGAAATCAATATAGGAGTGCTGTCCCTACACACCCAAGAGAGTTCTCTCCTGAGGGTCACAGGTTCACAGGCAAACAATTACGCATAAAAAGTATGATATTACCTAGGAGAGAATATCGGTGAAGACTTCCTAGAGGAATTGGTTATTTCATTATCATGGTGTTTTTACTTACAGAGCATTTTGTATCTATTAGATGATGTTCTTTCTAGTAGTGTTACCATTCATATTGTGAAGTACAAAAGCTAGTGAAAGAATGAGGAAAAGCTGAAAACTATACCATTAAAATCAGACGCTCTTTCATGTATTTAGTTTCTGACTTTATTATTTAAATGACTTCCAGGTAAATTCTAAGAGTTTTAGATAAATGGTTGAAAATTTGGAAAACTACTTTTAGAACACTGATGAAACTATTGTACTGACAGCTATTGGTACAGTTATAAGCCATCTAATAAATGTATATGTACATGTATATGCCCTTACACAGGAACATTTATGCAAAGTGTTATTGATTAGTATATAGAAAATGAAATCAACATGTGCTTAGGTAGATATATTGGCACTGGGACGCATTTTTTTTTTCAAGACCAAAGGGTAAAAGAGAAAACAAAGAATAGTATGAGCACATGTGCATATGCACACATAGAGGTCAATACCTAGAAACTTTTTATTTCTAGCCCTGGCCATGTATGAGTTTTGTTACTGATTTATAGAAATCATATTCCAATGCTGAAATGCTCTGAACTTCCTTGGCCTAAATTAGTTACTGTCTGATAATAATTTAATCATACCATGGGTTATCTGTGCAGTTTAATTTTGCCTCATATTGTTGATTAAAATCAATGTTAAAGAGATCTAAGGCCAAGGAAAATCTCTTACTGATGTTCTTTCCCAATATTTAAGAGAAGTGGATAGCAAGCTAAAACAATATAGAAAGATTACTAAAATATACAAGTCATATGGTCTCAGAAAGAGTCAAATTTTCAGGATATATTGAGTGTGTTCTACAAGATACCTGTGTTCTATTCATAAATGTGATGATGATGTGGGACTCGATCCCAGGACTCCAGCATCATGCCCTGAGCTGAAGGCAGTCGCTCAACCAACTGAGCCACCCAGGCGCCCTCTTTCAAACTAGTTTTAACAGTTTAGTTTTAACTTGAACTGGTTTCTTACTGGCTAAAGAGTTAAATAAAATCTTTGAAATATATTCAATTTGTGTTTTGATAAGAGTCATTATTTACCTTTTAAAAATATATATGACCACAAACAGTTAATATTTAAGATCTGTTATGAAATATATACATTTCTTCAACCTTCAACAAATTATGAACAGCTACTATGTACCACAAACTTTTAAAATTTTATGCTTTCATGGTGCTTATTTTCTAATGAGAGAGACAGACAATAAAATGTGAATATATAATATATTTTCATTTAGTAATAAGTTCAGTGAGGGAAAGTAAAGGAGGGCATAAGAAGATAGCAAGTGTCAGTAAATATTATGAAAGACTTTGGAGTGAAAAAAAAAAGACTACGAAGAGTGCTATCTGGTGTATTCTTCCAAGTAATCTCTTCCTTTCATTGCCTTTTGGCTAATTTACAACTCTAAAAGGTAGAAAACTGATAATGATAAAAATTGCATTCATAAAAATGCAAATAAATTGTATGTGGCAGAATGCTATTGATCACTGCCCTGTGGATACACTGGTTTGGCATCTATTTATAAATTTATTTCAGAATTCCTTATTGCATATATTATGTATGATTATTTAAATTTTCCTTTGAACTACTTATAACATTTTGCTGGTTCCTCCCCTAATTAATGAATTAAATGTAATTTTGACATGATATTATATGTTATATTTTCAGGAAAGTTTTGATTTTACCTTTTTTTTTTTTTTTTTAAGGGTAATGGAGAGAGGAAGCCATGGTTTGAGGATATAGCTGAGCAAAGGTTTGCAAGAAATGGGTGTGGACTATGAATATCTAGGGAAAGAACATTTAAGGAAGAAGGGAAAAAGTAGAGAGACTCTAAAGTGGAAAAAATTAGTTTTGTTTGAGGAGGCATCAAGAAAGAGTCAGTTGGATGAGATGTAAGCCATAAAAAACAGAGGTAGGAGGTGGCTTGAGAGAGCTGAGCAGCGGGGAGGCCAAGTCAGCCATTGGATGCCCACATAAAGAATTGACATTTTCTACCTGCGATAGGATGGACCAAGAAAGAATTAGATTTTACTTGCCTTTGAAAAAGATCACTGAGGATGCTGTGCTGGAAATAAATTTCAGATAAGAATAATGGAAGAAAAAAGCCCCCTAGGGAGACTATGTTTGTATTTGCAAGAATCCTGGTTGTGTCTTAGAGTAGGGTGGTAACAAATGGAAAGAGGTGTTCTGATTTATGGTACCTTTTGAAAGAAGAGACAACAGTGTTAAAAAAATTGGATGTGGTATGAGAGGGAAAGAACAAAATGTGAGTGTTTCCTAAATGTCTACACTGAGTCACTAGGTGAATGATGGTGATCTTTATTGATTAAGAGAAGACCTATGAGGGAAAAAAAAAAAAAAGTTGGAAGGTGACTTCAAGAGCTGTTCTGGCTCTGTTCAGCTTGGTATATGTGTTAGACTTCTAAGGATAGATGATGGGTAAGTAAATAGACACCTGGGTCTGGAGCCCTGGACAATGACACCCAGGTTAGAGAGGGAAAAAATGTGGTAATCGATAGCATATACAAGAAGCGTAATGCCACGGAAATGAAAGAGCTGACTCAGGGAGTGAATATAGACAGCAAGAGAAAAGGGCAAAAGATCCTGAGAAGGAGCTGACAGTATAGAAGGAGGACAGACAGGAGCATGTAGTGTCCAGACTGCTGAGTGAAGGGGGAGGAAATCAATTGTGTTGTCATTGCTGAGAGGTCCAAACACATTAGCAAGATGAAAATTCTTGGCTGCAATAGCAAGAGCTCTCTCTCCTGCTTCTCAGTAGTTAGTGTTATTGGGATGAAAGTATAATGTGACTGACTATTGAAAGCAATTGGGTAGGTCAATAGACAACACTTTCAGTGAGTTCTGCTACAAAGGGAACCAGATAAAGAGAGGAGCTGGGTCGGGGGGTGAGAATTAAGAGTGTTTTTCTCCCTTAGATGAGAAATATTGCAGCATGTTTATATGATGACAAGAATAGTCACCGTGGACACACTGATGCTACAGAAGGGATGGGAAGATAACTGAATGATAAACTGGAGAGATGGGAGTGGTGGTGGTTTGAGTGGGTGTTTAAAACTGAGATTGTATGAACAACAGTGCTGTCTCCTGTGGGAGCAGGTGGCTGATGAAAGGTGGAGGTAAATATCATTAAAAGTGGTCAACCGAAGGAACTGAATAACCAAAGTGTTGGATGGATGATAGAGTTGAAATTATTTGCCTTTAAAATCACAATCAAAATAGTGCTGGAGAGAGAAATATTGAACTGGGGGTGCCTGGGTGGCTCAGTTGGTTAAACATCTGCCTTCTGCTCAGGTCATGGTCTCAGGGTCTTGGGATCAAGCTCCACGTCCAGCTCACTGCTCAGTGGGGAGCCTGCTTTTCCCTCTCCCTCTGTGCTCACATGCTCTCTCTCTCTCTCAAATAAATAAATAAAATCTTTTTTTAAAAAAGTAAACTGTATAGAGGGGGGGATGATTTGCTGATTACTAGATACCCACAAAAGCGTTCAGCATCTCAGTGGTATAGTGTGCAGTTATGTCTTTTAGGAAGGAAATGGCATTTTGAAGAATAAGGAAGACACCTACTTCACCCCAGTCTCCTTGGTAAGAGAAATGTTGGAATAATCCCCACTGGAGGTATTTGCAGCTAGGTTTCAGAAGGAACAAAAGGGAGCATGCAGAGTTTGGGGATAGTGTACAGTTCATGGACGATGGCTCACATACATTCCAGAGGGCATAGCAGAAGGGTTTGAAAAATGCAGAGGGCGGAGTCCCACATGTATTTAGTTTAGTGGCTGGTGGCATAGGAATAAAGACCTGTTTGCTGAAGGACAGTTACTTGTAGAGTGAACATATGCCTGCTTCCATTTGTCCTTGTTGGTCCAATTTAATTCTTAATATTGTTTCCTCAACTTTCCAAAGTGGCCTTATTTGGAAGACAAAGTTCAAGATCACTCTACTTACAAATGAGTTAGGTAAATAGGAATAAAGACCTAATGGGATTTGTGCTGTATATATATATATGTGGTAGTTTTAGTGTTTCAGTTTTAGTTTCAGTTTTAGTGTTACATGAGACAACAGTACTGGTGATCTGTAGTCCTAAGAACTTCAACACCCTTGCACACAGTAAACATTTTAATATTACTTATTCTTAAATAACTAAAACTAAAACCACTATGTGGTAACATGGACTGATTTAGGGAAAAATACACAGCCAGCTAGCTAAGGCCAAATAATCCCAGACCTACTGATTTTTTAAATGCTTTTGGACCAACGGTATCACATCATACCTTGGGGTCTCACATTCCTGCCTTCCCAGTGTGAGACCTATCACATGCAGACCACTTTTTCCCTGTGTTCTGGACACAGCTACGGAAGCTGTTAGACAGTTCCCAGCTTCCTAATTCACTAACTCTGAATCAGTAGTTCTGAGTGATGTTTCCTGAACACCCAGGCTGTTTAAGATCAGTCTTTTTGGCAGGTCACACCTTTCCCCTTAGGCAAAAAATGAAATGTCCTCCACTTTTGGGCTCTCTTTCTCATCTCATGTGGCAGGGGGCTCTGTGGCGATCTGTGGCTTTTTACACAAGTCCTGGTAGAATTCTGACTCCAAGAAACGGGGATAAGAGTTGTTCTCCATCAAGCTGTAGACCCTTTTCTGGGCAGTTGTAAAGCAGCTGCTTGTAACTTCTTGTATATTTTGGGCAATCAGAGTTTTGGTTTGAAAGTCTATGTTTATCTCTTTTGGAGCTTCTTTTTCTATGAAATCAGTATATATATTCCTTGCTTTGGAGGACAGTTTTTGGGGTGACTTGGTTTTTTTGAAGTCTTCACAGGTCAGCCAGAATTCAATATTTTCTTCACAAAACTCAGATTTTAAAAAAGCCCTGAATGCAGCAAGACCATATTTACTGGCTAGCAGCTCATCAAGTGCTTCTGACCACAGTTGTGCTTCCTCAGGAAGGCTTGATGAAGGTTTGCTGTTTGCTTTTCTTGACATTTTTGGGCTTCCCAGGAGAGGATGAATTTTGCAAGAAGTAGCTCGAACAGGTCTTCCAATCTTTTAATAGGGTACGCTTCATTTTTTCCCGCTTCTCCTCGCTCTTGGGACTGGCCAAATAAGTGGTAATCAGCTCTAATTAATAGATTTCTTTTTATAATTGGTCCTGTAAGTAGTTGGTTTGCAGTGATCAAGCAGGCAGTGCCAACACCAGGGAAGAGGCGGTCCCAGCAAAAGCACATGGAGTACTGGGGTGTCTCATGTGCTGCAATAGATAATATGGGCAGATTTGGTGGGAGCATATGAGGTAGTATTACTAGGATTTAGTGAAAAGTGGACAATTAAATTAATATTAGCTTTTAAAATGATTTGTCTGTTAGATTCATTTTCAGGAAGTGTTTTCTTATTTATTCTACTTTATAAATGCTGATTATAATGGTTTGAGCAGTATCTCCCCAAACTCATGTCTACCTACAACCTTAGAATGTGGTTTTATTTGGACATTCAATCCTTACATATGCGCTTTGTTAAGAAGAGGTCTTACTGGATTTGATGGGCCCTAAACCTACCACAGGGTCTTTGTAAGAGAAACCGGCGGGGGGCGGGGGGGGGGGCGGGGATTCAGAGACAGAGACATATAGAAAAGAAAGCCATGTAAAGACATAAAGAGAGAAGAAAGCCATGTGAAGACAGAGGCAGAGATTTAGCTTGATGTTAGAAGCCAAGGAATGTAGGAATATCTGGGAGCTGCCAGAAGCCAGGAAAAGGCAAGTAAATATTTTTCCCTAGAGCCTTCAGAGGGAACATGGCCTTAGAGATGCCTTGATTTCGTACTTCCAGTCTCCAGAATTGTGAGAGAACAAATTTCTGTTGTTTGAAACCACCCAGTTTATGGTAATTTGTTATGACAGCCCTAGGAAACTAGCACAGAGACCAAGAACTATTTTTTAAAACCGGATTATTTGCATTTATATCCCTTTTTAGACATCCTTTTTGTTTCAAGGAGAAAGATAATGATCTTATTTTCATATCTTTAAAGAAATTGCCAAACTATTATTGTGAATGTCGTTTCCTTATCATTTTGCTTTTCTTCAGGAAAAATGATGTAGGCTACAAACATGGCATATGGCTAGGTGAATTCAATATATTAATTAGGTTTCTTTCAGAGGCATATTTAAAAGTAAAGAAACTAGGAGTGCCTGGGTGGCTCAGTTGGTTAAAGTGTCTGCCTTCAGCTCAGGCCCTGATCCCAGGGTCCTGGGATCGAGCCCTGTGTTGGGCTCGCTGCTTGCAGGGAGCCTGCTTCTCCCTCTCCTCCCTGATCTTGCTCTCTCTTGTTACCTCACTCTCTTAAATAAATAAATAAAATATTTAAAAGAAAACAGTAAAGAGACTTATAGTCATTAATTCTTATAGAATAGACACTACTGTGGAATTTTAGGTAAACTAAAAGCTAAATACTATAGAATAGTAATATTTTGTTACTCCACACATTAAACAGAATTATAGTATTATAAGCCAGTAAGTTTTGAAGCTCTAGTCCTAAATTAAAAGCTATTCCTTGACAGGAATAAGTGAGGATAACAGAGAGGCTTCCTTTAATTATAAGAATATTTGCTTCTAAAAATCATATCATACTCACTTATCAGGGGGTTGAGTTCTTGGGGCTATAATCAAGTACATTCAAGAGCTAAGGCAATTTAGTATGCTACGTGTCAGTCAAATCAGGAGAAAACACAGAAATTTAAAATATGCCAATGCTAGAGGTGACATAATGTAGTTGTCAAGAAAAATTAGATTCCTGATGTGTTTCAGTCCCTTTAGCATGCAACCACATGTGTCTGAATTCAAAGGATATGACAAATTACTGAGGGTGGTAAGATTAAGCAAAATGGAGAAATAATTAATGATATATGAAATGTCAGGAAAGTCACCTTGCTAAAGTACCAGCAAGTTGGGGGTTAGCTTCAAAAGTATAAGAGAGGAAACGTACCTCTACAGGGCATTCCAGTGCTTCCTTGGGTAGCAATGACTTATTGATAGGGTGTTATTAATAGGACATGGTGTGAAAATAATTCTTAGAATGTAACTAATATAACTACATTTTTTTTGGTCCCTTAACTCTATTCTGAGCTTTCTAATGTGCAGCCATGAATAGAAAACAAAAAATCTGATGGTTAAAATTGTGATTTCTTGTTAGGTAGTAAATTTCTATAGCCTGGCAAATTTATTTATGGGAATATATATTTTATAAACTGGCATATTCCTTTAAAAATTATAATTAAATTTACAACAATTATAAATAAAATTGAATAGACTCGATTCAACAATTACGAATGACCAACAAACTACAACTCATTTTGGATTGTAACAAACCCAAAATAAATATTACCCAATAATTCTATTGAAAATGTATTGGATAGTAAACCATGCGGCACAGTTAGAGGAAGAAGTGATGAAGGGAACAGGGGAACAATGGCGAAATTGAGAACTAATAAGATTCATCATATGCTCTGTATTCTCCAATTTTTTCTCCTCTAACACTCAATTAACTGGTATTTTAAGGAAGTTTTCTCACACTCTTAAGAAAAACACCGCCATATTTTTGTGTCTAGGCATCCTTTCACACTCAAAGATGCAAATGAATTGTATTCTAAATTAGAAGAAAGTCTTACAGCACTTCATCTTGGCATATGTTGATACATTAAACAAACCACATATTATTTTATAAATATCAACTTCCTCAATAGTACAACTCTACAAACTTTTTCTATGTTTTCCTTTACTTTTTATTCACTATTTAATTAATGCACCAAATATTTCTTGAGCACTCACTAAGTACATTGCATTCTTCTAGGCTGATGGAATACTAATAACGATTTCTGCCCTCTGTATCCTGGATCCCTGAGTCACTCTATGGGGAAGGCCCCATTGGAGGGCAGCCTGATCTGCCTCAGACATGACCAAGAAATAAACATTATTGTGATATTTCAGGATAGTTTACTATAACAATGTAGTATATCTTACTCTGGTTAATATAGGGATGAAAAAGAATTTGTAATTCTACAATTTTATAACCATCCAAATTTTCATTTAAATATTAGAAGGTAATAAAGATGCCCTAAGGCATACTAGATGTTTGAATGTTTGGCAAACAGGAATCTGTTTTGAAAATACTCTTGAATGAAGTTTTATTTTTTTAATTTATTTATTTTTAAAGATTTTATTTATTTGTCAGAAGGAGAGAGCACAAGCAGGGGGAGCGGCAGGCAGAGGGAGAAGCAGGCTCCCCACCGAGCAATGAGCCCGATGCAGGACTCGATCCCAGGACCCTGTGATCATGATCATAGCTGAAGGCAGACACTTAACCGACTGAGCCACCCAGATGTTCCTTCTCCTTTATTTTTTTATCTGATTAACTCAGAAAAACACTGGGACATGGTCATCAAGGACTGATTATTAAAACCAGAACAATCAGTCTTTAAATTTTTGAAATTGGAAAATGGGGGGAAAATTATCTGTTGCATGTGATTCTTGGATGGGAAAAAAAATCACTGAGTATATAGGCTATCTAAGAATTAACAAAAATAATTTAATGCTAAATAAAGGGTAGCTGAAAATATGATAATGGAGTAAGAATATGTTAAGAATATGTTGTTACCAGTGGAATCCCTGTTCCCAGGTATTTTCAGGGTCTTACTGTATCCATGCCCTTCCAGTGGCTTTGTGGTTCAGCATTTCCTTCCTCATTGACCCAATAAATTAACTTTATTTTATATTTTGTGAGTGTTCTTCCTACTTAACTATCTGTCTCCTCCTCCTTTTCCTCTTCTTCGTTATTGACATTTAAGGTATTTGAAGTATCTATTGTAGAGATGCATTTTAGTTTATTAATCTTCACTATTTTTCAAGGGTGGGAGTTTCTTTATTTCATTGATAATATAAATAATATAGATAATACCAATGCTTTTTCCTCTCATTTCTTTTTGTTTATTTTGTTCTATTGCTTTTTTCCCAGCTCCTTTATTTCAGTGCATAAGTTATTTTAAAAAAATAAATTAGAAAAACCTATTATTTCTGATCATAAGCCATTTATTTATGTCTAACTCATTTAGCTGTGTCCTATAATATATTGACATGTTTATTATCATTTAACATATGTATCATTCTATGTATTTCTTAATTTCTTTTATAATTTCCTGTATAATTAAGTTAAATCATAATTGTTGGTTTATAACACAGGTTTTTAGGTCTCTTTTGACTTACTATTTGCATTTTTTTCTATTTATACACTTTTTTAAATTTTGTCAGAGATTAATGTAAGATCTTTTAACATGTTCCATGAATATGCAAAAGGGTGCATATTATCAAGTGTAGAATTCTAAATAAAAATAAAATCTCAATGCTATATTGCTATTCAGATCTTTACGCTTCTCCAATTACTTTTCTTTTTCTTCTTTATCCACTAGTTTCTGAGAACGTTAAAAATTTCAAACGATTTCAAAGTTCTGGGGGTGCCTGGGTGGCTCAGTCAGTTAAGCCTCTGCCTTCGGCTTAGGTCATGATCTCAGGGTCCTGGGATCGAGCTGTGCATTGGACTTCCTGCTCAGCAAAGAGTCTGCTTCTCCCTCTCCCTCTGCCCCTCACCCCCACGCTTGTGCTCTCTCTCCCTCCACTTTTTCTCTCTCTCAAATGAATGAATAAAATCTTTAAAAAAAAATAAAACTATTTCAAAGTTCTTAGTCTATCTATATTTCCCTGGAGCTTTGTCTGTTGATGCTTCATATATATATATAATAATGTTATTTGCATTTCTTTTTATGATGGTTTTTTTTGTTCAGTTGTTCTTTTATTGGTTTCTATTTCATTCTTTCCTGATTTTTTTCTTTTATCTGAATGAAACAATATGACATGATACAATTAGAAACCCAACTTTGTTTCATGTTTTCCATCTTTATCCTATTTTCTAAAATTTCAGTTTTTTTCAAATTTCTGTTTATTTATCTTTTGATAAAACTGTTGAAATTTTTAAAATTAATTTGAAAGACTGTTGTTTTATACTTCATGATTTTTTTCTATATTTACGTCAGTACTAGTGTATCAAAACTCACTTTGAACATTGGTTTCTGTTTCTTTGTTTTTTGTTGTTTCCTTTGTTTTTGTCTATTAAGTTTTCTTCTGTCTTAAGAGCTATATTATTTTTCTATCAGTTACTCTCTTAATACTTGTAGTCATTTTACCCACTGATTTGTTTAATACAAACTTATATTGTACAATAATATAGTTACTAGAATATTCTCTCATTTCACCTCTAAGTATCATTCTGAAATCGTGTTAAAATTTTATTTTCTGAGTTTCTATGGACATACTTCCTTGTTTTGGAACAAGCAGTTTTTGGACAACAATACACTTTCATAAATTATTTGACTGACCTTTAATCCTATACCGTTTTTCACATCTGAATTTAATCATCTATTTTTAAAACTTCATTCAAGGGATGCCCCCTGCTTGTGCACTCATGCTCTCTCTCTCTGATAAATAAACAAACAAACTTAAAAATAAATAAAGGAGAAGTTCTAAGAAGAGAATGGGTGGATGCTGGTAAGATAATCCTCAGATGTCTGCTCTATGGCTTTTCCTTTTCTTCTATAGAAATTAAATTGGGTGAATCAGATATTATTCTTTGTATAAAAGCATTTTGAAATAGCTATATCTACAAACCTCTTATTCTCATTCTAACTCATTCCTTCTTTCAAACTGAATACCTATGAAAAGTATGTTTTCCAAAATATTTTAAATAGTGGTCTTATTTTTTCTAGTTTTCATTGTTCTACAATCATTGAACCGATGTTGCCCTCTAACCTGGGGGTTAATAAGCATAGGAACTTCCTCACCAGGATGTTTACTTAGGGTTGGTCACCCTTAGGAAATTTGTCCTGCTCCCAGAGTCCTTATGACTCTGGAATTATGCAGTTAACACTTTCAAAGATGAAACAGTGCTTTCTCTCAAATTCTCTTCAATCTCAATAGCTCTAGAAGCTCCATGGTCTCAAGTCCAAAAAAGGTATGACACTCAGAAGCTTCAGTCTCTTTGGTATGGCCCGTGACCTCATCAGCCTCAGAAATGAAGCAAAATGAATGAAATGACAACAAAATTTAAACATAAGATCAATTCAAATCCAAACTCAGATTTACACAATAATTTGTTGGATTGGTGTATTTCTGAAACTGAATGCTCACTTTATTTATCGTTATTCAACATGAGAATTCTAAAGAGAACTGTAACACACTTATCAAATGAGAGAGCAATCATGAAAAAATTACAAAAAGTCCAATAATAATTTTTCAAAAATTATGTCTTTCTCTAAGCAAATTTGCTTTATAGTATTGATTATGCAAAACTAAATTTTAAAACACAAAAATTTTTTGGAAAACACAACTTGATTATGTAGAACTAAGTTTCAAACAAAAACTTTTAAAAAAATGAAAACGAAATCCTGCTTTTATCTCAATCAACAAACTGAAATATCTTAAAAGCAGCTAGACATAGATGGGAGGCTATGATGTCTCACAGTGAACTGAAAGCTGTGGTGGATTTTCCTCCCAGTCTGCCCAGTTTAGGTAGCTTCCTTTCATTCCCCCAGTCTTGATTCATGGTCCTTCAGAATCCAATGCTCTTACAGGGTAAGAAAAATCCTTCTAAAAGAAAAAAAAAAGTGAACATTTTTTAGAATCTATGTGGCTATGCTTCTAAAATATATATTATTAAAATATGCTAGAAAGAGTGGAAGAGTAAAATACATCCTAGAGAAGTAGTAAGAATGAAAAAAAAAAACCCACATTTCACACATCTCTTTTGTCTCTGTAGAGGAAAAATTTACCATTCACATTTGCTTTATCTCCAGGTTTGTCACAATTTCATTTCTGTGCTTGTTTTCCCAAACTATAATGAGGACCCATAGTACCAGCCCCTCCCACCCTGTTTAAAACAAACACATGTGATAATTGTCTTTCTCTGCTTATTTCACTTAGCATAATCCCCTCCAGTTCCATCCATGTCAATGCAAATGGTGGGTATTCATCCTTTCTGATGGCTAATATTCCAGTGTATACATGGACCACATCTTCTTCATCCATTCATCTGTTGAAGGGCATCTCAGCTCCTTCCATAGTTTGGCTATTGTGGACATTGCTGCTATGAACATTGGGGTAAAATTCACTACATCTGTATCTTTGGGGTAAATACCTAATAGTGTAATTGCTGGGTCATAGGGTAGCTCTCTTTTAAAAGACAATTATCATATGGTTTCACTCATATGTGGAACATAAGGAATAAATAGCGTGGAGGACCACAGGGAAGGGAGGGAAAACTGAAGGGGGAGACATCAGAGAGGAAGACAAACCGTGAGAGACTCTGGACCCTGGGAAACAAACTGAGAGTTTCAGGGGGGGAGGGGGAGGGGGTAGCCGGGTGATGGGTATTGAGGAGGGAACGTGCTGTGATGAGTACTGGGTGTTATACTTAATAAATCATTGAACACTACATCAAAAACTATGTACTATACAGTGGCTACCTGAACATAATAAAGAAAAAAAAAAAACACACATGAACACACCCAGAGACAACTAGGAATTTATTTACCATATCAGCATCTGCAAACACACTGGCCAGTTACAGATATCCCAGACTGTCAGAGTTGACAAGCGAGCTCTGTAGTTAGGGCTGAGGGATGGGCTGCAGGTGGGGGCAATACTAAAAAGGGAATAACATGTGGGTCACTATAAAGCTTACAGATAGGGGTTTTGCCTATTTCCTTCACAGGAACAATCACTATGTGTTCTTCATTTATCAACTTAATGGCTCATTGTGCCACCATCCCACTAGAAATGTTTAAGCTCCAGGAGGATGAGGACCACAGTGCTTCCTGCACGGCCGTGGTCCCAAAGGAAGGCAGTCAGTAAATCATCTTTGAACTCACGTCTCTCAGTATATCTCTCATAAGATGCCCTCATTCCCACAGTTTCTTTTAGTTTCTCTTAAATGCCATTTTTAATATAATGTATAGGACAGTTTTATAGTTTTACGGAATTATCATGAAGGTAGTACAGAGAGTTTGTGCATACCCCACCCCCAGTTTCTTCTATTATTATCTGGCACTAATATGGTCCAACTGTCACAATTGATGGACCAATATTGATACATTGTTATCAATTTAAGTCACTATTCTATTAAAATTTCCTCAGTTTCCCCCTCATGTCCTTTTTCTGTTCTCAGGATCCCATCCAGGGTAATACTGTATTAATAGTCATACCTACCAAGACTCCTCTTGGCTGACACATTTTGTCAGAATTTCCATGAGATTTTTGAGGAATACTGCTCAGATATTTTAGTTTGATGTTTTTGTCATGGTTAGTCTGAGACTATGGGATTTTGGGGAGGAAGACCACAGAGGTAAGTGCCATATTCTTCACATCACATCAGGAGTGCATACTATCAGTATAACATATGGGTGCAGATTTAAACCCGATCCCCTGGGTTAAGTTAGTGTTACTCATGTTTTTCCACTGTAGGTTATCTCTATTTTTTTCCCCTTCTCTCTCCGTACTGTAATCTTTAGAAGGAGGTCACTACACACAGTCTGCCCTTAAATAATGGAGAGTTATGCTTCACTTCCTTAAAAGCAAAGTATTGATATAAATTATTCAGAATTCTTCTGCATCAGATATTCATCGTTACTTATTTATATATCTAATCATTTATACCTACCACTATGAACTAATGGAATTTTTTTCACTTTGGGTTTACATGCCAATCATATATTTTTTTTCTTCCTGTCTCTGGAACTTTATATAGCCTCTTGCTTTTGCCTAAATATCCTGCCCACCCTCCCCAATAAACATATATTTCTGAATTCTCTGATTTTGTCTTTCATCTCCTCAGAGAGATACTGTCTTGATCATAGGATTGCTAAAGAGGCTAAGCTTCAAAATGAATTTGAATTTCAAAATTTTAGAGTCAAAACTGTTATTTGAGCCATATTGCACTAAGATATGTAGACCTGAAAAAAGTTTGGACCTTTTAGACTAACTGATATATAGGGCAACGGATAAATTCACAAAAGGCTAAGGGAGTCACATATAACTTAAGCAAATGTATACTTTTCCTAAAACAATTATATTAACTAAATGAGCAATATAATTTGTGATTTTGAAATGCTCTGATATGTATATAGGCATTCCTAGGATAATAAATAAAATATTATAATTAATAATTGTTTATATCGAGATAAATACTTTGGATACTTAAATGAGACCTTTAGTCTGGGGCCATATAAATATTCTCCAAACTTACTTTACTTTTCTTACTGAAAAAAAAAAAATCCCGCCTTATATTGAATTCTTAGTATCATTTTAACCAGCAACAGTCTCTGGATCTGCTATCATTTTTAGAAGCCCATTGTTGGCTTCTTTTTGTGCTCTAAATAAGGTGTGATTAACATCCTTATACCTACATTTTATGCAAAGCTTATACCTTTGTTTCAGAATTTCTTAAAAATGCAATTTCTTGGACAAAAGTTTATTTATACTTATGTTCACCATTGCCAAATTTTCAACCAGAAGTTTTCATTCCTATCCACATTGTTGATAATGTCCTCCACATTGAATTATAATACTTATCTGAACTCTTCAAAGTAAACACATTTTGGGGGTTTCATTCCAGCTTACAATGCCCTCCTTCCCTATTTTCTTACCATGACTGGTCTCCTGTCAGGTATGATGGTACAGTTAACTAAACCCAGTATTGACACTGGGCACAAGCTGGGCAAATGAAATTATCAATCTTGGATATTTGTAATTAGGATGAGGAATTTCTAATTTAATTTGGTATAGTTTCTTGAGGAAAGATGGGTAGCCTTCTTTTACCTGCTGTGTATAAGAAGAGCAAGGCATGCTCATGTTCTGGAAGAAACACTGGGAGAACTGCAGAGAGAAATAGGTAGAGTCAAAGGTTGAAGAGTATAGCCAACTTTTCAGTTTTCATTTTTAATCCCCTGCTGAAGTTCTATTGCCCTCCTATTGTTAAACACTAGGTATCAGCCTCTAACTCCTTAAAATAAATTCCTCTTTTCTGTTTCCTTGTCATCAAGTTGGTTTGGATACTTGCATCCAGAGAATCCCATTGAACATAGACAACTAGTTCCTGCTAGACCTGGACTGAATTTGTAGATTCAAAACCCTTATAAACAGCCCAAGCCATCTTGGCTTATGTTTAAAATTCTGCCTTCTGAATATTATTATGTACTCTTATGGGTATTTTAAGACATGATTTTTGATCCTGGATGAAGAGCTATTTCTATTTCTGATTCTCTTTAGTTGCACTCTCCAGTTGACCTTGCCTTTCTCTTAATGGCTCCTTCCCCAAGCATGTGTGTCTAAAATACAGTAGACATGAAAAGAAATCTCATTTTCACATGACTGGCAAAAACAAAGCTTTATGTAAATGTAGTTGCATTTTCATAATAGTAAAGTGCTGTAAGAAGTAGGGTTATTTTTAGGAAAAGAAAAAATAAATGGAGAAAAGAAAAGATAAATGAGAGAATTCCTGAAAGAAAGCAAGCTATGGGAATTAGCCTTTCCCATCAAAGGATTTTAAGTCCTTGACTTTCATGATGTTCTTTTAATTTACACTTTTTTTCTTTTTTTTTGTAAATTGAGTCTCTCTTATTGAGTTAAAAATTGAGAAAGAACTGATTAATTTGTTGGTGGGTAAACATATGACATTGGAAAGAATAAAATAGTATTTATTTGATAATTTACATTTTTCTATAATCAGTTTCATATTCCCAAAAAAGAATACAACTATCTATGATAATATTGAAAAGCAAAAAAAATACCTATTTAGTAACTTAGATGTCATTAGAAGACAATCATCCATGTTTATTTAAAATGCTCTTTATATATTTACACAATACTTTGAATTCATTAGAGAAATTAAATGATTTAATAAAACTAGTGGGTCAGTTTGAGTAAATGACAAGAATTTCTTATTCAAACATATGGTATCAGTTGTCCAAGATTCTCAACCAATTTTGGAAGTTTTCAATATGGGTAGGCTATATAGTTAAATTAATATGGAAATAAAAATTAAATGACTTGTGGTTTACTTGAAATGTTCTAGCCAAATTGATCCCATGACATAGACCTTAAATCTTGTTCCATTCCTTTCCAAATATAAGTGCTTATTCAGTCATTTATCCACTGAATAACTGCTTATTGAACATTTCATGCAAAGCACTGTGCTGGTCAATTTAAGGGGCAAAAATTCTGAAATCCACTTATTTGGATGCATGTTTATAAACAGTTATAATGCAGAAAAGAAACTAAGAGTGTCCTAAGGAATCTGCAGATACACAGTTTTAAGAAGTAAGAGGAAGAATGACAGAGTTGAGAGAAGACGGAGGCAAGTTTAGAGATAGCCTTAAAAGTATGAATGAGATTTACAGGTAGATATATGTTAAGACAGGAATTCCTGGGAGAATCAATGCATGCAATTCAAGGATGACCCCAAGAGCATTCTGTGACTAGTTCATATAGTGATTACAAAGGATGCAAGAAGGAAAAAAATAATGCATTTAAACAGGGAATCTTTCATCCTAAGAACATTCCTCAATTTATGACTCAAGTTTGAATAAATGTTTTAGACTAAGGGTTGATAAAGTATGGCCCAATCAAATCTGCCCTGCTGCCTGCTTTTGTAAATAAAGTTTTATTGGAACACAATGCTGTCGATTAATTTACATATTGTTCATGGCTTGTTTGGCACTATAATGCCAAAGTTGAATGGTTGTGACAGACAAAATGGCCTGCAAGACTTAAAATATTTATAAACTGGCCTTTTACAGGGACACCTGGGTGGCTCAGTCAGTTAAATGTCTGCCTTTGGCTCAGGTCAGGATCCCAGGGTCCTGGGATCGAGTCCCAAATCATGATCCTTGCTCAGCAGGGAGTCTGCTTCTCCCTTTCCCTCTGCCTGCTGCTC
Organism: Eumetopias jubatus; assembly: GCF_037043125.1. Lineage (NCBI taxonomy): Eukaryota > Metazoa > Chordata > Mammalia > Carnivora > Otariidae > Eumetopias > Eumetopias jubatus. The sequence continues at coordinate 23,593,414 of NW_028274819.1, read as the reverse complement.
CCCCTGCTTGTGCTCTCTCTCTCTCTCTCTCTCTCTGACAAATAAATAAATAAAATCTTAAATAAAATAAAATAATAAATTGGCCTTTTAAAGAAAAAGGTTGCTGAACACCATCCTGGATTTCTGTGCAAATATTAATGAGGGGCTTGGTATTAGTTGGCAAAATAGCTACATGGTATGCTAAAGTTATGGCGTATTGTATTCACTATAATAGTATCATAGGTCCCTTGGCAAATTTCTTACTTTTTCAGCACCAAATGCAAAGGATGATTTAGAAGAAGAATCACATAATTGTATTCTAATGCATTCTCAGTCATATTTGAAGTCTGAAAAGATGTCTTTTCACACACACACACATATATATACACACATACAAATGTATTTATCTGTATTTACTTGATTCTACCTTTGAAATAGACAATTTTTTTGGATCCTTAAAATGCCTAACATCAGTTCTGACATATTTTATATTTTATAGATATTTATATTTGTGTGTATTTTATATTTTTAAACCATATATGACACATTTCTTTATTATTAAGTGAAAGAGGTGATGTATAGACATAGTGTGTACTTATATTTCTTTTTTTTTAAGATTTTATTTATTTGACAGAGAGAGACACAGCAGGAGAGGGAACACAAGCAGGGGGAGTGGGAGAGGGAGAAGCAGTCTCCCCATTGAGCAGGGAGCCTGATGTGGGGCTCGATCCCAGGACCCTGGGATCATGACCCTAGCCGAAGGCAGACACTTAACTGAATCACCCAGGCGCCCCGTACTTATATTTCTTAATCTATTTAAAGACAATTCAAAGAAATTTAACACATATATACTACTCTTGTCTTTTAATTTTTATACTAGCTTTATAAGTGATTAATCCATTACCTTTACTATATATTTATCTTTCTAGTGAGATTTTTTCTTTCATATGTCTTGTTACCAATAAATTCTCTTTTGTTTCAACTTAAAGAAGTCTCTTCAACATTTCTTTTTAGGCCTGTTTAGTGGTGATGAACTCCTTTAGCTTTTGCTTGTCTGGAAAACTTTTTATTGTTCCTTCAATTCTGAATGATAATTTTGATGGGTAGAATATTCTTGTTGGGATTTTTTTTTCTTTAATCACTTCGAATATATTGTGCCATTCTCTCTGGCCTGCAAAATTTCTCCTGAAAAATATTCTAGTTGTCTTATGGGGGTTCCATTATATGTAACAAAAGCTTGTTTTTCTCTTGTTGCTTTTAATATTCTCTCTTTGTCATTAACTTTTGACATTTTCATTATAATGTATTTGGATGTGGGTCTTTTTGGGTTCATCTTATTTGGAACTATCTGAACTTCCTGGGTCTGAAGATCTGTTTTCTGCTTCAGGGAAGTTTTCAGCCATTATTTCTTCAAACAAGATTTCTGCTCTTTTCTCTTTCTCTTCTCCTTCTGAGAGTCCTATGATGCAAATGTTAGTGTATTTGATATTGTCCTTTACCTCCCTTAAGCTCTTCACTTTCTTTCATTCTCTTTTTTTGTTTTTTGTTTTTTTGTTTTTGTTTTTTGGGGTGAATTCCACTGCTCTGGGTGAGTTCCAGTGCTGTGGCTTCAGGCTGACTGATCCTTTCTTGTGTAAGTCTGATGTTGACCCCCTCTAGTGTATTTTTCAGTTTAGTTATATTCTTCAGCTCTGACTTCTGTTTGGTACTTTCTTATATTTTCCATCTCTGTGTTGTTTTCACTGTGATCATCCATTCTTTTCCTCAGTTCAATGAGTATCTTTCTAACTTTGAAATCTTTATCAGGTAAATTATTTATTTCTGTTTCATTAAGCTCTTTTTCTGAGGTTTTATCTTTTTTTTTTTTCTTCTTGGAATATATTCCTCTGTTTCTGCATTTTGTTTGACTTTTTATGTTGGTCTCCATACAATAGATGAAACAACCATCTCTCCCAGTTTGTGTGGGAGGTGAACCTTGTTATTCAACCCAGCACCAACTCTTTGCTTTCTCTCAAACATTTGTGCTTATCCAAGCGGCCTCTTATATTTGTAATGGTTCCCAATAATTGAGAGTGTGCCAAGACCTGTCAATGTCCCTAAGGGGAGGATCTCAGCACCTAGATTCAAGCTTTTTGGATGCCAGACCCTCAGGCAACAGCTTTTAAAAGTATGCTAATATATACAGTCCCATGAGACCGCAAGCATATGCTCTGCTGGCCAGGTGATCTGGTGGTATCCTCTGGGCAGCAGTTACAAAAATTGGGCCTCATTCCCATGAAAACTGAGCTTCTGGGTCTCTTGCTTCTTGCTCTTTCCTAGAAGGTGGCAGCTGCTTATGAGATCTTCATCTGTTGGTTATGGGTCTATGGGACACATGAGCATACGTCCCATTGGCTGCCAGAGCCAGATGATGTAGATGTGTTCCTTGGGTGGCAGCCACAAAGATTGTGGCACCAGACACATGTCAAAGCTCCCTTCTGGGAGATACTGGTGCTCTGAAGCAAAGCAAAGGGAGAACACAACGAGTGTGAAAATGGCAAACATCAAAGAATTAATACCAATCCTTCTCAATTCTTCCAAAAAATAGAAGAGGAGGGAACTCTTCTAAACTCATTCTATGAGGCCAGTGTTACCCTGATACCAAAACAAGACAAGGGTACTACAAGAAAAGAAAACCAGAGGCCAATATCCCTGATGAACATAGATACAAAAATGCTGAACAAAATTTTAGTAAACTGAACTCAACAATACATTAAAAGTATCATACACCATCATCTAGTGGGATTTATTCCAAGGATGCAAGGGTAATTCAACATCTATATATCAGTGTGATATACCACATTAACAAAATGAAGAATAAAAATCATATGATCATCTCAATAAATGCAGAAAAAAGCATTTGACAAAATTCGACATCCATTTATAATAAAAACTCTCAACAAAGTGGGTATAGAGGGAACTTACCTCAACATAATATATTAGAAGTCCATAGCTAACATCATACTTAATAGTAAAAAGCTGAAAGCCTTTCATCTAAGATCAGGAACACAACAAGGATGCCACTGTTACTACTTTTATTCAACCTAGGATTGGAAGTCCTAGGAAAGAAAAAAAGCATCCAAATTCAAAAGGAAGAAATAAAACTGTCACTCATTGTCAATGACATGATATTATATATAGAAAACCCTAAAGGCACCATCAAAAAAAAACCAAAAAAAAATGAAAACTATTGGAACTAATAAATTCAGTAAAATTGCAGGATACAAAAGCAATATGCAAAATCTGTTGCATTTCTATATACCAATAACAAACCACCTGCAAAAGAAATAAAACAATTCCATATATAATTGCATCCAAAAGGATAAAATACCTAAGAATAAACTTAACCAAGATGGTGAAAGACCTGCATATTGAAAACTATAAGAGTCTAATGAAAGAGATTGAAAATACAAATAAATAGCAAGATATTCTGTGCTCATGAATAGGAATGATCAATATTATTAAAATACCCATAGTACCCAAGGCAATTTATAGATTCAGTGCAGTTCCTATCAGAATTCCAAAGGCATTTTTGCAAAGCAATAGATACATCCTAAAATTTGTATGGCACCACACACACACACACACACACACACACACACACACACACACAACTTAAATAGCCAAAGCAATCTTGTGAAAGAACAAAACTGGAGATACAATGCTCCCTGATTTTAAACTATATTGCAAAGCAATAGTAATTAAAACAGTATAGCATTATTATAAAAAGAAAGACATATTATAAAAAGAAAGACATAGGTCAATAGAACAGAATAGAGAGCCTAGAAATAAAGACATGCATATATGGTTAACTAATTTATGACAAAGGAGCCAAGAATATACAATGGGGGCAGGACTGGCTCTTCAATAAAACTGGACCACTCTCTTACACCATACACAAAAATTAACTCAAAGTAAATTAAAGACTTGAATGTAAGACTTGAAAACATAAAACTACAAGAAAATATAGGCAGTAATCTCCTTGACATAGGTTTTGGAGATGATTTTTTGAATCTGACACCACAAGCAAAAGAAACAAAAGCAAAAATAACTGGGACTACATCATACTAAAACATTTCTGCACAGTGAAGGAAGCTATCAACAAAATGAAAAGACAACCTACTGAATGAGAAGAAATATTTGCAAATCACATATCTGAATAGGGGCTAATATCCAAAATATATGCAGAACTCATCCAATTCAATAGCAAAAAAAAAAAAAATCAATCTGATTTAAAAATGAACAGAAAATCTGAATAGACTTTTATCCAAAGAAGTTGTACGGATGGCCAACAGGTATATGAAAATATATTCTACATCATTACTCATCAGGGAAATGAAAGTCTAAACCACAGTGAGCTATTACCTCATACTAGTCAGAATGACTGTTATCAAAAAGACAAAAAATAGTGAAGATGTGGAGAAAAGGTAACCCTTGTGCACTGTAGGTGGGAATGTAAATTGGTGCAGCCACTGTGGAAAAACTGCAGAGGCTCTTCAGAAAGTTTTAAAAAATACAACTATGTTATGATCCAGCAATTCTCCTTCTGGGTACTTATCTAAAGAAAACGAAAACACTGATTTAAAAAGATATATGCACTACTGTGTTTATTGCAGTGTTATTTACATAGCCAAGTTATGGAAACAATCTAAGTGTTCATCAGTGGATAAGTGGATAAAGCTGTGGTGTATGCATGCACACAGGCGCATGCATGCACGCGCGCACACACACACACACACACACACACAGGAATTTTATTTAAGAAATCTTGCCACTTGCAACAAAATGGATGGACCTTGAGAATATTATGCTAAGTGAAATCAGTCAGACATAAAGACAAATACCATATGATCTCTCTTCTATGTAGAATCCAAAACAAGCAGGTTCATAGATACAGAGAACAGATTGGAGGTTGCTAGAGGTGGGGGTGGAGTGTGGGAGAAATGTTAAAGAGTTATTAAAAAGAAAAAATATGTACATATAATGGAAAAAAGATTGTAAATAATCTTATTAAGAAATGTAAATATCTTAAAATTATGACTGACATTTTATTAAGAAATGAAAAAAAATTTGAATAAATGATGACTGAACAATATTTATGGATGGAAAGTTTCAGCCATATAAAGAGGTAAACAATTCTAAAGCCAGCTATGACTTACTTTATAGAACTTGACAACACATTTCTCAAGTTCATCTGAAAAAAATAAATGATATGAATACCCAAAGAAACTTGCAGAAAAATAAGGAGATTCTTCTTCAACAGGTAAGAAAACACACTAATGATTAAAAAAATTTAAATCTAAAAGATCTATAACCTTTTTATTTTCTAAATGTATCAGAAGCTAAAATATATTTCATAATTAAAAAAATAATAAGGGAATTAATGAGTAATTTAGAGAAAAGATGGAATCTAGAAAATAGAAATAAAAGATCTTGGAATGAATAAATACTAATAGATATATCAATACTGACACTAGGGAATAGGAATAGTAGCCAAAAACCCTTTATGAAGTGGGTTATCAAATATGTAATATTAATTTTTTGCATGGCTTTGCAAAAAAAAATCATGAAAAGTCTTCTGTAAAATATGCCATAAGGACCCATACAAATAAGCCACAAGGACAGAAGCCTGAAGACCTGAGGAATAGACAGTGTCTCAGCCATGTTTCAGTACAGAAAATTGAAACCAGTGCAGATATTTCTAGCAGAAAGGAATTTGAGAGGTATTTTCAAAATTTTTGGAATAGCTAGGGAAGTGAGAATCAAGGAGCCACAATAGTATTCTTGCCTAGAGAGTGGCCAGGATTCAAATTTTGCTCTCCTAGAAACCTTGCTGTTAATGTCCCAAGTGCTACACATCCATGAAGCTGGTGAGTAAACAACAGAATGTGGAAAGTGGGCCACTGCCAACATCCACACGCACTGGAGGCCACTAGTCTGGTTCCCCAGCAGGAAGGTGGCATCAACCTCCATGTCCATCTTTTAGAACTCGTGCTTTCTAACTAAATGGAACAACCGAATTCACTTTAAGGGACTAGGGAAAAATGCAGATTTTTATCTTCCCAACCACTCTGAACAGGAGAGTAAAATAGAGATTGAAAAAGCCTTTGTAAGCATGTAAGACTAAGAAGTTGCTGAAGAAGAAATATGAATGGTACATTCTTATGAGAAAAAAATGTTTAATTTTACTTCTCATTAAAGAAATATAAATTAAAGCCAAAATAAAAATAATTTTCACCTAATATTTAACACTGAATTCTGAGAAGAGTCCAGTGAGATGAGAATTCCCATGCACTACAAAAGAAGAGTAAATCAATAACAACGTATTGGATGGCAATTTGGCAGTAGGTATCTAGAGCCTTAAAAATGACTTCTTCCTTTAATAGAGCAATCTACTTCTAGAAATCTAGCTCAGGAAATAATGTGGTCTCCACCTTATGATCAGGAATACTGGTTGTGGGAGCTTTTTTTTTTTAAAGTATGAAAAATAAGAAAATAACTAGTGCCCAACAAAAAGGGAATAGTTAAATAAGCTATATTACTTCTATATAATCGCTTATAATAAATCTTTGTAATGACACTGGAAAATGTTCATGCTAAGTTAAATCAAATGGGGCACAAAAATATAAAATATGGAGCTGTTTATTGACAAAGAAAGAATAATATTATTGTCTGCTTCTGTTCTCTAACACTTTTTATTGACTTTTTATAAATGTCAGTATCAAAAAATAATGTTTTTTTAACTCATCAATGTGCCTACCATTGTTCATAGCATGGAGATATATCTTATTTTATTTAAACATCGATAGGTTAATATATTGAGGAAAAGGAAAGTTTTGTGTACCAATAAAATCATTAATTGGATCTAAAGCAAAGCATTTATTTAATAGGGATATGAACAGAAACATGATAAAAAAGCTAGTTCATAATCAGCATAGACTTTGTTAATTCTTGTCTTTTTCTCAGGTATTGGTGTTTGCAAATTCTACAGGTTACTGTAATAGTAAATTGTTACTTGCTTTTTCATTAAATCACTAGGTTCAATGACCATTTTAGAAAAAGCTGTATGATAGTATTTTAATTTTATTTATGGACTTTTCCAGAAAGCTTAGACTTTCCTTATTTTTTCTTCCCCAGCTTTATTGAGGTATAATTGATAAATAAAATTATAAGATACGTTTAAAGTGTATGGTGTGATAATATGATTTGATACACAGTAAAAGGATTCCCTTCCACCCCTCATTGAGTTAACATGTCTTCACCTATTTACATTTATTTATTTATTTGTTTATTTATTGGTGAGAACATTTTTCTATTTAGACTTTTCTAGCTACTTTTTGTAAACCTGATTTTTTTTTTCCCCAGATAGAATGCTAGTGGTATGCTAGGGTCATGTGGCTGACATCATTTGGGGGTAACATACTGCTGTTCTATCAGCAACTTACACATAAAGCTTAAATTAGATTTCCCTGTCCACGAAGTGATGAGCAGAAAGACAAACCACCAATTCAGCGTTGTGTTTGCATGCTCATATCTGAAAGGAATATAAATGAAGCAAATAATTAAATGACTACAAAAAGAATCGAATAAAAGCTCCTTTCTTCTTCTGACATTAAAATCATTGTAAAAAAAACCAGCATTCTGAAATTTCTGTTTGCAGCTTTGTGAAGAGGGTTTGGGGCCTTTTCAGGCTTCCAGCTTAGAGAAGATAAGCAAAAGCAAACAAGCAAACAAGATAAATAAATCAAAATAAACAAATGAAAAACTCCTGAGTAAATCATGAGACTCCAAGTTGGGTAAAGTCTTTTTTCTCCCAAAGGAATCTTTACTTCCCACGTGTATTTTATAAATGAAATTTAAAGATTTCTGGCCGTTGAAATATAAGGAGCAAGAGCATTTCATCTTTTAATCCCAGCACTCGAAAGACTCTTGCATGTACCAGACATCAAACACACATTTATGGGCTTAATGAATAAATTATTGTTCTGAATCAAGGAATGATGAATGAATGATGGCTGTGTTTTCTTATGAAGATGCAAAATGTGGATGCATGTGTCAAAGCAAACACTACATTGGACAAAGTTAAATAGGCAAGGTAGGCTTTATTCAAGAATATTGCAATAACGGAAAGGGTTCAGAACTCAGTCTGCCTCAGTTCCATTGAAACAAAAGGTGAGAGACTTGTTTTCTCTCCCCTCTCTCCCTCTCTCTCTTTCTCTCTGTCTGTCTTTCTCTGTCTTCTCTCTCCCTCTGTCTCCCCCCCCCCCCCTTGGCACTAGGGTGAGCTAGTATAAAGAATAGGGGAGGTTAACTAGTGGAATGTGTCTACCACATTGAATTTTTCCTGAGTTTGCAAATGATTTTCTCTATGAGTAGGTGGCTTGCTCTCTCACAGAAATTAGGCTCCTACTTTCTTAACAGAGATGTGTGATACAGGTTCTAATCTTCCTTGCTGATTACATTTCAAAGGAATTGCTCCCAAATTCTTGATAAAGACAGTCCTGGGTCACAGTACTGGCAAGATAATTTTTAAAAATCTGCATATACCTCAAAGGGGGAGAGAAAGAATTTACCAGTTTTCTAAAGTAAATGCTATACAAAAAGGGAAGATTTTTGGTCGGGAAGAAGACTGTCTAAAGTTTAGTCAAGCTGAGGAGAATGTTAAGGGTTTCTTTGTCACATGCATCTTCTTAATTTGATAGAAATTGATTACAAGGGAATCCCAGAATGGGAGACTTGTGAGCCTGCCCTTCTGGCTTACACCCTAGGTATGACACAACTAATTGTTAGTGTTAACTACGTGGATTCCATGAACCACCCTATGGCCAGAAGAGATATGAGACAATCATTAAGGAAGTCAGCACCTACGTTAAGAAAATTGGCTACAACCCTGACACAGTAGCATTTGTGCCATGTTCTGGTTGGAATGGTGACACATGCTAGAGCCAAGTGCTAACGTAACCTTGGTTCGAGGGATGGAAAGTCACCCATAAAGATGGCAAAGCCAGTGCAACCACGCTGCTTGAAGCTCTGGATTGCATTCTGTTGCCAACTGGTCCAACTGACAAGCCCTTGTGTCTGCCCCTCTAAGACATCTACAGAATGGGTGGTATTGATACTGTCCCTGTGGGCCATGTAGAGACTGGTATTCTTAAACCCAGCATGGTGGTCATGTTTTCTCCAGTGTTACAACTGAAGTAAAGTCTATTGAAATACACCATGACATCTTGAGGGAGGCTCTTCCTAGGGACAGTGTGGGCTTCAATGTCAAGAATGTATCTGTCAAAGATGTTCGTTGTGACAGTGTGGCTGGTGACAGCAAAAATGACCCACCAATGGAAGCAGATGGTTTCATGCCTCAGGTGATTATCCTGAATCATCCAGGCCAAATCAGTGCTGGATAGGCACCTGTGCTAAATTGCACACAGCTCACATTGCTTGCAAGTGTGCTGAGCTGAAGGAGAAGATTGATCATTGCTCTGGAAACAAGCTGGAAGATGGCCCCAAGTTCTTGAACTCTGGTGATGCTGCCATCATTGGTATGGGTCCGGGAAAGCCTATGCATGTTGAGAGTTTCTCTGACTATCCTCCTCTGGGCCGTTTTGCCATTTCTGACGTGAGCCAGACGGTTGCTGTGGGTGTCGTCAAAGCAGCAGACAAGAAGTCAGCTGGAGCTGGCAAGGTCACCCAAGTCTGCCCAGAAAGCTCAGGGGGCTAAATGAATATTATGCCCAATGGCTGCCACCCCAGCCTTAATCAGTAGTGGAAGTACAGTCTCAGAACTGTTTGTGTCAATTAACCATTTAAGTTTAATAGTACACGACTGGTTAATGTTAACAGTGCATCATAAAACCTTCAGAAGGAAAGGAGAATGTTCTGTGGGCCATTTGGGTTTTTTTGTGTGTGTATATGGTGGTTTTAAGTTATTAGTTTTCAAAATCAGTACTTTTTAATGGAAACAATTTGGCCAAAAATCTGTTACAGAATTTTGAGACCCATTAAAACAAAAGTTTAATGAGAAAAAAATATATAACTATTAACAAATCACTTATGTATTATTTAATAGAAAAAGAAGCTTTGTGCGTGAAGTATTTCTGTCTTTAATCAGCTGGTATTAAATACTAATCCCTTAATCTTTGATTTATTTATTTATTTTTAATCCCATCACTTCTGTTGGATGATAGCCATGCTGGATTGCAGCCCCTGCTGAGTCTCCATGCTACAAAACCTTTCCTCCAATTTGAAGCCTGAGGCATCAGAGGTAAGTGAGAAGTGGGTTGTCATTTATGTCAAAACTGTTCATCTTTGTTACATTTCACACATTGTCAGTTCATGTCTCAGCTTTTCTTATCATGCTTTTTGCATGGCTCTTCTGCTTTTCTTTTTAACAGGAACCAACTTGTTCCTGCATCTTCTTCTTGGCCATAAGCAGACATGCTTAAATATATAGTGGATGAAGGTGAATCCAAAATTTCTGGTCATCCCAGATTGGTTACACATTGTGTAGGATATAAGAAAAGTACTTGAAGGACAATATACTTTCTAAGTTGATGACAGTTCATTGTATCGATGAGATTTCTATTTGAGTTGACTAGAATGTTCTTTGGACGTGTGAAATTAACTTAATTAGCATATGGTTTTGTTTTAAAACTATAATTGATAGAAATTTAAAATGTGTGTTCATTTTGAAATAAAATGAGCACACTTTTTAAATTTATGACACAACATATTGTCATTGAGTAAGGTTTATTTTTGGAAAGGAGGGTCCTAAAGCCTCCGTTTCATCTTCTGTATAATAGAAATAATGTTTTGATGATAAATGCTGTATTAGAACAGAGTGGATGCCTTGTATCAGGAAAATGCAAGAGATATGAGAAAGAGACCATAATGAAATTTTAGAAAGATGAGGATTTTTATTTAAATGTAAAGTTTTCACAGTGATACCTTTAAAAAATTAAGAATATGAATTTTGAAATGCACTTAAATCATTAGTCAAGTGGCACTGCGTTTCTTGGATGATTATAGCTGCTACATCAGAGGAAAAACAGCTTGCCTCCCTCAGATAAATCTATGTGCTCTCTCCATTCCATGAAGACAATTGCTTCTGGCTTTGTTGCAAATGATCCTATGTTACTTGTCTCTTATAATTCTAAAACATAAATAATGTTTTCCTTTAATATAACTACCAACATATAACCCTAATTAAATTGACTTGCAGGTATAAAGTTGAACTTGAGTATTTATAGAAAGATTTTCAGGAGGCACCCAAGTGGCTCAGTCAGTTAAATGTCTGCCTTCAGCTCGGGTCATAATCCCAGGGTCCTGGGATGGAGCCCCATGTCAGGCTCTCTGCTCAGTGGGGAGCCTACTTCTCCCTCTCCCTCTTCCTCTGCCTGCCACTCCACCTGCTTGTGCTCTCTCTCTATCTCTGTCAAATAAATAAATAAATAAATAAATAAATAAAATCTTTAAAAAAGAGTTTATAGAAAGATTTTCAGGATAGTTCTACATGGATAATGGAACCTAATTGGAGATAAGCATTACCAACTGTAACAAAAAATGGGAATTTTGGTAGAGTCACAGGTACCACAATGTGGCCGTAATTTCCTCAACACATATCCTTACACTGGGTCAGAGAAAATTCATGCCTCCTAACATAGCCAAAAAGCATCTACCTGATAGGAATTCAAATAAGAACTAGACTATTGTACTACATTGAAATCAAATTTCTATCAAATCAATTGCAAACCAAGTTGAAGTTATTTAGAATCTTTAATTCGCTCTATAGAAAAATTCATTCAATTTTGTTCATTTTTTATTCAACCAACAAACACAGCACTGAGAGTTCAAACAGAATTAAGATATCATTGGGGCGCCTGGGTGGCTCAGTTGATTAAGTGTCTGCCCTCCACGCAGGTCATGATCCCAGGGTCCTAGGGTCAAGCCCCCATGTCCATGTCAGGCTCTCTGCTCAGTGGGGAGCCTGCTTCTCCCTCTCCCTTTGCCTGATGCTCCACCTGCTTGTTCTCTCTCTCTCTGTCAAATAAATAAATAAAATCTTTGAAAAAAAAGAATTAAGATATCAGCATATGAAATTAGAAAGTTCTACATTTGAATTATAGCTCTGTATTCTATAAATTATGCTAGTGTTTTTGTGATAATTAGATGACCATTCATTGTCCACTGTTATCTGCTGAGATGTTTTATTTGAATATGAATAAATCAAGGCTTATATGTGTCTGACTCTAACATACAGTTCAGTCTTTGGTATGTCCTGTGTTTTCCTCGGTAGCTGGAATCTATTCTACTCTGCCTTGGCACCTGGTATTCCCAGTATTGTGATAACCCTTTATCATTTTCATGCTGTCTTTTGGAACACATAAATTATTCTACTCTCTCCACAACTTGCTAGAGTCATAGGGGAACTTCAATAAGATCAAACCAGGACCACGCAGCCATGCCATCTAGGGGGTTCTTGCTTCCTTCCTGGGCTTTACCTGCGAGAGGCAGCAAAAATCCTGTCCTTGGATTTTAAAAACACTAGTTTCAATCATTACCTTACTCTAAGCTTGAGTCAGGATGGGAAAGGGCATGGGGAGAGTAGATGTAGCTTGGGGGACAGTTCCTTTTTAGAAACCCGTTAGCATTTATTCACTCCGTATTTCTTCAAGTCCTAGAGGAAGAACTAGTAGAAGGAGAACTAGTAGTTCTTCACTCGTCCTCCAAGTTGTAGTATAAACAGTGAAAAACTGAGGAGCATAACCCATTAATAATTGTGTTTATGACTGTGTCACAGGTGGCACAGAATTAATTAAAGAATCATTTTAACTCCTTACTCATGAATTCTTTTGGTGGCAAACTCACCAAAGACCAGGAGATACTGGTTAACCTAATTTCTGCAGCTTGTGATCAATCTGATGGTTACAAAGTGATTCTTAAAAAAAAAATTTAGCTTCTCATTAAAGACAGTACTGAGCAAAATTAGTTGCTACTTTGAGCAATTACTGCAACCTAGAATAATATTCTTAATTTCAATAAGATTTTTTTTTAGTTTGTTTAAAACAAAACATGGACGTTTTAACTTCTCTCTCTCTCTCTCTAAGAAATGAACAACCCACAGTAATTTTCAATAACTTGTAAAGTTTAGTTTTACTGAGCATTCTTCTGAATCTTAGAAGATTTGGCTTTTTGGTATTTGACTAAATGAATTCTTTCAAGTAGCAAATAGTCTTCCCCTGACACTAGGGCAGAAACATAGACATTTATGTTAGAATAGCCAGGAAAAAAAGAGGTAAGTTTAAAAAAAAAAAAAAAAAGGAAGATGGTTATAGAGAATTATAGAGTCGAAGTTGTCTATGGCATTATTCCGTTCTGTTAGAGGTTGTTTTAAGTTAATTATGCCACTGATTAGATAGCCAAGTGGCAGAACAACAACCATCACCTCACCCCATACCTACTCCATCTACTTTGTTGGGTCACTTTATCCATACCCTTCACTGCACACTCCTACTTATTCACTGAGTCACCTCAAACGTTGCATTTTTTTTAACACAAAGCACATATTACAAAATTTAATATGATTAAAAATTCAGGGTGACAAGATTTTGAATTGACATTCTCCTCATCTCCAACCCTCCCAAAAGCTAACCAACTAGACATAAATTCTTAGGAATACAGGACACAGTTATTTTTAAAACACCTAATACTTTGACATTTCTAATTTTAAAGTTGAAAGATAATTTGCTCCTAAAATACTCATCAATATGTCTCTTTTTCTATGCATCACTACTTGCAGCATTTGATGATGTTATTCTGACTTGATTTTGAATGCCCAGTCTTCTTTCTTTTTATCTTCTGCTTGTATTATCATTTTTATACTATATGATTTATTTCCCAGGGTTGCATACACATTTTGACATAAAAAAGATCAGAAAAACAATAATCAAATCAAAAATCTTTTGAATCTTGGAACATGACTCAGCATATTTTCCAAAACCTTAAGGGTTTTATTATATTAGATTTTGGAAGTCAGTTTGTGAGATAAGAAAGTAATTATTGGTATACCTGTGTATTTCTTCTTCCATTTATATAGGACCCTCGAAGCCATCCTGAAGGTGCTTAGTAGTTTGAAGTATGATGAAAGACATAGGGAACAGCATCTTTTTATGTGCAGGGATATCCTTGTCATAAAGCTGTACAGACTTTGGAAAGTCAAGGTTAAAGCTAATTTAGTGAACATTAGGGAGTGTAGCTTTCGTTAAGTCTTGAATTTTCATTCATATTGTTTTACAAGCGGGACAGATAGCTCTGTGACAATCAGGCAAGCAAAACGTATGTGGTTTTGAGTGAGCTACTTATCAGAAGACAGTAAACATTTGTTTTATGAAGGACACATTTGCTGTCAAACTAACATTTAAAAAGAATAAGTTTAAGAATGTCTCTTTTTTTCAACAAAGATGTGAACAGCATCTAATTTCTTTCAACCCAAGGGTCTGATTTATCAGCATTGCCCTCAATTAGTTGTTGCTGTTGCTGTTGTTTTTCTTTAATAGTTTTGTTTGGTACAGCTTTCCAACAGCATTTAGAGAACTCTAACAAAGACAGTGTATCTAGAAGAGTCATTTGAGGACATGTCCACTGTTGCAAAGTAAGGCAAAGCTTTCATATATTTGCTGCTAACAATTAGTACTTATCCTGGAAAGACCACAAAACCAATTTGCTAGCCTGATATTTATACAAAATTTCGACTCCTGTAAGGAACACACCTTGCATTGTTTATATTCCTTGGTTCTATCCTCACCCTCCCCACAAAATGCTCCCAAGTCAACTTCAGAATAATTCTGCAAGAAAAGAGTTATATGGGGATTCTATAAGCCCCATGATATCCATCCATTAAAAAAAAAAAATGCATGCTATTTATACTTCTTTCATGTTAAAGGAAATGGACTGAAAATAAAAACATTGAGTATTTGTGAGATTTGCTTTCCTGAATTATGTAAACTGTCAGCTTCAATTTTTATTTGTTCTTAAGACACAATTTGGAAAGTACTCAAGGCCTATAATTTTCTTCTAGAACACCTTTCTTTAAACACATTGTATTTATTTCATTTTATTTTTGTGGAGATAAGATGCAAGGTAAAATGAAGAATGGTAAAAAACAATTTTCAAGAAAAAAAAATACTTGAAATAATTCTTGAATAAAAAGAATTACATGTAATCAAAGTTTCATAATGATAATATAAATTAATTTTCATTTATAACATATCCAAAGTAAAGAAATTTACTTTTAAAATGTAAATTGGGGTGCCTGGGTGGCTCAGTTAGTTAAGTATCAGACTCTTGATTTCACCTCAGGTCAGGATCTTAGGGTCCTGGGATCAAGCCCTGAGTTGGGCTCTGCACTCAGTGGGGAGTCTGCTTGAGGACTTTCTCTTCCTCTGCCCCTTCCCCTCCCCTGCTCATGCATGCACATGCGCTCTAGCTCTCTCTCTCGCTCTCTCTAAAATAAATAAATAAATAAAATGTAAATTAAATCTGATTTAAATCTTTCAGAAGACAGAAATATTAAATTTGAGCAATAAAACTTTTGGACATTGCTGGCCATTGACACATTAAAAAGGCACAGTATAAAAATTTTAAGTGTTTTCAATAAGGAATTATAAGTATATACTTCTCACTTTCCAAATAAATGTGACACTGAAAAATTTCTCATATAAGATGTAAAACAGTCTACTTATTACAGATTTGGTTAGAGTTACAGTTTATATGATGCATTTTAAAACATTTTGTTTCTGGTAAGCTTTATTTCTTTCCACACCCATATGCTATAGGACATAGGCTAAGATATATGTCCTACTTGATTCTCATTTTCATATCCAAATTATTGCTACCACCACCTCCCCCTCATTCCTCAAATAAATGAATAATGATTTATTTGAATCCCATGGCATAAAATTATCGTCAACTTACCCAGTCACTCTCTTTCGATCACTGAAAATTTTGTGAAATTTTGAAATCAGTGAAATCAAAATTGTGAAATCAGTGAAAATACATGTTTCACTGTCTTTACCTCAATCACTACTTTTATCCTTATTCTTGTGGAGCTCACTATCCATATAATCCACCCACTTTCTCTGAATTTTTATTAATGTTTTTACCTACAATCTGATTTTCATTTTTACCATATAATCCACCCACTTTCTCTGAGTTTTTATTAATGTTTTTACCTACAATCTGATTTTCATTTTTACCCTAGTGACTACTCCCACAAGAGTATTCTCCAAATATTGCCATTACCAACAACCATGCCATTTCCACTCTCGGAATTTTTCATTATCTTATTCTTTGACCATGCCCTATTTTTGAGGCTCGCTTCCTCAAATACACCAGTCTCATACTGTGACTCCACTACTCTCCTTTTGTGCCACTGTGATGTGTCCTCCCTCTTATCTCCACTTCTCTTCTTACCTAATTTAGAATCCAGTGTTTATCACTTTACCCCCTTCTTCACCAACCTTGCTCTACCCTATTGTTGCACTGCCTAACCAAATACCTGTGAAATTCATGTATGTCTCCACATGTACATCCAAACAGTTGAATATAGCTGGAGGGAAAAAATTATGGAAAACCTACTGATTGACATCTCTTTATTTAAGACCAGAGTACATCTGAGACCCAACTACATTTTCCTGGTTTACTTACTGTTTCTGTTATTCCCAAGAACTTTCCCAAACCTTCTATCTCCCCCTTAATCCATTCTAAATCTGTTTTTCTGTGTGTTCATTCCCTTGATAAACTCTTCTAAGACTATCTTCCCTTCTTCCCATTACCTAAATCTAACAACTCACCAGAATTCATACCCATATAATTTTTCTACATTGCTTTTTTTTCTTGTAGTGCACTAAAAAGCTATTCAATACAGTGGCAAAAAGAAGTGATGACAGCAGTTATTCTTGTCTTGCTCCTAATTTTAAAAAAGGCAAAAGGCTGTGTCTAATGTATCTCCTTTGAGATTTTTATCTTCTATAAATATCGTTAATTCCATTAAGGGAATCATTTGAGGGTGACTTATAATCGTATCTGACTGATTGATTTCCTTCTCCGAACCTCAGTCAAGTGCTACTTGAGTCAATCATGATCATTGTTTCCTAACATATTCACTTCATTCGTTCACATATGTCCTGCTTTTGTTTATTTATCCAGCTACTTAATTATTTTATCTGTTTGGATCAGTGAGAACATAAGAGCTACTACAAGTATTATGGAGATAAGGATTGCATATAGGAACTAGAGGTTACACATTTTGTGTGTAGAGTTGGGTGAGAGAATGTCTGGATGGCTGTGGCCAAGAGATCAGAAACCTCTTGCTGTGGTTTTGATCTGAAGCAATGGAGAGGAGAAAGAAAACAGACAATTGGGGAAATCTGAGACTCTATTACTATAAATATAAAAGGCGGTAATGGCCAGGTCTACTTAGCTTCCAGCGTTTGTAGAAGTTTCTATATCTTTGCAAGTTGACAAGTCATTCACCACTTCTGACCGCAACATCTGACAGCTACAAACAGTTTAGAATAATAATGGCCTCAATTTCATGACCGCCCTCACACTTTAGGCAGGTACCTCTTGTGAGTAAACTAAGCAAGATCCACATTGGGAAGGGGATTCTGGAAAATACTGGCAAAAGTGATGATGCTAGGTTGAAGCAAAAATTTATTATAATGTATCTCTTTGCCAATGCAACATTCACACATGTACCTCATAAATATGTGTAATTTCTGAGTAAAGACACTGATTAAACAAATTTTCAGTTTAACTGAGTGGAAAGAATTCTGTCACATAAAACTGAAGACATGCCAACACTCTCCCCAAAAAGGGAAGTGCAAAGATCCATAGAATCTCCAGATGATACTCGTTCTTTTTTAGTTAAGTTACACTTTCCCTTTGATGTCCTCTAATTTAAACATTAGTTTGAGATTTAACTTCTAAGAACACATATTAGAGTTAAGAGAAGAGAAAAATAATTGGTTAATATATACAAATAATATCAAAGCAAAGAAGAAAATGCATAAATAATATAACAGTTAATAAAGCGGTAGCAGACAGTAATTACAAGTTTCTTATTCCAATATCAATTCTATATCTGTAATCTGGTTATGGTGTCTCACCTATTAGGGCAACTCAAACTACACTAGTATTTGTCTCTCTTGTATTTGGTTACTGTAGTTTTCAACTCACTAGAAGCATAAGACATGGGATACTTAGAGTAGTCCCAGAAAAATCTCATGGTTGCAGTCATATTCTAAGCTTATTCTTTCTCCTTGTGCAGTAACAACCTAATTTCCCCATCACAGATAGGATTAATCATCACAGCCCAGCAATCCTTTTCTTTGTGCTGTTTCTGCTTCCAATCAGAAGGACTACTGGTTTTACTTGTTTGAAGTATTTCTTCCTTAGATTATAATAGGTAATAAGCAAAGCAAATGTGATTTCCCTTGTTTTGTTTCCTGTAATTATGTATCATGGCTACGGTACAAAGGATACTGCTGTATATCAGAGCATATACCATATCTGGCAGAATAGTACTACAATACCTCAAGGTGTTGTCATTCAGCTGGTGCCATGACAGTCTTCCAGAAGGCTATAGCATCTTTTTTATCAAGACAACTACTTCAGAGTTATGGGTAAAAATACTAATATCTGTGAACAAGTTGAGCCAGAGAACCTTGTTTTTGAATTTCTGTAAAATTAATTTCCCGGAGATACGCTTTGGAGTCTGGAATATCATGACAAAAATAAGGCATTCTGTTAGCTCTCCAGATGATAGTTTGGGCAGAAGCATTAGTAATGCTGAACATGAGTTTATACCCACATATATTCCTATTCCAGGAAGTACAAATAGTTCCCCTTCAGCCAGGTGGCTACATGGTCCCCTGGGAAATGATGCTGTATCAGGGACTCAGGGTTATTCTCTGCTGATGATAAATTGTCACTGAAGACTGTGGTCTGATTGACTATATAGTTGGTAGTAAGTCATATGCCATGTAGCTTAGCCCATGATAGTTTCCGCACTTGACACAGTGAGTCGATAGGTTAAAGGCAAGGGTGGCTGGGGAAAGAGGCTCACTGGCATCAGCAGAAATCAGTCATTTTGTCTACATGATTTTTGACTACCTCCTGTACTGAAGATATTGTTGGTGAATACATTTACATTAGATGTAAATATCCTCACACTTTATGCCCATTCAGGGAGTTTCAACCAACATCTCTTCCCTACACCTTGATGCTTTTCATCTTTATTCTTTTGCATTTTTTAATCTCCAGACCAACCACTAGACACTACTCACGAATCAATGTGTATCAGTATCTCTAGCCACTTCCCTTTAAGGATCAGTGAACAACCATGTACTTTCCTTAAAGTTCTTCCCCTGGGACGTGTTCTCTTCACTACCCTCTTTCAGGGCTGCTCCCCAGTGGGGCTACCATGCTGTATCCATTCACTTTTGAAAGGTGCAAATGTTTTATTGCGTCTCACAAGGGCCTGCCAAACTCTCCATTCCAACATCTCTACCGTCACAGACACCTTACGCACCATGCAACTGGCTGAGTCATATGGCTGAAGTGACAGGGCAGCTTTTACAGCAACCTGAATTTGTTGAAAACCTCCTTTTTCTCTTGGCCCTTTTCAAGTGATTCAGTAAATGTACTTAAGGAGCATGCAACAATGAAATATATGTTGCCTCTGAAACCCAAAGATGCCCATTAATGTCTATGTTTCTTTTGTTAGTGGTAGGGGATGTCACATGTATCAGTTTGTCCTTTCATTTGGAAAGACTGCCCTACTGTGCTCGAGACTACTAGACCCTTGGCATTGCAGGGAAATGGCAAGTCCTTTAATTGTGTAGAGTTTTCTTTCCATGCTTTGGCACTCATGTGTGTTTCACCAATGTCTAATCAGTATGGTATCATTTACATAGAAGACCAACACTTTGTCCTCTGGAATGAAAGATGGTCAGTGTTCCTATAGACTACATTATGACGAAATGCTGGAGAGTTGATATGTCCCTACACTAAGGCAGTAAGCTCATAGACAGGTGAGAGAAAACTGAGTCCAGTGGTCTTTACTAAGAGGTAAAACTAAGCCACTCATAAGATCCTTGGTTGAATACCAGATGCAGTTGGTAGAAAAACGAATTCTGGAATAGCAGATGGAATAGAATAAACATCTGATTAAGTTCGTGATAATCCACTATTGGTCTCCAAAATGCATCTGTTTTTGTACAGACCACATAGAGGTATTAAGGAAGGATATAATAAAGACCCCTATCTTTGTAACTTCTGAGTTTAAGGGATATTCGGCTCTGAAATTCCTCCATAATGTATTATTGCTACCTTGCTACATTGGTTAGTAGACCAATATATGTTGATTTCCACAGTACATTCTAGAACCTGGAAAATAAGCATAGATGGGGCGCCAGGGTGGCTCAGTCAGTTAAGCAGCTGCCTTCGGCTCAGGTCATGATCCCAGCGTCCTGGGATCGAGCCCTGCATCTGGCTCCCCGCTTGGCGGGAAGTCTGCTTCTCCCTCTTCCTCCGCCTCTCCCCCAGCTTATGAACTCTCTCTCTCTTTCTCTGTCAAATAAATAAATAAATAAAATCTTAAAAAAAAAAAGAAAAGAAGCATAGAATGGACAATGATATAACAAGTTTCTTCCTCAAGAGAACCTATTTTTCCTCCTGCATTCACAGGGCCCTAGATCTTTGAATTTGTTAAATCTGGGAATTTTGTGAGGGATCATGATCTCCAGTTGTAGTGATTCAAGTTCACCAGATCTGCAAATGTTGCAGGATTTCTTTTCCTTTAGTGCCCATAGTTCTTGGTCATGCCGCTTAGAAGAATGAAGAGGTAGACTAGAAGAGTGGTAGGCAGCAAAGCAAAGTTTATTGAGCAATAAAAGCTCCCATAGAGGGAGGGGACCCAAGAGGGTTGCTACCAGAGTCTAAGTCTAGGGTTTTTATGGGCTTGGTGGCAGACTGTTTTAATCTGATTAATTCTCCATGTACCTGTCACCCAATCAGTTTTTTTGGCCACGTGCTCATCTACCTATCGGATAGTTCACATGGGAAAGGGTGCAGGGCTCCTTTCAGAGTGGTGTAGAATCCTCCTAAGGGTGGTTTCTTCTTAGGGTGGTGCCCCTTGTCCTGACTGCCTTTCTTCCAACTATCCTTCATTACCAGTATTATCTTTTCACTTATATACATCAAGTAAGACTTTAGTATACTGCCCATTTTTTTCAGACTTAGAAATTACTAATAACCAAATATTTTTATTGGTCAAACCATTCTGAGAATGGCCCATTATGGTAACTATGCTCATCTTCTTTCTGTTTAGAGGCTAATGTGTGGCCCCTAGCATTCTGGGATCTCATCATCCCCATTAATGTCAGGGAGACCATTTTGATGGCAGCGTTTTCTGCTGATTCCTGGGCTACAAATTACAGACACAATAGGGCCTCTCAGGGATGCTGTTTCTCCCTGATCAATACATTTCTAGAAACCTCTAGGAGAAAGGTATCCTCTGGACCTTTATGTAGAAAATAATGTAAGGAAGTAGGTTAGCAGAGAATCCATAATAAATCTGTTCCAGCATTTCAATCTCCCAAAGCCTTTTAATATTATTTTTTTCCTATAAAATACTAAGAAGTTTTGACATCTCAACATCATTCAGCATATTCTACCATTGGGGTGCAGTCTTCAGAGAATCAACTGTTGGAGTCACTTCCAGCTACTCAGAATAACACACAAACCTGGACTGTCTTGTTACCATACTCCTGATAATAAATTTAACTCCAGCCAAAATTATGTTCCTTCCAAAGTGGTACAATGCCCTTAAGGTCCATTAAATATATATTCTCTGAGGTTCCTGCTTATATCATTTGGAAGAATCTCGCAGATCTTTTAGTGTTTTTGATATCTCCTCCTGGATCATATTTGTTCTTTTTCTTTTTTTTTTTTTGTATTCAATTTGTTATTGTTATGTTAATCACCATACATTACATCATTAGTTTTTGATGTGGTGTTCCATGATTCATTGTTTGTGCATAACACCCAGTGCTCCATGCAGAACGTGCCCTCTTTAATACCCATCACCAGGCTAACCCATCCCCCCACCCCCTCCCCTCTAGAACCCTCAGTTTGTTTTTCAGAGTCCATTGTCTCTCATGGTTCGTCTCCCCTTCTGATTCCCCCCCCTTCATTCTTCCCCTCCTGCTATCTTCTTCTTTTTTTTTTTTAAACATATATTGCATTATTTGTTTCAGAGGTACAGATCTGTGATTCAGCAGTCTTGTACAATTCACAGCGCTCACCATAGCACTCCCTCTTGGATCATATTTGAATCTGGTGATAGACCTAGAAGGCACTAGAGCTAATATGAGTGGGTCTTTAGGGAGATCAGCATTGTACTGCAGGGCAGCTATCTCATGAGAAATTATTTTAGGTATTTAAACAAGAAGGGGCTATCCTCCTTAGACAAGGGAGAAACTTATGCCCTGCTTTCACTTGTAAGAGAGAAAGCCTTACTGGAAATTTTGGGGTCAAGGTTTCATCAGAACCTCCCAATATCTCGCTGTCCCGACTAGTAATTTTGAAAGCAGTGACTTAAATTTAGTCTGTGATTTCAGTTTTTCTTTATGATCCAGTCACCTGAAACAGTTTGAGGCTTGGTTTTCAGAAATTTCAACCTTGTAGCTACAAGAGATCCGTGTTCATTTTTTTGTTTATATCTGGATTCTGTATAGTTTGTTTATTTAAAAGAAAAACTTTATAGAGGTTGACAGTCTTCCAGTAAGAGCTCATCCTTTGCTATAGAGAAGGAAAGGTGACTGATCATTTTAAATCAAATAGAGAACCCAGTTGAGAATGGGTAGCCGATTTGGTAAGGATCAGTCTAATTCTGTTTTGTTTTGTTTTGTTTTTTTCTCCAGTTCTTAGAGCATAAGCCTCCAGGGCTTCTGACCAAGAATCTAGTTTATTTAGTATGGCCTCTCCTTCTGGCCTATCCTGAACTTTAATCTCTTTTATCTTCCTAGCAGGGCAATACTATCAAAATCTGTCTTTCCTTTTTCACATGCTTTCACTGAACTTCACATTCTATCTCCCTTCCTGTATAGCTGCAAATTTCAGTCAATGCCCTGAGGGGAGAATTGCCGTGTGTCAGGCCCAGTTAATCCACTCTTCTCTTTTCTCTCAGATGTTTACCACTGATGTTCTCATTAAAAAAAAAAAAAAAAAAAAAAATCCTGATCAGGTCAGCAGAACTCCATCCAGCTGGTTTCCCTGTGCTCCTGAAGTAGCCCTCTTCCAAGGGCCATACCCAGATTCCCAACCCAGATTCCCAACCTGTTGAGTGATGCCAGAATCAGAAAAAAATCTTCAGGCAAAATGCTCCATGATTATCCCTTTCTGTAATCTTGTTCTGTCTAACCCATCGTTTGACAGCTCTCTGATGAATTTATATAGATTTTTGTTGTTGCATGTTTTGATATCATTTTATAAGTTTACTTTTTTTGGAAGAATTATTTGCCTACTGCAAGCCACTTTAGGAAAAAAACAAGCTTTATATTCATCTTTGATTTTTTTTTTTAGTGTTCCATGCATGATTCATTGTTTGCATATAACACCCAGTGCTCCACGCAGAATGTGCCCTCCTTAATACCCATCACCAGGCTAACCCATCCCCCCACCCCCTCCCCTCTAGAACCCTCAGTTTGTTTCTCAGAGTCCATAGTCTCTCATGGTTCGTCTCCCCCTCCAATTTCTCCCTCTTCATTTCTCCCTTCCTACTATCTTCTTTTTTTTTTTTTTAAACATATAATGTATTATTCTTTTCTGGTTCCATACAAATTTTAGGATTATTTGTTCCATTTCTTTGAAAAAAGTTGATGGTATTTTGATAGGGATTGCATTAAATGTGTAGATTGCTCTAGGTAGCATTAATATCTTCAGAATATTTGTTCTTCCAATCCATGAGCATGGAACGTTTTTCCATTTCTTTGTGTCTTCCTCAATTTCTTTCATCAGTATTTTATAGTTTTCTTTTGGTCAATACTTTCAGCATATTTTCTCCAAGTAGAGTATATATTCATATCCCACTACGATTACATGAAAGTGCCCATTTTTCCCTCAACATAGTCATCTAGGATATTATTAAAAAATTGTTTACTATTTGCCAAACAAAAGAGTGGAAAATTGTCTTATAATTATTTTCATTCATTTTTCATGTATTCAAATGAAATTGAACACCTTTTAATATTATTTACTTTTCAATTTTTTCTCCCCTTCTTCCTTCCTTTTTGTCCTAACTCTCTCCCTCTCCCTTCTTTCTTTTTTTCTCTTTCTTTCTTTCTTTTCTTTTCTTTTCTTTTCTTTTCTTTTCTTTTCTTTTCTTTTCTTTTCTTCTCTTTTCTTTCTTTCCCTTTTGTATTTCCATTTCTTTGAAAGCTTATGTTCTTTACCCAAAATTCTTCATTTTGATTGTTGGTTTGTTTCTTTTGATTTGGGTTTAATTTTTGCTTTTTAATATCAATATGCTAGAGTTTTCTTTATATTACATATGTTAACAGTTTTCCATATTGTTTATTTTTTAAAAATTATTTATTTATTTGACAGAGAGAGAGAGACAGCTAGAGAAGGAACACAAGCAGAAGGAGTGGGAGAGGGAGAAGCAGGCTTCCCGCTGAGCAGGGAGCCCGATGCGGGGCTTGATCCCAGGACCCTGGGATCATGACCCGAGCCAAAGGCAGATGCTTAATGACTCAGCCACCCAGTCACCCCCACATTGTTTATTTTTATTTTAGATTTCCTCCTCTCTCTCTTTAGATGTTGAATTTATCAGTGGTATCCTTTCACTCAGAAAATTGAATTTTTATGTTTTTTAAATCTGCCATTTTTTTCAATTATAGCTTGAAGTTTTTATGTCCCTTAATTCATCAATAATATTTTGTTACTGTGAGCTGCATTATATATTTTCACCTACTACGTAATGATTTCTAAAGTAGAGAATCATTATGTGTAGATACGATCAATATTTCATTGACATTACATGGGTGTTGCACAAAAGCAATGTAAATTGAAACAAAGAAAAGTGTTTTTTTAAGATTTTATTTATTAATTTTGAGAGAGAGAGAGAGAGCACAAGCAGGGGGAAAGGGAGAGGGAGAAGCAGACTCCCCACTGAGCTGGGAGCCCTTTGCGGGGCTCAATCCCAGGACCCTAGGATCATGACCTGAGCTGAAGGCAGATGCTTAACCATCTGAGCCATCCAGGTGCCCCAAGAAATGTTCTGTTATTTTATTTACTTATTTACTTATTTCTTTATTTCTTTATTTCTTTATTGGTTTAGAGAACTGAGTGTATGCAAGAAATCACACTAGTGTATGTATGTGTTACTGCAAAGAAGTATATGGTCCAAAGATGTCGTATTTTCCTACATCAACTTAACACATGCTATTCTCATGAAATGAAATTAATCAATAAAAAGCACCCACCAATTACGATCTTTCTGAAAGATATCTTACTCACTGATCACTTGGAAATGGAATCTGGCAGTCTCTCATCATCAGTTTTCCTAGAAATAATTGGTAAGGGATTACATTGAAAATAATATCAATGAAAGATAAATTTCAAGGAAGTGCTTCTCTATACTGAGCCAATATTTTAGATCTAGATTTGTATTTTGACTCATTTCTTTTTTTTAACTTAGAAATGTATGAGCTCATATATGGCAACATCAGCGTATATTAAGGTAGGCTCTGTACGGTTAAAGCAGCTTAGACTTAATTTAGGATAACATATCTGCTTTTACCTGATTGTTTTAGAGAGACCTCCCTTGAATCTTGAATTGGAGTTGGCCATATGCTTTTAGTAAACATGATGGAAGCAGCGGCAGAAAGATTGTTTGCACCTTGGGGTTTGCTCTCTGTTGCTGGTTTTAGAAAACTCCACATGAACACACCAAACTAGCCAGAATTATAATGGGACATACGTGGTCAAGTTACCTCTTCACTTAGCTGGCATTGAGCCAGCTGCCAGACCTTGCATGAGGCTACTTTGACCAGGCCGAGCCAACCTGGCCTAGAGGAAAAAAAATCCCAGACCTAGTGAGCAATTATAAATGTTTGTTAAGTCACTAAGTTCTGGGTGAGCTGGTTTGCATCAAAAGCTGATACAGTGTTCTTACCAGGCAAATGCTTACTATGTTTCAGACACTATGCAATGTGCACATAGCATTAGAAAAATAGTTCATATATGTTAGGTTTTGCCTTGTTTAAGGTTTCTTTCCTTTGAAAGAAAAAAGCCATTTTGCTCTGCATGTAATATTCATGTTAATCTCCAAAGCTGGTATGTTTCCTCTTACACTCAAAAATGGGCTCACTTCATACTTCCTGATAAAATAGAAAATACCTCACAGAAACTTGTTTTAGTATACTTCATTAAAAACACCTTTGTACTTTTCATCCCTTCCACATATGATTAGGTGACAACCTCTGGTTAGATACATACACTGCATAATCACATTTATGGGATCTTTAGAAAAAATTAGTAGTGATTGTCTTCATGTATTAGTACTTAAGTGTTTTTTAATGTTTTAATTTTTAAATAAGACTTTTTCATCACACACATAATTAAACTCTTAGAATTTTGAAAAACAAAAGAGGTGGTCATTGATTACAAGTGACAATTTAAAATTACACAAAGTCCCACATAAAGTAACTCTAACACCTATACTGAGAATAATAATTTATATTTGATCCCTAAAGTACCCTTCGTTTGAAATTCTGGTGAGGTGCTTGGAGCAAGGACAAGACTCTAATTGTCACAAAGTTTCAGATATCTCAGGTTTCACTTGTTTGTTTATGAATAGTAAAACTCTTTTTCAGCACTTAAAAAAACAAAGTACATTTATTGACATATCTAGTGGCTTTATAAGAAAAGCAAATAGCAACCTTCCCATTCCTTCTTCCATGATCTTTTTCACCTTTGTGTTATCCCTCTCAAGGACCACACTCTTCCATCACTGTCAATGACCAACCTTATGGCATGCTGCTTACAGATTAATTTGCCAAGCCATATGTCTGATTTCCATAGCCTAAGTATTGCTACATCATATGCCCTGGCAATAAACTGCATTCATTGAGTCAGGAGCATTAGTTTAATGTGTGAAAGATGCAGCAGTTTGTCTGGAAATTCCAGCTGGCTTAATGCAAACATCAGCACCAGGCAGATGATTTTTGATCCACATAGATGAAAGTAATTCTCTTTTTATTATACTTATTTATGCTTTTCTTCCATATGTTATCGCTTTGTTACTACCATTCTTTGTTCTCTGTTTGTTTGGGTTTTTTTGATAATCATAGCATGGCAAAACCTTTTATCTAGTGAAATTATAAGCTGTTACCTCTGATAGAAAGTCACTATTTTGATGGGCTGATAAAACTGGAAAAACGTGTGAAATTTCTGACTTAAACTCTTGTCCAATGGCTTTGAATATTGAGATTTTCATGATAAACTCAATAATTCAATGGATTTGGAGCTTTATAAGCATTACTATTAAACACTGTTCTCCAGTACTAATTATTCGCTTTCCTTCTCAAATTATTTTCAACATAAGGCCATTTATTCCATGGGGATATGGTGGAAACCCCAGAAAATTCATTACTAGGCTACTCACTATTTGTCATCCTCAGAAATACTGAGATTCAGAGCTGGGAAATTTTTGTCCCAGTGACATTGTCCTGTGCATTGCAGAATGCTTAGAAGCTCCCCTAACATTTTTCCATTGCATGCCAGAGGCACCAACGACCCAGCGTGATAAATAAAAACGTCTGACTTACTGCTGATTGTCCTTTAGCAGAACAACGAAATCACCTGAGTTGAGAGCTTGTGGTCCATTGGGTTAAAAGCTGGTTTAAGTGTTGGTGAAAGAAAGTAATATTAAATGGGAAAGGGGTCGAGGAACACTGAAGAAAAGCAGAAAGGCTGTATCCTTTCAGCTGAGTATAAAAATGTGAAAATGCACTGGGGATTGCTGTTGGATTTAACTAGTCACACTTAATCTGTACATGAGATTTAAAGGTACGTGTTTGTACATGTATTCAAGATCCCTTTTGAGAGCCAGCTTTTTTCTTTCTTTCTTTCCTTTCTTTCTTTCTCTTTCTTTCTTTCTTTCTTTCTTTCTTTCTTTCTTTCTTTCTTTCTTTCTTTCTTTCTTTCTTTCTTTCTTTCTTTCTTTCTTTCTTTCTTTCTTTCTTTCTTTCTTTCTTTCTTTCTTTCTTTCTTTCTTTCTTTCTTTCTTTCTTTCTTTCTTTCTTTCTTTCTTTCTTTCTTTCTTTCTTTCTTTCTTTCTTCTTTCTTTCTTTCTTTCTTTCTTTCTTTTTCTTTCTTTCTTTCTCTCTCTCTCTTTCCTTCCTTCCTTCCTTCTTTTCTTCCTTCCTTCCCTCTTCCTTCCTTCCTTCCTTCCCTCTTCCTTCCTTCCTTTCCTTCCTTCCTTCCTTTCTGTCTTGTCCATTTTATTTCACACATCCTGTGCCCATATTCATTTAGGTAAATAGCTTCTGCCTACTCGTAAATCCCAGGTCCCACTGGGTGTCCTGTTGCTACTCATTACAGTCTCTCCTTTATCTTCTCTGAATGACTCTGTCTTTATAATCTGCTTCCAACTTTACTACCATCAATAGCTGAGGAATCTGCAGTTGTATCCCCCAGTAGCTGGATTCCTAGGACCTGCCATCAGAATTTCCCTGAATGCCTATTAAAAATTCCAGTAAATAGTACTTGCAAATCAGCTAAGGTTTTCTCAGTCTTATACAAAGTTTCATGTGAAACTGTTTGCAGGGGCCACGATGTGCTTTATTACAAGCGACTGATGCAACCAAGCCAAGAATTCATTGTCTAATGATTTTTACCAGATACATAGATGTTCTTTGGAAAGCCCAAAAGTAAATATGCCTCCCCACGAAGCTGCCACATATCTCTGGACATGTTTGATGCCAGGTGCCAGCTTTCACTAATCCATCAGATTGCTATGTACTTCATTCATTCGTGGATGCCTATGTCCGAAAGCATAACATATTAGGTGTTTTTGGAAAATGCTGTTCTAGGTATGAAATCAACTTTCCGCTGCAATAATTTCTAAATGTCTCCTCCCTTATTTATTTATTTATTTATTTATTTATTTATTCATTTCCTCAGTTTCTGACTTACTCCAAACTTATTTATTTAATCTTTCCATGTTTCAGGCACTCTTGAATACTGTAGAGTTAAATGTGGAACCAAAAAGACATGCACCTTGCTGTCATAAAACTTTCAAGGAAGATATAAGTAAAAGTGTCAGACAAGTAGATGAGGGCAGAATAAACAAAATTGGGGGAAGGGAGAGCACTTCTTTTCCTTTCTTCCCTTTGTTGATATCTTAGTTGAAAACAAAATTGATGTCTAAGCTTGGCAAGAAGATAAATAGAGTGTAGCCGAATAAAGAAACCACAAAACATCATTCTGTCTCCCAAGGAATAGTGTACCCAAAGGCTTGAAAGTTCTAAAGGGCATGACACATTTTTTTTTTAAATGGAAGAACTTCTGTATGGCTAGAGTTTAAAGTGCATAGAAGGAAGTGTGAGAAGGAGTGCATGGAAAAGGGTCAACCACTAAATTATGGAGACCTTTATATTTTATGGAGGAGAATTTGGATTTTATCTTGAAGAAGACGGTGAGCCATGTAACTGAAATGGGGACAGAATATTTTAGAACTCTAACTCTGACTGTTATTGATGGTGGATTGTGGAGTGTGTGAAACTGGAAGCAGGAAAACCACTAAAAATACTGTTTTAGTGTTCCTCATTATAGAGCAGTTCCAAAAATTTTCTTGCACGAAGTTCACATTTTCACAAATTATGTTCACCCCCTGCCTGAGGTAAATGCTGTTTTCACCCAACTATAGACAAGTTTAGGACATCCTCATTTTTAAACGTATTAATTTTTTAAAGGTATAACGTTTGCAGGGGTGTGAGGTCTTTTTTCACAGCCCTGTCTTTTCTTCCCATCTGTGGGAAGCTCCACCATATATGACTTCTCGCCCATCTGTTGCCTCCCATGTTATGTCTTCTCCTTGCTATGAATGGAAAGGGTCAGCTATGTAAGCAAGGGGTCATATTCTGGACTTCTGTGCTAGACAGCACATTTCCCTCAGCTTTAATCCAAGTTCCCAAATACCAGATTCAAGAGAAATGAAAGTGGCATTTCCCTTTCACATGATTTCTCCAGGTTTTCAATCAGTCTCATTTATTACTTGTTTCAAAACTCAGATGGTGTACTTTCAGACATTAAGTACTCAAATAGTTGACTTTACTTTCATTCACAAACACACACACACAAATAAACAGTTCTTTTAAATTAATCACCTGGCTGAAAAGCTGTACTTACATCAACCATTCTCACCAATCCCAGACTATACAATAGGGAAAAAAAAAAAAGTCACCAGACTCATTTCTTATTAGTTTTGTAAATGTACATGAAATGTACATGGAGTGTATTATAAAATATAAAATGTTTGTGAATCCTTAAAATACGCAGATTTGTGGACTATGTTTTCCTTAGTCATTTTCATGGAAACTTTTGAGTTTAATGTTCAATATGAACAGTCCAGTTTTTTTCAAGTTGGAACAAAGTCACTTTTACTATCCAAATAAAATGGTAGGACCCTCACATAAATGCACTTAATCCTGAAAATGTAATTATGAGAACTTAATGAGAAGAAAGTCAAATTAATTGATTTACTATTTCTTTTTTTTCCCCTGATGTCCTTGAGAGGGTTTATTTTGATATCGATGACATTCAGTAAGACTAATTACTACAATTTTAAGCTGTTATTCATTTTTTTAAAGCAAAAACATTGCTATTTAAATTCACTTTTTTTTTCTGTTTGGAATACATGACCAACATCCTAAACTTCTTATATGTGAACTGAAGCTTTATCTGTACTTATTTTCCTACATTACCACTTGATAGATTCATCTTCTAGAATGCTATGGTTCTTCTGTAAAAGGTATTGGTGAATAGCATTGGAGAAAATTGTGTTTCCTTTTATTCTTACAGCTACAGTCTTCCTTGCTGTGATTACTTGCTCCCCTATGAATTAGGGGGCCATCATATGCCTCTCAAACATTTTTTGCTGTAACAAAAATATATAACATATGTGCTAAAGTCACAATGCAAACTTTCAAGTATCATGATCATCCTTAAGTTTCATAATAGAGACGTCATGGTTGTGCTATTCTTCTGCTCCTGGGCACTTTTCCTTGTTTTAAAACAAGTTGTCTACTTTCAGATGCTCAGTGTTCCACGTTCTCATTACATTTGTCATGAACTATGATGAATCCAGCAGAACTTTTCAGTTTGACCATTCATCATCTCATTCGAGATAAAAAGAGCATCCCTAGAATGTTTGGATCTCTTTCCTCTGCCAGGAATAAATACCCTTTTCCAGATCTTGTGTTCCAGGCTTGTGTTTACTCATTTTTTTTCCATGTCTCAACATAAATGTTAACTCCTTTGTGAATTTGTACTAGAGCTTTAGCCTTATGCTTACTTATGGTTTTTCTTCTGCAGTTTCTACCTTGGTCTAATTAATGATAATGCTTTCACAATACAATGCAATGACTTCATTGCAAGTCTGTCTTTTCTAGATAGTTAACTTTGTAGAGTATGGATAGTTCTGTATTCTGTTTTGAATTCAAAAGTCTTGGTATATAAAATATGTAGACACTGTTTATTAGGGGGAAAAAAAAAAGTACCTAGCCTTCTGTTACTTTATACCAGATGTCTGGTATCAGGCATTGTATGCCTCAAAATGAATGTGCTACCATTCTCAGGGATATTTATATTTGAAACCATAGCTCTAACCATATTTAATGTTGCAATCTAGTCTTAGAAATAGCATTCTTAATGATTGTCTTGTAACCTTTACAGATTATTTTAAATGTCTACATTAAACTTGGAGTGACTTTATAATTGATCCTTGTGAACAGGTCTCACTGACAGTAAATCCTTCCCTTCGTATTTAATCCTTTGTATTAAAGCTTTTAAAAATGTTGTTTTGGGGCACCTGGGTGGCTCAGTCAGTTAAGCCTCCAACTCTTGATTTCAGCTCAGGTCATGATCTCAGGCTCCAGAGATGGGTCCTGGGTTGGACTCTGTGCTCAGTGGGGAGTCTGCTTGACATTCTCTCTCTCCCTCTCCTTCTCCCTCAGTCCTTCCCTCTCACTCTAGAATAAATACATCTTTTTAAAAAATGAAAAAAAAATGCTGTTTTATCATTTAACACTGAGTAACAAACATTCCCCAAATCAGATGTTATCATTAAAGGCAAATGCTGGCAGAACCTGTTTGTTTGTTTTTTTCCTCCAGTGTTGTCACTGAAATAACTAATTATTCTATCAGTTAGGATTGGTATAAATAAGCAGTTCTCAATCCCTGTACATTATGCATCATATGCAGTGTGTTGAGGGGAGGGTTCACTCTCTCCAGACCTCTGATAGACCAGAACCCACTTCATCATCTGTTGCTGTGCCGAGATCATAGGTCCTCATGTGAAGCTACCTCAATCGCAACCCTAGTTCTGTTGCTTATAGGAGGTCTGAACAAGGAAATCACTTAACTTCTTGTGCAATTATCTGACAATCAAGTGGGGACACAAATAGTACATCTCTTGTGTAAGTGTTGTAAGAACTAAACTAGGAGGGGCACCTGGGTGGCTCAGTTGGTTGAGTATCTGAGTCTTGATTTTGGCTCAGGTCATGATCTCAGGGTCATGGGATCAAGCCCTGTGCTGGGCTCCTCACTCAGCAGGGACTCTGCTTTAAGAGTCACTCTTTCCTTCTCCTTCTGCTCCTCCCCCAACTTCTGTGCTCACGCTCTCTCTCTAAAATAAATAAATAAATGAATGAGTGAATGAATGAATAAATAAATAAAATCTTTATTTATTTATTTTTTTTTTAAGATTTTATTTATTTATTCATGAAAGACAGAGAGAGAGAGAGGGGCAGAGGGAGAAGCAGGCTCCCCGTGGAGCAGGGAGCCCGACACGGGACTCGATCCCAGGATCCTGGGATCATGACCTGAGCCGAAGGCAGCTGCTTAACCAACTGAGCCACCCAGGCGCCCCTAAATAAAATCTTTAAAAAAAAAAAGAATTAAACAAGGAAATGGATGCAATCTGCCTAAATAGTAGTTAATTGTTTGCAAACCCTTACCTCTGTCATGACCATTATTTTTGTATATTTTATTATTTTCATTATTATTATTAAATTAATATTTTACATAGAGAAGATGAAGCCAAAAGGTTGGAAACCACTGGACAAAATCATTATTTAATCTGTTCTTTTCTAGAGTAAACAATCCTACTTGAATTTGTACAGTGAGAGGCATATTTCACATAATTAAATGTATGGTTTAGAATTTTAAAATATATTTTTATAATAACACTCATGAAAATATATATTATATTTACAAAATAGAAAATGAATATTTTAAAATAAAATTAACATAGTATTCATTTCTATTGCTTTTTAAAATATTTTACAATGGTTCAGTCTACTTTCCATGCATATAAATAATTGACTATTTTTATTTTAATAAATTAGAATCATATATAGTGATTTTGCCTCTTGTATAAGTTTTTGGAGAATTTATTTTTAATTTTTCAAATGTTTGCTTATACTTTCATCATACGGCTACAATATAATCTATTGAGGTTGAGGTAGTTGAGTTGTTTTTAAACATTTTATTACTACAAAGATTATGAGAGTGAGCATACCCGTACATGAATGATGGTGTATTTTTATTTTTTGCTTATTTTTTTAAATTTTTGCTTCTGTTAAAGTAGAGGAAAATCATATTCAAAAGATTTTTTCTTTTTTTATTTCATTTCATTTATTTATTTATTTATTTATTTTTAAAGATTTTATTTATTTATTTGAAAGAGAGTTCCTGCTCTCAGTGAGAGCAGGAACACAAGCAGGGGGAGTGGGAGAGGGAGAAGCAGGCTTCCCGCTGACAGGGAGCCCGATGCGGGGCTCGATCCCAGGACCCTGAGATCATGACCTGAGCTGAAGGCAGACGCTTAATGACTGAGCCACCCAGGCTCCCCTATTTCATTTTTTTTTAAATTAACATATAATGTATTATTTGTTTCAGGGATACAGGTCTGTGATTAAAAGGTTTTTTGGGGGGTCAGTTTTATATTGCTAAATTGCTCTTCAAAATATTGTGTATTTTATGCTCCTGTTTTAAATATTATAAGATGGGCATGACTTTATTTTCATGCACCATCCAACATTTGATGCTACAAAAAAAAAAAAAAAGAGGAGGGGGTTCTTTGGATCCTATAGATGGAAAGAACAATTTAAAATAATAGCAAATTAATTAAATAGAGAGAGTGTCAATAAGCATGCTGCAGCAAGTATGATGCAACAGTTTTATCACAGAACAGGTTATATGTGAAATAGCTATTACCTTAGTGGAGAAAACTATAGTCAAGAGCTTTATTAGAAGGGGTAAATTGAGAAAAGGGTCAAATTGTCCTCTGTCAGAAGGTCTAGAACATTGAAGTATCAGGTACCAAACAGAATAAGGTTGAGGTAAAGATCAGGAAATGTTGGTGTTAACTGGGAGTTTACATGCAGAAAAAAGTGGCCCCATCTTTTTCTTCTTCAGCTTTGCACACCAATAGCGGGGTGGTTGTCCATTAGGTAGAGGATAAGAAGGGCCATCTCTAGAAAACCTGACTCGACCAGAGAAAGTACCTCTTTATGATGATATTGAGTATCCCAGTGAAATGGTTGCCTCCCTGAACAAGCGTTTAAGTAATGATGGCACCCTTCAATTGACATAGCTCCAAGTAACTTAGTCCTCATCCTTAAGTTTAAAATGTTAGTAGATAATCAAAATAAAGACCCACAGAGAAAAATTCACTATCAGTGAGGTTCATATCAGGAAAGGAGAAACTGAAAAATGGGTTATGCATGTTCTACAAAGCACTGGAATGGCCAAAAGGAAACACTGATGTCATACAGGGAACAGTGATAGAAAGAGCTACCACTTCAAGCGCTGGAGTAAAAAGAAAGATGTTGAGGTTATGAGTACCTAGAATTTTGGAGGAGGCACTCTGAAGACTGAAGAGAGGCTGTTCCCAGTGAGTGTAAACTCAAGAGCTCAGGGCTGCTTAAAACTGGGACTCAGGTCTCCAAAGAGAAGCGCTGTCTAGCTGCTGGGAAGGAGCAGAATGCAGATGGGTCTAATGTGTGAAAACAAAACAAAACAATAAAGGAAACCTGGACCAACTGTAGTTTCTAGAGTGAGGAGACGTTGCCAAGGTGATGCTGAAACAAACATCCAAGGACCAAGGACAGTTTTAGTTTCTTCTTTTGTGCTCAGGTCCAGTTCCCTCTAGCGTCCCATAGTGGTGGGACAAAGAACAAACCAGAATAATCAGAAAAGAGTGTAAAGGGGAGGTTCTGGAGCAGAGGGGAAGAGGGGAAGCCTAATAACTGGTACAAGATGGAACATGGCAGAAAGAAAAGTAATCCAGAAGGATAAGGAAAAAAAAAAAAGGAACTGGAAGATGCTGAAACAGAGCAAGGAAAAGGCTTTCAAAATGCCTTCATAGAGCAAAAAGAGTTTTTATATATACATAAATAAGATGCTAATAAAATTAGTGAAGGGGAGCAGAATTTGCCACCGTAAAATATGTCTCTTTGGCATTAGGATTATTTTACGCTGATTATTTTTAAGACACACCAGACACAGGAAAAGCTCTGTATCCCCAGTCTCGCTTTTTGTATCAGGAAGAGCAGGATGACAATCAGTAGAAACTCTTATCAGTGGAGAAGGCAATGATCTAAATCTGCATAACAACCTTACCCATGTTTACAGTGCTTTTCCTAATAGCCTCCCATAACTGCCCCCCCATCTTCTTTTGTCTTTAGATGGAGATGATATTTAAGGTGGTGGCTTGGGACACTTAAGGGAGTTACTTGGTTTTCCTGGGTCTCTCCTATATAACCATGAGGTATATTTTTGTCCTGCTAATCTGTTTTTCTCCTGCTAATCTGTCTTTTATTACTTGGGGGGGCGGGTCTCAGCCAGGGAGAACCTGGAAGGGTACAGAGAATATAATTTTTTTTCCTGCTACATTAGTATGTATAAATAGGATATCTATCCCAAAATGCATTAAATGTTTGTTTATTTTTAATGATTAAGTTGAAGAAGTTTCCCAGAAAGAATAATGAAGCAACAGAAGGAAAAGAACAAAAGGCAAGCAAGCAAATAAACAAACAAAATCATAGGACTTAGAACATAAATCCAAGAAATCCAAAATTAAATTGTGATAATAAGGAAATTAGGCGTTGAAATTATCAAAGAAATAAGAAGAGAAAATGTCCCCAAATAAATTATCTGTTCTTAGTGAGTTTCTGAAAAATGACTAGTTTCTTCCATTTTTCTGTGTGTACTCTATCTGGCCTCCAGGGTTGTTTAATCAGTATTATCTATCTATCCATCTATCTTATCTATTATTAAGCTTTTCTAATCTTATCACTTAATTTGTATATTTTATAATTCCCACCTTTTTACATGATATAATGTAAATCATATTTGCTTTAGTCTCTGTTTTCTCCCCAGCTTTATTGACCAAAGTCTATATAAGTTTAAGGTGTATATCTTGATGATTTGATATACATATATATTGTAACATGATCACCACAGTTCACTCTTAAGAATAGAGTATTTCTTCAAAACTTCCTCTAAGCCATCTTGATTACCTTGTATTCAGACCATAGATAGTATTAAAAAGATTTTGAAACATGGCTGATGTTTTAGAGTACCCCATCCTGTTGTTTTTCCTCTAAATTTCATCCTGGCTTGACTCTTTTGTTGTGATCTTGGGGAAAACCATTAACTCTCTAAGCTTCATCCTTGTCTGCAAAATTCAAAATTGAAACTGGATCTCTGCTGTTCCTTTAACCTCTAACATTCAGATTTCTTTTGTTAGTGGATCATGTGTAGGTCACATTCTCTATGGAGTGCAAAAATATATCCAGGAAAGTTAATAAAATATGGAATCAGAAATAACTAATGAAAGGCAAAGTGAATTATTCATAAAATTTAACTCTGCAATGTACAGAGATAGTCATTCATAAATGAATGATCCCTTGTGGCAAATTATTAACTTAACTCCTATGGAAGGAGAACGGTATATTAATTGTTGAAATGCATTAATCAAATTTGAAACAAAATTATATGAAAATTAATATATGTAGAAGTAATAACATTTTAATAGATAAATGGAATATATTAAGTAAAAGGTGTTATTATTCTGGCTCACTAAGATTAAAATGTTTACCATTCCATTGTGCATTTATCTCTCATTTGAATTTTGGGACAAAGATAGTTGTTTACACTGGGGAATTGTTTTAGTCTCTTACATTGAAGCAGATTTTCATAACTATTATAAATAAATTGCTTTTTCCTTTTATATATGACAGTATTTTTCTCCACAATTAAATATGATTTTGATTTATTTTTGAACAGAATTTTCATTGAAAGTTTTTTTTTTTTTCCCTTTACCACTTGGAAAAGAAAGATAATCAGGGAGGAGAAGGTGCGGAGACACAAAAGGAGGGGAGGAGGGAGATGGAGAAAGAGAAAGAAACACCATGATAAGAGACCTGGACATAAACCTTTGGCTCAGGATCTTCAGTATTTTAAAACTTAAAAAAAAAAAAAAAAAGAAGAAGAAGAAAAAGAAAAAAATAATTTCTAATAATAAAGAATTGTATTGATCTTTAAAAATGCAAATATGCATTGGCCTTTAGGTGGTCTTCTTTCAGGGGAGATATAAAGGATGACAGGTATCAGAAGGTGGTAGCCAAAGAAGAAAGCACTTAGCTCATTACATTAAGGATTTGGATTGCAGGGAGCTGTGAGGTTGGAGAAGATTCAGATTGGATTAAGATGTCAGTCAGGTAGAATTTTTTGCTAATCAGGAAATGAACTCTTTCCATTCTTCATCTGTACTCTGCTTTTAGAGAGACCATGTCTTCGCACTTTGGCCAATCCAGAACAAGTATCTCATTAGTGAAGAAGCAGACAAGGCACTTCCACATATGTTCTCCTCTAACTGAAAGTTGATTACTTGCAATTTATTAAAAATATTAACCAAATAGAAGAAAACATGTTTCAGCTAATTAGTTAAAAAGAAATATGCTTAATGTGCAACTAAGGATTTTCCCCTTGAACCTGACACTCTCTTATGGTACAGAGCCACATTTGAAGTTGACTTAATTACCTGTCTTATTAAAACTAGAAAGCTGTATTTCAAGGTCATCAGTATTCAGCAAACATACAGTTGCTATTGAGGTAAAGAGAAAAATTCACTTGGAGTTTCCACGTGAGTTAGTAAAACTCTTAGTCTTGGTGAATTCAACACCTGCTTTTCTATGATATGAATGAGAAATAAGACTATTTTAAAAACAATATGTTTACATTTTCTTTTATTCCTAACATATCCACTAATATTTATTAGCACTCTGCTGGGTACTGTATTATAAAAGCAATATAAAAATAATCTTTACGTAGCATATATTCTAGCTGGGAAGGCAATGAACCCCCTATAGGTAGATCAGAAAATAAAATTCTCTTTAAATTGAAGTCAGACAGGAAGATCCTCCTGGAGGTAACAACATTTGCTCTGTGTAGCAAAGAAAACACAAAGCTTAGCTCATATGAATGATGGCAAAACAAATACAGGAATAAATTCAGCATATGTGATAGGATTGCTGTGGAAGAACTAGATCAATGTCTTAATGTATCAAGCAGGAAGCCCCATTGAAATTTAGTAAAAGATAATTTGAAAAATTTCCTACAATTAAGTAAAGTTCCTATTATATAAGCACATATACACACACTCACACATACACACAAATATGCATGCACACAGCTGTATACATAACCAGTGTAACAAAGTACTTTAAAGTACTTCCTAACTGCATGGACATAAAGCAGTTTGATAGTAAGACTCCATAAGACTGTATCTGATGCCGAGCGATGTTGACCACTTTTTCAGGGAAATCCAAATCAAAACCTCAATGAGATACCACCTCACACCAGTCAGAATGGCTAAAATTAACAAGTCAGGAAATGACAGATGTTGGCGGGGATGCAGAGAAAGGGGAACCCTCCTACACTATTGGTGGAAATGCAAGCTGGTGCAACTACTCTGGAAAACAGTATGGAGGTTCCTCAAACAGTTGAAAATAGAGCTACCATAGGATCCAGCAATTGCACTACTGGGTATTTACCCCAAAGATACAAGTGTAGGGATCCAAAGGAGTATGTGCATCCCAATGTTTATAGCAGCCATGTCCACAAGAGCCAAACTGTGGAAAGAGCCAAGATGTCCATCGACAGATGAATGGATAAAGACAATGTGGTATATATACACAATGGAATATTATGCAGCCATCAAAAGGAATGAGATCTTGCCATTTCACAACGATGTGGATGGAACTGGAGGGTGTTATGCTGAGTGAAATAAGTCAATCAGAGAAAGACATGTATCATATGACCTCACTGATATGAGGAATTCTTAATCTCAGGAAACAAACTGAATGTTGCTGGAGGGTGGGGGGTGGGAGGGATGGGGTGGCTGGGTGATAGACATTGGGGAGGGTATGTGCTATGGTGAGCGCTGTGAATTGTGCAAGACTGTTGAATCACAGATCTGTACTTCTGAAACAAATAATGCAACATATGTTAAGAAAAAAGAAAAAGAAGTTAGCAGGAGGGGAAGAATGAAGGGGAGTAAGTCGGAGGGGGAGACGAACCATGAGAGACAATGGACTCTGAAAAACAAACTGAGGGTTCTAGAGGGGAGGAGGGTGGGGGGATGGGTTAGTCTGGTGATGGGTATTAAAGATGGCACATTCTGTGTGGAGCACTGGGTGTTATGCACAAACAATGAATCATGGACACTACATCAAGAACTAATGATGTAATGTATGGTGATTAACATAACAATAAAAAAATTAAAAGAAAAGACTGTATCTGATGACAAAGGTGCATTGTTAATTCCAGTCGCTGCACAGGTGAGCATTTGGAGTAATGTATTTTTTTTTTTTAAGATTTTATTTACTTATTTGAGAGAGAGCATGAGCAGGGGAAGGGGCAGAGGGAGAGGGAGGGAGAAGCAAACTCCCCACTGAGCAAGGAACCAGATGCGGGGCTTGATCCCAAGACCCTGGGATCATGACCTGAGCCTAAGGCAGATGCTTAACCGAGCCACCCAGATGCCCTGGAATAATATAGTTAAAAACAATGGTAGAAAGGTGAATCTCTCATAGACAAAGAAATGTATAGACCCTTATTTATAAAAGTAATTTCAATACAGTATAAAATAGCCCTACAATGATAAACACTTATCAGATAGAGCCTTACAGAACATGAATTCCTTACTTCCATAACATCACTGGTCTTCAGAAATATCACATGTATTGTATACAAAGAATCATTTAGAGATAAGTTTCTAATTCTATCTTTAAGTTTTACTCTTTTTTGTTGTCGTTGTTAAAGGAATTAAAAGGCAAGTTGGAAGGGCAAGTCTGAGTACAAATAGAAAAGAAACTTCAAGTAGATGAATTCAACTAACATAACGTCAGATAGTGTCAAATAGTTTTCAGAAAGTTTAAGCAGCATTCCTTACAAAATGGAATCAGAAGAGATGCTGGTTTAAATGAGGTTTAAATACAATAATGTACATACATTTCTTTCCATGCACTTTGAATTGAGAAGGTTGTATTTTATATGTTAACTCTTGCCTTACTAAGTACAATAATCTAATTTCCTATACACACGTTCAACAGAATAAAAGGCTATGTGGATTCATTCTGTAAAGTACTATTATCATATGGAATTTAAATGCTGAGCTCCTAATTTATATCCTTGCAACGTAACAAAACGCTGAATTTGGTAAATACATTAATTTTCTCCAAATGATGCAATTAATCAAAATCTGCTTCTCCCTAAATTTTTCTTTTGAATGTCATGCACCTTTTACTTGTCACATACATATTTGGGATCCAGAAATGCAGCAGAATTCATGAAATTGTACCATGTACACAGGAGAGTCCATAAGTTGCTTTTTGGGATTTCATCCACTGAGGAAATCAAGAAAAAACCCGACAAATCATTTAGACTTTTACCTCCACTCTTTATAAAGACTCCAAAGAAAGATCAAAACCATAGCCCATGATTTCAGTTATTAAATTTTAGATGACACAGGTGATAATTAGAGGGTTGGGACATTAAAGACAAATTGAATTAATAGAACCAGATGGAGCAACTGAGTACAGATATGCTGACAGTTCATACTCTTTCCAAGTATTAACAGGACTGCAGTTTCTTTTGTAAATGTCACCTGAAGGAACAGATTTCCATGAGAAGTAAGAAATGGTAAGGAGAACACTTTCCCTTTCTGTTAACCTTCTATGTAGCAACAAGAAATGATATTCCAAGGAGCGGCTGATTTATAACTATGGTGAATAGCTGTGTTATAGCTCATCCACAACAAAAGCATGCATATTCATAGATTTGACAGTGACAAATGTCTTTGCAAAGGCTTTGAAAAGACACAAAGAGTAGGTGATCTTCTCTATATCCATGAGCCACAGTCTCAGTAACACTATATTCTATTCCAGAATCCTTGACTTAGCAACCTAGCAGATGCAGGCAGGGTATGAAGCTTTATGTATGTGTATTTTCTTTTTTTTCCTGAGGAATTCTATTTGATTTGATTTAATTTTTGTGACATTTTCTTCATCAAATTATAATCAGTGGAAAATTTGGTTGTGTAAAAAGTTCATAATCATCAAGGTGAAATGAGGAAATGAGCCCTCGCTTCACTTATAGAGAAAGCAAATATTTCAGGTGAATAGTGCTTGCAAAAAGTAGGTTACATTACTGCCTTCTCTTCCCCCCCACATCATTTCAATACAGGTTATCTAAATCCAGTGTTTTCATTTTTAGAGGCATAGGATGGAAAGACAGGTTGTCTTTTCTGTTCAAATATGCTATTGAAATAAAGTAGCACTAGGTGGCTATGCTATGGGTGGTTATCAATAGAAAGCTACTTCAATTTTCTAAATAGAACTTAAAAAAAAAAAGATCAGTAAGAATCCGAAGAAAATTCACTTGTTGCAGAGTGGATGGTGATATGATTTGCCTATACAAAAGAGAACCGTGTGAATAGAGAAAAAAAAAATATATATATATATTTTAAATTGTGCTCTTCTCCCGGTTAATTTTATAAGTACTCATAAGAAAATGCAATAGGCAGAAAGAAATGGTGATTTTCTCCAATGTGTTCAACTCTGAAATTTCATCAGTGGGTGACAAATGGACTCTATTCACAGCTCTTTGCTTGTTGATAAAGGTAATCCACAGCATAAAGTGTTTCCAGATCAGATAATGTAACATTATTGGTGCTGTACTTAGGGTATAAGAATATGAATTTGGTAGAGTCAGAATTAAGGCTGTCTTATCACAACATAGCAATACATTGGCATTTTAAATAAAGATAATATTGGAAATGTGTACAAACTTGAACATTAACAATACACAAATGCCTCCTATCTTTCAGGTTCCTATTATGGAAGGTCAGGTTGATCTACCACCTGAAATACAACTAGAAGTTTTAGTACTTCTCATATTAAGGCTAGAGTGTTACTTCAAATTACTTTCCTAAACACATTTGGTAGCTCATAAATTTCACAGAAAGGGGAAATAGAAAAAGTTTTATAAAATGTAAGCTCAACTGTCATTGATAATGAAATTATTTCCCTTGAAGTTTCTGCCTATAAAGTTGTCTTGGGGAGAGAAATAAAATAAGAGACTTTGGCTCACTGTATGTGGTTATTATTCCAATATTTATTAAGTTTCCCAGATTTACCAGACCGTACAGGAAACCTTAAGTATGGCACCAATAAAGTTACATTATACAGAAAAATGTATAAAGCTTGAAAAAAGCCTTACAAGTCAAGAGTATAGATTGATACACGAGAAAAAGGGAATTAAAATTTAATAATCATCAAAATTATGTCATCAAAATGCATATCTTCTACCAAATGCTGTGGATGTTCTACTTCTTTGTCTAGTTTATGAGAATATGAAGTTAAATTTGCCAGTTTCTATTCTCAATAGCTTGTAATAGGTAAACATAATAGGTAAACATAATAAAATGGATTTATTGATAGAAATCTTTGAAGGAATATGGAAGTGAATATGAC
The DNA here is from genome assembly GCF_037043125.1 of Eumetopias jubatus. Taxonomy (NCBI): domain Eukaryota; kingdom Metazoa; phylum Chordata; class Mammalia; order Carnivora; family Otariidae; genus Eumetopias; species Eumetopias jubatus. Next base: position 23,550,008 of record NW_028274819.1, on the reverse strand, counting down.
TGACATTATCCAAGGCAATCAAAGAACGCATCCTACATAAGATGAGATAGTACAAAACTAATTGTGAAAAGGTATTTACCAGTAGGAAAGGACTATGGAGACAGAAGCTACATTACAAAGGAATGGGACAGCAAGGTGGGTTTCAGCAGATACTCGTATTTCAATATTCTGGAGGAAAACAAGTGTTACAGAGAGAAAATAAATATAAGATTTCAGGGATACTATTATAGAGTAATGAAAGTATTCTTCATTAGATTAGGCAGCCTAAGTCGTTGCATTAAAAAAAATCGAATATACTTGATTAGACAGAGAGGTGATCCTATTTTAGATGGATGGATACATGGATGGGTGAATGGAACAATGACTAGATTGATACATGGATATTTATAAATAAACAAATGGAGTGGAAATTGGATGTTATCAATCAGTGAATGATGAGTAATTGAATTGTTTAAGGAGGGCAGATATATGAACAGACATGCAATTTTGGGAAGGGTCACTCTGTTTATCTGTGAGGGACTTAAAAAAAAAAAAAAGAAAAGAAAAGAAAAGATGAGAGCCGAGCCAAGAACACCAAAATTAAAGCCATAGAAATAACTTCAGGTTAGAGATTACAGAAGGCTAAACATAGAGTGGCATTAGGAAATAGAGAAGTCCTTTGTAGGACCTTTAGGACATATCATGCAGTGGAATTGAGGGCTCAAATTGAAAGGAAAAATGAGGAAAAGTCTGACTAGCCAATTTCTGGCCTGAGAAATTAGGAAATAAGTAGTGGTGACATTAACAAATGTAAGAATAAAACCAGGTATGTTTGGGAAGATAACAAAACATAAAACATTTTAGATGATCTCATTTAATCCTGACCATGGTCCTCTGCCTCTTTATTTATTTATTTTTAAAAAGATTTTATTTGTTCGGATGCCTGGGTGGCTCAGTTGAGTTAAGCGTCTGCCTTCAGCTCGGGTCATGATCCTGGGGTCCTGGGATCAAGTCCCACATTGGGCTCCCTGCTCAAAGGGGAGCCTGCTTCTCCCTCTCTCTCTGCCTGACACTCCCCCTACCTGTGCGCTCTCTCTCTCGCTCTCTGTGTCAAATAAATAAATAAAATCTTTTTTTTAGGATTTTATTTATTTGACAGAGAGCACGAGTTGGAGGAGGGTCTGAGGGGGAGGAAGAGGTGGAGAATCTTGAATCAGACTCTCCTCTGAAGGGGGAGTCCAATCTCATGACCCATGAGATCGTGACCTGAGCCAAAATCAAGAGTCTGATGCTTAACCTACTGAGCTGACTGAGCCACCCAGGTGCCCTATATTGTCTCTTTAATAGATAGGGGAGTCTAGTGCCCTCCAGTGTCCAAGCTTAGTCAGTAATAGAAAATGATTTGAAGCCTGTTTGATCTAGCTCCATATCTGTATTCTTTTCCTAATGTCTTATAGGACGCACATAGAATAGATAACAATCTTTATATTTTTTTAAGTTCTTTACAATTTGTAACTTTATTATAAAATTTTACCATAAATATCGAAAAGTATATAAAATCTGTAGGTGCAGTTGAAGGAGTTATTATGTAGTAAATACTCAGATAATACCCTGGTTTGTAATAGATTATTGCCAATACCTTAGAAGCCCAATGTCTGCCTTTTCCAAACCACATGTTCCCCATCCAAAGTAAGGTAACCGCCCTCCTGACTTTTGTGAAAATAGTAAAGATGCATTATTTATTATTGTCTGTTTTGAACTTTGTACATATTAAATCATGACTGTTTATTTAATCTATTATTATCACACCTGGAGGATTCATCTGTGTTGTTGGATGAATAAATTTATTCCCTTACCAATTGTCAAGAAGTTTTTTTGATCTGTGTTCTCACTAGCACTTGTCATCTTATGCTTTTAAAATTTATTTTGGTTAAATTGTGCAATAGTATTTCATTTTTATTTTAATTTGTATATACATGGTTACTGATATATTGGGACATCTTTTAATTTTTCCACAGACCACGTAGGTTTCCTTTTTGCTGAGAAGCTTGTGTGAGCTTTTTACTTTCTTTATTTTTTGTTTCAAGTTGTTTTTTCTTACTGATTCTTAGTAGTTTGAATATTATAGATACTGCTAGCTCTGTGTTCTGCAAATATTGTCTCTCGCTTCATGGTTTATCTTTTTTCACAATTTTTCGTAGCATTTACTGAACAGAATTTCTTAATATGATTAAATTTATCAATTATTTTGTTTTTAGTAGTGTTTTTCTTAAAGTTTGGTTTAAGAATTTCTTCATTACTGGAGAACATTTACTGGAAAAGATATTCTTCTGTTATTTTTTCAAAGATTTTAAGATTTCTTCATTTACATGTTAGTCTTGAATCCAACTGAAACTGGATAGTGTGAGGAAAGAATTTCATTTTCCATATAGACAGCCATTTTTTTTCCACATGGATAAGCAATTTTGCTAGCAATATTTATTGAAAATTCCAATTTCTCATGTTGATCTGCAGTTCTCCCACTTTTATGTATTTCCATATTTGGACACTTTCTGTCCTCTTGATATTTAGTATTTTTTATTTTCTGCTTTGCAAAAATTGCCTTTTGGTTTCCATTATAATTGCTTATTTGACAAATGAGTTATTTTTTTGTTTGTTTATTAGGCATGGCATTTTTCTCTTTATATTTCATTATTTGCTTCTTATTTTTTTTTTGCCTTGAGGTCAGATTATGAACTGTAATATTTCATCCTTTGAAATTTGTTATCACAGGTTTTAAATTTTGTGGTTCAATTTGTATAAACTTTCTATGTGTGTGAAATAAAGCATATATTCTGAAATTTTTGTTTCTGATATTCCATAGATTTGCATTTTTTTATTTCGTCAACTATTTTATTCAAAGTTTCTGTTTATTGCTTATTTTATAGGCTCATTCTATCAATCACTGAGAAAGTTATGTGAAAATCTCCTACTGTCATTTTTTTTGTCTCTATTTCTCCCAGTAATTCCATTAATTCTTACTGTACATGTTGTGGAGCTATTTATCAGGTGCACACAAATCTAAAAGTATAATATATTCTGATTTAATTAACTATGTTGAAGTAATCCTCACTTTGCTTATAATAGCTGTTATAGGAAAGTCTATTTTGCCTGGTATTATTATAGTTACATTTACTTTGTTTAGTTAGAATTTGCCTAGTATTTTTGATTGTTTTTATTCTTTTAGTTTTATCCTTTGTAGTTCTTTATGCTTCATTTGTAAGCAGTGTAGAATTAGGTTTTATTTACTCTCTTTTCCTTTCTTTTAAATCTCTCTTGATGACACTCTTACAAAATTCCTTGTCCATTTGTATCACACACAGTTATTGCATTTGAATTTCATATTTATGATGATAAATTTTTATTTTTTATTATTTTGCACTCTTTGGTTCACTTGTTATGTTTCTTATGGCCTTCACTTAAAAAATTGGTTATATATTTTATTTCTTATTCCATTTTTCTTCTGTTTACAATGAACAGGTTTTACAAAATCAAATCTGTAAGTACTAGATAAAAGAAGTTTGCATTTATTGAGAAACATAATGTTTATTAAAATGCGGTCAAGGACGATAAGTTTTCATTTGCTACAAAACTTTTGCCTCTTAAGTGTATCTTTCTTTCTACATTAAATTACAGACACAGGGCAGTTATTAGAGGCTATGATGAGATAGATATAAAGATAAAAGTCTATTTTAAGAAAAGTTTTTAAAAGCCCGTGTCTTTGATGGCAACATGGAACTGCTTTGTCAGACATGGGATTTTCTGTTTTGAAATTCTTACTGTGTAGGAAAATAAAACTCCCCCTTATTCACCGAAAAAAATATGTCGCTGATACCACTTCTAATCGATACACTAAGGAAGACATTTGCATACTGAATTAATACTACTGAAGTTAGTTATTCAGTTTTGTGTTCTGAGTTTCTTTTGTTTTGGTTTCTAATTGATGAATCATAACAACACTAAATTTGGAATCAGAGAGCTTACAATCAAATAGTGCCACCACACAATCTTGGGCAAGCCCAAATATCTGTTGTAGAGTATATTATTGTCTAAATCATTTTTTTTGAATCTTTTTTTAAAGATTTTATTTATTTATTTGACAGAGAGAGAATGAGAGATAGAGAACATGAGAGAGAAGAGGGTCAGAGGGAGAAGCAGACTCCCTGCTGAGCAGGGAGCCTGATGTGGGACTCGATCCCGGGACTCCAGGATCATGACCTGAGCCGAAGGCAGTCGCTTAACCAACTGAGCCACCCAGGCGCCCCTGTCTAAATCATTTCTGCCCCTCACTCTTGGTTCTGCCCTACTGAACCATGGTCTGTGCGGGCGGGTTAAACGTCCTTCACACTGACAACAGATGCTCATATGATTTGACTTTGCCAATGCAAAATGAAAGGAAGATGGCATATGCTCTTTCACCAAAAGAACTTTAAGAAGCATCACATAATTCTGTCAGTGTTTCTTTTCCCCACCCCCACTACCAAGACCAAAGCAATGTCCTAGGTGTTTTTGCAGCTAGTTTCTTAGAATTAAAGAGTCAAAGCCACACATTTGATTAACCAGGAACCTAAAAGAAAAATGAACCTGTGTGTTGTAAGCCACTAAAGTTTGGATGCTGTTTGTTATCACACTTTGCTTTACACAGACTGATACAGCCTCTAAACCCTGCTTTGTGCAAGAACAATAATAATGCCTGATGTTCTACTTTCCAGGTCTGTGGTTGGGGCCTAATGAAATAAGATAAGCAACAACATATTGTAAGCTCCAAAATATTATTAAAATGTTAGGCAACATCATTTTTTGCAGATCTTATTTCATTTTCAAGTCATCATTATGCAAATGTTCACAATTAATTTAGAGATAAAAAGTTATGCCAGCAACATATTAGACTTCACTAACCTTTTGTGTTCTCACATTTCTGCTTGCATTACCCATCTGTTGCGGAATGTTGTCTACTGTTTCCATTGGGCCCTTAACTTATTGACCGTAGTCATTTAAAATTCCCCCTCAGATAATTCCAACATCCGTGTCTTATCTCTGAGTTTGGTTCTAAGTCTTCCCTTGTTTCTTCAATGTTTTTTTCTTACAATTTGGTGTGCCTCTTCGTTTTTTGCTGATAGCTGGATATATTGTATCAGATAATAGGAACTGAGGCAAATAGGCCTTTAATGTGAGAATTTATGTTAATCTATGAGTTGAGCTATGTGCAAATATTTGTTGTATCTGTAGGTCCCAGAAGATTCCGATTCCCCTAGTGTCTTTGTTTTTGTTTCTGCTCTTGACTTTGGGTTTTGCTATATACTCCTTCAGGGAGAGAGTCTATGTCTTGCAGCTCTTTATTGGCAATCCACTGTTATTAGACCAAAGCCTTTTTTGTGTGGTACTCAGGTATTGAGAAGAAGCAGCATTCTAGAATATGATGATTATATCATTGTTTTTAGTGGGTTTTGTCTCTGGTTTGTGACAGCAAAAGTATTTGTTTCTTCACTAGTAGAGCATTTCTTTCTCCAGTCTGGTGAGACAGAAAGACTGCAGGGTGTTCCCTCTCTAGCTGGGACAGTTCCCTCTCTAGCTGGGACAGTTCCCTCTCTAGCTGGGACAAGGCTTTGTTGAAGACTTTTACCTTTGTTATAGAGAAGGCTTTGGGCCTATTTCATAAAGATTGTTCTTTCTTTTCTCCTGCCAGGGCCTAAGGGGATCTTTCTCTGACCTTCATTTTGGGAACCTGGTAAAGATCCTTGAAGGTAAAGCCCATGGAAGGATGGGACCCTCCTCATGCTGTGGCCCCACAAGTTTCTCATTCTCAAGGTCCTCAACATTCAACCTCCAGCGATTTGTTTAGTTACCATACAAGTGATCCTATCAGTTTATGACTCCCCAGCTTCTGCTCCAGTTAAGTAAATTGTGACTCTGACCCTGGATTTTCCCACTCCCGATTTTAGGGTGACAGTTTGCTCTGAAGGCTTAGTTCTTGATGAATCCAAGAAAAGTCACTGGTTTTCGGTTTCTTCATCTTTTTCTTTTTTTAATTTAATTTTTAATTTTTTAATTGTTTTAAAGATTTTTTTATTCATTTGAGAGAGAGAGAGAGAGAGCACAAGCAGGGAGGAGGGGCAGAGGGAGAGGGAGAAGCAGACTCGCAGCCGAGCAGGGAGCATGACTCTAAGCCTGGCTGGATCCCAGGACCCTGAGATCATGACCTGAGCAGAAGGCAGACACTTAACTGACTGAACCATTCAGGTGCCCATCTTCATCTTTTTCTTATGAGGATGGAATGATGACTTCTAAGTTCTTTATAGGGTGTAGCCGAAACCAGAAGTCTGTCCCTAAATTTTGGAAGGCCTAAATTTTTCTCAGGTGTTTTAAGTGGCCATTTGGAACTTTTCTTTACATTCCAGAGTTTGCCTAATTTTTAGATGAGAATGTTTCTTATTTTTCCCTGTTTGAGGCATTTAGACAATTTTCTGAAGATTTTGGATACACATTTATAATATACCTGTCCCATGTTAGACTTTGCTTTCATTTAGAAGGCTTATATTGGCACACCGAAACTTTGAAGTATAATTAGGTTCATATTAATTGTGAAAGCATAAAATATATGTTTTCCTTTAGAAATGCCAATTATGTCTCTATTTACTTATTTATTGACATTTTTGTTTAGGAATAGGCTTTTCCATACCATGTACATGTTATGGAACTGGGAAACTAAACAATTATCCTTTTAAAAACAGCATCTAAGTTAGTTCTTTCCCATGACTCAGCTGCAACTTATTACACATATTCTGTTCTCCACCCAGCCCCTCCCCATGAAGGTAACTTACCTTGAATTTGAAAAGCAGTATGGATGTTTTCTGGAATGTTCCATCCCCTGACTCTTCTCCCTATTTTCTTAGCATACCATCCATTCAGTCCAGCAATGCAACATTGGTTTAATTTGTCATTCCCTTCAGAACTACAACTTGTTTTTGTTTTTGTCTCATTCCATCTTATTGTTTCAGGGAAAATGCCTTACCTAGTTAATCAATAGATATTCTCAGCTATTGAATTAAAAAAAAACCACAACTCTTCTCAAGTCTCTGAAACACACTTGTAGGGCTTTTTTTTTTAATTTTACAATTTTTACTGAAAATTTATATTTTGATATCTTCCTTTGGATTCATGTAATTTGATACTCTTGGACATCCTGACAGTAATACATACTGAATAGTGATATTTAAAATCCCAAACGATATAAGGTGCATCTCTTTAATATGGTTCTTTCTGTCTATTTATAGAAGCCACTAGCCATGTATGTATGTTTAAATTTTAAATTGCTTAAAATTAAATAACATTATAAATGAATCCCTCATGTTACTTGACACATCCCAAGTGCTCATGTCACTAGTAGCTACCATCTTGGACAGTCTAGAGAACATTCCATTATCACATAAATTGAACAGCACTGTTCCAGATGAATCAGTTGATCTATAAATGAAATGATGTCAACTCAGTTAGAGTTTTATAATTTACATGAAGAACTCAGACCCATTTTCTGGAAAATGAAACACCAGAACTTCCATTTGAGAAGGAGAGAATGTGAAGAAAACAAATGCGCTTCTCATTGACAAATCCCAACAAAAGGGAGCATAATATGTTATAGCCATAGTTATTTTAAGTAGGGTATGAATCTCTAGCACTTTCTCTAGGGAATTTCAAGAAGCCCACAAAAAAACAACATGAGCAAAGATAAGATTCTGTGTCAGTGCCTTTAATTTTCAGTTCATTTTTCTTGCATCAGAATTTAAGAGGTTATGCTTATTATTTTAATAATTATACAAATCTAGCATTTTGCCATTTTTTGAGGCACATAATATTGAATAAATGGCTAAGAAATCAAGGATGATTAAAACTTTTTACTATAAATAATAAAGTGAAAGGCTACCATTTTATTCATCTGAATCAAATTGGGAGACTGCTCACCATTAGACTTTTCTTTAATCCTATGAAAGGAAATTTAGAATTAAATTAAAGGTAGAGTAATATCTTCACCAATGATTAACCAGTATGAAATTTAGCCAAATGTACTAATTGAGTACAGAATAGAGGAAGATCAACTCAACATTGTAAATGAAGATAAGGTGTATTTATACAAATCCTGTAATAACGGAATTTATGACTAGGTAACATTAGATGAATTTAGCAAGGAAAATGCACTCAAACCACTGTTAAAAAGTTGGTGAAGTGAAGAGTAAAACTCTGAAAATATTGTTTCACTGAAAAGAACAGTAAGTAAAGGCCAAGAGGCATAAAATGAGGTTAAGCAATTTTCTCTAGAAGAAATTTGTGTGTGTGTGTGTGTGTGTGTGTGTGTGTGTGTGCACGCAATGAGCAAGTATAAATGAAAAGGAAGTATATGAAATCAGGGAAACACTATACTGTAAAGTAATATTAGCAGAACCAGAGCCTTAGAAAATCAAATTGAGAATAATCTAAACAGATGAGAAATGAATAAAAAGGGTAATTGAATTCAAGATAACAGGAAATAAAAGAAAACAATTATAATTGGACACACAATGACGAGTGCCTGCTTTAAAATGATGTGAATTAGATTTGAGATGATGAAAACATAACCCGTAATGACCAAAATGAAGTGAAAGAGAATATAAAATGATGTTGTAGTATCATAATATCATAAGTGAATCAAAATATTATTAACTAAGATAAAGACCCGGAAATGAAGTAAATTGGGCAATGAACCAATGCAGAAAGCTTCAAAAAAAGGGAAGGGGGGGAGTTTGAACAGAATGCATGAGAATGAATCCAAATTGAAATAACAGAAATGGATGATATATTTTTAGAATTACATACATAGATAGTGTTATATGTCTAAATAACAAGAACTCTGATGCTAAAACTGTGCCTGATGGCAAGAAAACGAGAATAAAGCATTATTTACCCCAGAATAAACTATTCTCACAATTTGCTAAATATAAAATGTGATAAACCAAATACAAGGATGAAGGGCATTCAATTTACAATGATTTGTGTTGGCAGAGTCAAAGCCTTACTTGAATACAGTAAATTGCCTTGGGAAAATACGAATTATTATATTAAAATATCCACTAGAGCAATTTAGTAAAACAAGGAAAATTGTGATAAACCACAGAAAGTGAGGTTTTAGTATTTTGTAGAGATATTGTACAGCTGATAATACAAATTTTGTTTTGTTAATCAGGCAAGTACATGTATTTTTGGTTAATCTGAATTAGTTTTGAATTCACAATATCTTAATTTTCATTTACAGTGAAAACCAAAAAATGAAAGAGAAGGAAAGGAGTGAAAAAGAGAGAGAGAGAGAGAAAAGGGAGGGAGGGAAGGAAGAAGGAAGGATGGGAAGGAAGGAGGAAGTTCGTTTCCTTTCCACATGGTCAAATCTGTGAGAATTTGTGTTAGAAATTTAAATCTGCACCCCTCACAACCCACCCCTGAGATATCCCTCCTGGATCCTTCTGACCAGTTTCCAGACTTTTCACATGGCCTCGTCATCAAGACCCTCCTTTGCCTCTGTTCTGTGAATTAGCTTACATCCTTCCTCTATTGGGTGCCTTAGTTTAGGGCCGCACTAATTCCCCTTTTAGTCTCCTGGGTTGCCGTCATGTTGTTGCTGTTGAACATCCTCCAGTACCTTTCTGAGAGTGTCTACACAGGAAGTCATTTTTGGCACTTATAATGCTTATTTTCTGAAATATCAGATTCTCCCACACATTATTTTTGCACTCATAAACTAAGCTCTTGTTAAGTTTGCATATTGAGTAATAAAATATTTTAAATATTTAATATTAATATTTAGTATTTTAAAATTATTCTTTACTTCTGGATCTGCCTTTAATCTTAGGCTCTCTGGATTGCAAGAACACTTAGAAATCTCATGGCAATAGTCCATCATTAAAAAATAAAAATAAAAAATAAAAAGACTTGCAAGAGAGGAAAAGGGTACCTTTGAAAACTGCCTTGCCATTTTTTTGCGGTATTGCTAAATAGGGTGAAAGTGTATTATTGGTGATAATATAGGGTACTATTGCTTGGGTTATGTGATGTGATGGGCAGAGCCCATGCTGTTTCTGTATATCACTGCCTCTCTGTCACTCGGCCTCTCTACTAAATAACTGCAAATAATTCCAAGCAACTTCTCAAAGTGACTCACTATCATCAGAAGCAACCTTCATTTTGGTGAGGTTCAACATGGAAGTGTGGCTAGGAGTAGTGGGTCAAGTTAACGTTGGTGTGAAACCAATATAAATATGTTTTGCTACAGGAGGGTGAATAAATGGGCTTATAAAACCTGTCCTTATCAGGGAAGCTTAGGATAGAATCACAGGAATAGGGTCTCAGCTCTGGAGTTAAAAACAAAATGAGGATCTTACACCCACTTTTCTTTAAAAAGTAGGCTTTACAGAATTTTTCTGGGGAGATAAATGCAGTGGAGTGGAGTATCCATTTTGGATGGACATTTGTTTGAATTAAGAGTCACTGAAGGTATGGACAACCTTTCTAAGACCCAAACCGAGTTTCCCCAACTGAAAAATGTACATAATATATATCTGTTTCAAGCACCATTTAAAAACACCAGTACATGTTACTAATTATTTTCTGCCTGATCTTTTTTATACCTCGATTTCTTTTGATTGTATGCCATATTTGTGACTTTAAAATATGATTCAAAATTTAATAAACATTTGCCTTTAAGTTCAGAATACCAAATTCATACTATCAAAAATCTCCCTCCTATTGAAAAAAAGGGACCTCAGCAATTATAATAATTTTGTAGCCATCTAAAGTTTACTTAATATTTTAGAGCTTGTTTAGATGGAAATGACTTCTTAAATTACTTTTATAACTTAGAATGTTTTTATGAATTGTCTCTACAAATGTAAATAAGTGGTAAAAATCTCTTGTTTTTCTAAGTCCTACAGTGAATACCTAACATGCATGTGTATAAATACATGTATATCAATACATACACAAATATATGTGTGAATGAATTTCTTATCCTATAAATTGAATCAATAATAGAGAATGTGGACTAATTTTATGTGTATATTATTTATGGAGAAAGTAAATTTTAAATTGTATACATCTAATAATGAAAAGAATTAATCTATTTTCAAAGAAAATATGGTGTTGTAAATATTTGCAAGTATTTTAGAAAAAGGAATTATTAAAAAAATAAATTATTCAGGTAACAGTTTGTAAAGTCTCCTATTAGGCAGATCCTTAACTTGCTAGGAATTACTTTGTATAATAAGCAATGCAATACATCTGCACTTCATGTTTTCTACTTGAGCATTTCACTAATGTAGATATTTATTCTTCTGTAAAAAAAAAATGATAGCATTTAATGAATGCTAAAAAAGCAAATTAAAATATCTGGAGGCCTTTTTAAAACCCAAGCACTTTAGAGGTACAAATGGACCAAAATACAGTGAAAGCCACATTCCTAGGATATTTGTTTGACATTCTAGTACCTGAGCACCATCCCGTAAGGCACAGCTACCTGCCACCTTGTTTTCATGTACTTTGTACCACTGCCGTATATCACAATCCTACCGTCCTGCTACCTTGGTAATCAGGGGTGATCAGGGAAGGGTCAGCATGTGGAAGGATCCTCTTGTCCCAAATCAGAGATGTATATTTGAGAAGATTACTGTTATCCTGGTACTTTATCTCTGTTATTTTGAGCTTTTGCCACCTAGGAACAATCTATATGACATTTTTCTATTTTTTATTTTCTAGTGACCATTATCAAAAGGTCAGACAAATGTTTATAATTTGTATAAATCTAACAACACAATTAGGAGAAGTAGAAATATATATGATGACATTAAAATGAACACATGTTCTCATCTGACACTGTTTATTGCGGTTTTAAACATGTTTCCTCATCCTTTACCATTCTTCCTTTTGAGATCTAGTGTAATTCCTTTCCTCTGGCATCTGATAGTCTATTTCTTCTCCCCATGACCATCTTCACACCTAGCTTCTTCTTCTTTTTTTTTTTTAAAGATATTATTTATTTACTTGACAGGGAGAGACACAGTGAGGGAGGGAACACAAGCAGGGGGAGCGGGAGAGGGAGAAGCAGGCTCCCCGCTGAGCAGGGAACCCGATCCTGGGCTCGATCCCAGGACCCCGGGATCACGACCGGAGCCGAAGGCAGACGCTTAACAACTGAGGCACCCAAGCGCTCCTAATGAATAGAGCATTTTAGAAGTGATACTTCATGATTTCCAGGGTAAGATAATACATGGGCATGCATCTTCCCCCCTGACTCTTTTCGGGATTTCTGTCGGTGGAACCTAGCTGCTATGTTGTGATAATGCTTATTTCACCTGTAAAGTCTGAATATAGCTGCTTTGACCAACAGACTCAGCAAAAGCCCAGCTGAGAGCCAGCATCAAAAGCCTTCTTTAATCGAGGAAGCCTTTGAGATTATCCAGCCCCAGTTACTGTCTGACTATAATTACGTGAAGGACTTCCAAACTAAAACTGACTAGCTGGACCCAGTCCACCCTCACAACCGTGAGAGATAATAATAGAAAAGCCACTGTGCTTGTATCCTGCCAAGTTCAGTGTGGTGATGTTTCCTTTTTAACTTATTAAAACCTGGCCACTGTTCCATAGGTATAAAATACAGGGGGATATCAAATGCTAAGTGAAATAAAACAGTCACCAAAAGACAAGTGCTCTATGATTTTATTTACATATGATGTGTCTAGAGTAGTTAAACTCCTAGAAATAAAAAGTAGAATGACATACACACTCCCATGTCTATTGCACCATTATTCACAATAGCTGAGCTAGGGACACAATCTAAAAGTCTGGTGACAGATGAATGGATAAAGAAAATATGTTCTATACAGACAATGGAATATTATTCACCCTTAAAAAAGGAAGGAAACCATGCCATGTCCAACAACATGGATGAACCTGGAGGATATTATACTAAGTAAAATAAGCCAGTCATGAGACTAGATCTCATGTTAAGTGTTCTTACAACAACAACAACAATAATAATAATAACAGCAACAAGAGCAACAAAATAGATGATGGTTTCCAGGGACTAAAAAAAGAAGGAAATGGGGAGTTGTTATTTAATGGGTATAAAGTTTCAGTTTTATAAGATGAAAGAGTTCAGGAGATTAATGGAACAACAATGTGAGTATAGTTCACATTTTTGAACTATACCCTTAAAAATGATTAAGATGATAAATTTTATATTATGTGTATTTTACCAAAATTAAAATAATATTTTTATTGAAATATAGTTGACACACATTACATTTGTTTCAGGTGTATGACACAGTGACTTGACAACTCTGTAGAGCATGCCATGCTCATCACAAGTGTAGCTGCCCTCTGGCACCATACAATGTTATGACAGTACCATTGACTATATTCCCTCTGCAGTACCTCTTATCCCTATGACTTATTCCATAACTGGAAGCCTGTACCTCCCACACCCTTTCACCCATTTTGCCCCCCCACCCCCAGGCAACCATCAGTGTGTTCTCTGTTATTTTTGGTTCTATTCTGCTTTATTGCTTGCTCATTTGTTTTGTTTCTTAGATTCCACATATGAGTGAAATCATATGGTATTTGTCTTTCTCTGTTCGACTTTTCACTTATAATACTCCCTAGATCCATCCATGTTGCTGCAGGTAGAAAGACCTCATTCTTTTTTTCTGGCTGAGTAGTGTTCCATTGTGTGTGTGTGTGTGTGTGTGTGTGTGTGTAACACCTTCTTTATTCATTTGTCTATCCATGGACCCTTGGGTTGCTTCCATATCCTGACTCTTATAAATAATGCTGTAATAAATTTGGGGCTACATGATTTTGATTCTGGACATTTTGACAGGTGTAAGGTAATATCTCATTGTGGTTTTGATTTGCATGTCCCTGATAATTGGTGATACTGAACATCTTTTCATGTGTCTGTTGACCATCTGTATACCTTCTTCAGAAAAATGACTCTTTATGTCCTCTGCTCATTTTTAATCAGAATCTTTTTTTTTTTTTGGTGTTGAGTTATATACAGTCTCTATATATTTTGGATATTAACTCCTTATGGATATAGAATTTATAAATATCTTCTCCAATTCAATAGATTGTTTTTTCATTTTATTGATGGCTTCCTTCACTGTGCAAAAGTTTTTGAAAAATAATAATCTAAAAAGAGTGTTTTGGTATTACCTAATCTGAGAAAATATGGTGTAGAAATAAGAATAACTTACCAAATTTTGATGGAACCAACCATTAGAATTTGGTATTTTTGTAAAAGAAAACTATATAGAAGCTTAGGATATTAGAACTGGAAGGAATCTTAGTGATTGGGCTCCCATTTTATATATTTAAGGAAAATTACGTCCAGATTGAGTTAAGGAACTTGTTAGAGACTAAGTCTGACTCCAAGATCTTTTTTTTTCAATAAATATTAACACGGTGCACATCTATGACATATTTAACAGATGGCTTTACCTACAAGTGCAAACTACTGATTGCTATTCAGAACAGTAAACAGCCCAAAACAAATTTTTCTGCTCTTTACATCAATGAGACCATGAAACTGCTTGCTTTGAATCATATTCTGCTGCTGCTTTTCCCCATGATACAGCAAAGCAGTCAGACCATATTTCAGCAGCAAGACTGTGGAAGGAATGAAAAATAAACCTTGATGAAGTTGTTGACGTGATGTCTCTTTTCCCACTCCATTTGAATCATTCCACTGCTGCTGACTCCAGTAAAATGAAAGCTTCAGTTCCAGGCTTTACTGATAACTTGTAACAAAAGAGTGCTGCAAGAGAAAAATGAAAACAGTAACAAGAGTCTCAGACCATGTTGTTACAGCCTTTATTTATCATGGGAGGTGGGGCTGCTTAAACCATTAGTTAATGGTTTTTGCAGGTACTATTAGCAAAAGATTAAGGATATAGATATGTCATGAAAAACAATGAATTTCAATAATCATTCTAGTAGCTCTTGATATGCTAATAATCTCAAAGAATTTCTTCACTGTCATAGGATGCTACATATTTCAGATAAACTTAGTTTCTTTTTCTTTTGCAACATATTAAATTAATCCTCTAAATAAAGATACTAGAGGAGTTCCATTTCAAGTTACAGTTGACCCTGTGACTTTTCCCAGTTCTTATACTGCTGTGAGTTTTCTGGTTTACAAGTTGTTGATGCAGGTATCCTCTATTTACGATTACTTAGATTATGCAAGTGAAGCTTGTCCTTGAACGCATATTTCAGATGTTCCTGATAAACATCAAGGACACTAAAACAATCCTAAAACAGAATAAATGGTAGTTAATATTAGATAAATAGTAGAATTTAGTCAGGATCATTTCAAAATAACTGAAAAAGTCACTTTGGATTAACAACCTTAGATGTGGAACGTTCTTTTAGCAGCATGTGCTTACAACAATTAGAGTATCTGCTAGCAGATGGATTTCCAGATTCTGTGGGTAGATCATACATTCTCTTGATAGAGACATTGATGGACGAGGGGACTGGGGACCAAGATAAACACTCAAAAATATGTGTTCACTTGTTTGTTTCAAATATGCATTGTGTGTGTGTGTGTGTGTGTGTGTGTGTGTACACACACACACACACACATTAGAATATTACTCAGCCATAAAAATAATAAAATCTTGCCATTTGTGCCAACATGGATGGGCCTAGAGGGTATTATGCTAAATGCAATAAATTAGACAAAGAAAAATACCATATGATTTCAATTATATGTGGAATCTAAAAACACAAATGAACAAAACAATAGAGAAGCAGACTCATAGATACAAGAAACAAACTGTTGGTTACCAGAGTGGTGGGGGTGGGGGGGCAAGAGAAATAAGTGAAGGGGATTAAGAGGTATAAACTTCCAATTGTAAAATAAAAAAGTCAGGTGGATATAAGGTATAGCATAAGGAATATAGTCAATAACATTGTAATAGCATTGCATGGTGACAGATAATTAGACTTATGAGGATCATTTCATAATTTATAAAAATACCAAATCACTATGATGATGATGTATCCTATGATGATAGGATATTGTATGTCAATTATACTTCAATTAAAAAAATCACTTCAAGCATGTATTTACAATGGAGTATTTCTTAATTATTTTGAAATGACTCTCACTAAATTCTACTATTTGTCTAATATTAACTACCATTTCTTTTGTTTTAAGGTTGCTTTAGTGTTTGATATTTATCAGGAACATCTGGAATATGCATTCAGTGGACAGGTTTGAGTCCTATAACCCGAGTAATCATAAATACATGTACTGGCATCAGTTACTTGCAAACTAGAAGAGAAAGCTCACAGAGGTAGAAGAATTGATATGTAGTCAGAAGACTTGAGTATAAAATGCACCTCTCACACGTATCTGTTACATTTTCTTGGCTAATAATATAAAGCTCCTAGCCTCAATAGCTTCACTTTTGAAATGTCAGTAACTATCCTACCTGACATGTTTATGATAAATAAAATGTCTGTAAATATGCATTTAATTCATAAAAGATACCACAAAGATGTAAATGCATTATTATATACACCACAAAGATGTAAATGCATTATTATATACCAAATGCCGGGGATATTCTTCCTTATTTCATGGGTTTAGGGAGAGTATAGTAGACATTATCTCTAAATACTTTCCTTTTTAGAACAAGTGACTGCCACTCCTCATGCTGTCATTATTAACTGCACAGGAAAATATCTGAGTTGTGTCTGATGTTATTTCTATTACATTTTTTAAAATTAGAGAAAAACACGTTCTTAGGTGTGAGACTGTTTCAATCACCTTGTGTCCCTAAGAGGGACTTCATCTCTCTGCTTCTTTCTTAACACCCGATACTTCTATAAATTCTGTGGTAACTTTGCTGTGAGCAGTTGTCTGTAAACCAGAACCACTTCGAGCGCAGCACACGTTTCAAATGGTATCTTTTTCTTAACCATGAAGCATTTAAACTTTCAAAAGAATCCACTAAGGTTTTTGTCATGTAATATCTTAGTGAGATAACCAATTTCCTGTCCCATGTGACTTGAATCACTGAACATTTTGGGAAATGTCTGTGATATAGTTCAAGCCCTACCAGCGGTTTTATTATTTTCATTCATTAAATAAATGTTTACAGGATTCCTAACATGTCCGATTGTTGTTATGGCCCTTAGAAACTGAACAATGAACCAGACAATTCTCTGCCTTCTTGAAGCCTTTTTTCTAAGTGAGGATCTGAGCAATGTACAAAGGTTAATGAGGTAAATTTTTGAAGCTGCAAGAATGTAGCTCTTGTAGCACTCAATATATTTGAAATATAGGAAAAAAATGAAAACCAAACCAAACTCAACAAATAACAGCTCTGGGCAATAAAATCCAGGCAAAAATATACAAATAACAAAGATCTTAACAATAAAGTCATCAATGTAAAGAGTATAACTTGAATGTCTTATCCATATAAATGTAAAATTGAAATGAAACAACCAGGGAATTATGGTTACAAAAGCACAAACAGAACACAGCAAAATTACTAGCAGGAAATGGGTCATTTGTGAAGAAGGGGAAGATAGACATTAATATCTAAAATTTAAAACTGCTGTGTAAAATATATGATGACAACCATATCTTTAGGAAAATTTCTTAGAATTTCAGATCTCATTCAAATTCATAAAATGTTCTTCTTTGGTTAAATTCATATATATTTAAGTTTGATGATATTATCTAAAATGTAGTATGTAGCACTTTCTTTCTAGTACTACTAGAAAAGTAGTACTTTTTAAAATTATTTCTATGGTACGAATTTATATATCTATATATCATCTATCTCTCTGTATTATATACCCATAGGGTGGTGACTATTAGAAAATATTAATTGTGTTTATTTTTATGACTGGGTTTTTCTGTAGAATGAAGTAGTATTTGCACATAATCTGAGAGCTTATTTGAAGTTCATAATTATGAATTTATAGTAACAAATTGTGACTTCTCCAGTAGCTCCTGCTTATTGAAACATTATGTGAAGAAAGAGTATAGAATAGTTGCGTCTTGGTTTGGTATTTTGCTATGTGGGTATAAAAATTAAAAAATACCAAAGTGAGTTATAGTATTGGCCAAAGTCTTAATGAAATAACAGGCTGAGGGATCTTAGCTGAAAAAAAAAAAATAAGGAAATAAAGAAGGATGAGGAATCATGGAATACAAGAAAACAGACTTCAAAAGATGATGTATTCTGTGGATATGGACTGATGATCAAGATAGTGTGGAAGAAATACAGTGCGTGGTCAGAATGTAACATTATCTAAATAAATAATCATTTATCAGTGATTATTGAGGTTAAAAAAATTCAGATGATGACAAGATCCGGGATGAGGACAAAGTGAAACATAGCAGATCTGGAGTGACAAAGAAAGCAATTGCTAATGATGTGGGAGAGAGGAGCAAGAAATACAGTTTGAGATGGACTGTAGTAGAAGGTGAAGTCACTGAGGATAATGGGTGTGCTTAGTTGGGAGAGGAAGTTGGACAGGCACTTACATGTTCAGTGAAATAACACTGTGATGAAGTTAAAGGAGGTGTCATTACCATTTCTCCTTGCAGATAGGCAAGTTGAAGTTCGAAGGAGATATGTAACTTATCCTGAGTAACTTAACTTATAACTAGTTAACCCAGGATGAAAGCTCTCATTTTCTAATTTCTACTATCTCATATATCCAGCAAGCTTAGAACTTTAGTACTTTCTTAGACTTATTATGTGAAAAGGTTTTTATACATTTAAAGGTTAATTATGTATGTAGAAGAGGCTGTCGCTCCCATAGAGTGATTCAGGGCGTTGGATGGATTGGAGAACAAATATAGCATATTATCTTCTCTGTGGCTCTTTGTGTCCCATCCCCCATAAAATATAGCAATGAATTCAAAGTTAACTTTATAAAGCTATATTTTAATTGTAGTCACAAATTAAGTAAGGGCTGCTTAATGTTACGGTGTAATCTCTCTTTAGTTCAGGACAAGCTCTGAAGCCTAGGAGCATAGAATAAGGACTTTGAATACATGTGCCTGCCTTGTAGAGAAGTGGTGTTGAGCAGAGAGTTTATGAAACATAGTGGCAATGCATTCAAACAAATTTCACAAATCCAGACACTCAAGGCCAGCCACAGGCTGTGGGGATCTAGAAATAGATGTCAGAAAGATCTCACGGTATAGTGGGCCAATGTCATACAACCATACCATGGAGATATCACGGGTTCAGTTCCAGACCACTCCAATAAAGCAAATAGCATAATAAAGCAACTCAAATGATTTTTTGGGGTGTTTCCCAGTGCATATAAAAATTATGTTTACATTATACTTAAAAGATTACTTTTGACTTTGCAATAGCATTACATCTAAAACAATGTACATACTTTAATTTAAAAATATTTTCTTGCTAAAATATGTTAACCATCATCTGAGGTTTCAGCAAATAGCCAATTTTATTTATTTTCAATTTTAATTTCAATTTTTATTTTTATTTGCTAGTGGAGGGTCTTGCCTCCATGTTGATGGCTACTGACTAATCTGGGTGATGGTTGGGATGACTGTGGAAATTTCTTAAAATAAGACAACAATGAAGTTTGCTGTGCCAATTGACTCTTTCTTTTAAAAACAATTGCTCTGTAGCATGTGATGCTGTTTGATGGCATTTTAGCCACAGTTGAACTTCTTTCAACAGTTGAGTCAGTCTTCTAGAACCCTGACACTGGTTTATCAACCAAGTTTATGTAACACTCTAAATCCTTTGTTGTTATTTTAACAATCTTCATAGCATCTTTATCAGCAGTAGATTCCATCTCAAGAAATCCCTTTCTTTGCTCACCTGTATGAAGCAATTCCTCATCTGTTAACGTTTTTATCATGAGATTGCAGCAATTCATTCACATCTTCAGGCCACCTCTAATTTCAGTTCTTTTGCTGTTTCTACCACATCCGCAGTTACTGCCTCCACTGAAGTCTTGAACCTTCGTTTGTAAAAAAATGCAGTATCTGTGAAGTGCAATAAAGCAAAGCATAATAAAACAAGGGATACATGTATTATTCACTATAAATGCTGCAGGAGATTAATAGAGAGGAAAGAATGAAAGAGTCCTCTCTTTAATCTCTAAGATTAGCAGCTAACATTTATTAAGCCTACTCTTTCTCAAACCAGGCACCACCCTAACCACTTCACCAATTATTATTTACTTTTCAAACATTTTAAGATGTAGTTATTATCCCACAGATAAAGAAACTGAATCTCAGATGGCCAAGTAAGAATCAGAATCAGGCCATCAGGGTATAGGTGTGCACTACTCAACACTGAGTAATCCTGTGGACTAGAAGCTTTATACCAATGTGACATGATTTTATCTTCTTCAACTCCCAGCAGGTTAGATATTACAATCTTCATTTTATATTTGAAGAAATAAAGGCTCACAAAACTAATAACAGGTTAAGTCAGAATTCAAGATAGACAGAAAATGTCATTGTTGCCACCTTTTATGGGCTAAGGGATGTTATGATTCATTTAAATTTTAACACTATTCACAGAAATTAAACATAGTCATATATCAGAAGAATGTTCTATCACATCCCTTTGCATTAGAATATACTATTGTCAGTTCCACTTAGCTCTCTGGATAGCGTTCTAGTTGCTGCATGCTTGCACTGAGTTTGACAGTATACCTCAAAGGTAATAGTAAGATAAATGGCTGCAAGGGATTACTTCATTTTGGGGCATATAAAAGTAAAATAGAATGGCAGGATAATTTGGGTTATCAAACAGCGGGAATCTCACTCACCACATCCAGAATAAAAAGAAAACAATCGGCTGAGTATAGAAAAAAAAAAAGCTCATGGTTTAATTATTGTTTAGGCTTATATATTATATGTTTAAAAAGGAAAAGAAAAGATGAAAAGTAATTCACTGCTATGCTGTTCACTGTATTAGCTGCCGGCCTAGGGTATCACTCAGACACAGTAAAGGATGGGGGCGAAAGTTAATAGCAGACCTGGCTTTGAGAACTGATAGAATTTTTCCCTTAGATTTTGTGATTTGAGTTGAGAGATTCTAAATGCAATAGAGATACACCTTGACTTTTCTCTGCCTCAAGAAGATGCAACCCAGCATCCACAACAGCAAAGGCACAGATGACCAGCATCTTCCTGCAGTGTTTAGAAGGAAAGGTCAGAAGTTCGATAACTGAGCATATTGGACTTTTCCAAGGAAATAAATATCACCTTCCAAAATGGCCCACCAAATCTAATAACAGGTTGTGTTTTTTGTTTGTTCCCACTGCTTATCTCCCAACTCCATCAAAACAACTGTTGCATTTTTAATCTTTTTCCATGCCAGTTCTGCCAAACATCTTTTTTTTTCATTATTTTCTTGTTTGTTCTTTTCTTTTCTTTTTTTTTAACAACAAAAACTCCAACAGAGTGCATTTCATTATGATCTGTGTGAAAGGCAATGCATGCCTTTTAAATCATTTTTCAAAGTTAATTTTGCTTAACTTAACATTCTCAGATGAGAGCTCAGGGGTTTGGTGTGTTTTCTGTGCTTCCTTTAGAACTGCCGAGAGGGTAAGAAACATAAGCTTGGTACTTAGGAAACAGAGCGGATTCTGCAGCTAAAGCATTTCCCAGTTATGATGGCTACAGCCACATTTGTCTATGTAAAAGCAAACAATCTAACTCATCACATCTGCTCCCTATTTGTCTTCAAGTCACATCTGCTGACTTTACCAACAAAAACAAGTTGTGCTTTTTTTCCTTTGCAATTGGCATAGCAGAGTTGGTACATACCTGGAAGCCTCTGAGACTCCTGCTTTCTCTCTTCCCTCCTAGATCATCAGCAACATTGTCACATAAATCCAGTTGCAACTCCTCATTATGAGGACAGAGGACCCGGAAAGGT
The DNA here is from genome assembly GCF_037043125.1 of Eumetopias jubatus. Taxonomy (NCBI): domain Eukaryota; kingdom Metazoa; phylum Chordata; class Mammalia; order Carnivora; family Otariidae; genus Eumetopias; species Eumetopias jubatus. The sequence continues at coordinate 23,528,010 of NW_028274819.1, read as the reverse complement.
GAACGGGAAGTTACATTTTAAATAGTATTCTGTTTCTGAGAATTAGTACTATTTTTTTTAAGAGATCACCATTAATTCTGAAACTTCTGATAAATTTACAATTACATATATAGTTAAATAACTCTGGGGCATGGCTTGTTTTTAATCTTCTCCAACATGTAAAATGTCAAATTAAAGAGAACATTACTCTGAGGGGTATTCCTAGATAATTACTCTGAGAGTAAAAACAAACAAATTTCCTAAGGGAGTTTCTTTGTACATGTTCTCTCCAAAACAGAATTGCTAAAAATACTACTATTTGAATGGGAAAAGTAGTATATTGATTTATAGAATCTCCTGTTTTTGAAATATAGTTTATTATTATTACTACCAATATTCTTTAAATTATTGATATTCATATTTCATTTTTATAGTGTCCATCCTGTATAAATTGTACCAATGCACACACATAATTTTAATTGAATCTTCAAAACAATACTGAAAGGTAAATATTTTCTGGGTGTACTGTGGAAAATGTCAGGTTTAAAAGGTAAAGTATACAGACCAAGATTATATAGTTAATGGTAAACCTGGCCTTTTGCTTCAGTTTTCTAAGTCTGTGTTCTTTTTGTCTTGCCATAATTTTTCAGGTTTAATTTTGTACAGTTACCTTTTTGTGCCTAATATGAAATAGTATTGTCAAGTGAAAATACAACTGTGTTTTGCTTGTTTGTTGAGAAAAGAAAATAGGTCCTACATTTAACTTAGGAATATAATTTTTTATGTATCTTAATATAATTAGATTTAACCTGAAATATTTTTATTTGGGGGCATTTTATGATTATGGCATAACTGAGAAGAAATACAAATGATATCAAATAGAATGTGTGATATAGCAAAGCAGTGGATAGAGTTTGCAGGTACTGCAAGAAATGGGTAAACTTTAAAAGTATGGGCTTTCTTGATATTTGTCTACTTTTACTTTCCCCAGTAGTCTTTTCAGTTTTGTACACAAATCACTATGCAATAAATGGAGAAACTGATAAAATACAAACTCCATAGAAGACAGTAATAATAAGAAAGTCAACTAAACCTCAGTTCTATCTTGTTTCATCCTACACACATACATATACCACAGAAGAAACTTGCTCCAGGGCTTGACGTCTGTTTTTTCCTTTTTTTTTTGTATTTTGTATTTTTTTTTCTTTAATTTATTTTATTTTTAGTACTGAGCATATTTTGGGAAATGATATATCATTATATATATTTTTAAAGATGTATTTATTTGAAAGAGAGAGAGCAAGCACGTAGGGGTAGGGTCAGAGGGAAAGAGAGAAAATCTCAAGTGGACTCCCCGCCAAGCTGGGAGCCTGACTCAGGGCTCCCTCCTATGACCCTGAGATAATAATGAACTGAGCTGAAATCAAGAGACTTAAACAACTGTGCCACTCAGGCACCCCTATATCATTAGTTTTTTAAAGTGAATGAACAAACATATAAACCTGAATGAATGTATGGATGGAGTGTTGGAACTTGTATACTATCTTAACTTATGAGAGGTTTATTTTTTCTCTTGGGTAAATGGTCAACAGGGAGGTCTAAGCATACTTTTTATAAAAATTCATTATTAGAATTAATGGCCTCATTTTACATAATGATAAACATATAATTATAAAAATAATATATAATTGTAAAATGGTATTTCATTTAATTATATAAAAAGAATTCAAAATAGATGTAACTGAAAATTTGACTCAAAATACTGGCATTGAACAATATTTAGAACCATACAATATATTATCCATATTTGGACATTTTTTAATGTGAAAGCTTAGTCTTAAATAAAATAATATAATTTTTGAAAAAAGCTTTTTATTTGAACAACAAAATATTTTTATTATGTTGATGGATTCCTAGAATAGTTCTTTTCAAAAATTATTTTCCAGATGATATACACATTTAAAATATAATAACATTCATATAGTATCATAAACACAAAAATAATTGATTACTATTTGTTTAAAATAGATAAAACATTTTTTATAATTTTTCTTATAATTCAAATAGTTTTAATTATTATTTCTACCTCTGCTTTTTTTTTTTTAGCTGTGTCATCTAGTACTGAATCACTGGTATTTTTATTAAGAATGTATTTTTTAGTTTGTTATTATTAATTTTTAAATTTGTTACAAAAAGTTTCCTTTTATAGCTAACCAATTTGAAATGCTTGATACTCAATTGCTTCTCCTCTGTGGATGATAATATTCTGACTTAAGGAACTATTCCTTCAACATATATGGAGGTCTTGCTACCCTCAACACTAACACAAGTATAGGATGTACATACTCCAATTTAATTGCATTTTGGAATATACATGTATATTATGCACACCTACATATTATTATATGTACATAGACATATAGTTGTAAGCTTTGTCAACTATAGCTACTATGTAAACATATTGTAGCATCCCATTATGAGATTGTTTTTCTGTCCTCTCTTGGAGCTAGATTTGGCTTAGTGACTATGTTCTGGCAAATGAAATATAAGCAGAAGGGTTTTTTTGTTTGTTTGTTTGTTTATGATTTCCAACAAAAGATTCCTTAAAGAGAGACAGTACATGATCCTTCATCTTTATTTTTATTTTTTGCTATCATTTCAAAAGCCATATTTCACTATGAGATGACTTCCAGGATAGCAGAGCATGATATTAAAAAGAAATGTCCCTGTTGCTATTATTGAACAGCTATGCCAACCTCTGACTGCCTATCACCTATGAGAAATAAAATTTCCTTTTGTTTATACATGTAGTCAAACCTGATTTTTATTTACATACATAACAAGTGCATAAATCCCCTTTAATACACAGGAATAAAGTGGTGCAAGTAGGAAAGGAAGTGGATCATTAATGTCCAATTTTCAGAGATCTATTTTGCCAGAAGTAGTAATAAGAGGAAGGTATACCACTATTGGTGTCAGGTTGGCAAATAATAGCCAAATCTTATTCCAATAGCTGGGCACATATGGAGAAGTCAAGTGCAACCCCAGCTGCCTGATCTAGCAAGTTCAGTTCTTACTCTCATCTTTCTCATATTCCAGAACTGAGTTGGCCTTTGTATCAACATTGAGATCAGAATAGGAACAAACTTTCTGTATACCTTCTTGTGTAACCAAGCAGAGAAATACCAATTTCTTTCTGGTTTGGGAACCCTAATGAAGTTATATCCTGAAAATACTTGAGATGATTGCTGTTGGCCAACTGTTCTTATCTCAAATGCTTATTTCTCAATGACTTGAGGAGAAAAAAAGAGGGAAAGACTGCAGGTGGAAGGAGAGTGAGCACAAGGGAAGGAAGAGGAAAGAAGAAGGAGGGGAGACTGTAGGCAGTAAGCAAGCACACAGTTCAGCTGATGGACGTATGATGAAGTTCACAATTGATTCTGTTATTTCAAAAGCACTGGTTTGGTTTCTCCTTACTTCCTGAGTGAGGAATGTAACTCTAAGTACATATTCTACAAAATGCCATGTGGTGATGAGCAAGTGGAAAAACTATAATAGGGTTTAATTAAAAGTTTACTTTGAGCTGAAAGCTTTGTCATATACTAGTCTTGTGGCCTTTTAATTTTACATGTCATCTATTTTTTCAGCTGTAGGATACACATAATAATGTGAGACATCAATAAATTGATTTCTTTCCTTTTTTATTTTTGGGGCAAAAATCACACTGTGATAGACAAACTCTGAGTATAGAACTCTAAGAATTTAAAATATAAATAAATGAAATAAATCAGATCACATATTGACATTTATAAATTTCTGGGCATGAATGCACGACTGAGAACATAACAAAATCTCAGAAGACAGTTGAGAAATAATCAAAAATACATTTATAGATTGCACAAGATTTACCTAAATGCCCATTATCATTTTTCCTTGTTATTCTTTATTAGTCACTCTTGCTGCATCTCAGGAAATTTTGTTTACTAAAAAAAGTATGGCTCTATTTTATACCAAAGCATTGTAGCATATTCATGCAGGCTTTAGCGGGCTCATAAGGGAATGTTTAAGTCATTTACAAATGTCTTTAAATGTTTTATAAAAGTGTTTTTGGAATTATCAATATAAGGTGTTGATAAATGGGGCTATTTCTATTTCTATTTGGAAAAATATAACATGTGTACTAATCACAGTAGTCAAATACTGAAATAAATTAGTACAAAATACCTGTATCTTTAAAAGAGGTCTTAGTCCTTTTTCTCATGAGAGAATGTTATGCTTTTATGTGTGTGTGTTTTGTGTCATGCTTAAAATGTAAATGGTTGAAATAATTTTACCATAAAATAAAAGCATGAGCACCTAAACAATCCCAAATCACATTGCATTCAATGCTATTCATTTTGTCTCTATAAAACAAATCTTTTTTTTTTTAAAGATTTTATTTATTTATTTGACCAAGAGACAGCAAGAGAGGGAACAGAAGCAGGGGGAGTGGGAGAGGGAGAAACAGGCTTCCAGCGGAGCAGGGAGCCCGATGCGGGGCTCGATCCCAGGATCCTGGGATCATGACCTGAGCTGAAGGCAGACGCTTAACCGACTGAGCCACCCAGGTGCCCCTCTATAAGACAAATCTTATGGGAAAGATCTGACTTCCTCTGGGACCCATAAATGGGACTTCAGAATGTGATTAATATAAAAGTAGTCCCATGTGCTGGATCATTTCAAAATGTTTGTAAGAATTCCCCTTTTCATTAATGTTTTTGCACAGCCATAATTCAGCCATGTGGAACACTGGGATTAGAAAAAAAATCACTACAGAAACTCCCTGTATGAAAATTTCTGCACATACCAGAATGGTTAAAATTAAATAGACAAAGCCAAGTATTGGTGAAGATATGGAACAAAGAAAACTCTCATTTATTACTGGATAGCCTGTGAATTGTTACAATCTCTGATATAAAACTGAGAAACAAAGCTTTATGCTATTGGAAGATAGTACAGGGGTTACACTGGGGAGAAGAGGCAAAGGAGCTTTTTGGAGGAATTATAAGGCACACCTCTAGGCTGCTGGTATATTGTTCTATTTTTTGACTTGAGTGGTAGTTGTATGAATGTGCTTACTTTGTGGTGATTTATTGAAATGTATATTTACAATTTCTATACTTCCTTAAATATATAATATCTCTCCATAGGAAAGTGTATTTAAATGCTTTTCTTGATTATTGTTATTTACAAATATTTAGGATGTGATTTTTTACTTGTTATTTTGAAATAATTTGATATTTACAGAATCTTACAGATTATTACAGGATCATAGAGTTTCCATATACATTATCCTAGGGTCCCTAACATTAACATATATATAACTATAATATGATCATTAGAACCATAAAATCAATACTTGTACAACCATATTACTTAAACTACCAGTCCTATTCACATTTTAGTAGTTTTTCTACCAATGTCCTTTTCTGCTAATGTCTTATGCACATTTATATTTTTTCTATTAATGTCCTTCTTTGTCTCTTAACATTTATTTCAGAATCCTACATTGCACTTCATTACCGTGCCTTCTTTGTTTCCTCTACTCTAGGACAGGTTCTCAGTTCTTTTTACCTTTCATGATTATCTCACTTTTGGATAGTACTGGTCAGGTGTTGTGTAGAAAATGGGTTTGTCTGATTTTCTCATGATTAGATTGAATACCATAGAAGTGTTATGCCCTTCTCAGCTCATCAGATCAGGGAGCACATCATGTCTATATATCTTACTACTGCAGGTATTAACCTTGATCACTTGGCTAAATGGTGACTGCTGACTTCTCTACCATAAAGTTGCCATTTTTTTTCTTTGTAATTAATATGTATCTCAGAGGAGATACTATGATAATATGCAATTGTTGCTTTTCTATCAGAACTTTCACCTATAGATTTGAGCTTCCATTAATCTTGCCTGCATTGATCTTGCCAGATCAATCTTGCCTATAATAATTATTACTTTGGTGTTGGTCTAGTGGTGATTGTGTATTTCCATCAATAGTATGAGATTTCAAAATGAGATGGAAAGAAAAAAAAACATGAAAAATATGTGTTAGTTTTTTTTTTCATGGAAATACACACTCCATATATTTCTAACTTTATCTACCTGTGGGTTCAAAATATGCTGCTTTTATTTTTAGACCTGCCTGCCTTTTTATGGTTTGAACCCCATGGTACTCATACTAGAAATGAATCACCTCCAAGTGATTTGGAGATATATCAGAGGGTCCCATGGCACATTGCTATATATGTACCCTAGAACAAACCATCTATCCTTTGTCCTAGTTTTTACATGTCTACTTCTGGAAACCAAGCTGTGTCAGCTAAATGATCATCCTTATGAAATTGCCTTTTATTTGAACATGGCTGTTTTTCAATTTTAATATCTACTGATAAACTTATTCCAATATTAGCATACACCTTCCCAAGTATGGGTATGGGTTTGTGACTGCTACTTAGAGACTGAAATGCAAAGAGTGAGTAGACTGTCATGAGTGGATCTTGAGTAATTTTGTTGTCAAAGGGAGGTTGAAGAGAGAAGTGCCTTTAAGATGCAAAGCAATTTAATTTGATTTTGAGACATCAGTGATATCAGAGAAACTATGGTAAGAGTATGTGATAATGTGTTTGGTTTAATGTATGCTGGGGTCTGTATGTGTAACCTTTTGTTCTCTCGTATCTGTGCCTCTCTGTGATGAGGACTTGCAAGAGTGAGAAAAAAAAGTGCAGAGATGAATAAAAGATTAGTGTAAGGTTAGGGATGCCTGTGTGGCTCAGTTGTTTGAGTGTCTGATTCTTGGTTTTGTCTCAGGTCATGATCTCAGGGTCGTGAGATCGAGCCCCGGGTCAGGCTCTGTGTTCACAGGGGAGTTTGCTTGAGATGCTCTCTCTCTCTCTCTCTGCCCCTGCCTGGCTTGTGCTGTCTCTCTCTCTCTCTCAATCAAACTTAAAAAAAAAAAAAAAAAAAAACTAGCATAGGGTTATTTTTCCTATGAGCCTTTTTAATTCTTTTTAAAGTTTTCCTTAGCACATAATATTTTCTAAGAGTTGGAATCTATAGAAAAATATACAATATATGGATAGAGGGCAGTAGCAACCCACCTTCATGTACATTTAATTTTACACCACACTTGGAAATGATAGTCATCATTTCCAAACCCAATACCAGAACTTCTAGGCCCACCTGTTTTCAATAAGTATAGATTTATTCAAGTTGACTTTAAAGAATTTGTGGACAATTACTAAGCATGCCTTATAAATTTTATGTGTAGTCAGATTAATGAATGACGAAAATACACAAATGACGAAATTTTCTTTAACAGAAGGAGAAACCTGAGGTGCTAAGGCACGACTAGTTAGAATTTGGACTGGGGGAAGTCTGAGTCAGGCAAGGGTTTAGGCTATTACTGGTCCATGGGTTGAAATGGGTGGAGCTAAGGAAGAAATTTTAAAAACAGCAATCCAAATTAAACATGATCCAGGTAAAAACGCACCTTGCAAGGAGAGGGGAGAGTAATAAGTTAAAATAGTTAGAAATGTTTCTCTCTGAAGAACAAAGCTGGCATGAGGGCATGTCAAGGGACCATAATTTTCAGTGTTAAGACTTTTGGTGCTTTTTGATATTTTTAATCTTGACTTTGAAAATATTTGCTATTTTAAATTTTAATTTATTGAAAAAATCACTATGTATTTAAGTTTGCATATGCATTCAACATTACAAATCAATAAGGAGTTAAAAATTCGCTTATTTAATTTGAATTATCAGAATACAGTTACCATTTTCTCTTGGGATAGAGAAATATAATAGAATATAATAAACTGAGATTTGAACCCAAAGGACACAGGTTCAAGTTCAAATTTAGTTATCATCCAACTCTAGATACTCTTTTATGAAAATGGTGGTAAGAAGCTGCCAACTGTCATTGGACAATTTAGCATCATTGTGAGGATCAAATGTGATAATGCAGATTTTTATTTGAAAAGTGTAATAACTACTATGAATTATCATTCTAGCCAGTACTCCATAGATATTTTTAAGTTATGCAAATGTTAAGTTATGATGACAGCCATTGCTGGAAGTCATTACCTTCCTATCTCTTGCTAAGTTCATTCATGCTGCCTATGTGATTGATGTCCAGACTGTCCTTTCCTTGACTAAAACCATTAATTTTGTGCTACTTTATTTTCAAGGCTTTAACTGTTTCAGAATATGGTACTAGCTCATTATACATGTTTATTTTCAGTTTTTTTGGATAGTAATTATTGTGTATATGCAATACATTTTGGTCAGTTTCTTGTAATTTGCAAATGCTGCTTACTGTTTTTAGTTTCTGGAAAATTTCCCTAAAATAGTGACCCAAAATATAGAATATTTTTCCCTTATGTGTTTAAAAGCCAACATTGTATCAAAATCCTATAAAAGGCTCATAATGGTATGCCACATTTTACCTTCCTAAAAATTCTCTCTTCTGCCAGTGAAATGATTAGCTGCTTTTATAGAAAATGTGATTTGCTAGTCCATGATTTGGTTTGCAAATCCAGGTTTGCATGCCGAGCTCCTATCCCTCAGTTATCAGAACTTACATAGAAGTAGCATATTGATAAGTGTTAAATCTAAATTTTACACATTACTAACTACAAATCACATAAAAATGCCACAGAATGGAATAGCAGACCCTGGATACTATGAAGAAAAGTAAGCAGGAAATGAATCTCTAATTCCTGACTTTGTTATGATCTACAGGCATCTGGGGTAAATAGGCACAATGAAGCCACTGAAATCTTAGGAAATTAAAACCATCACACCACAAGAGGTATACTTTAAATGTTCTTAGGAATTCTAACTCTAAAGTAAACTCATGGGTCAAAAATATAATAGGCGTTCTTTGAGAGCCTTTCTTTCTTTCCCAGTTCCCATAGATTTTGGCATAATAACTACCAAGGCATTGGAAAATGGGAAAGTGTTTATAGACTTTGAAATAAGAAAGACTGCTTTTACTTTAGAAAAGCATGACTGGGGCACCTGGGTGGCTCAGATGGTTGAGCATCTGCCTTCGGCTCAGATCATGATCCCAGGGTCCTGGGATCAAGTCCCGCATCGGGCTCCCTGCTCAGCGGGGAGCCTGCTTCTCCCTCTGCCTCTCTCTCTGTCTCTGTCTCTTATGAATAAATAAATAAAATCTTTAAAAAAAAAAAAAGAAAAGTATGACTGACCTGACACTAGAATCTCAACAACAAAACAAACTAAAAAATATAAAATGAGCTTAAAGAACTCATCTTTCATATTTATTGTGATAGCTCTCTAGATCAATGCCACATCTTATTGACAACTTTTATTTCCTTTGGATTTTAGAAATATGTTTTAAGGGGCACTGGGTGGCTCAGTTAAGCATTGGACTCTTGGTTTTGGCTCAGGTCATGATCTCAGGGTCGTGAGATCAAGCCCCCAGCAGGGCTCTGCGCTGGGTGTGGAGCCTGCTTAAGATGCTCTCCCTCCCTCTGCCTCTGCCCTTCCCCCCCCAAAATATGTTTTAATCACCATCATATACAATTAAAAATTGTTATTAGATAGAGTTTCTGACACTGGAAAAAATGTTATTAGACATAAGATAACACAAAATTACCTGGAATTAGTTAAAACCTATTAGCTCAATTTTCATATTTGCTCATAACTAGTTGTATAACTGCATAAGTCAATTGTCTGTTTCCTCATGTCTATAATGAGAAAGTTGGATGAGATAATTCTTGGGAGATCTCCAAGGGTCCACATGTGCCCAAGCTTGAGCAAAAAATATTTCTATTTTACTACAATTATGGCATAGGTAATAAATATCTCACCTTCCAAACTAAGTGGTATGTTGGTTACAACTAAAAAAATAAGGAATGCAACATCAAAAGCATATTAATAGTAAAATTATATACCTAAAAGACTATACTGTAAGCCTTATGCTCTTGGCATATATAGGAATATTTAAACTCAGAATCCATATAATATATTATAGGAAGTAGTTTCAAGATTGATAATCTGGTTTATATGTGTATAGAAGATTAGAAGAAAATATTGATTATGAAGAGCAAAGACTGAAATATGCTGGTGTATCAATACAATAAAAGTAAAAGCGTATGGTCAGAGAAAAGGAGTAAAAAAAAAAGCAGGTAAAAGGAATCAAAGAGCTCAGTGAGCATGGAGATATTAAACATATTAAGAAAAAAACAGACTTTCCCAAAAGACTGGAAGAATTCCGAAGGGGATTCATTAAGTCTAATGTACTCTATATAAGAAAGCAGAAAAATGCTTAATATCTTTTAGCAACTTTAAGATGGTTAAAATTTTAAAATTTATGGTACTTAATTCAAAAGTAAAGAAGTAAATCCTTACTGAAAAAGTTGCTCCAGCCCTCAAGCAATTCACAGACCAGTTGAAGAGAAAAATAAGTGAACAATTACAATGCAATGTAATAATTCTTTGACAGAGGTGATTTGATATTAGTTGTTATATATTTCATGCTTATGTTGTGCTGGCCTCCATGTTCATCGTTTTATTCATTATATCATCCTCTGAACAGCCTTATAAGATGGATGCAATTTTTTTTATTATAAATGTAAAGATACTTAGGCTGAAAAAGTTTAAATATTCTGCCATATATCACACAAGCGGTCACAGTTAAAGTAGGCTTTGTTCTTCTTTTCTTTCAAATCCAACAGTCCTTGTATCTAGGAAAGTCACCCATTCATGATTCAAGAAGTATAGAATATGCAGATTTAAGAAAAAAACCTCCTCCAGAAAAACATCCTCCAAATTTTGACAGCTGAAATTATGTGAATATATAACTGTTTGCAACAGTGAACTGTGTTATACTCTGGAATTGACAACTCACTACTGTTTCAGACAACTGTATAAATCATAAGGGAAGGACTAACAGTGTGTGTGGTTGCTTGTAAGAAGTTTGTAATTTGATGATTTGCATGTCTATAAAATAATTTAAAAATTCACCCAGATTACAAAACCTACATTTGTTTATGACATGCTACAACATGATTACCCATAAGAATGAATGTTCCATATTTTCTTCAAAATAATTTGTTTCATCAATTGCCTGAATACTTAGTGTTTTTTTTCCTATAGCCCCATTTGTATTTAGAATGTCCCTAACCTACCATCTAAATATACTTCCCAGTGTAATACTTCATAGCACTTGGGTCTTTCTCAAAGAGCACATATCACAATTTGTAATTATGAACTTATAATTATACACTTAATTGTGAGTTTCTCTTTTATATTCTGTACTATAAGCTACATGGGGGCTGGTTTGTTCCCTTCTGCATTCAGGTATTCTTAAATTTACCACAAAATTCGTGCTTAACAATAATTGTTAAATGAAAGAAGGCTGAACACTGAATGAATGAAAGAATGAGTTAAATGTTCAGGAAATTAAGAATTCTAGGCTTTTTAGGGAAAGAACAAAACCCAACTCTAAAAAGCTCTTTGTAACAGAAAATTCTCAGCACTGTGTGAAAGTAGCGATGATTGATTTTGCGCTTTTCTAAACCCTGATATTCTTAACCTCCGTGTTACAGTATCAAAGGGGCACCTGCTCAAAACCCGGAAGGAATGGCAGCTAGTGAAGTAGAAGAAAGTAAATATATTTTTGGATCTGCCTCTTTCCCATAGATGATCCTATGTTCTCGGACTCTGAAGGGACTTCTCTTAGCCCCTAAGAGATAATTGGTTATAACCTCTAAGTGATAAAAAGGATTATAACTTTAATTAAGCAACAATATCACCAAAAGACAGATAGTCTCAGTACAAACGGCTGCTCCATCAGATGCATTCACACGCTGGGTCACATCAGCTTGTACGCTACAGGGGTTCCAGTCTGGAGACTTGAGTTCAAGTGTATGCTGTATGACCTTCAAAAACGGACTTAACCTTGGCAAACTTCAGTTTCTTCTTCTGTAAAATTGAGATTAGATGGACTGCAAATTTCTTTTTAGCTTAAAAAACACTCAGATGCTATTTTTTCCCCCCAAACACAACTACCATATTCAGTTAAAATCTGTTATAACACATTGATCTGCTAACAAGTTTGGCTCCTGCTACTTATCTGGCTGGAACATCCTTACCTCAAGCACTAGCATTATAAAGGGATTTATATACAGTATTATTCCTGAGAAGTGTGCCTTTGGCAGAGGCAAATAGAAATTGCAAAGCAAAATTAGGTTTATGCATATTTTTTCTAGAGAAAGAATACCTTCCTTCCCCTGTATCCTAGCTTTTAAAATTTCAATTTTTGCCTCCACTAGCCAAAGGAAACTAAACACTTTGCAATTATTCAGTGAAAATACAAGTGTTGAATAGAAAAACCTGGACAGTGCCATGATTTCATAAAACGTAAGGTTTTTTTTTTTCCTTAAAGTAATATGGGTTTAAACTTAGGATGGTATCTGTAACATTTGAACAGCAGTAAAAGACAAACATGAGCTGAATTAAAAGGTGCTTTATCATAAACACATACACAAAAGCATTCTCTGTACCTGGATGAATCGATAAGACAGAGAATTTAAACTATTTTCAAACACTTAACATTGAGTTGCTCAGAGTGTCATCATGTGCTTTTCTTTTTCTACCCCTTCTCAAAGTGATCTCTTCTAGTCGTGAATAAATAATCTCTAACTCATGTTACTCAACTTTATATCTGAATTACAAAGATATGCAACTCTACACTATTCTAGTTGATGTTTCAGAGTCATCTCAAAATTAAATGGACTGTAAAATGACTTTGATTCCTACTGGCTCTGCTTTAAGCTTTCCAACCTTGGGAAATGGCGCCACCATATCTGAACAACATATGCCAGAAATCTAGACATTGTTAGAATTAAATGCAAACTGGAGACTGGACTTGAGAATTCCTTTAAGAGACAAAACCATTTAAGCCATACAAGCAAAGCTAAATCTAGTCAAAACTTAACTTAGGTCATCTCTTATAAATTCCTTATGATAATCATAAAGAAACTTAAATCATCTTCCTAAAGATATTAGAAGATCAACACTTTTAACCAGTCCCCTACCATCTGCAGACTGTAACCAATCACTGTGAAGGTTAAACCCCCATTGCAATAACCAATCACTGTAAAGGTTAAAGATCTTCATTTTCACCTTCTAAGCCATCCTGTAAAGTCCTGCTGGTGAGCTTCATATCACTCCTAAATTGCTAAACTCTGAGTTCACAAACTGTTCTTACATGCACAATAAACTCTTACTAAATACTCTTTATTGCTTTTTTTTAAGTTTATTTATTTTAGTCATCTCTACACTGAGCATGGGACTCAAACCCACTACCCCGAGATCAAGAGTTGCATGCTCCTCTGGCTGAGCCAGGCAGGCACCAGCTTTGGTGGTTTTGATTTTGCTATTTCTGGATTTTTATTCAAATTTTTATCATTTTATGTATTTATGTATTTAGTTAGTATTTATCACATTATTTTCTTCATTTTTACATCCAATCTAGCAGTAATTTTATCAATTCACTTTCCAAAGTAGGTCTTGAGTGGGTCTTCCTCTCTGCACCTCCACTAGGATCATTACGCAAGACAGCATTTTCTCACACTTGAACTACTCTTACCCAGATCTCACCCTAATCTACTTGCCATGCAGTAGCAAGAATGAATTTTTTAAAAATCTAAATGGAGGTGTCACTTCCTGTTTAAATATTTTCTTTGTCAACCAGCGTAATAAGTATGAAACTTCATTCCTAAACCTTCAAGTTGCTGGCCCTTTGTGACATGACCCACTATTTTTTCAACCTCATGGTGCAGAATTTCCCTCCTCACTCAAGGACCACAGTCTTGTTGGTCTTTTTTTTTCCCCCCTCTTCGGTTTTTGAAATATACCTAAGCTCTTTCCTGACTCAGCATTTGTTTACCTGATGTTACATCTGTTTGGAAGGATTTCCCCACTCTCCCCAACCCCCCCACCATTAGCCTTCTTTGCTCTTTCTTCTCTATCTGCTTCAAACGTTACCTTTAACAAACTTTTAGTGAACCCCTATCCGAATCAAATCTTGCCCAATGCAAGCCATTATTGTCTACCCTAGTGCTTTGTTTTCTTCTCTGTAATATTTGTGAAATATGTAATCATTGTATCAATAATCTATTCATTTATCTTCTATTTTTGTCTCTAGAATGTAAACTTTATATGGTTAGAATGTATTTGTTTTATTCATTGTTGTAGCTCTTATGCCGACCTCATTGATTATTTGGTAGTTGCACCAAAAAAAAAAAAAAAATGGGGGGTGGTGGTGGCACGCCTGAGTGGCACAGTTGGTTTTGTGGGACTCTTGATTTTGGCTCAAGATGCCCCCATTTTGAGATCAGGCTCTGCGCTGAGCCTGGAGTCTGCTTCAGATTCTTTCTCCCTCTCCCTCCCCCCTCCCCGTCTACATACCCTCTTTCACTCCTACGTGTTCTCTTTCTCTCTAAAATAAATAAATAAAATCTTAAAATTGTTTTTGAGTGTTGAAAAAATTAATGGATCTCGCAAAGGGTGTGGAGTATTCATCCTGAAGTGAAGTGCCTGTAACGTTTTTATCTGAATATGTGGGGCTAGGGGACAGTGAGAGAAGAGATCTACACAGATGGAGTATGAAATAAAATAAACAATTGGATTTACAAATGAGAGAGCTGCTGTTTAACATCCCAGAAGACAGAGGGCTGGGTGGTGCCTTGCAATACCATCAAGCTATTTGCAAATCTAGTGTCCATGCCCAGTTAAAAATGAAAAACTGACCTCGCCTATAAAACACGCTGGCAACTGCTATCATTTTTCACAGACTGTGCTTTCCAAAAGTTGATTCCAGTAATAACAGTGGAGAGAGCAAAATGATAAAGAAGACACATCAGTTTCCTCATCAGTATAAACAGACTAAAATTATTTACTACTGGTAGTGTCAGAACAAATTTCCTTGTAAGTTTCCATTTACACATTTTTACTGACAGCACCACAATATCAGCATTATTTCCATGAAGAGTAGAAAATGAAAGTGGATATTAGATGCACAAGGCATCGGAATTTAGAAAATAAACTGGCTCGAGGAGTCGATGGCTATCAACAGCTCACATGCCTTTTGGAGAGGATTCAGTCTATGAAAAGAAGCTTATCTAGATTGCAAAATCTTTTTATACTGTTCCCGGAAATGAAAGTGTTTGACCACCCCTGGGTAGATCTTCGCCTCTCACATGCCCTCAGTCATCCTCAGCACTCATCCTTCCATTTCTCTGAAGCCTCTGTGAATAGAAGAATGGCAGGAGCTGATTTCACTATTTTCACACCTGGTGGAACTGTGAGGTGTTTTGCATTTTCAGAGTGCCTCGTTTACAACCTCCTGCTACAGCTGATTGTCTAAGAACTGAGAACTTTGAGTCTGACTACCAGCACTTTCATGTTGATCTGATCCCCACTTCACCTAAGGGCTGTGCTTTTTTTCCCCCCAATCACAGTGCTGAAACTGTAAGACATAGAAGTTTGGATTTGGGTGTGAAAGTTCTTGTCTGCGTGTGTTTGAATATACAGAGGAGCAGTGAAAGGAAGCAAGACAGATCACCTTACCACATACTGTTCAGATAAACTGTTTCCCCTTTATGCATTAAGGTGACTCTAAGAAGTAGATATTATTATCTCCTTAGAAAACTGAAGATAAAGGACATTATATATTTACATAATAAAAAAATATTTGCTCATACCTGATAAATCATAAAATTTTTATATTTTTTAAACAAAGTATTCTCTGTAAAAATAATTTTAAGTTTGAATTTTCATATTTCAGAAAACCACTAGCTTATTAAGTACCTTTAAAAAAGATTTATTTGTTTGTTTATTTATTTATCTATTTATTTATTTTAGAGAAAGAGTGCACAAGAGGGGAAGAGAGAATCCCAAGCAGACTCTGCACAGAGTGTGGAGCCTAGGGTGGATTTCGCGACCCTGAGATCACGATGGGATCCAAAACCGAGTCAGTTGCTTAACCGACTGTCTGACCCAAGTGCCCCCCCTTAAAAAAAAAAAAAGATTTATTTATTTATTAAGTACTTTTATTATAGTGATAAGATTTAAGATATTTGCTCCTTTTTCAAAATCTAAATAATTTTTTTTCTATTCTCTTTAAGGAGAGAATAAATGACTTTTTTTTTCAATTAGTTATTAAAAGAAATCTTGGTGGTTTCCAATGTTTGACAACTACAAATAAACCTGCTATCAATATTCCTGGACAGGTTTTTCAACTCATTTGGATAAATATCAAGGAATGTGATTTTTGGATCATAAGGTAAGAGTGTGTTTAATTTTGTAAGAAACTGTCAAACTGGGGGCACCTGGGTGGCTCAGTCGGTTAAGTCTGTGCCTTCAGCTCAGGTCATAATCCCTGGGTCCTGGGATCGAGCCCAGCCCCTCCCCATGTGGGGCTCCCTGCTCAGCGGGGAGCCTGCTTCTCTCTCTCCCTCTGCTCCCCTACCCCCCTGCTTGTGCTTTTTCTCTCTCAAATAAATAAATAAAATATTAAAAAAAAAAACTGTCCAACTGTCTTCCAAAGTGGCTGTACCATTTGGCATTCCCCCTAGCTATTGGATAAGTATTGCCAGAATTTTGGCTTTTAGCCATTATAAGAGGTGTGCAATGGTATGCCATTATTGTATCTATCTGCAGCTCCCTCATGACATATGACATTGAACATCTTATCGTATGCTGTATTTGCATCTAAATATCTTCAGTGGTGAAGCGTCCAGACATTTTACCTAATTTTTAATTGGTTTATTTGTCTTTTAATTTTTAAATTTTAAGGGTAATTTATAGATTTCAAATACCAATTCTTTATCAGATATGTGTTTTGCAGAGATTTTTCTCCCAGTCTGTAACTTGTCTTTTTGTTCTCTTACCAGTGACTTTCACAGAGCAGAAGTTTCTAATTATAATGAAGTCCAACTTATCTTTTTTTTTTTCTTTCATGGGTCATGCCTTTGGTATTGTACCTAAAAATTAATTACCAAACCCAAGGTCACCTAAATTTCTTCTTATGTTATATTCTGGAATTTTAAAATTTTGCATTCAGAGTTAATTTTGTGAAGAGTATAAGGTCAATGTCTAGATTCATGGATTTTTTTTTTTTTAACATGTGAATGTCCATTTGTTTCAGTAGCATTTAATGAGAAGACTATTCTTCCTATGTTGGATTGCTTTTGCTCCTTTGTCAAAGATCAGTTGACTGTGTTTGTGTGGGTCTACTTCTGGGTCTCTATTCTGTCCCATTGGCTTGTCTGTTTTTTCAGCAACACCACATTGTTTTGATTACTGTAGATTTATAGTTAAGTCTTGAATTTGGGTAATATCAGTCTTCTGTTCTTCTCCTTTAACTTCATGTTGGCTATCCTGGGTCTTTTACTTTTCCATATAAATTTTAGAATCTGTTTAGTAACTTACTGTGTTTTTCTATTAGGAATGCATTGAATCTATAGATCAAGGTGATAAAAATTGACATGTTCACAATATTGTTATTTCCCATCCATAAATATGGAACACCTCCCCATTTATTCAGTTCTTCTTTGATTCCGTCATCAACATTTTGTATTTTTCCTTATGTAGGTCTTGTACATATTTTGTTTGATTTTTATGTAAGTTTTTAATTTTTGGAGTGCTAATGTAAATAGAATTATGTTTTTTTTAAATTTCAAATTCCAATTGTTCATTGCTGTTATGCGGGAAAGCATATTTTTTTTTTGTATATTAACCTTGTATCCTACAAACTTGCTCTTATTACATATTAGTTCCAAAAGTATGTTTTTATTCTCTGGTTTTGTTTTGTTTTTGATTCCTTGGGTTTTGCCACATAGGCAATTATGTCATCTGCAGATAAGACATGTTATTTCTTTCTTTTCAGTCAGTTTAACTTTCTTTTCTTAGCTAGAATTTTCAGTACAAGGTTGAATAGGAGTGGTGAGAGTGATGGTCCCTGTTTTCCCAGTTTCAGTAGAAGAGCATCTACTTTCTCACCATTAAGTATCATGTTAGCATCATTTTGGTTTTTGTTTTTATAGATGTCCTATATGTAGTTGAGGAAGTTTGCCTCTGTTGCTAGTTTGTTGAGAGATTTTGATATAATCCAACACACATTCATGACAAAAACACCTATTTATTATAAGATTTTTCTTCTAGAACCTGTTGTTTTGATGGATTATATTAATTGATTTTCAAATGTTAAACCAGCTTTGCATACCTGGAATAAATCCCACTTGGTCACTGAGTATAATTATTTTTGTACATTGTGGGGCTGAATTATGCTAATATTTTTTGAGGATTTTTGCATCTATATCCATGAGAGATATTGGTCTGTAGTTCCTTTCTTGTAACAATTTGCCTTGTTTGGGTATTAGGGTAATGCTGGCTTTATAGAATGAGTTCGAAGTATTCCCTCTGGTTCCATTTTCTGTAAAAAATGATATTGCCTTCCTTAAATGATAAAATTCACCTTTGAAACCATATGGTA
Source organism: Eumetopias jubatus (assembly GCF_037043125.1). Classification (NCBI taxonomy): domain Eukaryota; kingdom Metazoa; phylum Chordata; class Mammalia; order Carnivora; family Otariidae; genus Eumetopias; species Eumetopias jubatus. The sequence continues at coordinate 23,509,466 of NW_028274819.1, read as the reverse complement.
CTGGTGCTTTGTCTTGGCAAGTCATTATGTATTGATTCATATTGTTACAAATTCATACTTCTGAAGTGTATCACACTTTAAAAACCTTTTCTAATAGGAAAGTAATTATAATGGAGTTTTAACATGTGAACAGAAACCAAAAAAATTCATTATTCTTGAATGTATTAGGAAGAACCATATCCCCCCATTGAAACAAATATATTTTGCATAAAACAAATATGTGCACATATAAATCAGCCCGACTGGACCCTCTGATTCAAACCTCTCAATACCTTCTCATTACTTATAGGATAAACACAGGATCCTTACCATGGCTTACGAGTTCCTATGTAATTGGCTTTCTCTTACCTTCTCAAATTCCATTATGTGTAGACTTCCTGTCTCTCAAGCCCCATGCTAGCCATTCTCTCAAACCTGTCAATACTCTTCTACAGGACATTTAAAAATACAAGTCTATAGGAGTTCTGCACATAGAATGTAGTCTTCCCATTCTTCTGATTAGCATCTACTTCTTTCTTTTGATATTTCCTTGTTTTTCTTCAGTAAACTTTCTCATACCCTAGGCAGGCTCCTTTCTTAAAACCTCTATACAACTGACTACCCATCCTTCACAGCATTTTCTACCATCTGTACTTATATATATCTATGATTACTAGATTAATATTTGTGTACCCTACTGAAGAATAAGACCTCAGGAGAATATGAAGAATATTTCCCTTATTGCTTCTTACCTATGCTCAGGATCTTGTGTAGCACCTAACACAGATTAGGCATTGAACAAATAATTATTAAGTGAATAAATGAGTGAAAATGAGTAGACATTTCAAGGTGGAAATTTAGGCAGATAATGATATTAATCAGCAGTAGCTTTCATATTTGTATCATAATAATATTGCCTTCTTAACAACATAATTTGCATAAATAGTGAAGCTTCTAAGTCCACGAATATATCTGTAGAAAATTGAACACCTGAAGATGTTGAAGAGTAGGGTTTATCAGTTGTTCTGTATGGACAGATGTTTTTGTGATTTGTCCCTCATAACCGACCACCTGGGCCTGCATGTACACAGGCATGCTAAAGAATGTTGTTTGTGAGACTTGTGCTGTGTGAATAACCTTGGGAACCTAATTGTTTGAAGTATATTACCTGGCCCCTAGGTCAGAACTGGCCCTTCCAGTCTGGATGCCAAGAGCTACAAATCTTGTCTGACGTCCCCTCCTACTCCAGGCTGGGCTGGCCCCCCGGAATGGAACCTGGGAGGGGAGGCAGACACACATAGCCCAAGCTCCTTGAAAATATAGAAACATGGTAACATGGAAATGCAGATTGCTTCCAACTGCACATAGGCGAACAGACATTCAATTTCAAAACCGGATTCTTTGCCCTGTAATTTTGGCCCTTATGGGGATGGTCAGTTGGAAGTCTCACCTGAGGGGAGAATGCTCTGCCCAGGCCTCTCAACTGGGACTCCAGCCTAGCTGTTCCCACAGAGCTTCCCCAGCTGATGAGGTTGGATGTTGTAAGTACCTGATTTGACGTAACTTTGCCTTATTCTCATTTATTACCTACCTTTACCTTCATCTATGTGTAGATTCCTTTTCTCTTCTGTTTCTATTAGATTTCTATAATAATAATGATAAAGTTTTCTTTCCTTTTCAAAACCAAAGCATGGCTGTTGTGAATCTTTTGTGCAGAACATCAATAAAGCAAAGAATTATATGTTTGTGTGTGTGTGTATGCGTGCGTATGCACGTGTGCATGGGGTTGTGCCTAACTTCAGTTATTATTCCCCTTTCCTTGAATTTCCCATTTTTTCCTTTGAAAGATTCAGTTCTTTTGAGAAATATTTTGAATCACTTGCTAGAAGAGTCAAGGTAAAAACGCAGCTGCATTTGGAGGGGGAAACAATCAAAATCCCTTTTTTTTAAAGGCCAAAAAATGAAATAAAACTTATGAGGCACGCATCAGTAGAAAAGTGAATCATAACAGACACAAAGAATTCAATATTGCCTCATTCAATAATAAGCTGCAGTGTTTCTCCCATTGTGTCGAGGTTTAAGATAATACTATAATGTATTAAACCTGCTCTATAGGTATTCTTGGCAGAGGCTGATATAAAACAGACAGTAAAAGCATTTTCAGAATTGCAGTGATGTTTGTTAAGCACTCTTAGACCCATTGTAGGGTATTTTTCCTTTCTAAATCATACAGTGCAGTTGGCTGAATCAGTAAATTTAAAATGAGAAAGAAATAGATAGTGGTTTGCCACAGCTGCTCTCATCAACCTGATATATCCACTGTGGGTATGGTATCAGTGCACGACATCAAGAAGAAAAAGTAATGGGGGGATATTGATTGCTTAATGAATATGTAAAAAATGGAGAGACACACTAAAATATCTGTCAAAATATATGTCTGGCCTGAAGTTATAGAAGAAAATATATTGTTAAAAGACTGAATAACTTCCTAATCAATTGGCTTTTTTTTTCTTTCATGTTGGTTGATTCAGCCTTATGTTACCTGTTATTTTTTTTTAATTCAATTATCCAACACAGAGTACATCATTCGTTTCAGATATAGTGTTCAACAATTCATCAGTTGCCTATAACACCCAGTGCTGTTATTTTTTAATGTGAAGGCTTCAGAAATCATGGTGCTATACTCAATAGGTATTTTGAATAAGTCAACTTTCATTCATCTGGAGAGGAAACTTCAGGGAAAGTTAAATCAGACTGGATCTACAGAATTCTCTGGAGAGGCTAGCAAAGCTAAAACATATACATATGCATATATATGCATGATATATGCATATACTATATATATATGTATATATATATATATATATATATATAGTAGAGCAGCTGCTAAATGAGGTACAATGCTGATACTGTCCTTTTAACTTGTTAACACTTACTATGTGCTAAATGACTAATTAGTTATATTGTAAATCCAGGAATCCAGAGTCTTTTTATAGTGAAAAATGATATTGGAAAGTTATTGTCCATTTGCTCTAAAGTAGAGTTGTTGGTGGAAAATCATTATATCAGTTGTTGGATAGCCCACTTCAGTTTAGTAAGTGTGATCATTCTCATTTTGCAGATTAAGAAACAATATCAGAATTACTAGATATTTTGTCCAAAAATACATTGCTCATGACAGATCTAAGTGATTTTAGCCTCCTGACTACAGCAGTGCAGGCTCTTTTCAAAAACTCAGTGGATCTAGCATGGAATGAAATGCTGCCGATGGGCTATGATTCATGTTCATTCAATAATATACCATGCTTTGTCAAGTTTGATGAAATGATCACTTTGAGTAACCACAGAGGATTAGAGCCAAATGCCATTTGTGTTATATCTAGATTTCCATTATTGGGTGGTGCATTATTGGAGGGCAGATTACAATAGCCACTCTTTTTTTTAATTTAATTTTGTTATGTTAATCACCATACATTACATCATTAGTTTTTGATGCAATATTCCATTATTCATTGTTTGTGTATAACACCCAGTGCTCCATTCCTCTTTAATACCCATCACCAGGCTAACCCATCCCCCCAGCCCCTCCCCTCTAGAACCCTCAGTTTGTCTCTCATGGTTCATCTCCCCCTCCAATTACCCCCCTTTATTTTACCCTTCCTACTATCTTCTTCTTTTTTTTTAACATAAAATGTATTATTTGTTTCAGAGGTACAGGTCTGTGATTCAAAAGTCTTACACAGTTCACAGCGCTCACCATAGCACATACCCTCCCCAATGTCTATCACCCAGCCACCCCATCCCTCCCACCCCCCACCACTCCAGCAGCCCTCAGTTTGTTTCCTGAGATTAAGAATTCTTCATATCAGTGAGATCATATGGTACGTGTCTGTTCAAAAAGGAAAGCAAATCTGGTGGCATCATAATTCCAGACTTCAAGCTCTATTACAAAGCTGTCATCATCAAGACAGTATGGTACTGGCACAAAAACAGACACATAGATCAATGGAACAGAATAGAGAGCCCAGAAATGGGCCCTCAACTCTGTGGTCAACTAATCTTCGACAAAGCAGGAAAGAATGTCCAGTGGAAAAAAGAGTCTCTTCAACAAATGGTGTTGGGAAAATTGGACAGCCACATGCAGAAGAATGAAACTGGACCATTTCCTTACACCACACACAAAAATAGACTCAAAATGGTTGAAAGACCTAAATGTGAGACAGGAGTCCCTCAACATCCTGAAGGAGAACACAGGCAGCAACCTCTTCGACCTCTACCTCAGCAACTTCTTCCTAGAAACATCGCCAAAGGCAAGGGAAGCACAGGCAAAAATGAACTATTGGGATTTCATCAAGATAAAAAGCTTTTGCACAGCAAAAGAAACAGTCCACAAAACCAAAAGACAACCGATAGAATGGGAGAAGATATTTGCAAATGACATATCGGATAAAGGGCCAGTGTCCAAAATCTATAAAGAACTTATCAAACTCAACACCCAAAGAACAAATGATCCAATCAAGAAATGGGCAGAAGACATGAACAGACATTTTTCCAAAGAAGACACCCAAATGGCCAACAGGCACATGAAAAAGTGCTCAACATCGCTCGGCATCTGGGAAATCCAAATCAAAACCTCAATGAGTTACCACCTCACACCAGTCAGAATGGCTAAAATTAACAAGTCAGGAAACGACAGATGTTGGTGGGCATGTGGAGAAAGGGGAACCCTCCTACACTGTTTGTGGGAATGCAAGCTGGTGCAGCCACTCTGGAAAACAGTATGGAGGTTCCTCAAAAAGTTGAAAATAGAGCTACCATACAACCCAGCAATTGCCCTACTGGGTATTTACCCCAAAGATACAAATGTAGGGATCCAAAGGGGTATGTGCACCCCGATGTTTATAGCAGCAATGTCCACAATAGCCAAACGATGGAAAGAGCCAAGATGCCCATTGACAGATGAATGGATAAAGAAGATGTGGTGTATATATACAATGGAATATTACGGAGCCATCAAAAGGAATGGAATCTTGCCATTTTCAACGATGTGGATGGAACTGGAGGGTGTTATACAATAGCCACTCTTGAGGATGTGTACTGCATTAATATCTTATGCCTAGTTTACCATATAGACCTCACAATACAATTTATGGAGTCGATATAATTATCTCCATGCACAGATGGGAAAACTAATATTTGGAATGTTTGAGTAATTAGTTCAATCATACTATCGATAAGTAATAGAGCAGAAGTTAGAACCCACACATATCTAACTTCAAAACTTGAATTAATTACTATATCTTGCTCTTATGCATCTCATTTGCCATTCCTTTTCTTTTTCTTTTTGCAGTAGTGTTAAGATAGTCACTACTCAATAGATCCTGATAGCATATTTAATGTGATTTATTTTCACCATTCCACTAAGAAAAATGTATCACAATTGCAAAGACAAGACATAATAGGTGCAGGTGATTTTAAGAGAGAAAGTTCAATTGCCCTGAACAAAAACAAAACAAAAAATCCAATGAACTATGCTTAAAGCAAAACACAGTAATTATGAAGATTTTAATCCTTTGGCTTTGTCAACTCAGTGGGTAAAATTGGATACAGAGACCTAAAAATGACATAAATAAAAAATGTGGATAGCTTCACCCAAGCGCAGTACAACATAGTTTATCATAGTTAATTCTAAGCATAATTATATGAATACATATGTTTTAGAAAGCATATTTAAAATATTGCCTAGGTGATTTTAAAATTATCTCTCCACTGAGAACTTCTGGCTTACATTCTTAATGTTTTAAAGCTTTAATTCCTGTTGCTAAACCAGTTATTGCTCCATATTTTAATATATGGCTAGTTTTTGGCAGTGATATAACTCACTCATGCCCCCGAACTAATTTAGCTGGTTTAGAAATATACTCCTTTCTCTGCAACAAACACCATAATCCTCAGGCTCCTCTACCCTTTCTTTTCACTCCTGCATGCTTTGTGTTGATAGGGTAGAAATGATTTGTCTAAATTATAGATGGCTTAATATTTGAGACAGGTTTTGGAATAGTAGAAAAGTCACACAGATACCCACCATCATGGCCACTGATGGGAATTCTAGTATCTATCTTATAAGCATTCTTCTACCTCACATTTTTGATAATTAAATGCTATTCCATATGTTGGAAGAAAAATGCCTGCAGTAGAGCAAATTGGTGCACATGACTGTTTATGATTAGAAATCAAAACAAAACAAGATGAATCTTTGAAGAAAGGAAAAATCATGGTTACTTGAAAAAAAAAATGGCTATCTCTTTGGAAGCCACATGGTCATTCTTTATGTGTCTCTCCCCACTTCTGCCACTACTAGTCTCTATGCTCCTTGAAAACAAGGGACCGTGACCAACTTTTCTCCTCCTTCTCCCCCTCCTCCTCGCCCACCTCCTCCTTCTTTTCCTAGTACCCTGCATATTTTGCATCAGTGAATGGTTTTAAGTAAATTGTTTGTTGACTAAATGAACAAGGTTTACTAGAATGAAGGGAGTTTCCTAGAATTAGATGTATATTTTAAATTAGAAGATTCCTTAAATACTATCCCAGGAAAGAAAGTTTTGTTTAGATTGCCTATTTTAATTGATTTGTAGTGAATACTTGGTGTGGAACATTTGGAAACACTGTAGGACTATCTCTGGCCTCAGAAGGAATACCTTTTGATGTTTGGCTAAACTGCTGATTTTGCTCTGAAATTCCAAACTCATTTTACAAGTGAAGAAATGGAGATCCATTGGGGTTAAATGAGTTGTCCAAAGTCTCACAGCCAGTAGGAATAGTCCTTTATGGAAACTCAGCTCCCCTCATTACTTATATCATATCATTTAATTTACGATATAACATTATTTTCCCTATATTTATGAACCAAAATGGATTCACTTGGAATCCTTCTCCTCTTGATGACAGTTTCACACTTTCCTTTTGAATCATCATAATTTAGTCCCAAAGGAATATGGAGACCAAAAATAAAACGGATTTTAATTTACCAGAAAAAAACAATATGTACCTATGATAACATTTCTACACTCTAAGGATATCTACCTTATTTGGCAAAGGAATATTGATTAAATAATTACACACTGAATATGGGAAGAGATAGTAACATAATATCCAGTTTTGTCTTTTTCAGTGCACAGAAGATATTGAATACAGTGGGTTATAAACTAGAATTTTTGAAAATCCTTTACAGTAAACACTCTTACAGACTTATATTCCTAACTACATGGGACTTCATTAAAATGGTATGAAGATGAAAGTTTTATAGCCCTTGCTTTAAATGTTTCCTTTCCAGAACAATGGATTTCTAAAGAAGATTCATTGTGAAAAATCACCTAACAGATATTCCAACTTTCAAATACCAGAGACATTCTAAACCATCCTCCACATTGCCTTGGGAGATGCCATTCAAAAATCCAAATTGGATTATATGATCTCCCAAATTGAAATCTTCTGAATGTAGATCATTTTTCATTATCACCAAGAAGGAAATGTTTTAAAAACTTCAAAATATTTTCTCATTGCCTTCAGCATTTATTCCCAGTGTTTTCTATCTTTTTTTTTTGTTGCTGTTGTTATTTTTTCTTTAGGAAAAATAAACACAATCTTTCCCCATGGAACTGAGCCATAGCCATATTTTTTAAATTTTTGGCTATTTTATGTGTGTGTGTATATATATATGTGTGTGTGTGTGTGTGTGTGTGTGTGTGTGTGTGTGTGTGTGTTTATATTTATATATATATAATTTTTTGTGTATATATACACATAAAATATAAAATTCTGTGTTATGCATATATCTAACCCAATTTCATAAATGATGAAAGCACACAAAATTTTCCACTTATCTGAGAGAAGAGTGTGGTAGTAAAATGCATTAGTGTGGTGTGAAATTGCATTACTATCTGACCCTGACCTTCCCATCCTGACTTTTCTTCACATCCTTCAAATTTTCCATCCTAACCCCTCCTAGTCACTGTTTCCTAGAACTTTTTGACTGAGTCACACAGAGTTTTGTACTTATCATTTAAACCTCCATCTCCTGATCCAAAGTGTCTTTAGTTCAGAATATCCTTACACTTTTTGTGTGTGTGTGTGTGGTAAGACACTTAATGTGAAATCTATTCTGTTAATAATTTTTAAAACTTTACTGTGATAAAAGTACCTATTATGAAGTTTACCCTCTTAAATTTTTAAAAATGTACATTATTGCTAACTATAGGCACGGTGTTGTATAGAAGATCTTTAGAAATACCCATTGTGTATGAATGAAATTTTAACAGCAACTCCCCTTTTCTCCTTCCCCCAGCCCCTAGTGAACACTATTGTAATCTCTGCTTCTTTGAATTTAATTATTTTAGGTATTTCAAATAAGTGGAATAATGCAGAAATTCTGTGGCTGGCTTATTTCACTTAGAATAATCTTCTCTAGGTTCATCCATGGTGTTTCTATGGTATAGTTTTCTTCTTTTTAGAAGTTTTTATTTTAAAGATTTCATCGATTGATTGATTGGTGGGGCAGAAAGAGAGAATGCCAAGCAGACTACACGCTGAGTGTGGAGCCTGTCTTGGGGCTCTATTTCATGACCCTGAGATCATGACCTGAGCCAAAATCAAGAGTCGGACGCTTGACCAACTGAGCCACTCAGTGCCCCTTAAGTTTTTATTTTAATTTTTTAGTTAGCATGCAGTGTTATATAGTTTTAGGTATACCATTTAGTGATTCAAGAATTCCATACATCACCTGGAGCTCTTCATGACAAGTGCACTCCTTAATCCCCTTCACCTATTTAATCCATCCCCATCCCCCTGATGTCCTTTTTAAAGGCTAAATAATATTCCATTGTATGCATATACTACAATTTTATCCATTCATCTGTTTATGGACTTTAAGGCTGTTTCCACATCTTGGCTGTTGTGAATAGTGCTGTAATGAAAATGGGGGTGCTAATTCTAATTTTAATTAATTCTAATTTTAATTCTAATTTTAAGATTCTAGATTCTAATTTTAATTCTTCTAGATAATATCTAGAATTAAGATTGCTGGATTATATGTTAGCTATTTTTAATTTTTTGAGGAACCTCTATACTGTTTTCCATAATAAATGCACCATTTTGCATTCCCACCAGTTATGTACAGGAGTTCCAATTTCTCCACATTCCCAACACTTGTCATCTTTTTATTTTGTTTTTATAATAGCCATCCTAACAGATGTAAGATGATACCTCATTGTGATTTTCATTTGCATTTCTCTGATGATTAATGATGTTAAGCACCTTTTCATGTACTTGTTGGCCATTTTTATGTCTTCTTTGGAGAAATGTCTATTCAAAGTCTTAGCTCATTTTTATATCAAGTTATATATATATATATATGTTTGCTATTGAATTTTATGAGTTTCTTATGTATTCTGGTAACTAACTCTTTATTAGGTAGATGATTTACAATTTCCCCCCATTCTGTAGGTTTCCTTTTCATTTGGTGATTATTTTTTTCTGTGCAGAAGCTTTTTAGTTTGAAATAGTCCTGCTTATTTATTTTTGCTTTTGTTGCTTGTGATTTTGGTGTCATACCAAAGGAATCATTGCTGAGACGAGTATGATCTTCTAGGAGTTGTACAGTTTCAGGTCTTTAAATATTTAGTACATTTTGAGTTGATTCTTGTATATTGTGTAAAGTAAGGATCTTTTCATTCTTTTGCATGTGGATATTCAGGTTTCCCAGCACCATCTGCTGGAGACTAGTCTTTCTCCACAATGTATTCCTACCATCCTTTTGAAGATCAGTTTACTGGATATATATGGATTTTATTTCTGGGTTCCTCTATTTTGTTCCATTGATTTGCATATCTGTCTTTATGTCAGTATCATACTGTTTTAATACTATAGCTTTGTAAAATAATTTGAGATTAAGAAGTGAGATACCTCCAGCTCTGTTCTTCTTTCTCAGTTGTTCTGGATATTTGAATTCCTCTGTGCTTCCATATGAATTTTAGGATTGCATTTTCTATTTCTATTAGACATGCCATTGGAATTTTGATAAGAATTGCATTAAAAAAAGAGAATTGCATTGAATCTAGATTGCTTTGGGTACCATGGACATTTTAACAATACTAAGTCTTCCAATTCATGAACACACGATATCTTTTCACTTGTTGGTGACTTTAATTTCTTTCATCAGTGTTTTACAGTTTTCAATGTACAAGTCTTCCTTACCTCCTTAATTAAGTATATATCTAAGTATTTTATTCTTTTTAATGTCATATTAGATGGCATTGCTTTCTTAATTTCCCTTTTAGATAGTTTTTTTTTAAAGACTTTATTTATTTGTCAGAGAGAGAGAGAGAGAGACAGAAAGAGCACAAGCAGGGGGAGCAGCAGGCAGAGGGAGAAGCAGGCTCCCTACTGAGCAGGGAGCCTGATGTGGGACTCGATCCCAGGACCCTGGGATCATGACCTGAGCCGAAGACAGATGCTTAACAGACTGAGCCACCCAGGCGTCCCTAGATAGTTTTTTGTTAGTGTATAGACAACAACAGTTTTTGTATGCTTATTTTGTATCCTGCAACTTTACTAATCTATTGATCAGTTCCAACATTTGTGTGTGTGTGTGTGTGTGTGTGTGTGTGTGTGTGTGTGTGTAGTCATCCTTCCTAATATAAAAGTCGTTTATTTATTTTCTTGCCTAATTGCTCCGGCTAGAACTTCAGTACTATGTTGATTGGAAGTGGCAAGAGTGAGCATCTTTGTCTTATTTCTGATCATACAGGAAAAGCTTTCAGCATTTTACTCTTGAATATGATGTTAACTATGGGCTTCCCATATATAGTTTTCATGTTGAAGTAATTTCCTTCTATCCCTGTTGAGAATTTTTAATCATGAAAGGATGTTGAATTTTGTCATGTTTTTTTTTTTGCATCTATTGAGATGATCATGTGATTTTTCTTTTATTTTGCTAATGTGATATATCACATTAATTGATTTTCATGTGATATCATCCTTTCATCCTGGGGATAAATCCTCCTTGGTCATGGTATATGCTCCTTTTACTCTGCTGTTGAATTTGTCCTGCTAGTATTTTATTGAGGATTTTTGCATCTGTGTTCATCAGGGATAACAGACTGTAGTTGTTTTTTCTTGTGGTGTCTTCATCTAGCTTTGTTATCAGGGTAATGCTGGGCTCATAAAATGAGTTTGGAAGTGTTGCTCCCTCTTCAGTTTTAGAAGAGTTTGAAAAGGATTGGCATTAATTCTTTAACATTTGGTAGATTTCACCAGTGAAGCCATCTGGTCCTGGGCTTTTCTTTGTTATTAGATGTCTGATTAGAGCTTCAATCTCTTTATTCTTTAGAGGTCTGTTCAAATTTTCTGTTTCTTCATAATTCAGTCTTTGCAGGTTGTATCTTTCTAGAATTTGTTCATTTCCTGGAGGTTGTCCAGTTTAGTGGGATATAATTCTTCATCATATGATCCGTTTTATTTCAGTGGTATCAATTGTAATATCCTCTTCTTTCACTTCTGATTTTATTTGAGTCTGCTCCCTCTTTATCTTCATCTAGTGAAGGTTTTGTCAATTTTATCTTTTCAGAAACCAGCTCAGATTCTTAGATTTTCTCTATTTTCTATTCATGTATTTCTATAATCTTTATTATTTCCTTCCTTCTGCTAAATTTGAGCTTAGTTTGCTCTCCTTTTTCTAGTTCCTTGATGTGTAAAATTAGGTTGTTTGAGCTCTTCTTTTTTAAGGCAAGCATTTATAGCATAATCATCCTTCTTTTGCTGCTTGCCATTAGTTTTGGTAAATTGTATTTTCATTTTCATTTGTTTCAATATATTTTTAAAATTCCTTTTTGGTTTCCTCTTTGAGCCAGTGTTTATTCAAGAGTGTGTTGTGTAATTTCTATGTATTTGTGAATTTTTCAGTTTTCTATTGTCAGTGTCTCCTAGTTTTATTCCACTGTGGCCTGAAAAGATTTTTGGATATTATTTCAGTCTTCTTAAATATGTTAAGATTGGTTTTGAAGCCTAATATGTGATCTATCCTGGATATTTTTCCATGGCACTTGAGAAGATTCTACTCTGCTGCTTTCAGGTAGAATGGTCTGTATATATCTGTTAGGTCCATTTGTCTATAGTTCTGTTTCCTTATTGATTTTCTGTCTAGATGCTCAATCCATTATCAGAAGTGGGTATTACTGTTATTATATTTGGTATTTCTTCAGATCTGTCAATGTTTGTTTTATGTAATTAAATGCTCTGATGTTGAATGTATATATGTTTATAATTTTTCTATCTTTCTGGTGAAGTGACTCTGTTATCATTATATAACATCCTTCTTTGGATCTTGAGCCAGTTTGTGACTTAATATCTATTTTGTATGATACAATTATAGCTACCCTTGCTCTCTTTTGGTTACCATTTACATGGCATATCTTTTTCTATCCCTTTACTTTCAGCTGTGTGTGCCATTAAATCTAAAGTAAGTTTCCTATAGATAGCATACAGTTGGAGCTTTTAATTATTTTTTCCCTCCAGCCACCTTATGTCTTCTAATTAGAGAGTGTAATCCATTTATATTTAAAGTCGTTATTGATAGGTAAGGATCTATTATTGCCATTTTGTTAATTGTTTTCTATCTTGTAGTTCTTTTGTGCCTCTTTTCCTGTCTTGCTGTTTTCCCTTCTGATTTACTGAATTTTTCGTGATATGTTTTGAGTTTTTTTCTCTTCTTTTGACTATCATTTGTGGGTATTTTTTTGTGGTTACCATAAGGCTTACATAAAACATGTTATAATCATAACAATCTCTTTTATGATAATAACAACTTAAATTCAGTTGCATAAAAATTTTTACACATTTTCTTCTCTCCCATCATGCTTTATGTTATTGATTATGTCTTTTTATATTCATTATGATTATAATTTATTACAATTTATTGTACAATACATACTGTATAGTAGAATTTACATCTTTTATATTACATATTCATTAAAATGTGTTTATAATTATAGTTCCTCATAACACTTTTGTCCTTTCACTTTTATGCTAAAATTGAAGGTGACTTGCATACTACAAATACAATATTAGAGTATTCTGTATTTGTCTATTATTTACTTCTACTAGTAAATTTTATACTGTTTCAGATCTTTTCATTTCAACTTGAAGAACACTACTTTGAATATATTATCCCACACCTGCAAGGTTTCTGCTGAGAAATTCACCGATTGTCTAATGATGGCTCCCTAGTACATGACGATTGCCTTCCTCTTGCTGGTTTCAAACTTCTCTCTTTGTCTTTGACTTTTGACAATTTCATTAAAATATAGCTCAGTGCAAATTCCTTCTATTTGTCTTTTTGAGGGATCCTCTGGAATTCATGAATCTGGATGTTCTTTTCCCTCCCCAGATTTGGGAAATTTGGGACCATTATTTCTTTAATTAAGGTTTCTGACTTGCTCTCTCTCTTTTCTCTTTCTGGGACTCACATATGCATATATTAATTTGCTTGATAGTGTCCTATAAGTCTCTTAGATTTTCTTTACATTGTTTTAATTCTTTTTGCTTCCCTAACTGGATAATTTCAAATGACTTGTCTTCATGTTGCTGATTCTCCCTTCTGCTTGATCAAGTATATTGTTAAACCCCTCTGAAGAATTTTTCAGTTATATTCTTCAGGTCCAGAATTTGTTTTTATTTGTTTGTTTGTTACAGTTTCTATTTCTTTATTGGTATTCTTATTTTGTTCATATTTCATTTTCTGGATTTTGTTTAGTTGTTTATCCATATTCTCTTCTAGCTCACTGAGCTTCTTTGAGATGATTATTTTGAATTCTTTGTCAGGAAATTCATATATCTCCATTTCTTTAGCGTCAGTTCTTGGAGATTTATTTTGTTTCTTTCATCATGTCATCTTTTCCTTATTCTTCATGTTCCTTGAAATTTTGCATTTGTATCCGGGCATTTGAAGAAACATTCACTCTTCCCAGTCTTTAAGGACTGGCTTTGACAGGGTAATATCTTCCCCAATTAACCTGGCTGGAGATGCTGAGAACCTTTCAAACATTTCCTATGAACTTGCCTTCTCTGAACTTTTGCATATACATTCCTAATTAGTGGATTAACTGTTGAGTCAGTTTAGACTGACAAGGGTAAAGTGAAATTGCTCTTTCTATTCATTTTCTCAGTTTTGGGCTTGCCTAGGTTACTGCAACTTCCTAACTTGATTATGAACTTCTCATAAAGGTGTTTTGATTTGTTTATGGTTATTAGATTGCATTTCTGTGAGGGTAATGATAACGGGGACTTCCTGTTCCACCATCTTGCTAATGTCACTCCTCTCCACCTCTTTTTTTTTAATAATTAGATTCTAGTTTTCTTCCAAGGTTCAGTTCAAGTACACTCTCCATTATGAAAGATCCCTTTCCTCTCCTAGACATACTTACTCATTATGTCTTCTCTTTTCCCATCCTAGCTTATTCATGATGATAATCTAGCCTATCATCTCCCTCAGTTGTAATTATTTCTGTGTGAGTCTGCCTCCTGCTTAAGAGTTTGAAATACTTGTTCTTCACCTATCACAATTTCTAGCCTGGCACAAAACAAAACTTTCTTTTAGGATGAATAAACTCTCCTTTTCAACTGGTCTTGCTGTACCTTTTTGCCAGTTGACTTTTAGGTATGAAAAGGAATCCCATGTGGACACTTGTAATGAGCCAGGCTTAAATTATCATTAGGCCAAGATAACAGATTTTCTACTTAAGCTCAGAAAGAAAACTAAATTTGTTAGAACAAATCTTTTGCAGGGTGTCGTAATGTAGGCTAAGATTGTGTAATTGTGTGAGTAGATAACACCACCTAGATCGTGTGTGTGTGTGTGTGTGCATGTGTGTGTATTGTCAGAAAAGCCCCCTACCTTTCTTAAAAGAACAAGAAGGAATAAACAGGCCTTTGTAAAACAATCATGTATGCACACTCAGCTGCAAGCCTGACTGTTAGAGAAAATTGTTGGCAATTGCAGTGCAAGGTTGTAGTTGACTAACCTCTGAGCCAAATTTCCTTTGTATCCTTGGAATAATAGGGCTATGATAGCAGAAAATACTTTGTTATCAGATTGAAATAAAGATGTGCCATTAGAACACAATGTTTATATGCCAGTGTTCCTTATGCATATGAATAATACCTCTGAGATGCAGAATATATTTTTACTTTTGTTGATGGAAAGTTAATCCTGTTTTATTGCTGACTCAACCCAAATTCAACCCTTTCTCCTTAGTTATCTTTACTTAGGTGTAGTCACTTGGGGCATGAGCTTGAAGGTGCAGCAGCAAATGGGGGAACATGAGGATAAAATACACATGGGAAGAACAAAACACAGAAGGATCCTATATCACTGTCCAGATCATTGAACCATGGCATCATCATTGTTATGCTTACTTTTGGACTTCTCATTACATGAGCAGAAGACACCCTGTTGTCCAAGGTCTAGTTCCTAAAGCTTCTAAACCAGATACGTTCTGATCAACAACTTATTCTAGATTAAAATTTAGAAAATCATAACATACATATTGGGCTCTCTGAAATTTTGTTTCACTGTAGATCCAAGCACTTTCCTTTTGATATGAAAATGTTGTGCTTCCATCGCTGTAAGAGAGTTCAGTGACCATGCATAATGGAAAAGGTGGGTCAGCTGGTTGCCTTTCATAAAGCAATAGCACCTCCAAGGCTTCAAAATGTTTGCTTTATAAACTACCCTCAGCCTGTCACTTACAATTTCCGTTTTCATTATAAATAAGCAGCAAAATGTGCAGACTGCCTGTGTTGCAGTAAAACACAGCTGTTTCCATTTGCTTTCCCATCAGTTTCATTTTCACATCATTCTGCAGTAGAATTGAATTGAATCATTTCATCTCTAGTATAAGGAATGTTCTGCAGTTTAGTAAGCAGGCAGCCCTTAATCCTTAATTTCACTTCCTTTTGTTTCCAAGTAGCCTGGAGTTGGGACTTTAGTTTCCAACTGTGGCATTGATAACATGGAATTTGGTGGTCTTGGATGCCAATAAACAACTGACCCCACCTTATTCCCACACAAAATTAAAAGAACTTTTGCTAACTCTGAGTATCAAAATCTAGTAAGATTCTTTCAATTTCAGGTGATCGAGGAAGAGAGTGTGATTTCACTAGAAAAAAATGGAGGGGCGCCTGGGTGGCTCAGTTGGTTAAGCGACTGCCTTCGGCTCAGGTCATGATCTTGGAGTCCTGGGATCGAGTCCCGCATCAGGCTCCCCGCTCAGCGGGGAGTCTGCTTCTCCCTCTGACCCTCTTCCCTCTCGTGCTCTCTATCTCTCATTCTCTCTCTCTCAAATAAATAAATAAAATCTTTAAAAAAAAAAAGAAAAAAATGGAGTTTGTATGTGTATTATACAGGATAAGAAAGACAAAGATTAAATGTGGGTTGTCTGTACCACAATAAAAGACCTGGCTTTTATTATTTAATAATAACTATCATGTTCATAATATGTATTTTTCAAAGATTGACAACATATTATATCACTTAATTTTTTCAACTATACTGGTTAAGGTATATAGTTATTATTAACACCTTCTTATAAACTGTGGATTAGAAATATTATTGATTTTAATTCAAAGTCACATAATCCAGTGGCTAAGATATTGAACATACCTTCTTGACTGAGTGAATAAATAGAGACATTAATTAATAAGTCTTGGAGCTGGAATTCCTGTCCATATACGGTACTCCTTTCCCAAAGAGCACATTTTCTTACTCCGTGTTTACATCACCAGTTTTTGGAGTTAGTTTCTGCCCTGTGCAAAGTTGGTCATGTTATGTGAACTCTCATCTAGGTTCTGTGCTTTATTCACCTGGTTTCTGTATTCATACTGACAGTATAAAGTTCTCTAGAATTCTCAGGTGAACTCCCATTGACAGGTATGGGTTCTGTCACTTACTATTCATGGATGCCCTTGATCTTATACTTGACAGGAGGACACTAAGGAACATTGCTTCTCAGGGTTTGGCAGACAGTTACAAAGTAAGGCTATTGGACATGAATCACACTCCCAGGGAAACTGATGATCAGGTAAGAGCTCTGGACACAATAAGATGCCCCAGTTTATGTATTGGACAGGTGGCTAGTGAGGACTTCGATTTTACTACACCTTGGGCATATTAAATACTGCTGTACATGGGAATATTTTAGTATTCCTACTCAGCCCCACTTGGGCAAAGATTTTTTGCTTGGATAATCTTCTTGCTCAGAAGCCATTGCTCTTTGTTCCCTCCATTTTCTCCCTGTCCTCCCTTGGCTTCCCATTCACATTATTTCTCATACCAAATATTTATGGCACTCTTCTACATTTTTTTTGTCACACTAACACTTAGAGGCATATCAGCAAAAGGCCAGTTGCCTATTCAAACCATACAAATAATAATCAACAGAAAATTCATAATGCCTTTTTGATATTAGAGATTGCAAAGGTTTCCTAAACTTGGAAAGATGATCCATGTCTGTGGTCTTTTTCAGAGAAGATCAGAATCTCTTACTTCCCCAATAAATAAGCTAAATGATACCTTCTAATAGAAAGTTTCTATATATCCACATAAAAACAGAGTCTTCATATACCCCTTGTCCCCATAATACACAGCCTTCCCCACTGTCAATATCTTATCCCAAAGTGGTATGTTCATTATAATCAATGAACCTACATTGATTCATCATTATTACTCAAAGTCCATAATTGACAGCAAAGTTCATTTTTTGTACATTCTATGAGTTTTGACAAATGTATCTTGACATGTATCCACTATTATAATGTCATATAGAATAATTTCACTTGGCAACCACCAGTCTTTTTATGGTCTCCATAGTTTTGCCTTTTCTAGAATATCCTATAGTTAGAATCATACAGTATATAGCTTTTTCAGATTGACTCCTTTCACTTACTGATGTGTATTAATGGTTTCTCATGTCTTTTCATGGCTTGATGGCTCATTGCTTTTTAGCACTATTTAATACTCAGGTGTCTGGATGTACTACCATTTATTTATCCATTCACTTACTGAAGTATATCTTGGACTCTGAGTTTTGGAAATTACTAATAAAGGTACTATAAATGTTTGTGGGTTTTTGTGGACATAGTTTTCAGCTCATTTAGGTACATACCAAGAAGCATGATGGCTGGATTGTTTGGTCAGTGTATATTTAGTTTGGTAGGAAACTGCAAGCTGTCTTCTGAAATATCTGTGCTATATTTTGTATTCTAGCCATCAGTGAATGATTATTCCTTTTGTTCCACATCCTCATCTACATTTGGTGTTGTCAGTGATTTATATTTTGTCCATTCTAATAGGTGTGTAGTGTCGTATCATTGTTTTAATTTTTAAATCCTTAATGACATATGATGTGGAGTATCTTGTCATGTGCTTATTTGTCACGAGAATATCTTCTTTGGTGAGATGTCTATTCAGATATTTTGCCCATTTTTAAAATTTTTATTTATTCTTATTTTTTTAAAGATTTATTTGACAGAGAGAGAGTGAGCAAACATGTGAGCAGGGGGAGGGGCAGAGGGAGAGGGAGACAGAGAGACTCCTCAAGAAGACTCCCTGCTGAGCGGGGAGCCTGATGCAGGGCTCCATCCCAGGACCTAGAGATCACAACCTGAGCTGAAATCAAGATTCAGATGTTCAACTGACTGAGCCACTGAGGCACCTCCACCCATTTTTTTTATATCAAGTTGTTTGTTTTCCTGTAGTTAAGAGTTCTTTGTATATTTTTGGATAGTAGTCCTTTATTAGGTATGTCTCTTGCAAATATTTTTTCCCAGTCTGTGGCTTATCTTCTCATTTTCTTGACAGTGTCTTTTACAGAGCAGAAGTTCTTAATATTAATGACATCCAGTTTATAAATTATTTATTTAATAAATCATGACTTTGGTGTGTATTTAAAAATTATTTGCCAAACTCGAGGTCATCTATATTTTTTCCTGTTATAATCTAGGAGTTTTATAGTTTTGCATTTTGCATTTAGGTCTATGGTCCATTTTGAGCAAATTTTATGAAAGGTATAAAGTCAATGTCCAGATTTTTTTTTTCGCAGTGGATGTCCAGTTGTTCCAATACCATTTGTTGAGAAGACTATATTTTGTCCATTGCATTTCCTTTACTTGTTTGTTAAATATCAGTTGGCTATATTATGTGGTCATTTCTGGGCTCTTTATTCTATTCCATTAATCTTATTACAGGAGTAGTATGCTTATTTATAAAACAGCCATATTACACTCATTTTGTAGATAAGAAAACATAAGTTTATAGAGGATAATTACTTTACTCAGTCTCTGACCAAACTGTGTTCAAATTCAGCTCCACATTGTTCCATAGCCTCTGCTCATTCCATGAAACCAAATAAAACACTTACACATAAGAGTTTGGGTAGAATACACAGAAAAATGATGACTAGAATGAGTTCAACACTATTTAATACCAGTTACAGTTGTTCTTCCTTTCTCTCTTATTTTCTTTCTTCTTTAATTTTAATTTTAATTTATTTATTTATTTGCGCACACGCGCGCGCAAGACACAGAGCAAGAGCGAGCACGCGCATGAGGAGGGGGAAGGGCAGAGGCAGAGGGAGAAGCAGGCTCCCCACTGAACAGGGAGCAGGATTCAGGAGTTGATCCCAGGACCCTAAGATCATGACCTGTATTGAATGCAGCCACTTACCCCACTGAGCCACCCAGGCATCCCATCTCTCTTATTTTCTTATGCTCCTTTATGCTCTCTTATTTTAAATCTTTATCTAGGTCTGGATCAATGCAAAAAAAAGTTAAGAATTTTAATGCATACCCTGAGTATTTAAATCATAAAAGTGGTCATACCTGAAATTATTCTATATTTAGGGCAAAAATTATGTGAATAACTTGATTTATTTTTACATTAGCATGGTTATATACCCAAGTCTTATGCATGAACCTAATAGAGATACTAATGCTTTAAGAAATCTCAAAAAGTATAAGACCAATTATTTGCTTTTATAAAGCTTTTTAAAAGCCACAACATCAAGGAAGGAAGAAAAGTTAGTTAAAAGGAACCCAGTTTGCACAAAAGGCATTGCATGTGATTTTACTTCTTGTCTATTTTTAAGGTATTCAGTGTACGTGCCATCGCTGGAGATACTGCTTGACAGATCAATCTGTCACTAAGAAAAAAGATAATCATGTTTTTTAAAACTATCCTAAGAGAAATCAGAAAACTCTTTGCAAGTAATGGGAATTTATCTGAAATAAGATCTAGTAGAGACCCATTAATATTTTTTGAGATAAAGTTCTTTATTTCCTTATCCTAAATTGCCTAGCAATAGAGGTTTAAAGGACATGCTATTTATTTGCAAATAGTATTTTCCCCAGCGTGATGGGAATAATCTCAACAGGAAAAAATGGTGTTAATGGCTTAGAAAAAAATGTCAAATGGTGAAATGGCTTTATTATTCACACTCTTATATGAATTGGAGACTATAATTATTGCAGGGAAATTAAAACATTTAATAATCATTTAATTGGGCATTTAAAAAAATTTCTTCCTTCAGCAGATACTAAATTAGCTTCTCTTTTGTGCTATTTGCAGGTCTATTTCAGCTTATTTAGAAATATTACAAGTGAATCAAGGACTAAATACATCAAAATAGAAATGATTGTTGACTACTAAACTTGAATAGAATATTAATGAATCTTAATTGAAGTCTTTTATTTTTTTCAAATTTTATTCTCCTTAAGTGTGATTATAGTTTGAAGAGTGATTTTAAAATAGCATACTAGAATTTTGAAACGATCTTTCTCAAGTGTCTCTGACATTATATTTACTCCTCTCTAAAGTAAATGGATACTTTTCCTTCATTGCTAATGTTGAAAATTTCACTTGGACTTTAAAGCAATTTTGATGGCCTTCTTAAAATGAGTAGGCATTCTTTTTTTTTTTTTAAGATTTTATTTATTTATTTGACAGAGAGACAGAGAGAGAGCACAAGTAGGCAGAGCGGCAGGCAGAAGGAGAGGGAGAAGGCGGCTCTCACTGAGTAGGGAGCCTGATGCGGTGCTTGATTCCAGGACCCTGGGATCATGACCTGAGCTGAAGACAGCAGCTTAACTGACTGAGCCACCCAGGCGCCCCTAAATAAGCATTCTTAAAAAAAAAAAAAGGAAGTGTTATTCTTTGTCTTTCTTCTTGTCAGTGGAGAGTGGAAAGTTCTCAATGAGTTTTCTCTGTCAACATACAGAGTATAGTAGTTGTTTTTCCCATTAAAATTTATTACATTATTACTTTTAGGCCTTTTTCTAAGCCACTTTGCATGGGTTATTTCCTTCATTGCTGGTTCAGCAATTTTCTAAGTCATCCTATCAAGAATATACTTATATATGTGTATATAGGTAACTATATAAGAAAATAATAGTAGACAAATATTTTGTAAGAATTCACTTAAATAAATGTACACTATTTTTTCAAATACATTTTTTAAATCTTAAAATATGTGGATAAAGTAAAAAATTCAATAATGTTAAGAAGGAGCACAAAGAACATTTTTGGGCAAATAATGGACCTCAAGTAGGTTGTAATCCAGACAACATGGATTACCCAAAGCAGATTATGAGAACTGGCTGGATTTTGAAATACACTCTTATGTGTTGGGATAGTTAATTTTGTATTCACTTGACTGGACCTATTAATCCTTAGATAGCTAGTAAAACATTATTTCTGGGTATGTCTGTGAGGATGTTTCTGGAAGAGATTAGGATTTGAATTGGTAGACTGAATAGACTACATTAAAGGAAGAGTGTATTTGTTCTTTGTGTGAGCTGGGACATCCATCTCAGACATCAGCATTCCTGGTTCTTAGACCTTCACCTTGAATTTGGACTTATACCCTTGGGCTCTCCTGGTCTTCTAGCCTTTGGACTCAGAGTGATTATACCCCTGGTTTTCCTGGTTCTCTAGCTTCCAGATATGGAACTTTTTGGCCTTTATCATGAACAGGCCTGAGTAGTCTCTAAAAGCACAAGTTTAGTTACATGAAAAAGTGACCCATATGCCTATGATCCCCACTCCTCTCCTGCTTCTCTCTCCCAGCTTGCTCCTATTGTCTTATGGGGAATTCCTTATGATCACCTGACAGAGGAAGAGAAAGCCTAGTTTATAGATGATTCTGTAGAACATGTAGGTACCACCTAAAAGTATACAACTGGACCACTACAACCCCTCTCTGGGACATCCCTGAAGGACAGTGATTTGGGGCAGAAATTATGGACCTGATTTGGGGCAGAATTTTTGGTTCACTTTGCTTGGAAGGAGAAATGGCCAGATATGTGATTATATACTGATTCATGGGCTGTGGCCACTGTTTGGCTGTTAGCCATGGGCTTGCAAAGAACATTATTAGAAAATTCATAATAAAGAAATGTAGGGAAGAGATATGTAGATAGACCTCCCTGAATGGGCAAAATCATGAAGATATTTGTGTGATATGTCAGTTTTCACCAAAGGATGACCTCAGTAGAGTAGGGTTTTAATAACCAAGTGGATAGGTTATTATTTGTTTTATGGATACAAGCCTTTCCTAACTTACCCCGTCACTATCCAATGTGTTCATGAACAAAGTGGCCATAGAGACAGGGATGGAAGCTATACATGGACTCAGCAATATGGACTTCTGCTCAACAAGACTGACCTGGCTACAGCCACTGCTGAATGCCCAGTCTACTAGCAGCAGAGATAAACATTCAGCCCCCAATATGACATCATTCCCTTGGATGATCACTCAGCTACCCAGTGGCAGGTTGATTAGATTTGACAGCTTCCATCATAGAAGGGGTTGCATTTGTCCTTACTAGAAGAGTCACTTAATCTTGATATGGTTTTGCCTTCCTTGCAGGCAATGCTTCTGTCAAAACTACGATCTGTGACTTATAGAATGTCTTACTCATTGTTATGGTTTTCCACGTTACATTCCTCGTGATAAGGAACTCACTTGACAGCAAAAAAGGTGCAACAATGGATTTATGCTCATAGATTCACTAGTGTTACTATGTTCTTCATAATCTTGAAGCTGCTGGCTTGACAGCATGGTGGAATGGCCTTTGAAGAGTCAGTTACAGTATGAGGTAGGCAGTAATACTTTGTAGGGCTGGGGCAAGGTTTTCCAAGGTTGATTCAGTATATGTTCTGAATCAACATCCAGCATGGTGCAATTTCTCTGGTAGTTGGGATTCATGGTTTAAGAAATGAAAATGGAAGTGGTACCATTCTCTATTACGCTAGTGATCCATTGGCACAATTTGTGCTTCCTGTTTTTGTGACCTTACGCTTTGCTACCTAGAGTTCTTAGTTGCAGGGGAAGGGATGCTTCTGCTAGGAGACAAAACAATGATTTTACTGGGGTGGAATTTAGAAGTGTCACCTGTCTATTTCCCCTTAATCAACAAGCAAATAAAGGAGTTACAGTGTTGACTGAGGTGAGTGATCCTGAGTACCAAGAGAAAATTGAAATACTACTCCACAATGGGGTAAGGAAGGGTATGTCTAGAATACAGGAGATTCCTTAGGTAATCTTTTTGTATTACACGTCCAGTGATTAAGGTTAATGGGAAACTGTAATAATCCAATCCAAACAGGATTAGTAATGGCCCAGACCCTTTAGGAAGGAGGATATGGGTCATGCTACCAGGTAAAGACCATGACCAGTTTAGGTGCTTGCTGAAGGTAAAGGGAAAACAGAATGAGTCGTAGAATGTAGTTAGAAATACCATCTATGATTGTGTGATCAGTTATAAAAAAAAAAAGGACTGTAATTGTCATGAATATCTCCTTATATACTTTATGAATACATTTGTGTATATACATATGAATGTGTACATATAATAAGTAAATTTCTTTGTTTCCTTGCCTCTCTTATTCTCTTACCATGTAACATAAGATTAAATGACTTTATATCAGTACTAAGTATTGGTAATTTTACATCATAGTTTTTAAGTTAGGTGATATTAAGAGAACAGTAAACATCACTCAGGGACCTTACCTCCTCTTCTTGGGAAAGAATTAGTATGTATGCATGGCAGTGATAT
Source organism: Eumetopias jubatus (assembly GCF_037043125.1). Taxonomy (NCBI): domain Eukaryota; kingdom Metazoa; phylum Chordata; class Mammalia; order Carnivora; family Otariidae; genus Eumetopias; species Eumetopias jubatus. The sequence goes on along the minus strand of NW_028274819.1, from coordinate 23,485,325 downwards.
CGTTTTAAGTGAAATTATGACCTTGTTACTGTATTTATTTGAAGATTATTGTTTAAGGAGATACATAGGTAGACAAGGGGAGGACATGTGACAATCAGTTTTTTGTGTCATCTGGACTGAACTAACATATGACCAGATAGCTGGCAAACATTATTTCTGGGTGTGTCTGTGAGGGTATATCTGGAAGAGATTAGCATTTGAATTTGTAAACTGGATAGAGGAGATCACCCTCACCAGTGTGAGTTGGCATCATCTAATCATTTAAGGCCCTACATTGAGCAAAAAGGCAGAGGAAAGGGAAGTTTGTTCTCTGCTTAAACTGGGATATTTATCTTCTCCTGCACTCAGACATCAGTGCTCCTGGTTCTTGGGCTTAAAGAGTTGACCTCGGACTTAACACTCTAGGACTCCTGACTATTGGGCCAAATCCCTAGGCCCTTTGGAGAATGAAAAGCATCACAGAAGACACAAGTAATATTAGAGAAGATATCATGTGTATGATCAAGTATTCATTATTGTCCATTACCTCTGTCTTCAGGCTAGAATGCCGATCATTTATTGGGGGTAAACCAGAGATGGAAATAGAGACTAGGGGAAGTGATGGATGTGTAAGCAAGGTAACTGCAGGACAGGAGGCATGCTGAATATTACACTGAAGAGCTGGCCTAACCCCACATGAATTTAAGATGCAATCTAGCTTCAAATTAGGATAATGCTATACAGAAGAATTGAAACATCTGAGATGGGAAAGCACTCTATTGTATATCTATTTAGGTAGATATGGTTTCTTATAATCAAAGATATTTCCTATTCCTGGTTAGAAATAAGTAGATGAGCCCCATGCACCTGAACAACCCAGAAGTAGTAGAAGACATTCTTGTACCTGAAGGCATATCTCAGGTATAACCTGTGTGGACCTATGCCTGAAATCTTGATGGATTAAAGATATCTTACTGGAAGTTTGAGTTAATCTTTGGCTTTGAGACTGATACCCAAATAGAAAATAAACATATAAATTAAAATTCAAATACATAGTCTCTTTGATTTTCCTATTTAATAATTATGAAGTTATGAATTGTAATCCTACTTATCATCCTGATATTTTTTAAAGGTTTTTTATTTATTTATTTGACAGAGAAAGAGAGAGTGCACAAGTAGGCAGAGAGGCAGGCAGAGAGGCAGGCAGAGGGAGAGGGAGAAGCAGTCTCTCCACTGAGCAGGGAACCTGACGTGGGGCTTGATCCCAGGACTCCGGGATCATGACCTGAGCCGAAGGCAGCTGCTTAACTGACTGAGCCACCCAGGCGCCCCTCATCCTGATATTTTAAATACTTTTTATTTGGTACTTGAAACTGTGGCTTTGGTCTTGATTTTTCACTTCTTGGCTATAATACCATCAAAGGGGTCCAAAAAGTTGCCTAAAATAGCCCCCCTGCTCCCACTTTTTTGAATAATTAATTCTTATGGATCATAAGAATAAGAATTTAGAAGTTTTACCCTTCCACATTCTGTTGGTCAATGAATATGTACTACGGTATGTAATAATACCGAAGTCATTCCTCTACTCTGAACCCAGTCCAATTCTATTATTTGATTTTGGAAATGGATTTTGAACATGGGCCTGTTTGACTAATCTGATGATCATTTTCCTATTCTTTTCTATTTAAATGCTGTGTGGCAGAGCTGTATTTGGGAGGGCAATGATTTCATTACACTAACCAGGGGAACTGCCATTCCAGCAAAATAACAAAAGCCAAGTTGGCTAAGGGAAAATGTTCCCTATCACACTGAAGGAGCCACAAGAGAAATGCTGACAAAATGTCACCTCAGACACAATGACTACAGGATTACAGAAATCTAATTAGCCATATCATTAACTGAGTCTTGTCTGTGGAGATGGCAAACAATGAGGATTCGGAAGCATCCATTCATTGAAAATATATGGAACTGTCAAGGAGATTGCTCAATAATTTGCTTCCCTGTATTTTTTCAGGTGGTGGAGGTGGGACAGGCAAGGTTGAATGATTGATTTAAAAGGAGGCATTTCAGAAGGTTTTTTTTTAAAAAAACAGAGTACTTTCAGGGGGCTAAAATCTGCAATTGTGGATATATTGACACTAATGTTTTAGAAATTTCATTTCTTTATCCCACACAAGCTAATTAGGTAAATTTATAGACATGATGTACTAAGGATTACATCTGACAAAAATCATCAAAAAGATGCTATCTGGCACAATTGCATTTTCATATAGCCCTTATACTGTCTATGGATTACCTGATTAGGTTAAAACTCTTTGAAGGCAGGTGCCTGATCTTATTAGTTCTTATATCCATAGGTTTTAGTGTCTGATACATTTGAAAAATAACAGATAAATGAATGAAACAATTTTAAAAAGGAACAAAGGATTTTAACTTCAAAATAACAAAGCAGAAAAAAAATAACAAAGCAGAATGAATCCAAGAGAAATAGAAATAGATGGCACTGTTACAATTTCTGATTTATTGGAACAAATTACCTGGTCTTCAATTTAATTTCCTAGTAAAATGTTAAGAATTGACATTGAATTTTGATGAGGTTGTGATTGTAGATAAAAACCACTGAAATGGACAGTGGTATAGCTTCTGTCAATTACACCTTTTTATGCTTTAGGGCTGGTCAATGTATCTTCAATGTTTACTACACATTAGCAAAGCACAAAGTGCATGATCATCCAGTTACTATGTCTCTGGTGTAATTAGCAGCTGTTGCTTTGTAACTTTGCCTCTCTCATTTCATAGTTCAAAATTTTACATTGGTTAATGGTGAGATCTTAGGGCTTTATCCAAGCTGCCTTCCAGATGTGGCTTCCAATGCTTCAGAGAAGGAGACAGTTGTATTTTTCCTACAGAAAGATGCATAGAGAAAATTGAGGGAACATTCTTTCTATTAAAAACAAAACAAAACAAAACAAAACAAAACAAAACCTGTTAGGTAAAAGGCAATGGGAAGAAAAGAAAGACCTAGACAAAACTTGAAGGATGTTGGGACTGGCCCTTCAAGATAACCAAGACTGGTCAACATAAAGGGCTTTTAAGCAGTCTAATGTTCTTTATATAATTGAAAACATCCCACTCTCAGTACATTAAAGAACAATTTGTTTCCATAAAGTTGTGAGGAGATTCTGATTTTTAGAACAACTTAATGTTCATATGAATGCCAGCATTCTGATTACACTTTAATTCAAGGGTGACTCTACATATAAAGTGTGTGGGCTGTTTCAGTGACTGCCAAGACAACAATTATTCAATGAGATGTTCAGACAAACAAGTTGGCTGTTTTATTCACAGGATGTTCTATAGCCCATGTGATTGATCTGGGCGGGGGGCAATAGCTCAGGCATCAAGAGCATAATGCAAAAATTTCTTCCCTTTAAGTGAAATAAGTCAAGCAGAGAAAGTCAATTATCATATGGTTTCACTTATTTGTAGAACATAAGGAATAGCGTGGAGGACATTAGGAGAAGGAAGGGAAAAATGAAGGGGGGGAATTGGAGGGAGAGATGAACCGTGAGAGACTATGGACTCTGAGAAACAAACTGAGGGTTCTAGAGGGGAGGGGGGTGGGGGGATGGGTTAGCCCGGTGATGGGTATTAAGGAGGGCATGTACTGCATGGAGCACTGGGTGTTATGAACAAACAATGAATCATGGAACAGTACACCAAAACAAATTATGTAATATATGGTGATTAACATAACAATAAAAAAATCTATTAAAAAAACTAATAGTGTAATGTATGGTGATTAACATAACATAATGAAATAAAAAAAAAGAACTAAACTTTTAGTTTCCCATCCTATGTTTGCGTTTCAGAATATAACACAGGACAAAACCAAAGGGCAAAATTCTAACCAATGAAGAACCACTTATATTTCTATGAACTATCACTTTCCAGTTGAACAGGTTGTGATTCAGCCACCTACGTCCGGGACATTGACACTTAAAATGTTCATCTGCAGAAAAAAAAATTTCTGCAAGAATAACCCAATGGTGATTCATGACATTTAATTTTTTTCCAGATATACCGAATTTGTTTAAAAGCTAATTTTCTACCTAAAGCAGGCACCAGAGCAAATAAATAAACCTAATAATAGAATATTGGTTTAGAATACTAAATAATGAGATTAATGAAGTAATGCATTGTATTGGGAAAAATTACATTAAAGAAACTAACAGAATTGGTTACATTAAGTTTAAAAGAAAAGAAAAATACTTTTTAAAGCTTTCTTCTCTGGTCTTTATAGATTTTCAGGAGAAAATGCCATTTCAAAGACTGAATTTGAGTTGGTTATCTTTAAAAAGGGCTAACGCTGCTTCATTGACTAGGATTAACTCTAACCTCCCTCAGTTAAATGGAGTTAGTTGTTCATTTGAACTGAGGTCTCTTAGATATTTTACTGACATCAGTGTTGTTCAATAAAAGATAATGAGTTGATAAATATATTATATATATTCCCTGAATTTCAATTCCCATGTGAGACTAAAACATTCAAAAAAATTCTAGTCACATGAACTGAAGTCTATTATGTCTCCACCAAATATAGTCTCAGTTTCTTAATCTGTGAAGTGAGGTTAATAGTACTCATCCTTTAAACTGTTATGGAAATGCCACAGAGAATTAATAATGAATTTGTAAATAATCACACTTAAGAAGAAAATATGCTTTTCTATATTGCCATATAAATAGGAGAGACTCTCTTAACCTAAGTCTAGTTGAAAAATGAGAGCTTATGGCAAGTTACATGTTGATTACCCTTTAGAACAGTGATTCTCAGACTGTGGTCTAGGAAGCTTTGGACATCCTTAACACACTTGCAGAGCTCCTGTGAGGTCAAACTATTTTCTTTTTGTTGTTGTTGTTGATTTTGTTTTAAAGATTTTATTTATTTGACAGAGAGAGAAACAGCAAGAGAGGGAACACAAGCAGGGGGAGTGGGAGAGGAGAAGCAGGCTTCCCGCCGAGCAGGGAGCCCCATATGGGGCTCAATCCCAGGACCCTGGGACCATGACCTGCGCGGGAAGGCAGACACTTAAGGACTGAGCCACCCAGGCGCCCGGAGGTCAAACTATTTTCATAATAATACTAAGACATTAATGGCCTTTTATCACTGTGTTGGCATTTATACTGATGTTACAAAAGCAAGTGTAGTAAAATTCTTAGTGCCATAGAAAGAATCAAGGCAGTGACACTAGCCTGCACTAAGTAATCATCTTGTCCTTCACCGTCACACACTGACCATAAAAACAACACCAGGTATACAGAAGAATGTCCTTGATGAAATAGTGGATAATATTAACTTTATTAAATTTACATCCCTTAGTACACTTTTACTTCACAATCTATGTTACAAAATGGGAAACACTCATCCTGCAAATGAGAGTAAATTGTTGTCTCTCGGAAAAAATCTTGTATAATTGGTTGATTTGTGCTCAATTAGCTGCTTTTTTTCATGCAATACCATTTTTATTTCAAAGAGTGTCTGTCAGATGAACTATGGTATTAAGACAGGCACTTGTGGACTTTCCCACCAAAAGAAACAATGTAAGCTTATCACTGTAAGGAAAGTCCCACCAAAAGAAACAATGTAAGCTTATCACTGTAAGGAAAAGTAGATAATTTGTTAATAATGATAGAATTTGATAATTTCAAGTGAGAATTAGGATTTTGAAAGACGTATATCTGCCATGCGAGATTGACAATTCAGGTAAATATGTGTCTGACGATATCCGTGGGCTTTTAAACCAATGCAGTTTTTGATACAATGAATTGGATCATCATTTGAAAGTTCTGTATAACTTAATGAACCAGTATTTTTCAATTGATGAATTCATGTTGATACAAATCCATTCAGGAGTAAGAGATCTGTTCAATAGATTCTAATGTAATATAGTAAGAAAAGTTCACTGAGATTCCACATTGAAATGAACTTTAAGAAACTATCCCTTGGTGTGTATTGTTGTAACATGAAAAATGACATCCAAAATTATATTAACAGGTTTTCAAGTACTTTCCAACTATATATCTGCATGTAAAGCTGGATTTTTGTTTTTTTGACCTCAACTAAAGTAGCACAACACAACAGATTGCATGGATAGGCAAATATGAAAATCTAGCTATCCTCGGTTAAGTACATTAAAAGGATCATCCACCATGACCAAGTAAGAATTATCCCTGGGATGCAAGGGTGGTTCAACATTCACAAATCAATCAATGTGATAGAACACATTAATAAGAGGAGAGAGAAGAACCATATGGTCCTCTCAATTGATGCAGAAAAAACTGACAAAATACAGCATCCCTTCCTGATTAAAACTCTTCAGAATATAGGGATAGAGGGAACATTCCTCAAGTTCATAAAATCCATCTATGAAAAACCCACAGCGAATATCATCCTCAATGGGGAAAAGCTCAGAGCCTTTCCCTTAAGATCAGAAACATGTCAAGGATGCCCACTCTCACCACTATTGTTCAACGTAGTACTAGAAGTCCTAGCAACAGCAATCAGACAACAAAAAGTATTCAAATTGGCAAAGAAGTCAAACTCTCTCTCTTTGCAGATGACAAAAGACTCCACCCCCAAATTACTAGAACTCATACAGCAATTCAGTAATGTGGCAGGATACAAAATCAATGCACAAAAATCAGTTGCTTTCTTACATATTAACAATGCAACTGTAGCAAGAGAAATTAGAGAAATGATTCCATTTACAATAGCACCAAAAGCCATAAGATACCTCAGAATAAACCTAACCAAAGAGGTAACCTAGGAACTACAGAACACTCATGAAAGAAATTGAAGAAGACACAGAAAGATGGAAAAACATTCCATGCTCATGGATCAGAAGAATAAACATTGTTAAAATGTCTATGCTACCTAGAGCAATCTATACCTTCAACGCCATCCCGATCCAAATTCCAATGACATTTTTCAAAGTGCTGGAACAAACAATCCTAAAATTTGTATGAAATCAGAAAAGATCCCGAATCGCCAAGGAAATGTTGAAAAAGAAAAACAAAGCTGGGGGCATCATGTTGTCCGATTTCAAGCTATATTACAAAGCAGTAATCGCCAAGACAACATGGTACTGGCACAAAAACAGACATATAGACCAACGGAACAGACTAGAGAGCCCAGATATGGACCCTCAACTCTACGGTCAAATAATCTTCGACAAAGCAGGAAAAAATATGCAATGGAAAAAAAGACAGTCTCTTCAATAAATGGTGCTGGGAAAATTGGACGGCTATATACAGAAGAATGAAACTCAACCATTCTCTAACACCATACACAAAGATAAACTCAAAATGACTGAAAGACCTCAATGTGAGACAGGAATCCATCAAAATCCTAGGGCAGAACATAGGCAGTAACCTCTTTGACATCGGCCACAGCAACTTCTTTCAAGATACAGCTCCAAAATCTAGTGAAACAAAAGCAAAAATGAACTTTTGGGACTTCATCAAGATAAAAAGCTTCTGCACAGCAAAGGAAACAGTCAACAAAACAAAGAGGCAACCCACAGAATGGGAGAAGATATTTGCAAATGACACTACAGATGAAGGGCTGGTAACCAAGATCTATAAAGTACTTCTCAAACTCAACACCCAAAAACCAAATAATCAAGTCAAAAAATGGGCAGAAGACATGACCAGACACTTCTCCAAAGAAGATATACAAGTGGCTAACAGACACATGAAAAAATATTCATCATCATTAGCCATCAGGGAAATTCAAATGAAAACCACATTGAGATACCACCTTACACCAGTTAGAATGGCAAAAATGGACAGGGAAAGAAACAACAGATGTTGGAGAGGTTGTGGAGAAAGGGGAACCCTCTTACACTGTTGGTGGGAATGCAAGTTCGTATAGCCACTTTGGAAAACAGTGTGGAGGTGCCTCAAAAAATTAAAAATAGAGCTACCCTATGACCCAGCAATTGCACTCCTGGGTATTTACCCCAAAGACACAGATGTAGTGAAAAGAAAGGCCACATGCACCCTAATGTTCATAGCAGCAATGTCTGCAAGGTCCCAAACTGTGGAAAGAGCCGAGATGCCCTTCAACAGATGAATGGATAAAGAAGATGTGGTTCATATGTACAGTGGAATATTACTCAGCCATCAGAAAGGATGAATACCCAACTTTTACATCCACATGGTTGGGACTGGAGGAGATTATGCTAAGTGAAATATATCAAGCAGAGAAAGTCAATTATCATATGGTTTCACTTATTTGTAGAACATAAGGAATAGCGTGGAGGACATTAGGAGAAGGAAGGGAAAAATGAAGGGGGGGAAATCGGAGGGAGAGATGAACCATGAGAGACTATGGACTCTGAGAAACAAACTGAGGGTTTTAGAGGGGAGGGGGTGGGGGGATGGGTTCGCCCTGTGATGGGTATTAAGGAGGGCACGTACTGCATGGAGCACTGGGGGTTATACGAAAACAAAGAATTGTGGATCACTACATCAAAAACTAATGATGCATTGTATGGTGACTAACATAACATAATAAAATAAAATAAAATAAAAATTAAAAAAAATAAGTCCTTAAAGAGATTTGTAAAAAAGAAAAAGAAAAAAGAAATAAAATATGCCTCTTTTTTCACTAATTATTTTTGTTTTAAAAATGCAAGTATTTTTCATAATGTAACTTATTTATATTAATCATGAATGGGTTTATTATTTTAGATATATCAATTAGTATTTCAAAAATTCTCAGTTTTCATTTCAAATACAGATAATATTGGTAGATATAACCACATAAAACAAGGTCTTTGGGATCCTTAATCAATTTTAAGACTGTAAAGGACCTTGAGACCAAAATGTGTGAAAACTGGAATTCTAGTACGTGTATGTACTTTTGTTTCCTCAAAAAAAAAACTCCATTAATTTCTAAACAAGTTGATATATGTTGTACTTTTCATTATAATTAGATAATTGGTAAAACATTATTCACAGTGTTGAATTATTTGTGTCAAGAGTTTTAATTTCTGTTGTTTCTATGAAAACCAAGTTAAAAATAAAGAGCTTTTTTAAAGAAAAGCTTACAAATTAGATGTGGGTGAAGTAAATGTAAAATACTGAATGGAAATGTAAAAATTTGGAAGGATTCTGTCCATAGTTTTTAACATCCTTAAATTCTTACTACCTTTTTAAAAAAGTGAAATTAATAATCTTATGATACATTACAAATTTAAACCATGCAAGGAAGTAAAGTCAAACTTAAGTCAGAAGTACCATGTGCACCAGAAAGGGACAAGTCCCATAAAAAATACTGTCCAATGAAAGACGCTTTATGTATTTTAAGTAACAAGATATTTCAAGTATATATGCATTGTTTTTAGTGATGGCATATTTTGATCCCTTTTGAAATCAATTGACCAAATACTAGTTGTGCTAATACTAGTACTGAGCTTTTAGTTTTGTTATAGTATTCAGAATTCAATACCATTCTATAATAGGTCTTGTGATTAATATATCATAACTTACATAAACCAGTTTATTCTTGCTATTTATATCAACTTAATTGAGAGATGATTTACATAAAATAAAATCCATTCATTTTTAGTGTATATCTGTTAAGTTTTTGATAATTATTCCTATCTTAAAATAGAACATGCCCATTACCTAAGAATAATCCTCTATGTATAAATCCCTTTTAATCCCCACCACATAGGAAACCAGCATTCTGATTTCTACTGACATAGATTAATTGTGCCTTATACTGAATCCCATATAAATAGAATCCTACATGTACTATTTTATGTCTCACTTCTTTCATTCAGCAACTCCTTTTGTGTAATTAGTAGTTTATCCTTTTTATTGCTGGATAGTACACATTATATGAATGTACCTATTGATTTGCTTACCTATTTACTTCTTGGTAGACATTGAATACCTTCAGTTTGGATCTACCAAGAATAAAGCTGATATGAACATTCATGAACAAGTCTTTTTATGCACATATTATTTTTTTCTTTTCTCTTTGGGTGTACCTGGGAGAGAAATTGTTGGGTCTCTGATAAATGTATAATTAACTTAAATGAAACTGGTAAACTTTGAAACAAAATGACTGTACAATTATACACTCCCACCAGCAATGAATAAAAGTTCTAGTTGTTCGTTCTTGCCTAAATTTAATATTAACAACTTTTTAAAAAATTTTTATCTTTACTTTATGTAAGTAGTCTTATCTTCTTGGGCTTTTAATCACCACCTCCCTGATGATTAATGATATTTAGCATATTTTCATGACCTCTTTAATATTCTTATATTTTAAAACCTGTAACCATTTTTATTATTTTCTTCTTATTCTTAAGTTTAAAAAGTTCTTTATTTACATATTATGGATGTGTCTTTGTCATGTATCTCTCATATATGCGTATGTATTTTTTGTGGTTTGCCTTTTCATTTTGTTAATGATATTTTATTCATCACGTCCTATAAAGACCAGAATTTTATTTTGATGAAGTCCAAATTATTATTATTTTCATTATTTTTATGTTTGTTATGTTCTTTAAGCAGTCTTTGCCTATCCCAAATTTATCTTTTCATATATTTGATCTCTTTCGTATATATGATCTCTTTTCGTATATTTTTTTGCAAAAATCATATCGCTGTACTTTTTGATGTGTAGGTCCATGATCCATTTTGTGTTAATTTCTGGATATACTATACCATACTATACTATACTATAGTATACTATACTATACTGTACTATACTGTACTATACTATACTATGCTATAATTTGGTTTGAGTTACCTTGGCACCATTGTTTATGGGCCATTGTGTGTAGAACTCTCTGGATTCTCCATTCTTTTCTATTATTCAGTATATCTACCTTTACCTCAAATAACGCCTTCTTCGCTATTCTTTCTGTAGCACTGCTTATTTACAAACATAACAACAAAAACCTATCCTGTCCCTATTGAATTCCTTGAAATGTTTGCCAGAAATGAATTTAGTATATATGTGTGAGTTGATCTCTGGATACTTTAAAATCTATCCACTGACCTATATGTCCATCTCTAGACAATTATCACACTATATTTAAAAAAAAACCCTCACACTTCCTTTATTACTGTAGCTTTCTAGTACATCCTGAAATCCAGTAGTTTAAGTTATTTGCATTTGTTTTCTTTACAAATTTGTTTTGGCTATTACAGAGTGTTTTTTTTTAAGACAACTATTTTATTTATTTATTTTTTTGAACAGGTGTAGGTTTACAACAAAATTGAGAGGAAGGTACAGAGATTTCTTGTATACTCCCTACCCTGCTAGTACAGAGTTTTTGCACTATATATATATTTATAAATAGGTTGCCATTTCTACAAATAAGCATGATGGAATATTAAAAGAAAACACTATTTCTTGGCTCATAGAACTCAGGGAGACACTTAGGTTTACCAGTTTATTATAAAAGATATAATAAAGGATACGGGGGAACAGCCAGATGAAGAGGTACATAGGGGGAAATCTGGAAGGATTCCAGGTGCAGAATCTTCAGTCCCTGTGAAGCTGGGATGTGCCAACCTCCTGGCATCAACCCAGAAACTTCCAAACCCTATAATTTATGGATTTTTACAGAGGCTTCACCATGCAGCTGTGGTCAGTTATTAAGTCAATCTCTAGCCTCTTTCCCCTTCCTGGAAGATGAGGGCTGGAGATGAAATTTCTAAGCTTCTAATAATGACTTGGTCTTTCTGGTGACCAGCCTCCATCCAGAAGCCCACCTAGAGATGCCTCATTAGCATAAAAGATACTCCTGTCATTCAGGAAATTACAAGGATTTTAGGAGTTTTGTGTCAGGAATCCAGGGCACCCCTATTATTCAGGAAATTACAACAGTTTAGGAGCACTGTGTCTGTAACTTGGGGAAAGAGACCAAAAATATATTTCTATTATATAACAAGTATTAATGAGAGTTACAATATGTTTATAGATCAATTTAGGAATAATAGACGTCTTAATACTGAGTCATCATTTTGTCAAAAATATTCTCTCATCTTTTGAAAATCTTGTACTGTTTCTCCTTTATATTTTTGATATGATAAACTACACAGATTGGTATATGGATTTAAAGTCAATTTTGCATATCAGAATACACCCCTATTAGTCATGAAACATTTTTATATATCGATGATTACACTTTTACAAAATAATTTTGTATCTATTTTCTTGAGGAATATTGCTCTTCGGCTTTCTTTTATAGTTTCTGTGTGGTTTTGTTATCAAGGTTGTACTTGTGGAATATGCTTTGTGTTATTTCAAGCATTCAATATTTTGAAACTTGTTTTATGGCTTACAATATGATCTACCCTGTTGAATGTTCATATGCACTTGAAAAGATAAGTTATTATGCCATTTTTAAGGTATGGCTTTTGTAGTTTATCTGTGGGTTGACTATAAACCGGACTCCATTTCCTCAAGTTACTTGGTAGAGTTTTTCAAGTATTGTATATTCTTACAAATGGTCTGTGGATTTGCTATTCGCTCTGTCAGTCAATGGAAGCAAATGTTAACATTGCCAGCTGTGGTTTTCTTTCTCCTTATAGTTTTGTCAGTTTTACTTCCTGTATTTTGAAACTTTGTTACTAGGTGCATACACATTTAAAATTGTTAAATATTCTTTGTAAATTGACCCATTTATCATTATAAAGTGTTTCTCTTTATTATTATGATCACTCTTTATCTTATGGTATGTATTTGTTCCTTCATATTCTCTTTTAGTATTTTTATTTGACATCATAGATACCTGCATAAAGCATTAAAACAGGATTCTGAATTAAATCAGGTGATGATTAATTAATTCAGCTGAGCGTCTTTGTGGACATCTGATGGCCAAGAAGTTATACCTCTCTGACTGAAATTATCCTTGTATTTCCTGATGTATGCAACTGTTTGAAACAGTTAAAATTCTTGTATCCTATGTTAAAGGAACTTATGTTCTTTGGTGGTGTTTAATCACATTGTTCTGTCAATAATTATATGGTGACATTTAGGTTTTTCATTTTTAGTGGGTTATTTGAATAATTGTTTTGGTAAGCACTTTTGACTTCCACTAGTTCACTTTAGGCCAAAGCTTAGTTTTCTTTCCCAATTTTATCCATTGTTAGTTTATCCTTTCTTGATTTATTTTGAACATTCATAATAATTACCTTAAATTTTAAAAAAGGCAATATCCTGCATTTTCTGCATTTACTAATTTCCTAAGCTCCAGAAACAGCTCTAGTAACCTTTGCTCACTCACAGTGTCCAAAGGAGTTTTAAGTCTTTAATTCACTCTATTAAAGCATTTGCTATAATATATAGTTGTTTGTTTTCCTGACTAATTAAAGACTGATATTATATTTGCTACTAGAAATGGTTTTAGAAAATATATTCTTAATAATGGGAATCTGAGATTAGTTTTATATGAATGAGAACATGTGATACTAGTAGTCACTACCATGCAATGGATACAAAGTAACTTGTAACACACAGTCGTTTAGAATGGCATACCTACTGAAGTTGAAGTTTGGGAGACCAAGGTGCTGATCCAACAGAATTTTAGGTTAGAAATTAAACCAACTGACAGCTGACTGAATGGCTGCCTCTGACCTCACTAAAGATATTGCAGATATAAAATAACAATTTTAGAGCTTAAAAATCTTGGCTCCATTCCCATGAGAGAATCTGCAAACTACTCTAAAATAACTGCTTATCTTATATAAACAGTGTCAATTATCTGTAAGCCACAAGCAGATAGTTCTGTTCCTTAAATTAAAACATAAGTTAAATTCCTAACTTCATTAAAAATGATATGTGAAAGTGAGAGTGGAATTCAGGACATTATAATAGGGATATTTGAGTAAATGAATATGAATGAAAAATCATAAACTCACAAATAGTTTGAGACTTCCTTACTAGCTGGGCAGCCTTTCATTATATCTTTGAGTTTCTATGTTTGTAGAGACTATAATGTTTTCATCTGAGGCAGAAACTTTTTTCTTTTTAAAGATTTTATTTATTTGACAGAGAGACAGTGAGAGAGGGAACACAAGCAGGGGGAGTGGGAGAGGGAGAAGCAGGCTTCCGGCGGAGCAGGGAGCCCACCTGAGCGGGGCTCGATCCCAAGACCCTGGGACCATGACCTGAGCCGAAGGCAGTCGCTTAACAACTGAGCCATCCACGCGCCCTGAGGCAGAAACTTTTTAAGAGGAAAGTGTTCTTCCCAAGATCCACAACCAAATCGAGACACATATCTAGAGTCAGAGAGCAGTAATCAGAATCCCTGATGCAGGTAAGAACAAAGTCTGGATTAGGTAAAGATAGAATGCATACATATATACGTACATAAGTACAGAGAAAGAGAGAGAGGGAGAGAGAAAAACCTGGGGAATATATTTAGGGATTGACTGAATAAATTTTAACGGTTTATATTAAGGAATAAGAGACATCACATGGAACTGGACCAAATTAATCAATGTGGGTACACTTATCAGTCTGGATTCATTGTGTTAGATTGAGTAGCTGTCAATGGCTTTAGTAGTTTATCTGTGGGTTGACTATAAACCGGACTCAGTGGCAGCCTCTAATAAATTCTGCTGTGTCTGACACATCAGATGAGTTTCTAAGTTCAAATATTTTACTTTTCAATTTCTTGCGTTCCTGTTTAACTTACCGATTCCAATCCTCCTATGAGATTCTTCAGTTAGCATTACTTTTCTCCATGTTTTTCTCTGTTTCTTGAACATAATAATCATAAATGTCTAAAGTCCTTGTCAGTTCATTCAATATTTGGACCATTTGTATGGCACTTTCTATTTCCCCTTCTGTTTTGATTTTTTTTTCCTTTTCACTTATGGTCAGGGTGTTTTGTCTTGTTTTATATGTAATAATTTTCAAAGGAATTCCAGATATTGAGTGTAAAAAGGGTAGTCACTCTAGATGATTTAACTCCTCTAAAAAGAATTCATCTTACGGCCCCTAGCAAAATGTAGTAGTGGACAATTCAAGAAGGAGCTATGCTAAGTCAGGTTAGGGTATAGCTCTTGTAGGCTCAGTTTACTCAGTTTGCCTCTGCATTACTCTGGCATTCCAGGATTTCCAACTAACAGTCTGATGTATTTGTCTGGGGTCTTCCTAATGGATCCTAAATTCTAAATCAGTAATTTCATTTACATTAGATAAACGTCCTAAATTGGAAACCTATTATGTAATTGAAACTACTCCAAATTTATTCAAAAAACTCTCCTGGTTTCTCTGTCCTCATAATTCCCCTGGGAATTTTCTTCAGGTTTTACATACAGTTCTCAGAATTTTGTCCAAGCCCAGAACCAACAAGTGTCCTAAGGGTAGAAGGTGCTACCCTTCTACCTACTGCTCACCCCTCTTGGATTCTGAGTTTCTGAGATTCTTCCCATGCCAGTGTCTTAAGCCCTTTAGTTATCTCTGAAGCTTCCCACTGCCCTTAAATAGATCACTGGTGTAATCTGTCCTATGTTCTTTGAGGATGCCCTGGTGTGCTAACACTTCCTAACTGAAAATGGCATTTGAAAATATTTATTTAATTTCAATATATCTGAAGGGAATTATAAGTGAATTAAAATAAATTAGTATAAAAAAGATGAATATAGTGACTAATCAGAATTTAGGTTTCTTTTTGCAGAGAGAAAGTGAGCACATCTAAGTATAAGAGACAGTTACAACATGTTTGATGAAAGCACGATGCTGTTCTTATATTGTTCAAGAGTTAACTGTAGTTAGACCCAGTACAGATGATTGTAGGAGAGGGTACCTCTACTTATTTTGCTCTCCATAGTAATTAATTTCCTCTTGTTTGTTGACCTTCCTTTTTTTGCACTCATCAGTATCAAAGGTGCTAGAAACTATATTACCCAGACTCTTCTGCCAGCAGATTCAAATTTAGGTTATTGCTCACAGAATAAAAGTAGAAGAGAAGCAAATTTGGTTATTTGCAGGATTATGTACTTCATATTTATCAAACATTATGTTTTGATGGAAACATTTGGATGCCCTCTTGAAAATCACACAATTATTCCCAGAGGACCAGAGATCATTGTGTTGTAGTTTCTTGAATTTCTTGTATTAATTTGCTAGGGCTGCCATAACAAAGCACCAGGGACAGGATGTCTTAAACAACAGTAATGTAATCTCTCACAGTTCTGAAGGCTGAAATTCCAAGATCAAGATTTTGGCAGGTGTGGTGTCTCCTAAGGCCTCTGTCCTTGACTTGCAAATGCCCACCTTCTCGCTATGTATTCACATGATCTTTCTTCTGTGTATGCATATCCCTGGTGTCCCTCTCTTTGTGCCCAGATTTTCTTCCTATTGAGGAAAACAGTCAAATTGTATTTGAACGCACCCTAAGCACCTAATTTCAATTTAATCATACCTACAGGCCCTATCTCCAAATGTAGTCACAGTCTAAGGTTCAATATATGAATATATAAAGTTCAAATATTTGGTGGAATACAACTAACTGCATAATTTAGGGTTCCCGATAATCAGAATGCTACCAGAAGCTTAACTGACCTGGAAACCCACATCTTTTAACACTTTCGTAGCTCTATTGCTTCTTTTAGCTGTCTTCCAATTGGAAAAAATTGGAGATTTTGTTTTGTTTTGTTTTACTTAATCCTATCTGATAATGAATCAAATATATCTTTATTTGGGGTCAAATCTCTTAATCAAGAAAACATTTTAGAAATTATCTAGATCAGTGTTAGTAAACACTTTCTCAAAGTTATCCTTTTTTTTTAAATTTTTTATTGTTATGTTAATCACCATACATTACATCATTAGTTTTTGATGTAGTGTTCCATGATTCATTGTTTGTGCATAACACCCAGTGCTCCACGCAGAACACGCCCTCTTTAATACCCATCACCAGGCTAACCCATCCCCCCCACCCCCTCCCCTCTAGAACCCTCAGTTTGTTTTTCA
This sequence comes from Eumetopias jubatus, assembly GCF_037043125.1. Classification (NCBI taxonomy): domain Eukaryota; kingdom Metazoa; phylum Chordata; class Mammalia; order Carnivora; family Otariidae; genus Eumetopias; species Eumetopias jubatus. The sequence continues at coordinate 23,468,332 of NW_028274819.1, read as the reverse complement.
GAATCCATCATCTCTCATGGTTGGTCTCCCCCTCTGATTTCCCCCCCTTCATACTACCCCTCCTGCTATCTTCTTTTTCTTCTTTTTCTTAACATATATTGTATTATTTGTTTCAGAGGTAGGGATCTGTAATTCAACAGTCTTGCATAATTCACAGCACTCGCCATAGCACATACCCTCCCCAATGTCTATCACCCCATCCCCCCCACCCCCCCACCACTCCAGCAACACTCAGTTTGTTTCCTGAGATTAAGAATTCCTCATATCAGTGAGCTCATATGATACATGTCTTTCACTGATTCACTTATTTCACTCAGCATAACACCCTCCAGTTCCATCCACGTCATTGCAAATGGCAAGAACTCATTCTTTTGATGGCTGCATAATATTCCATTGTGTATATATACCACTTCTTCTTTATCCATTCATCTGTCGATGGGCATCTTGGCTGTTTCCACAGTTTGGCTATTATGGATATTACTGCTATAAACATTGGGGTACACGTACCCCTTCGGATCCCTACACTTGTATCTTTGTGGTAAATACCCAGTAGTGCAATTGCTGGATCCTATGGTAGCTCTATTTTCAACTGTTTGAGGAACCTCCATACTGTTTTCCAGAGTGGCTACACCAGCTTGCACTCCCACCAACAGTGTAGGAGGGTTCCCCTTTCTCCGCATCCCTGCCAACATCTGTCGTTTCCTGACTTGTTAATTTTAGCCATTCTGACTGGTATGAGGTGGTATCTCATTGAGGTTTTGATTTGGATTTCCCTGATGCCGAGCGATGTTGAGCACTTTTTCATGTGTCTGTTGGCCATTTGGGTGTCTTCTTTGGAAAAATGTTCATGTCTTCTGCCCATTTCTTGATTGGATCATTTGTTCTTTGGGTGTTGAGTTTGATAAGTTCTTTATAGATTTTGGATACTAGCCCTTTATCTGATATGTCATTTGCAAATAGTTTCTCCCATTCTGTCGGTTGTCTTTTGGTTTTGTGGACTGTTTCTTTTGCTGTGCAAAAGCTTTTTATCTTGAGGAAGTCCCAATAGTTCATTTTTGCCCTTGCTTCCCTTGCCTTTGGCGATGTTTCTAGGAAGAAGTTGCTGTGGCTGAGGTCAAAGAGGTTGCTGCTTGTGTTCTCCTTTAGGATTTTGATGGATTCCTGTCTCACATCTAGGTCTTTCAACCATTTGGAGTCTATTTTTGTGTGTGGTGTAAGGAAATGGTCCAGTTTCATTCTTCTGCATGTGGCTGTCCAATTCTCCCAACACCATTTGTTGAAGAGGCTGTCTTTGTTCCATTGGACATTCTTTCCTGCTTTGTCAAAGATGAGTTGACCATAGAGTTGAGGGTCCATTTCTGGGCTCTCGATTCTGTTCCATTGATCTATGTGTCTGTTTTTGTGCCAGTACCATACTGTCTTGATGATGACAGCTTTGTAATAGAGCTGGAAGTCCGGAATTGTGATGCTACCAGCTTTGCTTTTCTTTTTCAAGATTCCTCTGGCTATTCAGGGTCTCTTCTGGTTCCATACAAATTTTAGGATTATTTGTTCCATTTCTTTGAAAAAAGTGGAAGGTATTTTGATGTGGATTGCATTGAATGTGTAGATTGCTCTAGGTAGCATTGACATCTTCACAATGTTGGTTCTTCTGATCCATGAGCATGGAATGTTTTTCCATTTCTTTGTGTCTTCCTCAATTTCTTTCATGAGTATTTTATAGTTTTCTGAGCTCAGATCCTTTGCCTCTTTGGTTAGATTTATTCCTAGGTATCTTGTGGTTTTGGGTGCAATTGTAAATGGGATCGACTCCTTAATTTGTCTCTCTTCTGTCTTGTTGTTGGTGTATAGGAATGCCACTGATTTCTGTGCATTGGTTTTATATCCTGCCACTTTACTGAATTCCTCTATGAGTTCTAGCAGTTTTGGGGTGGAGTTTGGGTTTTCCACATACAGTATCATATCATCTGCTAAGAGTGAGAGTTTGACTTCCTCTTTGCCGATTTGGATGCCTTTGATTTCTTGTTGTTGTCTGATTGCTGTGGCTAGGACTTCTAATACTATGTTGAATAGCAGTGGTGATAGTGAAAATCCTTGCCGCGTTCCTGACCTTAGGGGGAAAGCTCTCAGCTTTTCCCCATTAAGAATGATATTCGCTGTAGGTTTTTCATATATGGCTTTTATGATATTGAGACATGTACCCTCTATCCGTATACTCTGAAGAATTTTGATCAAGAAAGGATGCTGTACATTGTCAAATGCTTTTTCTGCATCTATTGAGAGGATCATATGATTCTTGTTCTTTCTTTTGTTAATATGTTGTATCATGTTGATTGATTTGTGGATGTTGAACCAACCTTGCAGCCCAGGGATAAATCCCACTTGGTCATGGTGAATAATCCTTTTAATGTACTGTTGGATCCTATTGGCTAGTATTTTGGTGAGAATGTTTGCATCTATATTCATCAAGGATATTGGTCTGTAATTCTCCTTTATGATGGGGTCTTTGTCTGGTTTTGGGAGCAAGGTAATGGTGGGCTCATAAAATGAGTTTGGAAGTTTTCCTTCCATTTCTATTTTTTGGAACAGTTTCAGGAGAATAGGTATTAATTCTTCTTGAAATGTTTGGTAGAATTCCCCTGGGAAGCCATCTAGCCCTGGGCTTTTATTTGTTGGGAGATTTTTGATGACTGCTTCAATTTCCTTAGTGGTTATAGGTCTGTTTAGGATTTCTATTTCTTCCTGGTTCAATTTTGGTAGTTGATACATCTCTAGGAATGCACCCAATTCTTCCAGGTTACCTATCTAATTTGCTGCCATAGAGTTGCTCATAATATGTTCTTAAAATTATTTATATGTCTTTGGTGTTGGTTGTGATCTCTCCTCTTTCATTCATGATTTTGTTGATTTGGGTCGTTTCTCTTTTCCTTTTGATAAGTCTGGCCAGGGGTTTATCAATCTTGTTAATTCTTTCAAAGAACCAGCTCCTAGTTTCGTTGATCTGTTCTACTGTTCTTTTGGTTTCTATTTCATTGATTTCTGCTCTGATCTTTATGATTTCTCTTCTTCTGCTGGGTTTAGGCTTTATTTGCTCTGTTTTCTCTAGCTCCTTTAGGTGTAGGGTTAGGTTGTGTATTTGAGACCTTTCTTGTTTCCTGAGAAAGGCTTGTATTGTATATACTTTCCTTCCAAGCCTGCCTTTGCTGTATCCCAAAGATTTTGAACAGTTGTGTTTTCATTTTCATTGGTTTCCATGAATTTTTTAATTCTTCTTTAATTTCCTGGTTGACCCATTCATTCTTTAGTAAGATGCTCTTTAGCTTCCATGTATTTGAGTTCCTTCCGACTTTCCTCTTGTGATTGAGTTCTAGTTTCAAAGCATTGTGGTCTGAAAATATGCAGGGAATAATCCCAATCTTTTGGTGGTGGTTGAGACCTGATTTGTGACCTAGGATGTGATCTATTCTGGAGAATGTTCCATGGGCACTAGAGAAGAATGAGTATTCCATTGCTTTGGGATGGAATGTTCCGAATATATCTGTGAAGTCCATTTGGTCCATTGTGTCTTTTAAAGTCTTCATTTCCTTGTTGATCTTTTGCTTAGAAAATCTGTCCGTTTCAGTGAGGGGGGTGTTAAAGTCCCCCACTATTATTGTTTTGTTGTCAATGTGTTTCTTTGCTTTTGTTATTAATTGCCTTATATAATTGGCTGCTCCCATGTTCGGGGCATAGATATTTACAATTGTTAGATCTTTTTGTTGGATAAACCCTTTAAGTAGGATATAGTGTCCTTCCTCATCTCTTATTACAATCTTTGTTTTAAAATCTAATTAGTCTGTTATAAGGATTGCCACTCCAGCTTTCTTTTGGTATCCATTAGCATGGTCAATGGTTTTCCACCCCCTCACTTTCAGTGTGGGGGTGTCTTTGGTTCTAAAATGAATCTCCTGCAGACAGCATATTGATGGGTCTTGTTTTTTAATCCAATCTGATAGCCTGTGCCTTTTGATTGGGGCATTTAGCCCATTTACATTCAGGGTAACTATTAAAAGTTATGAATTTAGTTCCATTGTATTGCCTGTAAGTTGACTGTTACTGTATATTGTCTGTGTTCCTTTCTGATCTATGCTGCTTTTAGGCTCTCTCTTTGCTTAGAGGACCCCTTTCAGTATTTCTTGGAGGGCTGGTTTCGTGTTTGCAAATTTCTTTAGTTTTTGTTTGTCCTGGAAACTTTTTATCTTTCCTTCTATTTTCAATGACAGCCTAGCTGGATATAGTATTCTTGGCTGCATATTTTTCTCGTTTAGTGCTCTGACGATATCATGCCAGTCCTTTCTGGCCTGCCAGGTCTCTGTGGATAGGTCTGTTGCGAATCTAATGTTTCTACCATTATAGGTTACATATCTCTTCTCCTGAGCTGCTTTCAAGATTTTCTCTTCGTCTCTGAGACTCGTACATTTTACTATTAGATGTCGGGGTGTTGACCTATTTTTATTGGTATTGAGAGTGGTTCTCTGTGCCTCCTGGATTTTGATGCCTGTTTCCTTCCCCACATTAGGGAAGTTCTCTGCTATAATTTGCTCCAAGATACCTTCTGCCCCTCTCTCTTTTTCTTCTTCTTCTGGGATCCGAATTATTCTAATGTTGTTTTGTCTTATCGTTTCACTTATCTCTCGAATTCTGCCCTCGTGATCCAGTAGTTGTTTATCTCTCTTTTTCTGAGCTTCTTTATTTTCCATCATTTGGTCTTCTATATCGTTGATTCTGTCTTCTGCCTCATTTAGCCTAGCACTTAGTGCCCCCCTTTTTTATTGTACCTCATTAATAGCCTTTTTGATTTTGACTTGGTTAGATTTTAGTTCTTTGATTTCTCCAGAAAGGGTTTCTCTAATAACTTCCATGGTTTTTCAAGCCCAGCTAGTATCTTTAATCATGATTCTGAACTCTAGGTCTGACATCACAGTAATGTCCGTATTTAGTGGATGCCTGGCAGATGCTACTACCTCTTGTTCTTTTTGCTGAGGTGATTTTTTTTGTCTTGTCATTTTGTCCAGAGGAGAATAGATGAATGAGAGAACAAAATGCTAAGAGATTAACAACGTCCCCAGCCAATATACTAAACAAATCAGAAAAGACCTGAAACCAGGGGAAAAGAAAGGGAAAGAATGAAAAACGGAAGAGAAAAAAAAGAAGAAAGAAAAAGAAAAAGATAAAAACAAACCAAAACAGAACAAAACAATTTTGGTCTGTTAGAAGAAAGTTCCTCCTAAAATTTTAAAGAAAGAAAGACTTATATATTTACAAAATAAGGGTTGATACAATGAAGGGATAGAAGATGACTGTAAAGATGAAAATTATAAAAGATTTTATAAAAAGAATTGATAAGAAGTTGTTTGAAAAAAGAAAGAAGATTTAAAAAAAAAAAAGGAAGAGAATGTGATCAGGTAAGAAACTAGAACAAAGCCATACACAGTGATTTAGGGTATATTTTGATCTGTTAGAAGAAACTGTATCTCAAAATTTTAAAGAGAGAACAACTTATATATATGCCAAAAATAATGGTATCTACTATGAAGTGATAGAATATGACTCTAAAAATGAAAAATAAAAAATGTTTTTTTTTTTTAAAAAGGGATTGATAAGATGTTGGTGGAAAAAGGGAAAAAGAAAATTAAAAAAAAAAAACAGTTAAAAAAATTAACTTTGAAAAACTAATGAATCATGGTAAAAAAGCCATGAATTCTATGTGCAGTATTCCCCTAGCGCTGGAGTTCTCCCATTTTCCTTGGTTTGTAAACTTGGTCTTGGCTGGCTGTTCCTGCCGATCTTCTGGGAGGGGTCCTGTTTCCATGGTTCCCCAATGTCTTTGCGGGAGGCGGAATTGCCCCGCCCTTGCCGGTCCAGGCTAAGCAATCTGCTCGGGTTTGCTCTCGGGAGCTTTTGTTCCCTGCAAGCTTTCCGTGCAGCTTTAGAGGACAAGAGTGAAAATGGTGGCTTCCCAATCTCTGCCTGCAGGAGCCAAGAACTTGGGGCCCAGTTCGCTCCCCAGTGTGCCCCCAGAGAAAAGCAGTCAGTCACTCCCATCTCCCCGGTCTCCGGCCGCACTCCGTGCTCACCTGGCCTGTGACCGAGCATTTCTATCTCTGGCACCTGACCCCATGTGGAGTCTCCAAATCCAGCAGATCCCTGCAGTGTGCTCCCTCGCCGCTCCTCCTGGGGGAGGAAGAGGAGTCTCCCAGGATCTGCTGCTTTTGGGTCCCTGCTGGAGGAGCAGTGGCCCGACTGTGTTGCTGATCACAGTTTATGGCCACCCTGAGCTGAGAGCCCGCGCCTCGGCTCCGTCTCTGCAGCCAGCTTCCCCGCTCCGATACCTGGGAGCTCTGCCGCGCTCAGGCACCCCTGGTCTTTCTGTGACCCCGAGGGTCCTGAGACCACACTGTCGCGCGATGGTTCCACCCCCGGCTTAGCCACTGGAGCGACATCCCTCAGCGGAGCCGACTTCTAAAAGGTCCGATTTTGTGCTCACTGCTCTATCACTTGCCAAAAGCGGCGGACAGAGGCCCCCTCCCCCGCCATCTATCCTCCCGAAAATCACCTCGGATTCACTTCTCCGCACGTCCTACCTTCCAGTAAGTGGTTGCTTTTCTGTTCAGAGTTGTTGCTATTCTTCTCTTCGATCTCCTGTTGAGTTCATAGGTGTTCAGAATAGTTTGATCCCTATTCAGCTGAATTCCTGAGACCAGAGGAAATCCAGGTCTCCTACTCCTCCGCCATCTTGCTCCTCTCAAAGTTATTCTTAAGTTTTATGGGCCAAGAGGTAGAATCAAGGATATCGTTTAAGTATATAGTCATTTAAAATGATCATTTTATTATGTTCAGTTAGCCTAAGTGAACATAATAAAAAATAAAAAAATAAAAATGAAATAACATAAAATGAACAATTTAAGAATGTAAATAATATTCTTATTTGGTGGCCAAATTTGGTTCCTGGACCATATAGTTTGCTAGTCCTTGATCTAGATTATTGGTTTGTTACTAGGTACAAAATTCTGAAGCACAAAGAATAAAAAAGAAAGTGTTCAAGTCACATATAAACTATTGGGAAAACAAGAAGCAAACAGATCAGTTTGCGTGCTGCTTCTTAGTTGAGTGCTTTGTCTTCTCAAAGAAATAGTATTATATAACAGCCTGTATAGTCTCTGGCTTCCAGTTCTCTATTTTAGCCAAGGCTGAATTCAATAATAGGGGATTTATAATTTTCTATATGCCCAGTAATACAAGGTATATGTCAGAAAGGGAGATCCCAAGGTAAAATGTTGAAACAGATGTTTTCATTATGTGAATTAAACCCTTGTTTTTAAACAAACTATTTAAAAAAAAATAAAGAAAAGTCATTTGTTGAGAAGATAATAGTTCTCATCATTTTTGGGTTTTTTTTGTTTGTTTTGCTCAATAAATTACATCAACATAAAAATATTCATAAAATTTTAACAATTTAGATTTAGAAGACTTTTTACATATACAGGTCATTGTGTTAATGTTTCCATCTTCAAAAAGTAGATATAATTAACAGGATTTTTAAATTATTATTCTTAAAGATTTTTAAAGGCCCAGATTTTATTCTGTGCATCTTGTGTGGGAAGGCATATTCTCTCATGCTTTAAAACAACAAATATTACCTGAATTGTTTTCTATATTTTATACAAGAGTAACAAACATGCAATGAATATATAAACTAACAAAGACTAGAGGACTAGCTAAATCATGTTTTCTATGTGAGATACTTTGTTTACTACTGGGTTTCCATGGGTACATTCTTTGAATTCTCCAACATTCAATTTTATTTTATTTTTAAAATTGGAGTATGACAGGGACTACACTGATTTTTTTAAAATAAACATCCTGTGAGATTACATATATATCATACATATTATATATATAAAGATCTTTGGGATGGTCATATATTTACTATGTGGAAAGTACTTCCTAAAGGTTGACTATTTCCTATGATTACAAACAGAACTCTTAGATATTAAAGATATTAAAGATTAAAGTATAAATTATTACCAATGGTTTTTGATTCAATCATTTATGGACTGAATGGTTGATAGGTGAAGAGAGACAGTCAAAAAATGAGAAGATAGAGGGGTATATGCCTACCTCAATACAGAAAACTACATTAAGTGAACACCATTAGAGAAAAGGTAATAGAGCTATTTTATAATATAAATTATTTTTTAATTGAGTAAAGAAAAAAAAATTTTGATGCTTCTCTTGACATCAAGTTGGATTAGAAGTTTGAGGTGTTTTTGTAAAAGAGAACTCATAGTCATTCATATCTGCTTCTGATACAGTAAATGATCCCTCCTTTCAATACTCCCTGATCTAGGAAAAAAAGAAAAAAAAGCTAAAACAATCAGAAAAAAAAAAAAGTGTTTTACAGATTATATGACTGAACACGTAGAATATATAGAAAATCCAAAAGAATATGCATATACATATTTATAAGTGAATTAGACAAGATAAAGCAATACAAAGCTAGTGAAAAAATCTATTTTCCATAAAATAATAACAAGCAAATAAAAATCATATAAAACCATTTATAAAAACACCAAGATATATCATGCAAGCAGGAATAAATCTAACAAACATTACACAAGACTTCTGTTTGGGGAAAAATATGGAGAATAATTAAAGAAAATAGATGGATAAATAGCAGATAATACATGATCATAGATTGCAAGATTGATTAGTATAAGCATTCCACTTCTTTCCAAATTAATTTATAGACAAAATGCAATCTTACTAATTCCCAACCCTTTTGTTTTTCATTTGTAAAAGTTGATGAGTTGATTCTAAAATACACATTGAGATGTGTGAAGGTCCAGGAATGGACAAGATATCTTTCAAGAACTACATCATTGGAATATCTGGTCTACTATTTAGCAGGAATTATTTTAAAAGCTGTAATAATTAAAAGAATGTGATATTGTTGCTAGGTTAGACAAATACAGAGAACAGAATAGAAAATTCAGAAATAGACTCATATATAGAAATTTGATATACAGTAATTTAGCAATATAGAGCACTGTATTAAAAAAAGTCAAGATGCTTGCTGTATAGATATCAATACATAAAAAAAAACTTGACGCCTTCAACACATGAATATCAAGCCTAGATTGATTTTAAATTCAAATATAAAAGTAAAAAAAACAGTAAAATTTTTAAAGAATTTTATAGGAAAATTTTTAACCCCTAAAGGATGGAAATAATTTAACAAGAGAAAGAAAGCACTGTTCATAATGGAGAAGATTAACAGATAAGACTGTATAAAATGATCTTGCCCACTAGATACCTTTTATCTAATAAGGATGTTTTAGTTATATTTTGGAAATTAGTTCTGATCTTTTAGAAATGGAAGCTGATTTTTTTTTACAGGTAAAAATATATATAAATATATATCTTGGAATTTCTACTACAAAATGATCCAGTGGTGTGTGAAAGTGAATGAGGCAGAGATGAAACTAGATTGTCCATGGAGCAATAATTCTTGCGATAATGATAGACATAGGTTCATTATGCTCTTTTTGCAAATTTTCACTTACATACTTGAAAATTTTCACAATAAAATAGTTAAGTCAACAAAGTAGGAAAAATCATTTGCCACACATGTAGTTGTCAATTAGCTCATATTCTGAATTGATAAAGAATCCCTATAAACCAGTGGGACATAAAGGTGAGAGAACAATGGCTAAGAGATTTGAACAGTTACTAGACAAAAGAAGACATTCAGGTTTCCAATAATCATAAGAAAGGGGATCAATATCAGTAGCCATAAAGGAAGTGTAAATTAAAATTATAGTGAAATACCACTGCATTCCCACCAGAATGGCTAAAATTAAAATAAACAAACAAAAAAATGATTGACCATACAAAGTTCTGGCAAAGACATGGCACAAACAGAACTCTTAGATATTAAAGATTAAAGTATAAATTACCAATGGTCTTTGAGGTCTCAGTAGGCTTCCCAGGCCCACAAACCAGAAAGGTGCCAGAGACTGGATCACAGATCTTAACTAGACGGAAAGCCAGAATGCCAAACGCAGTGACTATGTAATTCTTCCCCCCTGGAGGTACTCTCCTTGCATCATCAAGAAATAGAGATCATATTGACCAATGGTGTCAGGATTTAAAAATTATCTACCTTCAAAATAATACCATTGGGGAAATTTAAAATGTTAGCACACTCAAGAAACACGAATATTTCAATTTAGCTTTTAACAACCCTGAAAAAAAATGGAAAATTTGGAAGGATCTCCTGAAGTGCTGACAAAATTTAGCTTGACTGTATAGTTCACTGGAGAGCTGAACAACACTAAACCCCACAGCACAGCATCTATCTGAAGGAGCTCTTTTGCATGGGTAACTCCGAGTACTGAATTTGAATGATACAGGAGGTTGGTGGTGGCAATTCTTCAACAAAGTGCAGGATGATAAAGAAAGGGTGCTCAGAAGGGATTCAATAATCGCAGAATTAGTCCGTAATTAGGCAGAAAAAAACATATTGTTTCAAATGTGCCAAAGACAGAAACATGTGGCTCAGAGGAAACTTCAAAAATAGCATAAAAACAGAGAAGAAAAGTTACCCAGGCTTTGCCAGGCATTGGTACACAGATATCACTACTATCCTATCATCTTTAGAGAACAAAGACCACCAGATGCTAGAAATACAAGACACAGAACTCAATCAAAAGAAGTCAGATGAAAGCAAAGTAGACCTAGCATTCTGGCATAACCTCTCTGAGTTCGCTCCTGAATCTATACTGGAAACTCTTAGACAGATGGAAAAATAATGGAAAGACCAAGAAAAATTAAGTGCTACAAAGAAGAAAGGGAAACTACCAGAACTTTGATCAGTGAAGATGGAAAAGCCCTGAAAATAAATGAACCCAAACTCGACTTCTCTGTGAAAGATGATGAAAGACATAACCAGATCATCCTGGATCTTGTTGTCTATAGGTATAGGTAATTGATGTTGATGTGCAGTCAACTTATATGTGTATAATGGGCAAAAGAAAGTCTGTTCAGCTTGTAGTTCCTGTTGAAGTCAAACCTTAAAGCGGCTGTGCTAGAAAATCTCAGACAACAGGGTAAGTTTAGTAATTTACATGTGCAAAATAGAAGTAATTACAGGGGGCAGAAAAGCACCCAGGTCTGTGAAAACTACCTTGAACATTAGCAGGGAGCAAACAAAAGAAGCAAACAAACAGAAACTAGAAGTAGGTTCTAACAACCACACAGTCCCTATGTAACTGATATAATTCAAAAGGAAAAATACTCACCCAGAAGTGTTAGATTTGAACAAAAATTACACCAATTGAAAAAGATCCACACTTGGCAGATAACCCTGGAATGCCTCCATTGATTTGAAACATCAGATTATGACCCATGAGACTTAGTTGTACTCAGTGCAAAGAGTGTATATATAATATTTAGGGGGTAAACAGAGTTGTTTATCAAATGTTACTATGCTAATGTTTTCACTTTCCTATTTTGTGTCATACTACTTAAACTAGTTTAAAGTTAAAAGGAGTACCTAAATATTCTATAGCTGATTATTTGTCTATGTAAAGTTTCGGCTAATGAAAATACTTTGTAGGACATTTTGGAATCATCTACTATATTTGAACCTATGCATATCCCAAAAAGTATAGTTTTGGGGGATACTTGAGACAAAAGCATAACAGAAAAATTAATTGTGGAAGATTGGTACAAGACACCATTTCTATAGGATAAATAAGGAAAAATGTAAACATAAATATACATAATGTAAAATCTATCATCTATCTATCATCTATCATCTATCATCCATCATCATCATCATCATCTATCATCTATCATTTATCTATCTATATGTATCTATCATCTATCTATCATCATCTATCTATCATCATCTATCTAAGAATCCTATATAAGGTTCATTTAAAGCTGTTAAGTTAGCTGCCTCCTTAGCACAGTAGGCAGCGCTTCAGTCTCATAAAACTGGAAAGTTAATCTACAGTGTGAACATTTAAGTACCTATAGGAAGAAGGAGAGGTAGTGAATGAGGTAAGACCAGGACATCGGGTGCATCTGGGATGCTGGCCATGTTGTATTTATTGCCCTATTTTGAGGTTTCAGAAGTGTCCATGTTTTGATAATTTATGGGCGTTTACAGTTAAGTTTTGTGTTCTGTTTATGTGTGGTATACTTTCATATATGCTTGGGAAAAGGAAGTTAGCTTAAAGAAATATTTGACAATGCATTTGGTAAGTGCAGTGTATATGAAATGTCAAGGAATACAAATAAGCAGTAATCGGTCTTTAAGTTGTCACTATTGGAGAATGACAGCAGAAATCTTTAAATGTCAATTTGCCTGAATTCTAATAGACTCTTGGAGTTCTTTTAGTTTGGAGCTTTAATAATTCATTCATAAGTTAAGAGCTAGAGTTTTGCTTAATATCTAAGAGGGTTATTCTACTTAAAGCATAAAACAGCTTTGTACTGTTTTTCCTTAGTAGTTTATGCTAAGACAATGCAAACCTACTCTTTAGATAGGAATTATTCTCATGTTTATCCCATGCGTATCTCGAAAAATTCTTTGACCTTATTAATGTCGTTTCTGAAGATCCAAAATCCCTAATCTAAACCAATTGATTATTTTACTTTAACGAATATCCATCTTTTATGTTTATTTGTAGCACTTAGTACTTGAGAGTCTTTTTAAAAAATCTGATCATTGACTCTAATATTTGAGCTTCTACTTATCATTAGGTAAGCCTGATTTGTCTGTGTCAACATTGTACCTAATATTCTTGAGGAAAAAAACACTATTTTTTAGAAGATTCAATGTCAAATGGTGTCTGATTGGATTAGAATCAGGTTAATATTCTTATAACTCTGAAGTTATTGTCTTTGATAATAAAGGTTTTAAATCCCTACCACTAACTTAAAAACCAAAGCAAAAAATGCCTCCATTTTGCTGGGACAGATAGTTCTCCTTTAATATTCTTATAGTAACAGGATGCTCCTTTTTTTTTTTTAATACACTTCTGAACGAAGCTGAAGAGACTACTTGTGAATCACACATACTAGATTCACTGGTGCTGCAGTTAATGCCTAGAAAGGAACGGAGGTATCATCTCTTCATTAAAAAAAAAAACAACAAAAACCCACTACATCAAAAACTAATGATGTACTGTATGGTGACTAACATAACATAATAAAGTTAAATTAAATTAAAAAAATACATCCTGGAAGTGCCATTTTTAAAGAAACAGGAAAACTAGCTTAGTATATATCAGCTCAATATTTAATGCTTATTTAGAAAAAATAATATGAAACATGAAATATTATACTACTACTAAACACTTCAGGGTGCTTTAAAAACTGAAAACTAAAGGATTTTAATAAAGGCTGTCACATGGGTTATACATATATATTGTACATATGTGTGTAAACACACACACATGCACATATATATACACACACACATTACGCATCATCAGGAATTCCATATACATTATGGCAAGTACTTCTCATTTTAACACAGCAAAGTGTATTGCTCCATTTCTGGAGATAAAAAATTTAAGACCCAGATGGGTAGTGTGTGTCTGAGATTCTCTGGCGAGATGCCAGTGTGGGTGGGGTACCTAGTCTGTGCCAGAAACCGCACCGTGGGGTTTCATACACTGTTTTATCTAATTATATATTCTTTAGCCTCCTGCACATACACACACATATACACACCTACAAGGCCATTATTATTCCAGTTTTGCTGATGAGAAAACAAAGACTTTCAAAAGTTACATCACTTAAAAACTTAGAGTGAATTTTTAAGGCTATGGATTTATAATAAGACAGATCTGAGTTTACATTCCTATTTCCATCACCAGGTACTTAAACTCATATAAGTTTATTACTTTACAAATGTGGCAATATATTTAATCAATAGGACTTTTGTGATTATTAAATAAAATAATATATTTTTAAAAAGGCAAACTTTAAAGAGAGCAAACTGAGGGTTACTGGAGGGGTGGGTGGGGAGGTGGGTTAAATGGGTAATGGGGGTTAAGGAGGGCACTTGTGATGAGCACTGGGTGTTGTGTATAAGTGATGAACCACTAAATTTTACACCTGAAACTAACATTACACTGTATGTTAACCAACTGGAATTTAAATAAAAACTTGGGGGGAGGGAAAGAGGCATTAAACATAAAAAACCCCACATGTAGGGGCCCTGGGTGGCTCAGCCGTTAAGCATCTACCTTCGGCTCAGGTCATGGTCCCAGGGTCCTGGTATCGAGCCCCACATTGGGCTCCCCGCTCAGAGGGAAGCCTGCTTCTCCCTCTCCCACTCCCCCTGCTTGTGCTCCCTCTCTCACTGTCTCTCTGTCAAATAAATAAATAAAATCTTAAGAAAAAACCCACATGTAGCTTTAAAAATATTACAAGTTGTAAGTGATGTATTTCTAAAGGAGAAGAAATGAGAATATTGCATAATAAAAAACTACAGGTCATCAAAAACTATAGCAACTCTTACAAGGACCAAAATTTTCTTTAAGAAAAAAGAAATACCCTTTAAAATAAATGAGCATTTACTGCATCTCTGCAAGGATATGTGCATAGTGTGCTTTTCTAGTACTTTTTGGGTAAAATCAAATTTGTTTTTGAAATTATGACAACATGAGTTGTTGACAAGTGATTGTTGACAACATGAATGAATAAAAATAGTTTAGCTATTGTTGCTTTCCTTCTAATGGAATTTAAATAGAGTTTAATAAAGCTTAAAGTATCACTCAATTATAGCATATGTTCCCTTGTCTTCTGAATAAAAATTTTAAAATGTAACTCCATACCTGTATCTGTACTTTGGCTAAAGCAATAAGTAAAAAAGAACATATTTTTACAGAAACTAAGTAAAATAATAACAAATACTTAAAATATCCATATCTCAAAGGCTCCTCAGTACTAGTGTTTTATTCTGATTGGAAGCATGAAGATCATTATTCTTTAATGAATGGCATTATTAAATGCTCTGTCATGTATTCTGTTTTTTCTCCATGTTCATCAGTTTTGTTTCTTAAATTCCATATATGAGTGAAATCATATGGCATTTGCCTTTCTTTGACTGACTTATTTCGCTCAGCTTGATACTCTCTAGCTCCATTCACTTCATTGCAAATGGCAACATTTCATTCTTTTTGATGGCTGAGTAATATTCCATATATTCCTCAAGTACACAGCACATCTTTATCCATTCATCTTTTGATGGACATTTGGGCTCTTTCCATGTTTTGGCTATTGTTGATAAAACTGCTATAAACATTAGGGTGCATGTATCCCTTCAAATCACTATTTTTGTATCCTTTGGGTAGATACCTAGTGGTGCAATTGCTGGGTCATAGGGTAGTTCTATTTTTTAACTTTTTGAGGAACCTCCACACTGCTTTCCAAAGTGGGTGCACCAGTTTGCATTCCCACAGTGTAAGAGCCTTCCCCTTTCTCTGCCTCTTTGCCAATCCCTGTTGTTTCCTGCGTTGTTGTTTTTAGCCATTCTGACTGGTGTGAAGTGGTATGTCATTGTAGTTTTGATTTGCATTTCCCTGCTGGTGAGTGAGGTTGAGCGTCTTTTCATGTGTCTGTTAGCCATTTGTATATCTTCTTTGGAAAACTGTCCACTCATAAAGCTATATGTGATTTTGACATAGACTGTTTAGGTACTATATCTCCTATCCACCCTTCTGCAATCCCACCATCTGGTCCACCTGATAAAGCAAATGTTTTTCATTATTATGGATAATGGGCCACCAGAGTTTGGGTCAATATGGAAGAGGATTATTGTACTATGAATAGTTCTTGCCTGAGTATTCTTGAGACCACTTAATAGTTCCATGAAATTAATATCTTTTGGTCACTAATGGACTCCCAAGTAAGAGAGAATTTTCTTGCCTGACTTGCCTTGAACTAGGACATTGGTCTTTTCCTGCCCTTGGACTCAAATTAAAACCTAAGTTTTTATTGGGTCTTTAGCCTGACTGCTTTTGGATTGGAACTTAATACCATTAGCTCACCTGGTTCTCAGGCTTTTGAACTCAGACTGGATTTACACCGTTGGTTTTCCTGGATGTCCAGCTGGCTCACTATAGATCTTGGGACTTCTCACCGTCCATAATCATTTGAGATGAAATGTACACACACAACAATATTCCTATTATATATATATGGTGCTGTTTCTCTGGGAAACCTTAACCAATACTGTGGCCATGTCAAAATTTATTTCATTCTTCCAATTACGTATTTGGAATCCTCAAAATACACTGGTTTAGTTATAAAACTCTTATGATACTTTGTTAAACATATTCTCTCCATATATATTCTCTCTCTACATATTTTTATATAAAAGTACATATTCTCTAGATAAATTGTATGGTATGCTGATGCGTATATATGGACAGGTATAAATATATATATTTATAAAGTGGTGAAACAGCCTGGCATAAAGTAGTTAGGCAATAAATACTTTTTAATATTGTTAAGTAAATCATACACATAAACATTTTTTTGATACTAAAATTGTCCTTGATTATATCTTCTAAAAAATTAGTAAAGAAAGGATATTTGGCTTATTTTGAAAGTGATCTCAGCCTGTTCCCAGAGGATAGCTAGAAGGGTTCAACTTCACTTTAGAGAAATGAAAAAGATGATGCTTAGGTAACTTGTCCAGGGTCACAAGCCTTTTGTGGAGTAGAGTTGAGATCAGTATCCAGATGGTCTAAGGTAGCTCCATGCTCCCTTTGATTACACCATGCTGCCTCTCAATTTTACAAGTTCAAGATCTCAGAGGGTTTCTATTTGCTCATTTGTTTTGTTTCTTTTTCAGTCACTATCATAGGATTTGGGGCCATGGCAACAGCTGTTACACTGATGCTCCTTCCTTGCCAGTTCTCTGGGATGGCTGGCCATGTAAATGATGGTTGATTATCCTGTTGGCACAATTTTGTGCTTCTAACATCTTGGCCATATGGTCGTGTTTTCCCATTGGAAAATCTGACTAGTTTGTAAACTTTTTTCCTCAAGAGCAGAGACCATGACTCCTACTTCTTTGAAGATTTATTTTAGTACATATAAGAGCAAGAGCTTGATAAGCAAATGGAGATTCGGGCCCTTCCTCTTATCTTTCTGTCTAGCTAGAACATATGATTCCTCTATTAGTTTTCTATTGCTGCTGCACCACAAACTTAGTAGCTTAAAGCAATGCAAATATATTATCTGACAGCTCTGGAAATCAGAAGTCTGAAATGGGTAGCCCCAGGCTAACATGAAGGGATCGGCATGGCTACATTCCTCTCTATAAGCTCTAGAGGAGAATCCTGTTCTTCCTTTCCCAGCTTCTAGAGCCTGCCCATAATCCCTTGTTCTTCCATCTTCAGGCCAGCAACGGTAGATTGAATCTTTCTCAGATCACATCACTCTGATGTTCTGTTTCCATCACCTGTCTCCTATTCTCACTCAGACTCTTCTGCTTCTCTTCCTTACAAAGGACCCTTGTAATTACATTGGTTGACCTGTATAACGTAGGATACTCTCCTTATTTTAACCTGAGCTGGATAGCAATCTTAACTCCCTCTGTAACTTTAACTCACTTTATCCATGTAGCAAACCATATTCACAAGTTCTGGGGATTAGTGTGTGGACATCTCTGAAGGTCTGTCCCACATACCACAGTTCCGTTTTATCACTTGGCTTATTTCCTTACTTGTGTCTTCATTATCCAATTGTGAACTTTTTGAACATAATGTTCTAGCCTACCCATTTTATATACATCAATCCTAACATGGTTCCTACAGTGTAGAAGAGGTCAAATACATATTTTTTAATTTTTTTAATTTTATCATTTATTATGTTATGTTAGTCACCATACATTACATCATTAGTTTTTGATGTAGTGTTCCATGATTCATTGTTTGCATATAACACCCAGTGATCTATGTAATATGTGCCCTCCTTAATACCCATCACCAGGCTAACCCATCCCCCCAACCCCCCTCCCCTCTAGAACCCTCGGTTTGTTTCTCGGGGTTCATAGTCTCTCATGGTTCATCTCCACCTCCAATTTCCCCCCCTTCATTTTTCCCTTCCTACTATTTTCTTCTCCTTCTTCTTCTTCTTCTTCTTCTTCTTCTTCTTCTTCTTTCTTAACATAATGTATTATTTGTTTCAGAGGTACAGGTCTGTGATTCATCAGTCTTACACAATTCACAGCGCTCACCATAACACATACCCTCCCCAAACAAATACATATTTGATGAAAAAGTAGAAGCATGAAGAAATACGCTGTTTAAAATGTCCTACCTAGAAAGAGAAATATACAGTCTACATGTGTACATGTGAACGTTGCTTTATTCATTCAACAAACATTTTAGGTTGTTACTATATACTGAGAGCTATTCTAGGCACTCTGAACAAAAGCAACAGAAATTCCTGAATTTAGATTCTAGCAGTTGGTGAAAGTCAACAAATAATTAACAGAAAAAGATAGTACATTTATGCTGTGTAAGAAGGTAATGGATGACATTAAATTGGAGTATGATTTAATCCAACAGGCTAGAGTGATACTTGATATTTGGTAGTTTGTAAATATTTAAGTATGAACAATAGTTCAGGATCATTTTCTAATTACACTGGAGTTTTGTAACATCGTATTTAGATTTAATAAACATGGTAACCCTACATGGAAGGGACAGCTTTTGAGATGAATTTATTTATAATACATACTAGGGTATATTAAATTACATCATAAAAAGGGTTAATGAGTTCGTCAGTAAGAAAGAATATTTTTCCTGATTTCTCTTTCCTACTATAATGTGACTGGACATAACCAGCTAGGTGAACAAGATCATGGAACATAATTCACTGTGTGAATATAAAGTTGTAAAACTATTTAGAAAGAAAAATCCATTGTTCTGTCCCACGTTGTAGAGGAAACTTAGTTTATGGTAGTATATAGTTTTAGTTTTCTGTTAAGTTACAACTATGCAGTTAGGCAAAGAAATGGAAAAGTCCCCAAATAAGTCATCAAACAGATGTAATCAGGAGCAGAAGCCAGTTTAACTGTTTGGTGTCACAAAAAAACAGGAATCTGGAGTACTGTCAGAGAAAGCCAATTCATATGGAAGTGTTCCATTGTGTACCCAGAATGAAGTAAAATATGTTGCCTAATGTGAATCATTTTTATTGATCAGGTATGGAGACAACTGCAATAAATGTGACAAAATTTCAGTGTTTTAACACAATACAATCAAACGCATGTGGTGATGTGAAGGGCCCATTCCACTAGATCTCCTGGGCATTTCCATTAAGGGGTGATTCCAGAGCCCTGAATCTTCCTATCTCCTGTCTCCATCATCTTCTTGGTTTTTGGAGTCCTCTGCTGGATTTTCTGCATTCAGACAGCGAATGGGAGAAAGAAAGCATAAAGGAGCTGAGGAATTGGTTTAGATGCATGATCTGGAAGTGAAATGCATATCACTTCTGCTCACATTCCATTGATGAGAGCTCAGTTACCAGGACTCTTATAACTGCAAGGAAGGCTAGGAAATTAGGTCTAGCTCTGCAAAGATATGGTGAGCTTATTAGTGCCTCTGCCACATGGTTTAATTCTCTGGGGTGAGAAGAAAAGGCAACAAACAAGATGTGAATTCAGGAATACAGATCTTCCTGGACTTACAATGGGGTTACCTCCCCAATAAACCCATCATAAATTGAAAATATCCTAAGTCAAAATATCCTAAGTCAATATCATTAGTCAAAAATGAATTTAATATACCTAACCTACCAAACATCATAGCTTAGCCTTGCCCACCATAAACGTGTACAGAACATATACTTTAGCCCCCAGTTGGGCAAAACCACCTAACACAAAATCTATTTTATAATCAGTAGTTGAATATCTCATGTAATTTATTGAACACTACTAAAAATAAGAAACAGAATGGTTTTAAGTGTATTGGTTGTTTACCCTTGTGATCTCACGCCTGACTAGAAGCTGAGGCTCGTTGCCTCTTCCCAGCATCATGAGAGGATCAGACTGCATATTACTAGCCTGGAAAATATCAAAATTCAAAGTTAGGAGTATGATTTCTAGTGAATCCCTGTTGCTTTTGCACCATTATAAAGTCAAAAAATCCTAAGTTGAACCGGCATGAGTCAGGGACCTTCTGTAAGAAAGATTAGAATGTGTAAATCATGCCCGAGTTCACAGTGTGGTCAATAGAGAGAAATATGTATATATTTATACAGGATAACAATAGAATCTATGTTTTAATAAAATTCTCCACTGATTCATAGGCAAATTAAAGTTTGAGAAGCACCGCTTTATATAATATTCTCACTTGAAAAATTTACAATGTATCCTAGTATTAAAAAAAACAGATTTGAGAATTTGTGCTGCAAAGAAACTTGCTTTCATTATTATTGTTAATAATCTGAATATTCCAATTGAACTTGATTGGAATCACTTCTTAACAAAACACCCATCGGGGCGCCTGGGTGGCTCAGTTGGTTAAGCGCCTGCCTTCGGCTCAGGTCATGATCCTGGAGTCCCGGGATCGAGTCCCGCATCAGGCTCCTTGCTCAGCGGGGAGTCTGCTTCTCCCTCTGACCCTCCCCCCTCTCATGCTCTCTCTCTCTCTCTCTCATTCTCTCTCAAATAAATAAATAAAATCTTTAAAAAACAAAGCAAAACAAAACACCCATCAACATTCCATAGGAAGCTAGTTTTCTGTGAAACTGAGGGAAATGGATTTAAATGCACAAAATGGGAAAAACTGAAGTCAGAAATTTAGGTGTTAGTTTTGGTTAGATATGGTGTCTCCTCCATAAGCCACCTCTGATTTGGAAGATTCATTCCTGTGTTCCCAGTTGGGTAGTCTGATTCTGATATGAAGGATTTTAGTTGTCCACTCATTCATTAATTCTGCATACTATTTTTCAGACACTTACTTAAGGTCTGTGAAACCAAGAATGAGCCAAGATTTCAGCAGAGGAGGAAGACAAATAAATCAAAGTAGGATGTGAATGTAAAAATTTACAACAGCTAGACACATCCATTTGGATAGACCATAAGTGAATTTGCCTTAAAATTAACATAATAAAAAATTATTCACAATAAACCCAATAATTTTACAAAAAAATGAACACTAGTTTATTGCAAACTCTATCAAAACATTGTAATGTTAGAATTAGCCTATTGAAAACTGAGGTCCTCATTGATCTACTGTATTAGCTCTGAGTTCTATTCTATTTGGAATACCTCACTTTCCCTTCATTATAAAAGGCCCATAAAAAACAAAAGAGAGAGAGAATTAGGGGCGCCTGGGTGGCTCAGTGGGTGAAGTGTCTGCCTCGGCTCAGGTCATGATCCCAGGGTCCTGGGATCGAGCCCTGCATCTGGCTCCCTGCTCAGCGGGAAGCCTGGCTTCTCCCTCTCCCTCTGTCCGCCCCCATGCTCTTTCTCTGTCAAATAAATAAATAAAATCTTTTTAAAAAAGAGAGAATTAGTCTGTAATGATACAATTTTTCATTATATTTCTTCCACTAAAATTTTAGTCATTATTTCTCTCCCCTCCCATCCTTTTGCCTAAATAGTAGCTTCCCATTCCTTTCGTTTATTAACATAGCAGAAATGAGTTAAACATGAGGCTATAGATACAGTTTAGAGGGGAGGGGAGCAGTATGTCTAAAACTGAAGTGAAAGGTAACCAAAATTATAATGTGAGAGTTTGATGACTATACCCTACATATTTGAGAGACATAAAATATATAGATGTATAAGGGATATAAGGGTTATAATCTTGGCTGAAACACAAGCAGCTGAGTGTATCACCCAGCTTTTATTTCTGTTGATCCTATTCTGGGACACTGTAATGTTCCCGAAGAACTGTTTTGATGAACAAGTTCATCCTGTTCTTAAAGATTAATAAGAACATTTAATTCATTTTAAATTTCCTCTATTGTCTTTAATAGCCAAATAAACTAGGGGGGTGGGGAAGGTTGTGGCTTAATTTTCCATCTGCACGATTTGGCTTAACTAAATATGACTTAATGAGTTAAATGGGTGTGATATATCAAATTGCACTGCCTGCAAAGAAAAGCAAGTGCAGTGATGTGATTTTTCTCCTTCACTAAGGGAACTAAAGTATTTCTTAAATCAACTGTTAAATACCTAAGTGAAATGCTTTCTGTTTAGATCCCATGTTATTAATATTTGTTTCTAATCAACTTTTTTTTCAGATACAGTTGAAGAAAAATAACATACATCCATTTTTAAGAATGTTGACAAATTTATACACTGTGTAACAACCACTACACATGAAGATACAGAACATTTCTCCCATCTTAAAAGTTGGTCTGAATTTCCCACTCAGTGTTCATCCCCTTCCCTGCAAATCATACCCTGTTCCAGCAACCACAGATCTACTTGATGTCATTATGAATTTGATTTGTATCTGGCTTCTTTTGGTCATCATAATGATATTGGGATCCATCCATATAGTTGCACATATCATAATCCATTCCTTTTGGGATGGACAGAATATTCTTACATGGATCTACCATAGTTCGTTTAGCTTTTCCCTTGTTAATGGATGAGGGTTGTTCCTAGATTTTGGTTATCATGAAGAAAGGTGCTATAAGTGTTTCTGTACAAGTCTTCATGTAGACATATTTTTTTTGTTGTTGTTTCTCTTGGGTAAACACTTGGGAGTAGAATTGCTGGTAGTTACATGTCTAATTTTATAAGAAACTGTCAAACTGTATTAAAAAGTGATTGAACTATTTTTCATCCCCTCAAGGAGTACATAAGAGATACAGTTGTACCCCTCCCCCCTCAGTTTTGTCATTCTTTTCAATTTTAGCAGTTCTAGCTGATATTACTTTTTGGTTTTAATTTGCATTTATTTGATGACTAAAGGTGTTGAACATTTTTGCAAGTACTGACTTGCTCGTTCTTTGGTTTAGTGTCCGTTCAAATCATTTTGCCTGTTTTTATCTAGTTATTTGTCTTACTGAGTTGTAAGGATTCATTATATATTCAGGATATAGTCTTTCATCAGACTGATGTTTTGCAGAAGTCCCCCACCCCCCATTTTGTGCTTTAAATTGTTGGTTTCTTTGCAGTGTTTCACAAGGTGTACAAGTTACCAATTTGGATGAAATTCAAGTTATATTATTTTTTTTCTTTAGGGTTTGTTCTTTTGGTGCTCTAAGTATTTTTGGCTAACCCAAGATCACTAGGATGTCCTATAAGGTTTTCTTTTAGACTTTGCTAGTTTTAACTTTCATATTTAGATTTATAATTCAATACATTGAAATTTATTTAAACAATTTTATAATTGCTGTGAGTTGGATAGCATATTGTTCAAGTGACATTGTTTGAAAAGACTATTGTTTCTTCATTAAATTATCTTAAAAGATTTGTCACAAAAAATGACTTTCTAGATAGATAAGATAATGTCGAATTTATAGATCACTTTGGAGAGAATTGACATCTTACAATATTTTGATGTTGTAATACATAAACACAGTATTTTCCTCCATGTATTTAGGCTTCCTGTAAATTCTCCCAGAAATCATGTGCAGTTTTCAGTATATAATCTTTCATGTATTTTCTTAAACTTACCTGTATTTCATTATGTTGATACCATTGCAAATAGTATTTGATGCTTTTGTAAATGATATCAACTTTTCTTTTTCTATTTCAGCTTCATCATGACAACTGCTTACCATATATAAATAATATTGATTTTTTAAATGTTGACCTTGCATCCTGAAGGGGTAAGTGCATATTTTAGTTCTGATAAGATTTTTGTAGTTTCTGGGCGCCTGGGTGGCTCAGACGGTTAAGCGTCTGCCTTCGGCTCAGGTCATGATCCCGGGGTCCTGGGATCGAGTCCCGCATTGGACTCCCTGCTCCTTGGGAGCCTGCTTCTCCCTCTGCCTCTCTCTCTCTCTCTCTCTCTGTCTCTGATGAATAAATAAATAAAATCTTAAAAAAAAAAAAGATTTTTGTAGTTTCATTGATAGTTCTGCATAAACAATGCTACCAGATATAAATTAAAAAAAGGTTTTATTTTTTCCCTTAATTTGTGTGCATTTTGTATATTATTACAATGCTAGGACCTCCTGTAAATTTTGAAGAGAAGTGGTTGATAACAGCATGCATGCGCTCATATTCTTTGTCTATATGTCGTATCAATTAATGAAAACAGTTTTGATATCTCAAAATATTATACAGGTTTTTTTTCTCATTTTTCCTTCAGTTTCATATTTGACGTGTCTTGATGCTTTGTTATTAGATGCATACACATTTAGGATTGTAATGTTCTTAGATGAGTTGATTCTTTTTATCTTATGAAGCATCTATCTTTACCACTTACTTACAATGATCCTTATTCAGAAGTCTACTTCAATATTAATATATACAATCCAGTTCTTTTTTAATTAGTGTTTGCATGGTGTGTGTTTTCCAACTTTACTTTTATCCTATATATGCGTTTTTCTTTAATGTTTCTTGTAGACAGAATACAGATTGATTGTGCTTTATTATCAATATGCTTTGGTTCAAGTTTGCCACTTTACACCAAAGTTTGTTCATTTATTTATACTATATGCTCTATTTCTTCTTTCCTGCTTTATTTTCTTATTTTTTTGCCATTAATTAATATTTACTTTCTCTTACTTCTGGGACTCCAATTACATTTATTTTAGTCCCATTGATACTAGCTCACACGTCACTGATACTCAGTTTAATGTATTTCATTTAAATAATTTCTCCTGCTGTATATTCAAGTTCACTAAACTTTTCTTGTGCTATTTCTAGTCAGTTATTAAATCTCACTTGGCATATTTTTATTTTAAATATGTATTTTATATCTCTAGATATTCTGTTTGGGTCAATTTTAATAATTCCACCTAACTCCTCACTGTGTTCACATTTTATTAAACATTTAGAATGTGCTTCTGTATGTATAATTTTAATATCCATATTTCATAGTTGTGTAATTACTAGAGGGATTGGAATGATTCCCAGATGTGTGCAAATACTGAAATTTATTCAACTTATAATTCTTCTGTAACTGTTATTTCCTTGACATTTTTTTTCTTATCCAACTTGTGTCCATTTTTTTTGTGTGTGGATTTTCTTCTCTTTTTTTCTTTTTTTAAAATTTTTTATTGTTATGTTAATCACCATACATTACATCATTAGTTTTTGATATAGTGTTCCATGATTCATTCTTTGTGCATAACACCCAGTGCTCCATGCAGAATGTGCATTCTTTAATACCCATCACCAGGCTAACCCACCCCACCACCCTCTCCCCTCTAGAACCCTCAGTTTGTTTTTCAGAGTCCAACAACTCTCATGGTTTGTCTCCCCATCCGATTTAACCCCCTTCATTCTTCCCCTCCAGCTATCTTCTTTTTTTTTGTTTTTTTTTTAACATATATTGCATTATTTGTTTCAGAGGTACATATCTGTGATTCAACAGTTTTGCACAATTCATAGCACTCACCAATTCAACAGTTTTGCACAATTCATAGCACTCCAATCCATGAGCATGGAATGTTTTTCCATTTCTTTGTGTCTTCCTCAATTTCTTTCATGAGTATTTTATAGTTTTCTGAGCACAGATCCTCCCCAATGTCCATCACCCAGCTACACCATCCCTCCCACCCCACCCCCACTCCAGCAACCCTCAGTTTGTTTCCTGAGATTAAGAATTCCTCATATCAGTGAGGTCATATGATACATGTCTTTCACTGATTGACTTATTTCACTCAGCATAACACCCTCCAGTTCCATCCATGTCATTGCAAATGGCAAGATCTCATTCCATTTGATGGCTGCATAATATTCCATTGTGTATATATACCACTTCTTCTTTATCCATTCATCTGTCAATGGACATCATGGCTCTTTCCACAGTTTGGCTCTTGTGGACATGGATACTATAAACATTGGGGTGCACATACCCCTTTGTATCCCTACATTTGTATCTTTGGGGTAAATACCCAGTAGTGCAATTGCTGGATCGTATGGTAGCTCTATTTTCAACTGTTTGAGGAACCTCCATACCGTTTTCCAGAGTGGCTGCACCAGCTTGCACTCCCACCAACAGTGTAGGAGGGTTCCCCTTTCTCCTCATCCCCGCCAATATCTGTCGTTTCCTGACTTGTTAATTTTAGCCATTCTGACTGGTATGAGGTGGTATCTCATTGAGGTTTTGATTTGGATTTCCCTGATGCTGAGCGATGTTGAGCACTTTTTCATGTGTCTGTTGGCCATTTGGGTGTCTTCTTTGGAAAAATGTCTGTTCATGTCTTCTGCCCATTTCTTGAGTGTATCATTTGTTCTTTGGGTGTTGAGTTTGATAAGTTCTTTATAGATTTTGGATACTAGCCCTTTATCTGATATGTCATTTGCAAATAGTTTCTCCCATTCTGTCGGTTGTCTTTTGGTTTTGTGGACTGTTTCTTTTGCTGTGCAAAAGCTTTTTATCTTGATGAAATCCCAATAGCTCATTTTTGCCCTTGCTTCCCTTGCCTTTGGCGATGTTTCTAGGAAGAAGTTGCTGCGGCTGAGGTCAAAGAGGTTGCTGCCTGTGTTCTTCTTTAGGATTCTGATGGACTCCTGTCTCACGTTTAGGTCTTTCAACCATTTGGAGTCTATTTTTGTGTGTGGTGTAAGGAAATGGTCCAGTTTCATTCTTCTGCATGTGGCTGTCCAATTTTCCCAACACCATTTGTTGAAGAGGCTGTCTTTGTTCCATTGGGCATTCTTTCCTACTTTGTCAAAGATGAGTTGACCATAGAGTTGAGGGTCCATTTCTGGGCTCTCTATTCTGTTCCATTGATCTATGTGTCTGTTTTTGTGCCAGTACCATACTGTTTGGTGATGACAGCTTTGTAATATATCTGGAAGTCCGGAATTGTGATGCCGCCAGCTTTGCTTTTCTTTTTCAATATTCCTCTGGCTATTAGGGGTCTCTTCTGGTTCCATAAAATTTGAGGATTATTTGTTCCATTTCTTTGAAAAAAGTGGAAGGTATTTTGATGGGGATTGCACTGAATGTGTAGATTGCTCTAGGTAGCATTGATATCTTCGCAATGTTTGTTCTTCCGATCCATGAGCATGGAATGTTTTTCCATTTCTTTGTGTCTTCCTCAATTTCTTTCATGAGTATTTTATAGTTTTCTGAGGACAGATCCTTTGCCTCTTTGGTTAGATTTATTCCTAGGTATCTTATGGTTTTGGGTGCAATTGTAAATGGGATCGACTCCTTAATTTGTCTCTCTTCTTTCTTGTTGTTGGTGTATGGGAATGCCTCTGATTTCTGTGCATTGGTTTTATATCCTGCCACTTTACTGAATTCCTCTATGAGTTCTAGCAGTTTTGAGGTGGAGTCTTTTGGGTTTTCCACATACAGTATCATATCATCTGCGAAGAGTGAGAGTTTGACTTCCTCTTTGCCAATTTGGATGCTTTGATTTCTTTTTGTTGTCTGATTGCTGTGGCTAGGACTTCTAACACTGTGTTGAATAGCAGTGGTGATAGTGGAAATCCTTGCCACGTTCCTGACCTTAGGGGGAAAGCTCTCAGCTTTTCCCCATTGAGAATGATATTCGCTGTAGGTTTTTCATAGATGGCTTTTATGATATTGAGACATGTACCCTCTATCCGTATACTCTGAAGAGTTTTGATCAAGAAAGGATGCTGTACATTGTCAGATGCTTTTTCTGCATCTATTGAGAAGATCATATGATTCTTGTTCTTTTTTTTGTTAATATGTTGTATCACGTTGATTGATTTGTGGATGTTGAACCAACCTTGCAGCCCAGGGATAAATCCCACTTGGTCATGGTGAATAATCCTTTAAATGTACTGTTGGATCCTATTGGCTAGTATTTTGGTGAGAATTTTTGCATCCATGTTCATGAAGGATATTGGTCTGTAATTCTCCTTTTTGATAGAGTCTTTGTCTGGTTTTGGGATCAAGACATCCCATTGGTGGGGACACATCAATGGTGTCCTCATAAAACGAGTTTGGAAGTTCTCCTTCCATTTCTATTTTTTGGAACAGTTTCAGGAGAATAGGTATTAATTCTTTTTGAAATGTTTGGTAGAATTCCCCTGGGAAGCCATCTGGCCCTGGGCTTTTGTTTGTTGGGAGATTTTTGATGACTGCTTCAATTTCCTTAGTGGTTATAGGTCTGTTTAGGTTTTCTATTTCTTCCTGGTTCAATTTTGGTAGTTGATACATCTCTAGGAATGCATCCATTTCTTCCAGGTTATCTAATTTGCTGCCATAGAGTTGCTCATAATATGTTCTTAAAATTGTTTGTATGTCTTTGGTGTTGGTTGTGATCTCTCCTCTTTCATTCATGATTTTGTTGATTTGGGTCATTTCTCTTTTCTTTTTGATAAGTCTGGCCAGGGGTTTATCAATCTTGTTAATTCTTTCAAAGAACCAGCTCCTAGTTCGTTGATTTGTTCTACTGTTCTTTTGGTTTCTAGTTCATTGATTTCTGCTCTGATCTTTATTATTTCTCTTCTGCTGGGTTTAGGCTTTATTTGCTGTTTTTTCTCTAGCTTCTTTAGGTGTAGGGTTAGGTTGTGTGTTTGAGACCTCTCTTGTTTCTTGAGAAAGGCTTGTATTGCTATATACTTTCCTCTCAGGCCTGCCTTTGCTGTATCCCAAAGATTTTCAACAGAGGTGCTTTCATTTTCATTGGTTTCCATGTTTTTTTTAATTCTTCTTTAATTTCCTGGTTGACCCATTCATTCCTTAGTAGGATGCTCTTTAGCTTCCATGTATTTGAGTTCCTTCCGACTTTCCTCTTGTGATTGAGTTCTAGTTTCAAAGCATTGTGGTCTGAAAATATGCAGGGAATGATCCCAATCTTTTGGTACCAGTTGAGACCTGATTTGTGACCTAGGTTGTGATCTATTCTGGAGAATGTTCCTTGGGCACTAGAGAAGAAAATGTGTTCTGTTGCTTTGGGATGGAATGTTCTGAATATGTCTGTGAAGTCCATTTGGTCCAGTGTGTCATTTAAAGTCTTTATTTCCTTGTTGATCTTTTGCTTAGATGATCTGTCCATTTCAGTCAGGGGGGTATTAAAGTCCCCCACTACTATTGTATTGTTGCCGATGTGTTTCTTTGCTTTTTTTATTAATTGCCTTATATAATTGGCTGCTCCCATGTTAGGGGCATAGATATTTACAATTGTTAGATCTTCTTTTTGGATAGACCCTTTAAGTAGGATATAGTGTTCTTCTTCATCTCTAATTACAGTCTTTGGTTTAAAACTAATTTGTCTGATATAAGGATTGCCACCCCAGCTTTCTTCTGGTGTCCATTAGCATGGCAAATGTTTTTTCACCCCTTCACTTTCAATATGGGAGTTTCTCTAGGTCTAAAATGAGTCTCTTGCAGACAGCATATTGATGGGTCTTGTTTTTTAATCCAATCTGATAGCCTGTGTCTTTTGATTGGGGCGTTTAGCCCATTTACATTCAGGGTAACTATTGAAAGATATGAGTTTAGTGCCATTGTATTGCCTGTAGGGTGACTGTTACTGTATATTGTCTCTGTTCCTTTCTGGTCTATGCTGCTTTTAGGCTCTCTCTTTGCTTAGAGGACCCCTTTCAGTATTTCTTGGAGAGCTGGTTTCATGTTTGCAAACTTCTTTAGTTTTTGTTTGTCCTGGAAGCTTTTCATCTCTCCTTCTATTTTCAATGACAGCCTAGCTGGATATAGTATTCTTGGCTGCATATTTTTCTCATTTAGTGCTCTGAAGATCTCATGCCAGTCCTTTCTGGCCTGCCAGGTCTCTGTGGATAGGTCTGTTGCCAATCTAATATTTCTACCATTATAGGTTACATATCTCTTCTCCCGAGCTGCTTTCAAGATTTTTTCTTTGTCTCTGAGACTCGTACATTTTACTATTAGATGTCGGGGTGTTGACCTATTTTTATTGATTTTGAGAGGGGTTCTCTGTGCCTCCTGGATTTTGATGCCTGTTTCCTTCCCCACATTAGGGAAGTTCTCTGCTATTATTTGCTCCAATATACATTCTGCCCCCTCTCTCTTTCTTCTTCTTCTGGGATCCCAATTATTCTAATGTTGTTTTGTCTTATCGTATCGCTTATCTCTCACATTCTGCCCTCGTGATCCAGTAGTTGTTTATCTCTCTTTTTCTCAGCTTCTTTATTTTCCATCATTTGGTCTTCTGTATTGCTGATTATCTCTTCTGCCTCATTTATCCTAGAAGTTAGTGCCCCCATTTTTTATTGCACCTCATTGATAGCCTTTTTGATTTTGACTTGGTTAGATTTTAGTTCTTTTATTTCTCCAGAAAGGGTTTCTCTAATAACCTCCATGCTTTTTTCAATCCCAGCTAGTATTTTTAAAATCATGATTCTGAACTCTAGGTCCGACTTCACACTAATGTCTGTATTGAGTAGGTCCATGGCAGATGGTACTACCTCTTGTTCTTTTTGTTGAGGTGATGTTTTTCATCTTGTTATTTTGTCCAGAGGAGAATAGATGAATGAGAGAACAAAATGCTAAGAAGTTAACAACGTCCCCAGAAAATATACTCTAAAGAAATCAGAAAAGACCTGAAACCGGGGGGGGGGGGGGGGGGGGAGGGAAAGAAAGAAAAATGAAATAGAAAAAAAAAAAAGAAAAAGAAAAAGATAAAAACAAACAAAAACAGAACAAAACAAAAAAAAACAGAATATGATCAAATATGATCAGGCTGGTGTATAGATCAGTGTCACAGACTAGATTTTCGGTGTATTTAGGTCTGTTAGAAGAAAGTGCCTGCTAAAATTTTAAAGAAAGACTTATATATGTACAAAATAAGGGTTGATATGATGAAGGGATGGAATATGACTATAAAGATGAAAATTATAAAAAATTTTTAAAAAGGAATTAATAAGAAGATGTTTGAAAAAATAAAGAAGAGGATTAAAAAAAGGAAAGAAAGAAAAAAATAGGGGAGAGAATGTGATCAGGCAGGAGATTAGAAAAAAGCCATCCACTAGAGATTTAGGGTGTACTTTGATATGTTAGAAGAAGCTGTTTCTCAAAATTTTAAAGAGAGAAGAACTTATATATATATGCCAAAAATAAGGGTATCTACTATGAAGTGATAGAATATGACTCTAAAAATGAAAAATAAAAATGTTTTTTTAAAAAAATGGGATTGATAAGATGTTGGTTGAAAAAGGGAAGAAGAAAAATTAAAAAAAAACAGTTAAAAAATTAACTTTGAAAGCCTAATGAATCATGGTAAAAAAGCTATGAATTCTATGTGCAGTATTCCCCTAGCGCTGGAGTTCTGCCTTTCTCATTGATCGATAAACTTGGTCTTGGCTGGCTGTTCTTGTTGATCTTCTGGGGGAGGGGCCTGTTGCCGTGGTTCCCAAATGTCTTTGCCGGAGGCGGATTTGCCCTGCCCTTGCCGGTCCTGGGTAAGCAATCTGCTCGGGTTTGCTCTCAGGAGCTTTTGTTCCCTGTAAGCTTTCTGTACAGCTTTGGAGGACAAGAGTGAAAATGGCGGCCTCCCAATCTCTGCCCTAGAGGAGCCGAGAACTCGGGGCCCCGCTCCTCAGTGCGTCCCCAGAGAAAAGCAGTCTGTCACTCCCATCTCCCCGGTCTCTGGCCCTACTCCGTGCTCCCCTGGCCTGTGACCGAGCGTTTCTATCTCTGGCACCCAATCCCGTGTGGAGTCTTCAAACCCAGCAGATCCCTGCGGTGCGCTCCTGCGCCACTCCTCCCCGGAGGAGGAAGGAGAGTCTCCCTGGATCTGCCGCTTTTTGGGTCCCTGCTGGAGGAGCAGTGCCCAACTGTCACCGATCACAGTTTATGGCAAACCCGAGCTAAGAGCCCGCGCCTCAGCTCCATCTCTGCGGCCAGCTTCCCCGCTCTGATACCTGGGAGCTCTGCTGCACTCAGTCACCCCTGGTCTTTCTGTGACCCCAAGGGTCCTGAGACCACACTGTCCCGTGAGGGTTCCACCCCCCGCTTAGCCACTGGAGTGACATCCCTCAGCGGAGCCGACTTCTAAAAGTTCCGATTTTGTGCTCCACGGCTCTATCACTTGCCAGAAGCAGCCAATGGATGCCCCCTCCGCCTCCATCTATCCTCCCGAATATCGCCTCGGATTCACTTCTCCGCACGTCCTACCTTCCAGAAAGTGGTTGCTTTTCTGTTCAGAGAGTTGTTGCTATTCTTTTCTTTGATCTCCTGTGGAGTTCGTAGGTGTTCAGAATGATTTGATCCCTATCCAGCTGAATTCCTGAGACCAGATGAAATCCAGGGCTCCTACTCCTCCGCCATCTTGCTCCGTCCCCCCAACTTGTGTCCTTTCTGATACACATGTATATTGATTTTCAATCAAAGACTCCTTTCTAAAATAGTCTACTTGTCTTGTTCTGCCTGATCTATCTATGTACCTTTATCTTAATGGGTCTTCTGGTCTCTGCTTGGTTTCCCCATGTTTTGCTGAAGCTGGAAAATGCTTCCAGGCAATAAACTAGAGAAATTGTATGGTTCACCCTATTTGTTGATTTTCCCTTTGGGGTTGTTGTCTTGCAGTGGCTGTTATCCAGTGTCCCAAAACAGCTGTTTCATATATTTTGTTCAATTTTCTATTTGTTAGACAGGAGGGTACTTATCGTTACAAATGATCTTTCATGAATAGAAATGGAAATCTCCCCACTTTATTTTAAATGCAAAAAATTGGTAAGATGAAATTGATGTTCACTTTACCACTATATTTGTAATTCATATGACACATATGCATCTAATGAAGCCAAATAATATACAATAATATACTTAAAATATTGAGATAGTCATAAAATGAAGCAAAACACTGAATTATCTGAATTAATTATAAATGCTCTTGGTCTAACCCTACTGCCCCTATTTCTACTACTAACCATTGCCTCAATTTTATTTTTGAACACCAAATACTCTGGTTCTTTTTTGAAATGCCCCTGAGGGAAGATTATAATGTTTGACCCCGAATAACTCAAAATCAGCTGTGAGATTGATATGGCTATGGGAATGTGGGCAGAGATGCCATGTGCTATTCCTGGAAATGGTCTTTGTCACATTCTTTTCCTTCTCCTCATTCACCAGCTTATTCCATGGAGGAGTTGCTCTGTTAGTGGGATCCCAACTGAAGATGATATGGTGTAGACTATGGCTAATCCAAGATGAGTGTGTAATTCAAAGAAGACATAAACTTAAGTTGTTCTGCACCATTTACATTTTGTGACCCTTAGTTACTTCAAGATAAGTTAGCTTATTTTAACTGATGAATCATACAGTTTTATGAACCTAATAAGATCTATAATCTCAAATTCATCAATTGTAAATTTTAAATAATACCTACAGTTTATTACATAAAATATTATTGTGGTAATTTAGTTCATGTGTAGATTCAAGAACAATTTCTAATTAAGGAGGTGCATAAATATAAAGAACTCATCCTAAGCCATATTTAGTTCTTCAATATAGCATTTTAATCTATGCTGTTAACTTTTTGAGAATATAAGGTTAATTTTAAAAGACTTGCTCTTTAATGGACTATAATTTTTGCCTAGTAAGTGCCTTAAATTTTTAAAGCAATCTTTTCTTTCAAAATTTTAGCTCCAAATACCTATCATCTGTCAACCATAAAATACACTGAATGATTAAGTATTCATTATATACTTTTTATTTGTCTATTTTATTTACTGAAATTTTCTGTGCCTCTTCAAAAACTGTAAACCCTATTTAAAAAAAAAAAGATTGTTCTGTTCTTTGATGTTTTATTCTCTAGCAATCTTATACTGCAAAATAAATTCAAATTTAATTGTTCCCTTAAAAGGTATAAAATTTAATTCACTTTAACCCTCCAGTACATTTTGTAGCCCATAATAAACCATTTTGCTTCCTTTTTTAAAAAAATATATATATTTTATGCTTTTAATCCCAATCTCTCTTTTGAGAGACAGGGATGATCCTTCTAGGTAAATTACTATATTCCAAACAGTCACATTTTTTAGGTATAATACAAAGATTCCCTAAAGTAATAGAAACCACTAACATGACTTTTTGTCATGTACTGATAAGACATTTATTTCATTGTCCCAGTTCCTTATTTTGATCTCCAGTATCTTTTATCATAGCATCATACACATGTCAGTTCTTTACACATTCTTGGAGCTTTAAAGAAAGGGAAGAGGTTTTTCACTTCATGTTCAAATCTGTTCAAGGTTTATTTAGGCATTCTTTTGTGTTCTATCTAATCATACTTTCTGAAATAAAAGGGACTTGTGCTGAAACTGTGTTATGGACCAAACATAAGAAAACATTTTTAGAACTATGTTCTTTGGATTAATATCTTGTACAACCTCTTAAATAGACACATTTACTCTAAGACGTTTTAGAACATTCAGTATACCACCAGGCTTTATGATTCCCCAGATAGGAGGTACAGTATGCAATAGTTTCTGGAATCATTTGACCATGGTAGAAATCTTGCAGAATGTCACTCTTTGGATCTTCTTTTACAAACAAAGGAATAGAGCAACAAAATTGTGTCTCTTAAAGAAGATAATACTTGTTTACCATCGAACAAATAAGGTTCTTTCTCACCTGGGAGGAACATCCTCTTTAACAGAGATTGTTACCTCAGGAGTAAGGTGTGATTAGACCTGATATTTGAGGATCCAGTAAGATTTATATAAATTCTCTGTCTGAACTCTAAAAAACCATTCAAAAGCTATATCCCTGCAGGTTGCTCTGAATTAAGCTATTTCATCCACACTTGACACAAAATGAAAAAGAAATCACTCCACTTGCTTCAAAAAGTATTTACCTGCAATAGTGGTGTTTATTTCATTTTTCAGAAGAGTCATATTTTCTTAAATCTTTGTTTAAAAATCTACCATCATGCCAAAGTCTGTCTTTTCAATGGTTAAGTGCAGTTTTCTTTCTGTATGCAAACCTGGCATCTAGGATTTTCCTTTTATTATTCACATCAGATAAACAAAAATCCCATCAGTATATAACTTCTGCCTAAAATATCTCTGGCTTATCGAGCAATTGAGATAAATGAGTTTCATTCTCTGTTTTCTGAGTTAGGTGGGTGGACATTTATAATATTGTTCTTCCTTTCAGACACAATTTATTAAAGAGGCACACCCAAATCAGAACAAAAAACATAATAATAAAAAGTTTTTCCGACTATTTCTTTTATCTTTTCCTTGGTTTATGTTATAAACCAATGTATAATACTGGTTTTGACTTTGGGAGTTGAAGGTGTCTGAGATACAATATTTATTTGTTATCTTTTCTGCCTTGACAAAGCCAACATTTAATAGCTTTCTTGAAAGTGAGTGCAACATCAAAGCCCATGTGCTTTCCCCAAATTCATTTTTATTCTGGCATTGTTAGGCATTTCCTAGCCTCTCAGCAACCACAAATGCTAGATTTTTTTTTTTTCACAGTCACATCACTGTCTTCTCCACCCTCCCAAACTTGTGTGTTTTGCACTCTTTGTCAAAACATTAGCAAAGGAAAATTGCTAAACTTCCACAGGAGGTGGAAGTCTAAGGTCTGGCTCATATTATATTACATTATTTTGACCTCTTGCCACTAACACCGATTCCTTGTGCAGTTTGCTTGACATCAAAAAAAAAAAAAAGAAAGAAAGAAAGAAAAAAGGGAAATGTAGGGGAGATTGATTTCTGGTTCAAACTAGGCATTTGCTACTAACTAGTGAAAAATTTGTAAAAATATTAGGGAGCAATTATCCCTCCTTTACTCCATGCTTTAGTGGGTACATTGTTGTCTATTCCAGAATGGGTCAAAAGAAATCCAAGATAAGCATTCCATTTGTAAATGTTTATTTTCCTTTCTTTCTTTGATTTATTCCTAATTTCCCCTTTACATCAAACAACAGCAGTTTTCAGAAAGTTGTTTTTCTGTGATATGCCAGGCAATGAACCAGTCACTCTGTCCCATCATTGATACTCGGAGCATCCAGTTTTACAGAATGGGAAATTAGGACCCAGAGAAGTCATAGGGTTTCTTTAACCTCAGTAAATGAATCAGTATCAGATTTTTCACACTGAAGAATGTATGATTTCCCCTTAATAATTCTATCCCTTTATAAAAGAGAAAGTAAGGTATATGGCACCAGTTCTTCATGACTCATCTGCTCCCAGAAACACTGTTTGCAATGAAGGATCTTCTTATCAGTCTAAAATTACTGAGTCAAATAGCCCATTTGACTGTCCTGGGATTACTCATCGTTTAATTCTTTGTGTGTGAAAACATAAAGTGGCCCAACCCAAGCTGAATGAAGACTGAATGGTTCACCTGTGAAAGAGGTACTGGCAGGGAGCAGTCCGATCTCATGGATTTGTGTTTTATTCGAGGCAAGTTATGCTCAGAAACTGAGATTGTCTTTGCCAATAATTTATCTAACACAGGTTCACTGCAGGAATTATAATTTATAATAATAATATTTCACGAAATGATTGAATACAGGATAATATCTCTTAATAAGCTAAAAGCTAAAATGAAGTAACATACGCCAAACCAATGTTTCTCCAAACAAAGGGGAAATAAAAGAAATAAAGTCCAAATTTAGCTGAGGTGTACCTTTCTAGGAGCTCATATTCAGAAGCATTGGCTTAGCCAATTAAGAGCTGATGTCCACAGCTGTCAACCCAAAGCAAAAGTCCCTTGTTGCTAGAGCCCATTGCTAGGGGGAGGGAGGTGCTGGTGTTAGCAGGCAAGATGATCTCCTCTACATGTACGGCCACTTTGTGGTTTTCAACACTGTTGGCAGAGTTGGCTTGCACAGCAGGAGTTAATGCCCAAGGTCATCAGAGAGCTATTTAGATGAGCAAAGGGTAGCCTTGTACAGACTGAACACTCTTGGTAAGTCCTCACAAATTCTCGATATTTAAAGTTTAAATGTCCAGGGGCACCCAGGTGGCTCAGTAGGTTAAGCATCTGACTTCGGCTCAGGTCATGATCTCAGGACCTGGGATAGAGCGAGCATCAGGCTCCAAGCTCAGTTGGGGAGTCCACTTCTCCCTCTACTTATGCCCCCCTCTCAAATAAATAAATAAAATCTTTAAAAAATTAAAAAAAAAAAGTTTAAATTTCCATTACTTTATAGCCATTCTTCCCTATGTGTATCGATAAGTCCCCAGTGGTGACTGTCATCAGTTGAGCTACTAAATGCTTATTGACAGTAACAGGTGTCAATGACAACATCCTGACACAGTTTCCTGAATGTAAACAAATTTACCCCTAGATCAAAATAACTTTGTGATATACAAGTAAATCAAAACAACTTCATGTAGATCAAAACAACTTCACTTAAGTCATAAACAAGTGGATTTGAAATCATAACACAAGAAATGTAGTAACTATGGGGTAATATCCCAAATTTTTGTTTTGTTGTTTTTGGGTTTTGGCTATTGTCTTATTAAATCTTACACAGATAAAGTGAAGGAAGTAAAAAAAAAAAGGAGGAAATTATCAATAAGTATCAAGGCCTAGAGCAGGCCATATATATCTAACCTTTCTTTTAACACACAAGGAAACTATGAGGTTGGGAACTAATTGCCTCTCCGTGTCCCCACCTTAGAGCACCATCACATTAGGGATTAGGGTTTCAACATTATGAATTTCTGGGCACACATTCTGAGCACAGTAACATCAGAGACAGAGTCAGAGAGAGAGAACTACAGGGAAGAAGGAGAGGACAGAGAGATTGAGAAAGAGAAAGGGAGAGATTGATTTTAAGGGATTGATTTAAGTGATTGTGGAGAAGCTGCTCAATCCAAAATCTGCAGGTAGACCAGCCGACTGGAGACCCAGGAGAAAGCTGTTTTTGCAGCCTGAGTCCAAAGACAGATGAGAGTCTAAGTTCCCTCTCCTGAGAAGGACATCAGTCTTATTTTTTTCTTTTAAAGCGTTCCACTGATTGGATGAGGCCATTGCATTATGGAGAATAATTTTCTTTACTCCTAGTCTACCTACTGAAATACTAATCTCATCCAAAAAAATCTTTACAACAACATCTAGACTAGTGTTTGACTAAACATCTGGGCACTGAGGCCTGGCTAATCTGACACATAAAATTTACCACCACAGTTCCACTGAGCCAGGAACAAGGCAAGGATTCCATTGTGTCCACTAGAATTTAATACCATATTGTATATTAACCAATGTGATCATCTAAGAGAAAAAACTAGAGATGCACATTAATAACTTAAAAATGAATAAGACTATCTCTATTTGCCTATGATAAGTATGTATACCTGGAAAAGTCAAAAGAATAAATGATAAAATAACATAAACAGTACAGGCATTCCATGAGGCAGAAGAACATAAAATTAATACACAAAATACTTGTTTTGTTTATACAAACAATTGTATACTGAATTGGACAAAAATTGCAGTAGAAATGTGTAAAAATATTTAGTAATCGACTCAATGTGACATATACAAAACCCGTAGGATAAATCTTTAAAGTGCAGCATAACTTAGCTTAACATTTCTTAAATAAGCAGTGAGAATTAGCCTTGTAGTATTATTTATCCCTAAAAATAAGAAAAATATTATATGAGTCAAAAAGAAAAAAAGAAAGAAAGAAAAGAAATCCTGGATGCCTGGGTGTCTCATTTGGTTGTGTCTGACTCTTGATTTTGGCTCAGGTCGTGATCTCAGGGTCCTGGGATCAAGCCCCACGTCGAGCTCTGTGCTCAGCAGGGCGTCTGCTTGAGGATTCTTTCTCCTTCTCCCTTTGCCTCTCCTTCTGCTTGTGTGTGCACTCTCTCTCTGTCAAATAAATAAATCTTTTTAAAAAACCCTTTTGGCAAAATAAGTAAATCACCTATAAATAGCATGGCCATATTATTTATTATCTAATTGGGAAACTTTTAATAGTAAAATTCATGTTACTAATAATTATGGTGAATAGCAGGTGTAAAACAGAGTGTGTCATGGCTTGACTTTTAAAAATAAATCAAGTTAGTATCACACTCCCTGCACCATCCTGAAACACCAGAAAGATGAACAAAAAAGACTGTGAGTCAGGGGTTTTATATCAAAGAAAATTAACCTTCAAGTAAAAAGGCTACTGACAAATCATTTTTAAAATAGAGGAGCTTAGAGAATATCATTCTCATGAGTCATTGTTAATGAAACTAGCAGAGGACAAATTTCAATTTAACAAAATATGACAGAGGAAACCTTTTTAAAAAGTACTAGTGATAAACAATGGATATACTTAAAGGTAAATCTGGGGCATCAAATAATGCCGATAAGGTTGGCAAGATAGAATACAAATGTTATGTGGTCTTAAATAGAGGAATAATATAACTTACAAAATACAAGAAGATGGGAGAGAGACGGTGGGACATAGAATCGCTCACAAATTATCTCCTCTCTAATAACTGAAAATTGAGGATATTTTAAGCTGAAAGAAAAAAGGTCTAGGAAAATTTGAATATTGAATATGTAGAAAGGTGAAACCAAGATAAATAATGACATTTTAATAAAAAATTGAGTGGGGGAGAAATTAGAGAAGGAGAAAAAAACATAAAAGTAATTATATTTGGATATATTTGAGAAAATATAAATTGAGAGTTGTCCAAAGGAGAGGGGAGAATGTTTTACTATATTAAGTGCAAAATTAAATAACTCTAGTAAAGTAGAAAGGATTGAAGAAAATATGGTGCTGTATGTTACTTTAAGAATTATCAGCTTTTAGAGAGTGATACTAAGCAGAAATCATTACGAGTAGATGTGGTAGAGTGCCCTCAAGAACTTGAAGATCCTTAGGGATGTTGGTAGGGGAACAACAGCACTTGGCTGACACAAAGTCATTTATGAGGACCAGTTAGTCCTCCCCTTGAGCCATCAGATATTTTTGGAGAAAGGTCTGTAGTTGTGCAGTAAGACAGAGGGTTTCCAACACATCCAAAATTGAATTATGATTCCAAATTTGATCCCATGTGTATCCATGATTTGTGGATTTAGAAATATTTCAGTTAAATATCTAAATGCTAGATATATATTATATATAAACATATATATTCATAATGTATAGATTTATATATGTGTATAGTTATATAATTATTATACATACATGCATAGGAGAGATTCAAGGTCACTCACATATTGAGGAGCAGGTTCAATCTGTATCTAGAAAGTTGTATTTCTATACTTTATATGTTTATGTGTCATATAATAAAGTTGCTATTAGGTTTAATTTAAAAGCTACTGATTTGAGATGGAATCCTGAAATTCCATTATCTGTGTGACAGCAGTTAAGTGTCTATGGACTTTAGGGCTTCAGTTTCTTTCCTCCACATAGGTACTAATAATACTGATAATGCTGGTAGTTACTTCAGCATGATGATTAACTGAAATCATATATAGAAAACTATGGAGCAAAAATGCTTGACACATTGTTAGTATTCACTATCTGGCTGTTTAATTAATGTGCCTACAATTTAATGTTAATGTACTGAAGATAAAAAATATTGCTTTAATACTATTTCAGCTTTTTTCACCTAGAACAACACTTATTTCCTTGGCCTGTATCCTGTGATTTTAAGGCATTCTGCAACCCACTGGCAACTTACCAAACATTATCCACGAAATAAATAATTGTCCTCTGTAGATTCAACCTTCTATGGTAGTAAAAAAAAAAAAAAAGAGTCCTATTGTGTCCTCTTTTTTTGCACATCTCCTATCAAAAATATTCTTTTGTTTTACTGTGTTTAGCCAGGTGTGGAAATATGAGTAACAGTTTTAGCAACTTTGGCCTTGCTTTCTCATTCTTTCACTGTTTTGGTTTCAGTCATCTGACCTGGTGGAACTGTCAGGTTATAGTTGCTGATTGGTTTCCCTTCATGAAATGCCTTCTTAGAAGCCCAAAATGAAATGCTCTCAGCTGTGTTGATTATGACAATTGTACCATTTTGACAAGATTAAAAACAGCATGCCTTGTCTAAAGCAAATGTGTGAATGAAATATCTGGTTTGGCCAGTCAGTCCTACTTAGAAAACCTACTAGCCAAATGATAATTGGTAGAAGAGGAAAGGCAAGGAGGCAACCTCCTCTTATTAACAATAAAATAGGTGAAATTTAATATGAAGCCAATTTTATTAACCACTATAATGTAGCTGTAATATTTGGAAAGAGTAATGCAATTATAATGTTAATGTAATGAGGACATAGTAAAAGCAGTGATTAGATTGCTGTTGGAGAATGCAAATTTATGAACTCTTCATAGAAAACACTTTAGCAATGTGTAACAATGTGTATCAGTACACTTTTACATAATTACATCTTTAATCCAGAAGTTCCCCT
Source organism: Eumetopias jubatus (assembly GCF_037043125.1). Taxonomy (NCBI): domain Eukaryota; kingdom Metazoa; phylum Chordata; class Mammalia; order Carnivora; family Otariidae; genus Eumetopias; species Eumetopias jubatus. The sequence goes on along the minus strand of NW_028274819.1, from coordinate 23,426,825 downwards.
CTTATGATTATATTCTATTAAAAAACATTGCACATAAATGGACAAACACCTTCCTATAAGATTTATTTTGTTTATATTAATCAAATGTAAGAAATTAATTTAAAAAATTGGGGAAAATTTAAATATATATGTTTCTGAACCTCTAGCTTTCAACAAGTACTTTATATCAGATTCGCCCTCCTGCCTGTAGCAAATATAAACTTTGGGAAAGAATCAAACAAACAAACTATTTAAAGGCACTGGAAGCACATAAAAGCGGACAAAAATTACAAGTGAAACAGCTCTTAAAATAGGGAACCACAGGAAGTGAGATCAACATTCATCTTACTTTTCCTGGAAGGAACTCTGCCATCCACAAGTCTAATGAGGAATAGAGCTCAAGAAAAAAGTGGCAAACTTAATGGACTGAGGACTGAGAGGTCAGACTTTCCACATGGATGAAAATGTCAGGAGATTAATGGAAACTCTAAAATAATGTCTAAAATAAAAATTCCAAACCTGGGGATACCTGACTGGCTCAGTAAGTAGAACATATGAGTCTTGATCTTGGGGTCATGAGTTTGAGCCCCAAATTGGGGGTAGAGTTTACTTTAAAAAAAAAATGAACTCAGGGCACCTGAGTGACTCATTCAGTTAAGTGTCTGACTCTTGGTTTTGGCTCAGGCCATGATCTCAGGGTCATGAGATCGAGCCCCAAATCAGGCTCAGTGCTGAGGGTGGAGCCTGCTTAAGAGTCTCTCTCCTGCACCCTCCTCCCCTCTCCTTTCCACCCTCCCACCCCTCCTTGGGCTCTCTCTCTCTAAAAGAAATAAAATAAAAAAGAAATTAAAAAAATAAAAGATTATCCCTTTAAAAGGAATTCTAAACCTAAAAAATGCAATACTCAAAAATTTCAATGGGATGGACTTGATAGGAGATTGGACAATGCAGGATAGTGAGTTCAAGGACAAGGCAATAGAAATAACCTAAATTGATTTACAAATTGTAGATTAGAAATACTGAGAACTCCAACAACCTGGTCATGGCATTAAGCCATCTAACATATGTCTGAATGAAATACTGGATGATATTAGAGAAAAACTAGGATAGTCAACATTAAAGAAACAATGGCTGATAATTCTATATATTCCATAAAATATTAAATATGAATATAAAATAGTAAGTCCACAGATTCAAGAGGCTCAGCAAACATTAATTAGGATTAATACAGAGAAAACCATAGCTAGACACATGATAGTCAAAATGCTAAAATACAAAGACAGTGATAAAATCTTGAAATCAACCAGAGTAAAAATGGCATTCTTCAGGTAGGGAAATAATGATAAAATATTGGCTACTGACAGTGAAAAATATTTGTCAAAACTCTTGCCTTAAGGAATTTTGAAGATAGACCATGTACTTAATATACTTGTAAACCTTGGTAAGATGATTTCCAGGTAGAATGTTGAAAGTGTCAGAGACAGGACATTCTGGTTAAAAAAGAAAATGATTTCTCATCCCAGTGTTCCTATCTAATCTTCTTCCTGGTCTTAGAAATTTGGGGACCTGGTAGCAATTTTTAAATCTGAAAGGTTTCAGTCCCCTCTCATCTATGCTAAGGGTGCTTTGCTAGTATGACAGTCTTAAAATTCGAGGTTTCTACTTATCAAATAATAGTTCATTCCATTTAACAAAAACTGTCCCCACAGTTCCCTTGAGACAAGTTTATATCTCTATGTTAGCATAATAGGCTGCTGTGAGACTTCCTTTAATTTTTTTATAAGAGTGTGTGTGTGTGTGTGTGTGTGTGCGCGTGCACCTACAACGCATAATTTTAAGTCCTTAGAGTTCTTTTTTTTAAAGATTTTATTTATTTATTTGAAAGAGAGAGAATGAGAGAGAGAGAGCACATGAGAGGGGGGAGGGTCAGAAGGAGAAGCAGACCCCCCGCTGAGCAGGGAGCCCGCCATGGGACTTGATTCCAGGACTCCAGGATCATGACCTGAGCCGAAGGCAGTCGCTTAACCAACTGAGCCATCCAGGCACCCCTAAGTCCTTAGAGTTCTTAACAAAGACTCTTACCTTCACGTTTCATTTGATCTTTGGCATTAAGCCTTTTTTCATTTTGAAACATTTCTGTCAAATATTAGTGTCAATTTTTAACACTTGGTTATTTGGAACCCTTTATCATTTGGAACCTTTGTTCCTTTGAAAGAGAAAGGTATTTAGAAACCAGTATCTAGGTGTTGGCTTTTCTCCTTGCTGCCAAGAGGTTGGTGTTTTGGGATGTTCTCAGCAGATAGAGCTGGGATGAGCTGGCCAAAGCAGGGAGAGGATGAATCATGAGCACTATATATATATATATATATATATATATATATATATATATATAAACAATGGTATTTGTATTAAATACAATGGGGAGTCAGTAAAGAATTTTCAGTAGGGTAGTAGACTAATCTAATTTGTAGTTTAGAAAAATTACTCTGGCAATACTGTCATGGGTGTATAGAATGCACAAAATATGTAAATTATTTAAATATAACTATAATCAAAACATAGGTTTTCTTGTACTAAGTTCCACATATCTGCCATGTGTACCTCTGCAAGAGACATAGTTTATATACATTTAAGTTCTCTAATACGACTAAATCTTTAAATATATTATTCTATTGAAGCAAATGGAAAATAATGATATAGTGTATGTTTATAATATCTTTAGAAAAGAGGCTTCAGGTAAATCACACACCATCACACACACAGACACACACACACGCACGTGCGCGCACGTTAGTTTTGTGTTGAGGAGTGGTGATTAGCCCTACATGCGAAACTCCAAAGTGGATAGCTACATTCAAGAAACGTATCCACTCAGGAAAGGCTGAAGAAATAGTTTTCAGGGAATTGGCGACCCATTGACTGAGTTGCTTATACACATTTGCCTACAGAATCAGTTGTTGAATGTTGAAAAGCTAATGTAGTAAATCACAGCTACTTTTCTACATTTTATGATTGTTTGTTCATCTTCCCTAAATTGTATTTGAGGCAATAAAAATTGATTCTAAGTAAAGTCATTATCCTTTTAAATGAGAGTCGCATGCTCAGGCATTAAGATATTTGCAGGACAAAGCAATTTTTTTTTAAAAAGGTTTGCTTTTTACTAAATAAAGCTAAAAGAGGAATTGCATGTGGCCTCAAAACTGCAATAAGCTAACATCTCCCTAGAAGTAAGTAAGTACATGGGATAGATTGAATTTTTTTATAATAATTTTTGCTAATTATTGAATACTTATAAAAATAAATGATGCTTCTAAAAATAGCAAGAAAATAAAATATTTTTTACCTACCAACTCAAATAAGAAATGCAATGATGCAATTTACCTACAGAAAAAAAATACTCTCTTGATTTGCATATATTATCCATAAATAAAAAATCTTATAAACATTCAAGGAACAAAGGATTCCAGTATTACATACACAATTCTAAAGTGGGCTGCATTCCTAATCCTGAGCTTAGAATCTACAATCTTTTATAATTGGCTGCAGGCAAACCCGCCCCTCTGCCCAAATTTTGCCAAGAATGGAGAAAAAAAATATATATATTTCCAAATAGAGAATATATGTATATATTCTAAATAGAGACACCATTTTTATCTTCCAAGGCTATTTGCTGTACACACATCCTTGAAAAGATCAGCCAGAACAAAAGGCTGTCAGTGCCTGTGATCACAGGACATGCAGAAATGTGAGTGACGACACGTGCTATATTGTCTCCCAATATATAAGAAGTACTCGTGGAGTGCTATTATTGGTTTCATTATAATATCAAGCATGAGATTCATTTATGGAAATCCACTTCATCTGAGATGATAAGCATGCTGAAATATTATAGGTTGTTTTGTTATTATCATTTAAGGTTGAGATCATTAACCCAATTTAAAAAATGGCCAAACACTTTGTCAGTTAAATGTCCAACTCTTGGTTTTGGCTCAGGTCATGATCTCATGGGTCATGAGATTGAGGCCCACATGGGACTCTGTACTCTGGGGAATCTGCTTGAAGGCTCTCCCTCTCCCTCTGCCCCTCCCCCTACTTGCGTGCTCTCTCTCTCTCTCTCTCTCAAATAAATAATCTTTAAAAAAATTAATAAACATTTTTCTCTTTTTCTGAATGTGCATTTTTTTAAAAGATTTTATTTATTATTTATTTGAGAGAGGGACAGACAGATAGTGAGAGAGAGCACAAGCGGGGAGGAGAGGGAGAAGTAGGTTCCCTGCTAAGCAGGGAGCCCGATACGGAACTTGATCCCAGGACTCCGGAATCATGACCTGACCCAAAGGCAGACGCTTAACCAACTGAGCGACCCAGGCACCTTGAATCTACATTTTTTTTTTAAACCAGGTACTTTTGTTGACAGTCAAACCCAAGATCTATCTTAACTCTGAAGACCTTTGAGCATAACCTGGGAATGACAGAATTAAGGCACACACAATGGGTAAGAAAACATGAAAATTAAAGCAAAGCTGCAAAGATTTCTGAAACAACCTTCCTTAATTCAGAGAAAATTCCTAAATGGTTAGCCCAAAGAGCTCCACTTATATTATTTTAACTGGGTCGTCAGAGGGCAGGAGACATAAACTTCTCTCTATCAAATTCAACCTTGATAAAATAATCACAGTTACTCAATCTAAATGCATAGAATTTGGGGTTTCAATAAAACTAGAGTGAGACAATTCCTTTCTGAACATATATTCATTATTATATCTAGGCCCCCTTTTTTCTCTGATTAAATCACCCTTTTAAAGCTTTATATCCTCTCATTTGCTGCCCCTTTCAGTGGATTTATTGAAGTCAGTTAACTGGCTCCTCAGTCCCGGGGGCTGTCCTTGCACACACCCATTGTTTATGCCCATAGAATCAGTTTTGAAGCAAAATTTTCAGTTTATGAACCACAGTTTGCTAGATATTTTGAGAGGGCTTTGAGTGCTCTTTCTGAGTGAATCACCCTAAAGATGACACAGTATCCATTAATGACATAAGAGCAAAGGAGGTGGTAGTAATGGTTGATCTTATCATATCCTTTTTAGTTAGCCAGTGATATTTCCACAAGGAAAAGTAAGGAGATTGGAAATGCAGAAAGTCTGGGTTTTAGTTCGAACTTCCTGTGGTGACTTTAGTTGGATATGCCTTTTAAATTCTTAAGAAGAAAGGTTTGTTATACATTATGTGTTTTAGTCCTCTTTAGCTGCTATATCAAAATACCATAAACTGGGTGATTTATAAACAACAAACACTTATTTCTCACATTTGTGGAGGCTGGGAAGTACATGATCAAGGTGCTGGCAGATTTGGTATCTGGTGGGATCCTGCTTCGTGGTTTCTAGACCCCTGTCTCATCACTGAGTCCTCACTAGGCAGAAAGGGAGAGGGAGCTCTTTAGAGTCTCTTTTATAGGGGCACTAATCTCATTTGAGTGTTCCACCCTCAGATCTAATCACCTCCCAAAGACCCCGCCTCCAAATATCATTACACCAGGGATTAGATTTCAACACAGGAATTTGTGGGGGACACAAACATTCAGTCCACAGTATTACGATTACTGACATTCTTCTTAGTAGAATGCATGGCTTATCCTCTGCATTCTGTTAACTGTTTTAGGATTTGAGTTGAGTAGAACTGATGCAAAGTCAAAGAACTTCACTAAGATAGGTATCTATAGTCCCTGACCTCCTGTTGTAGGTAAATAATTATGATTATCTGACATGATATGCTTTAAAAATAATTTAAGTAATGATTTTGGGATATATGTTTATGTATGTGTATGTGTGAGTAAAACCTAGATTTATTAGTTAACATATATGATACATTAATCAGGAATCTGCAGAGGTAACTAAGAGAAAATTCAAATATACTAAATAAAAATATATACAAAAAATTGCACATCATTAGTCATTAAGCAATGCAAATTAAAAGCAAGATGAGATACCATTGCCTGCCCATTATAATGGCTAAAATTAAAAGATTGGTCATATAGAATGTTGGTAAGGATGTGGGGCAAATGGATCTTGCCTAGATTATGTATGGGAATGAAAAATGGAACAATCACTTTGGAAAACTGTCAGTTTCATAAAAATTTATGATATACTTTTCATAACCAAACCATTGTAATCCTAAGTATTTGCTTAAGAAATAGAAACATTTGTCCAAACAGAAAACTTATATGAATGTCAATAGCAATTGTATTTGTGATAGCAAAAACGGGAAACAATACTGATGTCCATCAACAGATAAATGTTTTACACAAAATATGATATATCCATATGATCAAATACTATTGGACAATAAAGCAAAAATAATGTTACTAATATATGTACCATATTTGATTCTCAAAATCGTTAAGTTGATGGAAGAAATCATACAGACATAAATATGCACATGCACACAATCAGAAAATAAATGTATAATTTTATTTATAACAAATTTAAAAATCATGGTATAAAGCAGATTCATAGTTGCTTAAAGACCAAGGGTGGAGTGAAAGCTGGACTACAAAGAAACACAGGAATATTAGAGTTGACAGACATTTTGTATTTGCGGTAGTGATTTCCTAGGTGTATAAAACTGTCAAAATATATAGAATTATGTAATTTAGAAAGATGCAAATTATTGTGTATAAACTATTCTTCAGTATATTTTAAAAAGATAACTTTTTGTTTCATGTAATAATAGAAGCAAGGTATTGGGTGATTACAGCATGTGGATAAAGAGAATGAATGACAGCTTTGCCAAAGGGGATGGGAAGGAAAATTTTAGAATACTGTTATGTACTACATATGAAGCAATACATGTGAAAATGTTGCTAAATTAGTTAAAATATATAATACATGCTATAGGATTACCACTAAAACTATTTTTAAAGAAATATAATTTAGACTTCTGCCTATCCCCCCACCCTTACCCCCTCTGGACCATGCTCTAACCCCAACCTGCTCAACTAGGTTGAAACCCCGCTGGGTCCAAAATGCCAGCTCACCACTCTTCTCTCATGAACCCTGACACCAAACTCATTGGAAACATGACACTGTTGCCTAACACAGGTCAGTTCAAAGGACCTGCGCCTAGAGAGACAAAAGATACAGATATTGTAGATGAGGCCATCTACTACTTCAAGGCCAATGTCCTCTTCAAAAACTATGAGATTAAGAATGAAGCTGATAGAACCTTGATATATATAACTCTCTACATTTCTGAGTACCTAAAAAAAAAATCAAAAACAAAAACGAAAAACCTCCAAAAGTGCAATTCCAAAAGACAAAGTGAGAAAGAAATGTATATACAGGGAATCTAATTTTCCCATTCCTGGAGAGCCTGGTTTTCCCTTAATGCAATTTATACTAAACCTGCAAACAAGAAGATGAGGTGATGAGCAGCAGCTGAGACAAGAGAATGGACTGACTTCGTGGGAAAGTTTTTCACCCTCAGAATGATAAACCCAGCAAGTGCTGGACTTGCTTTGTGAAGAGACAGTTCATGAACAAGAGGGCCTCAGGACTTGGACAGTAAAAGGAGCCTGGCAGACACTGTTTCCACAGCCATGGGCAGCATTTTACAGCAAGATGCACACAGTTCTTTCCCTATATTCTGATACAGTTTTATATAGAAGAGAGCATGTCTCACTTAAAGAACTCTTGATCAAGAATTTGGGTTGGGAAGGGAAGAATGTGTTGTCAAAGTGTGATTTTAAATGTTCTGCAGTTTGAAGCTGGTGCTTAGTAACAGTAAGTGATAATAAAGAAATTATAACTTTAAAACAAGAGATATAATTTATACTTTAAGGGAGAGATAAAATGAAATCAAAATGTTCAATTAAAAACAGATAAAGACAGGAGAAAAGGAACAATAAAGTTATAAGAAAAAACCCAAAATCAATGAGTATAAAACATTATAAACATGAGAGATAGTAATCCAACTATATCAATACTCAATTTAAATGTGACTTGACTAAATACACCAATTAAAAGATAGGAATCATCAGAGCAGATTAGAAAATAGTACCCAACTCTATTTTGTCTGCAAGAAATACCCTATAAATATAAAGACTGACCTGGGCTAAAAGTAAGGAGATGGAGGAAGACACACCATGCTACAACTAATAATAATAATAAATAATATCTGGAATAGCCTTTTTAATTTCAGACAAAACAGACTTGAGAACAAGAAAGGTTATCAGGGATAAAGAGGGACACTGTGTAATGATAAAGCAGTCAATTCTCCAAGATAACACAGAAATCTTCCATGTGTATATACCTAACAAGAAAGCACCAAAACACAGGCGGCAAAAACTGACAGACCTGAAAGGAAATATAGACAAATCTACTATTATAGAGACACAAAATCCACTATGTTAGTAATTAATATATCATGTAGTCGGAAAATTGATAAAGATATAAATTACCTGAACAGAGCTATCAATTAAATTGATCTAATTGTCATTTATACAATACTCCTTCCAACTGTAGCAAAATACACATGCTTCTTAAATTCATATGGAACGTCTGTTTTGATGGATGTTCCATATGAATTTAAGAAGCATGTGTATTTTGCTACACGTGACCTACACATGACTACAATGACCCTCTCCCATTAAGGGTCATACCCTTAATGCATTTAAAAGAATAATGTTAAGGGTTGAAAAGATATGATGAAGCTCTCACCCTGAATTTGAAATAAGGATTTGCAGATACAGTCAAGGTGAGGACACTAGAGTGAGCCCTAATCTAATCTCACTGGTGCGCTTGTAAGAAGGGAACAAGATAGAGACATCGAGGGAGTAAACAGCCAAGTGGAGATGAAGGCAGAGGTGGGAGTCATGTTAACCACAAGCCAAGGGACACCAGGGGCTACTGGAGGCTGGGATATCTAAGGAAGGCTTGCTCCTCCCCTTGAGTCTTCAGAGGGAGCATGGCTGACTTTGACCTTCTAACGTCCTAAAATGTGAATGAATAATTTTTTGTTTTTTTAAGCCGTTCCATTGGTGGTACTTTGTTATAGCAGCTCTAGGAAACAGATACAAATAGAAATCATACAAGGGGGCGCCTGGGTGGCTCAGTCGGCTAAGTGTCTGCCTTCACCTCAGGTCATCAACCCAGAGTCCTGGGATTGAGTCCCACATCAGGCTCCCTGCTCCTTGGGAGCCTGCTTCTCCCTCTGCCTCTCTCTCTGTGTCTCTCTGTCTCTTATGAATAAATAAATAAAAATCTTAAAAAAAAAAAAAAAAGAAATCATACAAGGTGTATTCTCTGACCACAATGGAATTAAACTAGAAAATAAGAAAAGAAAGACTGCCAGGATATACACAAATATATGGAATTAAATGATACATTTCTAAGTAACCCAAGGATCAAAGAAGAAGTCTCAAAAGGAATTTAAAAAGTATATTTTGAACTAAATGAAAATGAATACACAACTTATCAGAATCTGTGGAATGAAGCAAAAGCATTGTTTAGAGGGAAATCTGTTCCTTTAAATAAATACTTAAGAAAATAAAGATGAAATATATAAATCAATAACCTAAGTTTTCATCACAGGAAAGTAGAAAAAGAAGGGCAATTTAAGCTGAAAGTAAGTAGGAAGAACAAGATACTAAAATTAAAGGAGAAATCAATGAAATTTAAAACAAGACAACCATAGAGAAAATCAACAAAATCTCAAGCTAGTTCTTAGAGACGATCAATAACATTGATATATCTGTACTCAAGTTAACCAATTGGGAAAAGGAGAAGAGAGAGACAGAGAGAAAGTCAGGAGAGAGAAGAAAAAAAGACAAAACACAGATTATCACAAATGAGAAGAGGTCATCACTAATGACCCCACAGACATTAAAACAATAATAAAGGAATGTTTTCTACAAATATATACCCACACATTTGTAATTTATATGAAAAGGAACAATTCTTGAAGGACACAAACTACCAAAACTCAAATAAGGGAAAATAGATAACCAGAAAGATCCTATATCTATTATAGTAATTGAAAAAAAATTAATAACCTTCCAATAAAGAAAGTACAAAGCACAGATGGTTTGACTGGCAAATTGCACTAAATATTTAAATAAGAAATCATCCTAATTGTCCAAACTTTGTTCAAGAAGATAGAAGCAGCAGAAACACATCTTACCTTGTTCTTATGAGGCCAGCATTACCCTAATCCAAAATCAGATAAAAAGAAAATTTCAAAAGAAAAAATCCAAAGACCAATATCTCTACTAAACATAGTTGCATAAATTCGCAACAAATATCTATATCAACTCCAATAATACAGAGAAATAATTATATACCACAACCAAGTTGGTAATTCCAGGTTTGGAAGGCAGGTTTCACATTAAAAAATCAATTAATGTAATTTACCACATCAAAAAGTTTAAAAAAAAAGCATTTAATTTTATTAAGTTTTTAATTTCAATTCTAGTGTAGTTAACATACAGTGTATTGTTATTTTCAGGTATATAATATAGTGATTCAACACTTCCATTCCCTCCTGTGAAAAAATATAAACAATTATATTTACCTTAATATTGCAGCAGTTCCTTTACTTTGCAACCCTTATCTCCTCCCAAAAAGTCTACACACATAAAATTATTTCTCAGATCTGAATGCTCTCTCATATTACTTTCTGATTGGGTGATCTGTAACAGAACAATGAATTCACTATATTAAGGATCCCTGGATGGCTGGTAGGGGGAGAAGTTGAGGTGAGAGTTTAGTTGGAAAGCTTAAAGATCAACTTTAGACCTCAAATAATGTTTCTGAAAATTGATACAATTGCCTAGTGCATAGTTTGAGTACTTAATCTCTAAGGCAAAATCTCATTGCTTTGGAAGAGTAAACAAAATCTCAGCCATTATGTAAGTATGTTGTATACTTATATACAACTCTCCAGAGTATACTGTAATTGAACATTATATACCAAGTCTCTGTTTTGCATATTTTTCTTATATAAATTATTCCTCTATGAATGATACCTGTCTAGTCACACATATCTGGGTGTATCACATATATAATGTGTTAAAGGCTCATTAAACAGACCAAAACATGAATTTCAGGAAGTGTTGCATGTAGTTTGTGCCAAGTTACCATAAGTTTCCATTTTAGTTCCCTGAAAAATCCTAAAAGAGTACTGCTTCCAACAGAGGGGCTATAGAAATCCAATACCATCACAGAGGATTTTGAAAAATGGCTCAAGAGCTTTGAATATTTGTATTGGATTCATTTGCCATCTAAATCATGAGAGGACTGGAATAGAGCAGCTCTAAAATGTAATCTTATGCATTCTCTGTGAAAGGAAATTCCAAAATTGAAGGAGGCATCACTAAGAATGTCCTTCAAATAGGGTCAAAGGATATTGAGGAAGCAGGGCCTAAGCACATCTCTTGTTTCAATTCTTGGAACACCATGAGCTCCTGACTTTTGTCAGGTGCAACTTGCCAATCGCACCTTGCCCACCTCCTGAATACATCCTTCTACTTTGGACCAAAATCAAGATAGCACAGGTTAGCTGAATAGCCAATCCTATATCAGATCATTTAACTCTGTCAGCACCACTCATGATTGTTATCCCAGTTATGTAACCTTGTGGTTTTGCCTTTGAATTTCATTCAACTATGTCCTTCCTAGATTGCGTCCCTCACACCCCAGATAAATGCTTTTAGTTGCTTTACAGCCTCCTCTTAGTCAATCTGATTCCAAAAAGTATAGAGTGCAGTGTTAAATTAATTAAACAAGGAATCCATTAGACTGAGGTGGTGCTTTATATAAGCAAACCAAAATGTAAGTCTGTAAATGCCTCAAGGTTGTAAAATCAAAACATTAAGGATAACCAATCACAAATAGTCAACTAGTCTTTAAGAGGTAGCCAATCAAATATTTCCCTTCTTTGCATTTTTTTTTTTTTAATTAAGTCTTTCCCCAGGCTCCATGTAGGTGGAAGCGCTCCTAACCACTTCCAGTTTGGCACTGCCCAATTTCAATAGACTTGTGCTCAAATAAACTCTTAAAATTTCTAATATGCTATAGTTTATCTTTTTAATCTTATCTTTTTTTTTTCTGCCTTACTGTATTTGTTAACAGTTCACAGCACAGGAAAGGAAAGAAGACGACTTCCCCAAACAGTAATACTATCATTCTTCAAATCACATAACTCAGTTTCAAAATGAGACTGAAAACCCCAATTTCTTTACTTCAAGTTCAGGGCTTTACAAGCATGTTGCAGGTTGAACTGTTATGCTTTGAGTCATCAATGGTCCTCAGAGATTCTGGGATAACCATGAAAGCAAAATCCTGTGAAGATTTATATAGATCACAGGACACTCTCTTTTCTCCAGGCAGGGAAGAATAGAAACATTTGCTATCCATGCTTTCCTGGCAGGCAGTGTTCTTTATGTCATGTTTAGCAAGCAGAACTTGATGTTCTGATTATCGCAAGATTTCTGAAGCTCAAACCAACAACTTTATTTTGAGAGTTCTAAGGTGCTTAATACTACAATACCAGAAGGAAACGTAGAGCAGTATTAACTTCCTAAAATACCAAGAATGAGAAATATGAGTGATAAATAGAAAATAAAAGAATGAATTAATCTAATTAGGAAGAAATATGGAAATTCTATATGCAGAAATATGTAGGGGGACAAAGAATACTCCATAGGTAATTCTTGGATCACCAGTAATAAATGTTGAGTGTGTTAGCATATTCTAGTCTTTGTGCTTACTTTAGTATTTGATCCTCTCTTTTCAGTATGTACCAACTTCCTACCTTACAGCTAGGAACTAATAGAGTCATACAATATTCCTGATTTTAGGATAACAGAATGCAGAACCCTTGCTGAAAATGACTGTGAAAGATCTACAGATGAAGCCAACATGACCTTGCATACATTCAAGGCCAGCAGTCAAAATCTTTATTTACCCCTTTATGATATCTCTGGATGTCAACGGATTCCCAAAACATTTCTCAAGTTGTGGATGTTCTTTAAAACTACTTCAAATTATTTCAGTCTTTTCTCTTGAATTCTCCTAAGATGGAGGGAAAACCAGAGTCTAATTTATAACTCTGAAGACCGGGACCTAATTTATAACTGAAGTTCGCTGGAGATTTTAAGAGACAGCAGTCTCAGCTCACCGGCTACTGAATGAAAGGTCCTTTTTTATTTTTTAGAAACAAACATATTACAGTCATGTTTAGCCCAGCTGGGGAAGCCTAATGTAGCTTGAAATAAGTTTTGTTATGAAGTAGTGATTCTGAGTCGGAATGCCTAGTCTTGCTGGCCAGGGGTGTTTACAGAGCCTAGCATCATCTTGGGAGAAAAAATTTGAAATAAAGGCATGCATTGTAAGGGATTATAAATAATGGCCTCAGCTGCAACCACAGGGCTTGGTTTAATTTTGTTTGTGGCTCTTTCTGTGCAGTACTTCCTTTCTCTGTGTTGCTAACTTGAGCTTCTTTGGTTTCCATAGTATACCCCCAGGGAATTTCTCTTCTACTTGGTGTTTGGCTTCCGATTATTGATTTCTGGTCTTACTCTGTGTCATAAACCCATTTTATACTGAATATCACTGAAAGGTATTAGAGAGTCTATTTGAAGAATCAGTTTGTCAGCCTTCTCTTTTTCCCCAAACTGGATAAAGGCTTGAGCTTCTAAAATGTAGCAATTCCCCTAAAGGAATCAGAATAAATCCTTAAGAGCAAACAGTCACAAATACTTTGCAAGTAAATGCTAAAAAAGTACATTTGACTTGACATTTTAAAATCACCTCAAAAGCAATGAAAAACAAGTCTATCTATAATGATTAGCTAAACTTTTAAATTAGTGATTACTGATGGGCTTACTATGTAATTTAAAATACTATTTAAAAAAATAGTCTTGGGGCGCCTGGGTGGTTCAGTTAGATAAGCGTCAGATTCTTGGTTTTGGCTCAGGTCATGATCTCAGGGTCGTAGAATGGAGCCCTGTGATGGGCTTCGCACTCAGTGCAGAGTCCGCTTCAGATTCTCTCTCCCTCTCCCTCCCTCTCACTCTCTATCTCTCTCTCTCTCTCTCTCTCAAATAAATAAGTAAAATCTTTAAAAACAATAGTGTTAATAAGTTTTAGAGACAAAAATTAGCGTACAGACTATTGTGTGAGGCACTATGGGTATTGCATGGAATAGAATGGAATGGACTGAAGTTAACAGTTTGGCATCTAGTCCTAGGATTTATTCAGACGCTATGTGACCTTGGGCAAATCAGTTCATCTTTCTGGGTAAATACTTTCTTAGCAGCATTTTAATGAGAGCTCTAACATATTACAGGTATATGGTAGGCACTATCATTTTCCCTATTTTTAAATGAGAAAACTGAAGCACAGGGGGTCTAAGTGACATAAACAGGATCACACAATTAGTAGGAGAATTAATCCTATTATTTAGCTCTTAAGTCCAAAACCAGCGCCTGCTCTCTTAACCAAGATGGGGTATGTCATTTGAATCAAATAACCTACATGTATAGAAAAGTAGACTGAGGTTAAGTAACTCACTGAAGGACATTTAGCTATTTGGTAGCATCATTAAGACCTATATCTTGTGTTCTTTTCTCAAATATAACAAAACTATAAAAATGTTTATATTTTCATGACTCAACTATGCTTTGTTCTTTCAGAAAGAGAATAAAATCAAATACTATAAATTCTCACAAAAATAAGCATAAACATTGTAATGTACACTTCAGATTTTCTCAAATGACTTGAAAATATTTGTGAGGAAATTTAATCTTATTTTCAGTGTTTATTATCAATAGTGTTGATTGTTCATTTAGGATAAAAGATGTATAAAAAATCAACCCTTGCTTATAATAATTAATGTGAGTTACTAAATGGTGATTTACGCATTTACAGATGCATCACACACTTCTTGCGCCCTCTCCCCCTCCCCAACCCCATCCGCATAAGATTCCACAGTATTTGTCTTCTACTCTGGCCATTTTTGTTATAACCTGCTTCATTCAGCTCTGACCCCATCTTGCCTCAGCTGAGCCTCCTTTTTTGGTCCCAGCTTGTTTCTGAAGCTTCAGTTTAGGACAGGCATCTTTTGGGAACCACTGACATTCGCACATCTGTAATTTGGGAAGGCAGTACTTGTCCAGTGGGGGAATGATGCTCATCTGTGCTGGAGTCATTTCGCCAAATAAACTTCAAACGTGATTCTTTGATTTGATTTCCTCTTTCTGTGGAAATCCCAGCATAGACATGAGGTTAGAAGGTCTAGATGCTATATTTTTTATGAATTTGCCCTCAATTCTACCTCTATCAGGAGGGAACATACTATAATTTCAAAGTTTGTACGGACACTCTCATCCTTGAATAAGTTTAATTCTGAAGTTCTTTACAAATAATCAGTTGAAAGTATTGTTTGTCAAACTCTTCATAATTCTTTGATGCTCTGCATTGGATTAAATATAAATATATATATATATATATAGACACACACACATTTTTCAAAACATAATATATCAAGACATAAAATATATTGTAAGTAAAATACATATCAAAATAAAATTACTCAATTTTACAACATATATATCTGTGTACATATCATGCATACACAGAGTATATAATAACACATATTTTATACATGGAAAATAATGTTTTAGTAAACCTATTCTTTTGAGACTATATTACATCAAAAATTAAAGGATGCCATGAAACAAGTCAATGGGTTTTATAAATAGTTTCTTCCTTATTTGTTGCAGGGCTGAGCAATATCCAGAACTCATGGCCTTGCTTCCAGACATTTGTGGTCCCTTTCATCTGCTGAATGATTGTCAGGGCATCTCTCTTTTGGTGACTAAGGGCAGATGAGAAAGGCTTCATGCTTATCGTTCAAAGCTAAGATGGTAATGTTCAGAGTCAGAGGTGCTGAAAAGCAGGCAATGATCTATCCCTCTTTATTGCTTTTCTCAAAAAAGAAAGTGAGAATCCATGATAACCTACAAAAATAATTTTAATTTTTCTGATTTTGGACATTGAGGCTGGTTTCTTCCTATTATTAAATATTGAATTATTTAAATATTCAAATGATTAAAATATGAAGAAGAGTATGAATAATTTCTAAAGAAATGTGCCTAAAGCACAAGATATTTAGAGATCTTATGTTCACTGTTTTTGAAGATAAGCAGACTATTTTGGTAGATGTATACTGATTATGGTATAACTTTAATAATATTAATATTAATGATAAAATTAGCATAACAAAAATTGTATGAACTTTTAAAAACATTTATGGAACATAACACTATGCACTAAGCTTTCATATAAACTCTTAACATCTAATTTCTAACTAATCCTCATACATCCTATTTGTTATATTATTATCCCTGTTTTGAACACTATAGTATGTACTTGGCATCCTTACAAAATTCCAATATTGACTTTCTAGTGATTGCATACACACTATCAGTTAGGCATATTATTACCACTGTTCTCAAAATGAGAAAAACGAAGCATAGGAAGATTAAATTATATGCCTAAAGTCATATAGCAAGTAAGTGATGGAAGCATGACGCAAGCCAGGTGGTCTGACTACAGACTTAGTGTTACGCACTGAATTATAGGGATCAGGACTATTTGTGTCATTTCATAAGTTTATACTGTAACATTTTGGGTAATGGAATCTTGGGCTTAAGACGGAATTGTTTTCCCAAGGGTCTCCTAAAAAAATTGCATGCCAAATGCAGATATTGATAGAAATTCATAATTGTTTTTATTTTGTGTTCTTTGCTTTTTGTATTTCCAAATTCTCTATAATGAACATGGTTACTTTTGTAATAAAACCAATCATTAGAATATATTTAAGTGTCAGGCGCCTGGATGGCTCAGTCGGGTGGGCATCCAATTCTTAATTTCAGCTCCAGTCATGATCTCAGAGTGGTGGGATCAAGCCCCAAGTGGGGCTCCCCGCCCAGCAGAAAGTCTGCTTCTCTCCTTCTCCCTCTGCCTTTGCCCCTGCTTGAGCACACACTCTCTCTCTGAAATGAATAAATAAATCTTTTAAAAAATAATATATTTTAATGTCATAGAGCTATGGCAAAAATCTAACAAAATAAATCTGTAAAGTACACCACAGTTAAAGTGGCATCCTTATGATCATAACCTAATTATAATTTTTGTGATTTTATAATAAGTAAGTTGCTGTGTTATACATACCAACCAACTGTGTATGACTTGATGGAATATTAAAATACTAAATCTATGGATTTAATGTTTGCCACGCTATTTAATTTAATTGTGAAAATTATTTGATCTACAACCTTTTGCTGTTATTCTTCTGTCATAATTGACATCTCATATTATAAAAGTTATCAACGAAATGGTATATTTAAATTGTATAACACAATTATATATGCAACAGTTATCTAAATGCCTCTAAAACAAAATCTCTTACTATATACAATAATTTTTATATATTTATAATCTCTTTTGACAAAGTTATGTTTCATATAAATGAATGTGGCATACTTACATCTTAAGAACATATTTTGATCTTAATAACGATTAAAAGACTGAGTGTCAGGGGCTACTGGGTGGCTCAGTCGGTTAAGCATCTGCCTTCGGCTCAGGTCATGATCCCAGGGTTCTGGGATGGAGCCCCACATTGGGCTTCCTGCTCGGCGGGAGCCTGCTTCTCCCTCTCCTCCCAGCTTGTGCTCTCTCTTGCTATCTCTGTCACTATCTGTCTGTCTCTCAAATAAATAAATAAAATCTTAAAAAAAAGACTGTCAATAATTTTCTTCCACTGTGAAACCCTAGTGGTATCTTTCCTTTACTAATTAATGATGCATATATTAACTATTTCATTTTCCCCCAAATATTTAACTGTGGATAGGAGAAAAATCTCAAAGTACATATTCCTTCAGTTCAGTTCAGTTACTATAGTTGTTTTTACTTTTAGCTAACTAAAGTACTTTTTATATAAGGTTTCCATTTCAATATGTGGCAAGATTTACATGTCAATTAAATTAGCGTTCTCTCTACCATCTTTGGGTTCTATCTATAATGCATTGTGCAAAGTTGTAGCAGAAATATGACTTTGATGGTTTATGTCTCTCCTTGCTGGTACCTAGTCTTTGTCCCTCTATGTCTCTGTTTTGGTCAGTAAATGTTACTACTTCATCCCTCTCTGCCTTACCTCTATGTCTGTCCAGGCCAGTTCATTTTTTCAAGTGGCTTATATGTTTCTCTTTGGGTACTAGAAACTCAGTGAGGCTATTTATGGGGCTTCACAACTTACTCAACACATAAGAAATGATTACACTTCTTTCTGATCATTGTGGGGAAAAGTAGGACTTCTGTGTACCCCATTTTCAAATTCATCTGCCTAAAGATATTACTTAGCCATTTTTAATTGGCTGAATGATATGCTGCACTAAAAAAATGTGAGACCCTTTTACAGACCTGGGACACACACATGCAGAGCTTTCTGATCTCCTCTACTTTTAGTTCCTTAAATTCAGTATGGAGATTCTGCATGTCATACTAACATTGGGCCAGTAGAAATGATTGTCAAATAATTGAGTTATTGCTGGAATAATGCAACATATATATGAAATGAATTAATTATTTAACCAACATATAGACATATAACACTCTCTTTATATTCTTTCCCATTTAATAAAACCTAGTAGTCTTCTATCCTTAAATATTTTGTAATATAGGATCATCAAAAGCATGATCAAAGATAAGACTAAGTTTGAGATGATATCGGTAAGGTGAAATCATGTGAAAATGTGTTTTCTTGATCAATAATCCATATCTTTATAATTTTTTGAATCAATGTATTAATCGATTTAATATACCAACTTTAGAATTTCAGCAATTTAAATATATAACACTTTCTTCTCATTATATCACAAATTAGGGACTATGTTCCTAACAAGATGTCTGAGTCCTTCAGTATGAAACCGTGCAATTTCAAGATGTTTAAAGCGAAAAGGGCAGAATAGTTCATTATCTGATAAAGTTAACTGAAGGATGGCAGCTAGAATTCAGTGTCTGAAATAAAAGCCATTATACTTATTGAAGGATTTAAATTATATTCATAAAATAATAGCCTCTGAGCTTAGTTATAACCCATGAAAGGGAACTAAAGATCATGTGTGCCACTATGGATAAAAAGAATCATCCAGTGCTGGATTGCGTGTGATTGGTAAAAACAGTGTATATATCCAGACTTCTGTATGATGCTGTTTCTAAGTTTCAAGATGGTATTTTCTCTTATGCCTAAGTAGGAGAAAAATGCAGTGAACAGCTAAAGAAATAATCAAAATTCCTTTTACATGATTAAACCGAGAAGGAGAATCCATTATTTATAAGTCTTTATAGATGAAAGCTAAAAGGGAATATGATCACCAATGAAATGGAGTGGATGAATATCAAATGCTCCAATCCCTAGCCATTAATATGTGAGAGAATACTTTGAGGCAGTGTAAAAATGAAGACAGATCAAAATAAAATAAAATGACTGTCCTAAAACACAAAAGATTGAGTGAGGGTGAACGAAAAATGGATTCAATTAAATTTAAGCTCTATTTGAAGTGGGCATTCAAGAAATGAGCCTTTTTATATTGTCATAAAAAGGTAGTGAGGTTTGAAGTTCTATCTATCTGAAGTGTATATCTGTATCTACATCTACTCACATATATATCCATGCACACATATTCCATTCACACATTTCCTGTAATTTAATTACTGTAATTACTATTAAGTTTGGTTAATATACACCATATTATTATTTGTTTTGTGTAGACTTAACAGTTTTATGTTTCTTTGCTTTTGCTTTCTTGCCTTCTCTTAGATTATCAAACATTTCCATGATTTCCCCCCCTTTTTTGTTGCGATACATTCTTTTACTATCCTTTTAATGGTTACCCTACAGATTAGCATATATATTCTTGATTTACTATTGCCTGATACAAATAATTTAGTTTACCATCTCTAGTCTGCTAAAATACTAGAACCTTTAAAATTCATAAACCACCATCTTTGAATCATTTTGTCATGCATTTTAATTTTATATACATAATTTAAATTTTAAAAGATACTACACTTGTGTTGTACAGACAAGTTATATGTATACATAGATGTACTGTTTATATTGTTCTTTAAATGAGTATGTACCTTGTACATAGTCATATTACTATTTGAAGTCAATTTCCATCTTTTACTACAGAGCTACTGGCAGCTTAGTCCCTCCATATTGGTTTATCTCAATTATTATTAATTATTATTAAATTATTATTTCATCTTCCTTTTTGGAGGATATATTCTCTAGGTATACAATTCTAGGTTGGCAGTTATGTTCTTTCAGCAGTTTAAAAATGTCATTACATTTCCTTCTGTCTTTCCTCATTTCTATTGAAATGTTATCTGTCAATCTTATTCTTTGCTTTATTGAAAGCACTGTGCCTTGTTTTCTCTAGCAGCTTGTTTTTGGTTTTCAGCATTTATTCTATAATGTGCTTAAAAGAGGTTATGTTTGGATTTATTGTTTGTGTTTTGCTATGTTCATTGGATCTATGGATTGGTATTTTCTCTTTTCTTCTATAAACATATGAACCATGTATCTTAAATTTTGGTCTATTCTTTTCTTTTTATTGCACTTCTATTCCTCTCTCTCTCCCCGTGTACCCATGTTTCATCTTGTGTATTTTCTATTAACTTATATTTAATTTTATTAATTCAGTTCTCCTGTGTCCAATATATTTAAACACATATAATCTTAATTTCAGATACTGAATTTTTTCAATTCCAGAAAGTTCATTTTATTATTTTTTAAAATTAAAATCTCTAGTGAAATTCTGTATCTTTATATTGATATTCTCCTTTGTTCTTATGTTGTGTTTAACATGTTCATCAAAGTTAAAGTCTTTTTCTCCAGTATCTGAATCATATATTCTTTGCTTTTTCTATTGATTGCAAATCATGTATGTCTGCTTCTTTACATGTCTATTGTTTTTCTTTTGTATATTGAACATTGTACACAAAAAAATTATAGTGGCACCACCAACTGATGTTATCTTTTCCTTTAGGCAAATGAGATTTTAACAACCCTATTCTGACCAGAAACTAAAGTGAAATTCCTTTAAATTGCAGGCTTAGTACAACTCAATCTATGTAGAATTTCCCCCTTGCTCTGGGGTGATACCGCTTCTAGAAATTTGTTTGTGAGTGTGGTGGGTCACCAGAAAACCTGTAAGAAACCCAACCTAGAGATTCCACCCCATACTATCACTGCAAACAGTTTCAAGATCAGGGGAAAAAAAAAAATCAGTGGATGTCCATGATATGGTTGATGTGGACTCACCTCCCAGCAATATCTTGTTTCTTGTGCATTGGGAATCTATGAGAGATTTAACTCTACTTTTGAAACTTTTAAATCCTATCCCCTGTTTCCTGAAAAGCCCTGAAATCACCACAAGTTTTGGAATTGTTTGAGACCTCTCTCTAGTTTCCAACTTTCACTCCAGCCCCAAATGTTTGCTGGGTTTTTTGTTTGTTTGTTTGTTTGTTTGTTTTCCTTCTAGGAAAGTCTTTCTTTCTTTTTTATTTTTTTATTGTTATGTTAATCACCATATATTACATCATTAGTTTTTGATGTTTGGAAAGTCTTTCTGACACAGAAGACCAGATTCTTACCCCACAGTGATTTGGAAAATGTCCTCAGGAAAAAAACAAAACCTACAGATCCTTAGCCAAACATGAAATGATTTCCACTCTCTGAATTTCATTTCAGCTAATCCTCATCCATCCCTCAGCTATTTGATATCTGTAATCATAAAACTTTTGTAATTTGTCCTATTCTTCCAATTAGTTGCTACAGGATTCTTGATTACTGAGAATTTCTACTAAGATCATTTACTATTTTTACTTGAAAAAATACTCTCTGTACTGTTGTTGTGCTACTTTGTAAACACGGATTAGATTTTGCTAAATGGAAGATATATTCAATTTTACTTTATTTTACATTGAAATGTGTAAATTTTTAGCACAAATATTTTCATTGACTTATACTACAGGCCCTCACCTGCCAAGCCCTTAGCCTTGGACTGGAAGTTATACTGTTGGCTCCTCTGGTTCTCAGGTCTTCAGACTCAGACTAAATTATACCATCAACTTTCCTGGTTCTCCAGTTTGCAGACAGCAGATTGTGGGATTTCTCAGCCTCCATAACACTGTGAGCCAAGGCCTATAGTAAATCTCCTCTCATATATATAGATATGTGTATATCTCTCTCTCTATATATGTATTTATATATATCTATATATATCCCATTGGTTCTGTTTCTCTGGTACTCAGAACCCTGAGTAATATACCCTATAACTACATATATTTTAAATTTTCAAAATAAAAAGTATAATCATTTGAATTTTCTATAATTTAATTTTTGCTTCTTACATTGACTTTGTGAGCATAAATTTTAATGACATACTATTTGAATTCCCTTTAATTAAATCTTCAAAGCTAGAGTTTTTTATACTCCATTTCTTGAACCTTAAGCTTAAGCTCTCTAATGGATTTTGAATTAGAATGCAACAAAGAATTCCTTACAAGGAAGACTTATTGCAAAACTATACTGCAGTAAGAATGAGAGGCCTGAAGTGAGTGTGAACTCAACTCCACTGAAACAAGCTGAGTTTTTAAGAGTTGGGGTGGGGAGTGGGGCAATCACAAAGTGCCATGTTTGCTATTCAGGCTCACCCAAATGAGAAGTGAAGTTTCTTATATCATATCTCCATGAAAGGAAATAGTTGTACAACATGGATCAGGGCACACTCTGAAGTCAGGCTCCTACCCTCCCCCCAGAGATGGGGAAAGAGGGGTGCTAGCTTCTTTGATGATTACATTTCAAAGGGATGGTTCTCAGTCCTCCTTCTAAAACTGGTGAAAGGATTTTTTTTTTTAATTTACATCTCAAAGTGGAAGAGAAAGAATTTGCAATTACAACTTTCCTAAAGTAAATGCTCTGAGGAAATGGTGTTGTTTTTGCATGTTTGGTTTTATATTATTTTATTTATTTTTAAATTTAACTTTACAAATTATTTTAATCCATTTTCTTGCTAGTGCAAGTTTATTCAATAAAGCAACTTCTTGCCCAAACACCTACTGTGTCATAAAGTAGTATTCCGCCCTTGGCAAACATAAGAGTCATAAATGGGACATCAGTTTATAGGATTTTTTTTTAAATATTTTATTTATTTATTTGAGAGAGAGAGAATGAGAGCCAGAGAGCACGAGAGGGAAGAGGGTCAGAGGGAGAAGCAGACTCCCTGCTGAGCAGGAAGCCCGATGTGGGACTCGATCCCGGGACTCCAGGATCATGACCTGAGCCGAAGGCAGTCGCTTAACCAACTGAGCCACCCAGGTGCCTGGGACATCAGTTTAAAATAGCTTTTCCCCCATGTTTTGTATTATTTGACCATGAAAAAGGTTCTTTAAAGTGTTTTAAACAAAAGTAGATATATTTTCCCACAAAATGATTCCTAATATTTTTTTTCCAGAGAGATAACAATGAAATTAATGGTGAACTATATGTCTGACTAAAAATAATTCTTAGTCAATCAATAAATCTTGATTATTTTAATAACAAATAAATTTTCCAGGGCCTATAATTTATGTTTAGTGAGAGACTTGCTTAAAATTAAAGGCACTTTCCAAGTTTACTATTTTAAAAAATAATAATAAGATGTATTTTCATAGCTAATTCTGATAACTGCATGCACTCTTAATAATTATGGCTTTCATCTGGAGCAGAAAACTATATTCAACTTAACACATTTTTAGACTGCATCAAATGATAGCGACTACATCAAGTATATCTAATTCTATTTGACTTGTGCAAATTTTATTTACAGAGGACATTGAAAGCAAATTTTAAACCCATTGGAAAAATAAAAACACATTTGCAGATTGATCAGCAAAAATGGATGTAAAATATATGCTCCTGAGGATACAATCCCACATGTAGTTCTCAAAGTTTTTATTGCAGTTAAAAAATAAAGCATATTCATAAAGTTAAATGGTCTTCTTCAACTGTTGTCCTTGGAGATGAAGTTTCTTGTGGTTTTAATTCGGGAATGAGAAGAGCCCCCTCAAAAAACATTATCAAATCCACTGTGATGGGCTCCAGCAACCTGTTATCTTTAGTTGTACCTCAGTACTCTACTTCCACTAATTTAACGATGTGTTTGAAGTGAAGCACACTTTCAAATTGGCAGGATGTCAGGCAGGTTTGAAAATAACTCTTATTAGCACAGACAGCCTAAGCTAGCCAGCAGGTGTTGTTATCAGTGTCCTACGATTTTGCCATGTTTATTAGATTATTACTGAGAAATGGGGCTAAACAAAATTTAACATTGCAAATTTCAGCATCTCCTTTTAAAACACTTAATTGAAAAGGGTCTAAAGGTTCATAGAAACAAATGTGCTCTTGCTAATAATCTCCTTACAATATACTCATTAGTGTTGTAGGAATACAAATTCTGTCTGATACATGTTTGCTCTCCCACCAAATGGTGGAAATGACAGTCAGCAGCTGATTAGAAAATCACATTTGGAGTACAAAAAGCAAACTGCCTGAAATCTCCACAGTTTTACAGTCTGCAATGGAAAATATGTTTCATAGGCAGGGTCATGACTGAAGTCAAGTACTTGAGGTGCTAGTTATTGATTCTAAAGAGGTTTCTGGTTTTTCTACTGATTTTTTATGGCTTGACAACTCATACAAAAGCACCCAATGAACCAACTTGACCTTTTTCCGGGTACCTCCATTTATTGCTGTGCATAACAAGCCTTCCTTATGGAACAACCTTAGAGTATTGAGTTGTGAGCAATAAGAACAAATCAATTTTTTTTTTGCATATGTGTATACTAGAAGTCATAGCTATGTCTGGAAAAGGCTGATTTTCTAAATCATTTTGTTTATTCCCCTCCTATTTAATAATATGAAGAACATAGTTGCTGGCATTTTTCCAAACAAGGTGAAATGCCATTAAAAAATAATTGGAGCCTCTTCCAAGTATTTCAGTTGAGGTGAAATTTTATTAAATTCACAGCTGTAAATGATCGTAATTGATGTGATTTATTGAGACTTTGTTACATGGGAGAAAATGAACAAAAAAAATATATGTATAATTGAACTATATTTTCACAGTTATCCTAAGGATTAGGATTAATTATCAACATTACAGAGATAACTATTATTTAGAAAGGTTAAATAATTTCTCAATGCCATGCAATTGATAAAATATGTAATGTGGATTCTAATCTTTATCTGACTTGAAAACTTTTGATCTTAATCATTGTGCTATGTGTGTCCAGATATATTGGGAAAATGAAAGGGAGGTGTGGGATGATGGACAGTGCTGGGATAGATTTCAACAAAACTAGAACAAGTAGATACTAGAGTATTCTCCCATTTCCCATTCTATCATAAATATCAGATATGGCATCAAGGGATAGGAACTTAGATATTAGAATTTTAAAATGAAATTATTCTTAGGAATCAACCATAATAATTGCCTTTTCACAGATAAAGTAATAGTCAAGTAAGGTTATGACCAGATGACCAACATTGAGTTTTCAGTTATGCTACTTAATTTATAATGAGATGTGTAAAAAGAGTTTTCTTAGAATGAAGAGGTGAGAAAGATGATTTCTTCGATAGATGGCTAAATTTTGTTAAGGGGGTGTGATCATATCCTAACTGAAAATATAAACGTAGTCCTATATGGAGACCAGGGTCCTTTGGATCAGGGTCCAAAGGAAAAATTATTTTTCCACTAAAAGAAAGTATCTGCTCTTGGACCAGCTCTCCCACATTAACTAACTTTAAATTTAGACAAAACATATAAAATAAATGTTTTCACGTATTGGACAACAGAATATATAGGAATGGTCATCTCAGAGAAAAAGGAAACAAGTAAGGCCATCCTCGCAACCTCACTGCTCTGACATACTACCTGGTAGTGCTTTCTAGATCATAGTTTGGGGAATGAGGAAACTTAAGTAGACGATATTGGTATCACTGAACTGAGGAGAAAAGTTGGTACTTTTTTTTTAAAGATTTTATTTATTTATTTGAGAGAGAGAGAATGAGAGCCAGAGAGCACAAGAGGGAAGAGGGTCAGAGGGAGAAGCAGACTCCCTGCTGAGCAGGGAGCCCGATGTGGGACTCGATCCCAGGACTCCAGGATCATGACCTGAGCCGAAGGCAGTTGCTTAACTAACTGAGCCACCCAGGCACCCAAAAAGTTGGTACTTTTGAATTTATGAGACAGAATACCAGAAAACAAGCAACAAGCAAACAAACAAAACCAGAGCTGTGCAGAAAAGGAGTTCCTGAAATCCAACCAGAGAGTCCTTTAAGTCTTTAGTTAAACACCTATATACACATGCATAGGGCAAGACTGTGGGGTTGGGCAAAGTACAATTACCAACATGATAAATTGAGATTCCAGATACTGTACAAGGTTGAGATTGGATTTCTGAAAACAAGTGTGGAGATATCTCATTGAATGTACTATGGACATTCAAGAGGGAACAGATGAACTAAACCTTATTTCTGGATATACCTGTGAGGGTGTTTCAGGATGAGATTAGCATTTGAATTGGTGGACTCCATAGAGGAAATTGTCCTTCCCAATGTGTTGGGCATGATCTTATCCACTGAGAGCCTGAACAGAACAAAAGGCAAAGGAAAGAGGAATTTGTCCCATTTTTCCTGCCTCTGTGCTACACCTGTACATCTTATCTCATCTTCTGCCCTTGGATTGGAATTTAATCTTAGATCTCTTGATTCTCAGGCCTTGAACTGAATTGTTCCACCACCTTTCCTGGGTCTCCAACTTGCAGACAGCAGATTGTGGAATTTCTTAGCCTACACAATCAGGTGAACCAATTTTTCATACTATTCTTCACTTCAATAGATAGGTAGATGATAGACGATAGATAGATAGATAGATAGATAGATAGATAGATAGATAGATGATAGATAATAGATAGATAGAGATCTCTCTCCAATTGGTTCTATTTACCTGGAGAACCCTGATTAATCAATACAATAGCTTTATTCATAATTACTCAGACTTGGAAGTTACCAAGATGTCCTTCAGTAGGAGAATGGACAAATGAACTGTGGTACAAAAAGACTACATACTGTTTGATTCCACCTATGTGACCTTGTGGAAAGGGCAACACTATGGAGGCAAAAGATTTGTGGTTACCAGGGATTAGGGTGGAGAGAGGAATGAATAGGTGGGCACAGAGGATTTTTAGAGCAATAAAACTATTTTGTGTGAGTCTATAGTGGTGGATACATTTGTCCAATCCCATAGAATGTATAAAATCAAGAGTGAACCCTCGGTTTTATACCCTATGGACTTTGGTTGACAATTATGAGTCCATGTAGGCTTATTAGCTATAACAACTGTCTCACTCTGATGGAGCATGTTGATAATCGGGGAGGCTATGCAGATGTGGGGGCAGAGGATATATGAGAAATATATCTGTGCCTTCTCAATTTTGTTGTGAATCTAAAACTACTCTAAAAGATAAAGTCAAATAAATAAATAGATTCATAGATAAATATTTAAATATGTATTTGAATCCCTAATTCTCTATAGGTACCTTGGGGTCAGGAGGTATATTGCTCTCAAGTCTGAAACTGTTGTTTCCTGACTTAGTGTTTGGCACATAGCGAGCGAGCATTTGGCAATTTTTTGTGAACTGATTCAATGATACATTCTGTGGTCCTGAAAATACAGGATAGGAGAAGGCTAAATTAAAGACAGCAGTGTGGAACGGATTTCAGGAAAAGCTGCACATAGGGGATAAGTCTTGAGCTAAGCCATGAGTGCAATTAGATGAATATATCCCCAAATCTTACTTTACCCCCAGAATTTCACAATGTAAAGATACTCTCTTCCATTGGATTTACTGAAACCACACTCCCCTGATTTTTTTAATGTAATTATGAACACTTCTTAGTCATTTTAACTTTCATGTGCTTCTCTCTTTAGCCTTTAAATATGTAGATTTTCAATACTCATTCCAAGGTCCTTTCTTCTTAAGTTCTTCACACTCGGTTCTTTCAGCCATGGCCAAGGTTTGATTCTTAATTAGTCCCTCTGTCTCCTCTCTAGTTACTAAATTACTCTCTGCATTTCCGTCAGAGCAGTCTTCTCAAATTTCAACTTTGATTATTCTTAACCCCATTTAAAAATATTTAATAACTTCCATTTGCCCTTTCCATCAAGATAAAGGTAGTAACAAATGTCAAAATAGTCTAGCATAATCTCTCTCTCTTAAACCTCATTTGATTCCACTCCCTGCCCCACCTCTGTGCCAACACTTCCCATTCTGTTACCATAGACTCTCCTTTTATCATGTACATCTCTATAAATTTCCTTAATAGAATGCATCACAGGTTGGTATTAAAAAAATATATGGACTCTGAAAAACAAACTGAGGGTTCTAGAGGGGAGGGGGTGGGGGGATGGGTTAGCCTGGTGATGGGTATTAAAGAGGGCATGTACTGCATGGAGCACTGGGCGTTATACGCAAACAATGAATCATGGAATATCACATCAAAAACTAATGATGTAATGTATGGTGAGTAACATAACATAATAAAATAAAATAAAATAAAATAAAATAAAATAAAATAAAATAAAATAAAATAAAATAATGATGTAATGTATGATTAAAATAACATAATAAAATTTAAAAAATAAAAAATAAATGGGAATTTGGTTTAAAAAAGCAAATAAACCTTCGTTGACTAGGGCTTTACTGATGTAAATGTGATAATATGCATGCAATCTGGATCTTCAAGAAAGAGTAAATTACATGAGGTTTCCCATGGAAACATTTTGGAATATTATAAAATGGATTAAAATGACTAATGTAATTCTAGGGTACAGTGCCTGTGATTGAAACTCTTAGTTTGTAACTTTATAAAAACTCTAATGGTTTTTATTTTCCTCCCAATCTGTTCAACACCAATTCATGATATGAACTAAATATTAAAATACAAGAGATGAAACAGAGTCTCTTCTCTACTCCTGCAAGCAATGACCCTTCCTCCCTGCCCAGTGAATGTCACTTTTAATAGTTAGAAACCCACTGCTTTTTTTCTCATTAAATTATTCCTCAACCAGAAACTTTTCTGATGTACATAGGAGGTCTCTATGGGAGCCAACAGGAGAACTTTTAATTGGCTTTCAAGAATTGCAATAAACAGCCTTTAAGATATTTCAGATACTAAGGGAAAATGCTAAAGACATTTAGAAAAAGCTTTGAATTTAGTTAAACTCAGACCTGAATTTCTTAGCTAGATGAAAACATTGATATGTGTTTCCTTGCAAAGAAAGTACTCACAGAATCTATAAGCAAGGCATTTCCTTTCCTTTCAAGAGGTAATTAGGCAATTCTCAAGTAATGCTCTGAAAGCAAAACCTAGTATAAAGTAGGTGTTCAATTCGTGTTTGAATAAATACAACATGGACATTCTGATTTCCATTTTTCTTACTCACACTTTTCCCATTCAAGGATAACTCGGTGCTTTGATTTCAACATATCAAACATACTGAATGTTCCAATAGGTACAATATTGTCCCCCCATCCCCAGGGGCAAATGTCTTTACATATGGTAAACAGAGTAGATAGAAACCCTCTTCAGATTTTAAATGGCACAAAGTCATTATGGTTCCCTTCCCCCACCCCGGTTGTAAAGCCTATTCCCAAGTGCTTTGTTTACATCAAATACATTATAAACACACACACACACACACACACACACACACACACACACATTAAAGTGTATACATATATACATTAAAAATAACATCTTATTGTGTTACTATTCTCTATGTGGTATTTGTACAAAATGAATATTTGAGCAGGTCCCTCTAGCCCTGATTCCCCGTGGCATTTTGTAGGCTCACAGTATAGGCCTCCAAGCCAATGTCTGCTACTTACTAAGTATGAGCATAGGCTTTAGGCCCCATGTTTATTTTATTTTTTTTTAAAGATTTTATTTATTTATTTGACAGAGAGAGACAAAGCGAGAGAAGAAACACAAGCAGGGGGAGTGGGAGAGGGAGAGGGAGAAGCAGGCTTCCCGCCGAGCAGGGAGTCCGCTGCGGGGCTCGATCCCAGGACCCTGGGATCATGACCTGAGCCCAAGGCAGCCACTTAACGACTGAGCCACCCAGGCGCCCTGGCCCCATGTTTAGAGAACTCACAGACCACTACTGTCCTCCTGGCCTTGGTGGTTCTCGCCCATCTTTCTCCCTATTCTCATCTGTACATGGCCTTCCTTCCCAAAAGTTCCCATACCTTATTAAAATCAGTTATAGACAAAACCCCTCACTCTCTCTGCTATGGCTGCTTTTTGTAATCCCTGATTAGGAGCCTGGAAACACTTTGACAGGTGAGAGGACCATAGGGATGGTTTTTCTTCAGACCTCTCTGTCAATTCTAACCCACTTCCTGTTTTTGTATAGCCTATGAGGTTAGAATATTGTGTTTACCTGTTTAAATGGTTGAAAAAAATCAACGAATGATATTTTGTGAAATTATATGAAATTCAAATTTTAATCCTTTCAGTTCCCTTTTGTAGGGAGGAAGAGGCCAGTCTGTAAGGGCAGCCTGTCCAGGTGAAATTTTGTTCAGCCCCTATCTCCTGCTATGTGAAAGGATCACAGCCAGCCACAGAAAATCCTGGGAGGAGGGTGAAACCACCTTCTATAGAGTGGGGCCCAGCTCTTACACAGGCATTAAGATGTAAACTCAGCATTACACAGTTCTGAATGTTAGGAAAGGGTTTTCAGACATTGTGTTTGCTTTCTGCTGAGATAGGGAATATTTGACTGTGCCAGAGTACGACTTCTTACACATTATTAATAAAGCTATATACGTTTCATTGTTAAAAGATATGCTTCACAGTTTTGCATTTTATATTTAGATCTATGTCCTATTTTAAGTTATTTTTGGTGAAATATGCAAGATCTATGTCCAGGTACTTTGGTTCTTGTTGCATATCAATATCAAATTGTCCTAGAACCATTTGCTGTTCTTTCTCTGTTGAATGGCTTTATGCCTCTGTCAGTAATCAGCTGAGTATATTTGTGCAAGTCTCCATCTGAACTGTCTATATTGTTCCATTGATCTGTACTTCTTTTGCTAGTACAGCACAGCCTTGATCACTGTAGCTTTATAATTAGTCTTAAAATTGATAGTGTGAGTCCTCCAACACTGATCTTCACTTTTTTACTGGCAATTTTAGGTTCTTTGCATTTCCTTTTAAATTTTGGTATCAGCTTATCAATATCAATAAAACACCTTGCTAGTATTTTGAATTGAATTGTATTGAATCCATAGATCAAGCTGGGAAACACTGGCATTTTAACAGTACTGAGCCTTCCAATCTATGAACAAAAACCATCTTTCCATTTATTTAGATCTTCTGTAATGATTTACATCCATGTTTTATTATTTTCTACATACAGATCTTAGACATATTTTGTTGTATTTATATCCAAGAACGTCATTTTTTTGTTGTCATAGGAAATTGTATTTCTGGACAATTAAGTCAATTTTTACATAGACAATCATGTCATTTGTGAAGAAAGGAATTTGTTATTTTATTATTTTTATATTCCCATCTGCATACATTTTCTTTTCTTGTATGATTGAACTAAATAGGGCTTCCTTGGGCGATATTGAATAAAAGTAGTGAGAGAAGATGGCTTGGAGTGTAGGGAGGGAGTACCCAATCTCTCAACATTATGTATTATGTTAGCTCTTGGTCGCTCAAAGATGTTTTTATGAAGTTGAGAAATTTCCTATTTTTTCTAGTTTATTTTATCATGAATTGCAGTTGTAGTTTGTCACATGAGTTTTCCACATAAATTAATGTGATCATATGATTTTTCTGTTTAGCCTGTTGATATGCTGGGTTACATTAATTGATTTTTCAAATATTGAACCAGCTTATATACCTAGAATAAATTATTTATTTTTAAAGTTTGGAAACTAACTGCACATTCTCACATTTATATCTGTTAAAATTAATCATATTGCAAGCCTAAATCTCTAAAATGTTTTAGTTCTTCATACATTTTTTAGAGATTTTATTTATTTATTTGAGAGAGAGATAGCACAAGCATGCAACGAGAGGGCGAGTGGCAGAGAGGGGGTGGGCTGAGAGCAGAGGGACAAGGAGGACTCCCCGCTGAGCGTGGAGCCCTAAGTGGAGCTCCATCTCAGGACCCTGAGATTGTGATCTGAGCTGAAACCAAGAGTCAGACACTTAACCAACTGAGCCACCCACCTACCCCTAGTTCTTTATACATTTTTTACTATCAGATGCATATCATGTCTCATAGAGCTTTATGTATATGTCCTCTATATCCTACTAAGTTATGTTGAGTTGGAGAGATGCTAGGAAAAACTTGGATCTCATGTCCAAAAATTCTTCTTTAGAATGATATCAATGAGTAAGATTCTTTTTTGTTTGTTTTTTTCTTTTTGGGGGGTACATTTTTTGTTAATTGTTAGGTATGTGGTCTTAAACAAAAATTTTACCCTCTCTGAACTCCAAAACATGTAAAAATGTATTTGGTACATATTAATGGTTATATTAATAGTGACTGCAGATACTAATATTTATAAATCAGTTTATAATTTTTAATAGTTCTTAGATATAACCCCCCCACATACACACATTTTGTTTTGTTTATTCACAGTGATACCTGAATAGAACTTCACAATTCTTTGACGTCATTGTGCACTCTCTATGCAATTTCTTTAATCTCTCAATGAAAGAAATAAGATTAATTTTATAAGATGTATTCTTTAGAATGCTTACAAATCCTTATGAACCTTGTATCTCTGATATGGTATTTAATGTTTTCTGAACTGTGTCTTTGGTAATCCATACATAGGACTGAAGTTAAAATCACTAGTCTAATGAGGTCAGTGTGTCCTTGCACAGGAGGGAGTTTTATATACCCAAGTCTTTTGAGTTTCTGAACATTGGTTGCTAGCATTTTGCTGAATCTGGTCTAATGAATCAAGGAGAGAACTCTGTAAAGAGGTTTTTGTTATGACTGACATACACAGTATAGGAGTGGGGCCATCTCAGATGCCAGGGTAAGAAATTAGTAGAACAATTTCTCTTTTGAATGTTCTAATTATTCTTGCAGAGAGACCATTGTTACTATCACCGATATAATGTTCAAGGGATCATTAAAATTACTAGAAAGGGGTAAAGAGCTGCACATTTCACCTTTATTAATCTTTTTTTCCTTTTCTATCTCTTGAGAAATCACATAGTTTAATGAGTGCTATTCTACTATTAATTATTATCACAGCAATCAAATTT
This sequence comes from Eumetopias jubatus, assembly GCF_037043125.1. Lineage (NCBI taxonomy): Eukaryota > Metazoa > Chordata > Mammalia > Carnivora > Otariidae > Eumetopias > Eumetopias jubatus. The sequence continues at coordinate 23,393,378 of NW_028274819.1, read as the reverse complement.
CCTTTTATTTCAGATTCATGCTCAAAAAATTAACTAGATTTTTCTTTTATCTTACTCTGTATTTTCAACTCTCATATAGGATGCTTTCTTTTGCCTCTGACCCCACTGGGCAGTCAACCAATGGCCCAGACAGACCTTAACCACTATCTTCTACTTCATATTGCACTAAGAGCAATGCAAAATATTTTGATTTTTTTAATCCCAAATAGTCATATTGGTAATATGGCACTGCTTTGCTAACTAATAAATTATTCTATATCTCAAACCATGTGGCCAAAAGACAAGAAAGGTCCAAGAGCAATGAGTAGAAAGGGGTTTACACTTGGAGCAGCTAGATTTGTGTGTCATTCTGCTTGTATGGATTCCAATCTGTTGCAGTTTCTATTTGACTGTGTATTTAAAAAAGATGAAGAAATTTGAAAAAAAATTATATAATTGCATCTAATCATTTACTTTCAGAAAATTATTAAGATAACTATGGAGTGGAATATGCAAATATTCCCATGTTACTATTTAAATTATTTTTGTAGAAAAAATACATTATGTATGAAGAAAGAGATTTACTACCTTCTTATCCATTCCATGCTGCAATAATATCCTTATTCTTTTACATTTTTATGGGGGAAACACTCAGAATAGTGGGGAAAAAAAGAAGAAAAGAAGGGTTGTGAGCTTTCCTCCCTTCAATATGATCTCCTTGTGACTAGGGTTTTCCGGGATATATAGTATGTGAAATATTTAAGATTTGAAGTAGATATTTTTTATTTAATCTAACACTGTTTTAAGCATAGGCAAAGGATTTAAACCATTTGAATGAAATTGTCTGTGTCTAATACACTACATCTTTCCTATAAAAGTCTCATTTTTGTTCACTTAATATGCCCAGCGTGTAACGAGGCTGCACTTGGTATCTATGAGATGTCATTTCTTGTCAATTTTGGCTTCTTTGCCAGAGGAGAAATTACTATTTTCTTATCCTAGGGCTAGATGCCATTTTGACATATTTTTAATGTAAATGCCATTTATCTACTTCCATATATTTGAAAATAAGAAATTATAAAAGAAGGCCTCTCCAAATATCCCACTCCATCACACTCCTATTCCTAAGCCAACCTTGCACTTTCTACTCTGCCAAAAGTTATTCTTTGAAACTGAATTCCAGTTTCAACCAATTCATTCATGCAGCATTCTCTCATTGTATGTTTGGCTCATTTATTTTTGTCAGTTGGTAAAACCTGAAACTGTACCATAATTGCTCTACATTTCCTCAATCTACTCCTCTAAAATTTTCTCTTTTTTTTTGCTTGCTTATCTTGTCTTTCATTTTCTTTGCTTATCTCAGGCATACTTTGATAACTCTCTTCTGCTCCAATATATAGGTAATTGTAGTAGACTTTTAAAAGACAATGTCATATTTTTATTATAGATGCTAGTTATCTACTATATTTATAGTAATAAGTGCCTATGATTTGTGATACCATTTTTATAATGGTCATCTGAAAGTTAATCTCAGGTTCTGGATTGACAACATGGATAAGGGTAAATCACATTTTTGGTTTGTTTGTTTGTTTTTTGCCAGCAGTGATATAAGCGTTCAAAGTAAAGAAACATTGGCCTGGCATAGCCTCTTTTCTTCTGTTCATTTTTCCTTGCCCATAGATATATCTCAAAATTGCCTCTGAAACACTGTCCCTCATTGATTTTTCTCTCTTCTGATTGTTTTTGCATTGTTGAATGTCAAAAAGATTGCCATCTTTCTATGAGGACATTAGCTTTATGATTGCACCTTCAGGTTAAAATCTATTGTATATTTTTAAGGCATGTATTATTCCTTAATTTCCCTACCTAATCTGTAAAGATTTGATGGATTCAGTCATCCTGTATAATTCTGACATCCTACTATTATGCTTGGATACTAAAGGAATCTACAGTTATTCCCTTGAATGGTGTGCCACAGACAAATAAAAACCAGCACTTTAGCTATTACAAATACTACCAGAAATTTCCTAGACCAGCTTCTAATAGTGTTTACTTTTTTCTTTCTTTCTTTTTTTAATAGCATTTACTTCTTTCTATTACCTGGCCATCTATTGCAACCTAGCTGGATCTTTATGCCTCATACTTTCAGCATTCAAGACACTAAGTACAGACATCTGCTACCCTTCCATTTTTAATGTCAAATGTAAAAGATTATGTGATTTCATCTCATTTAACACCAATAAATCCTAAAATAAATTAACTTTTTGCCAGATTTTCTCTAATATTCTTTATTCCCATGAACCACAATAAAATTAAGCAGGAATTTAATCCTCTTTGTTCCATTACCAAAGGGAAAAAACACAATGCTTATTTCTCAGAAATGTAGCAGAGGAAATTTTATTAGATTTTTGTTTGTTTGTTTTACAACAAACAAACATTTACCAAAATTTATTTCAGAAAATACAGGTTGTGATGCTTTGAAATGTACAAGAACTAGCTGTAACACTATCTTGGTCTTGACTCCAAGGTTCTCCACTTACAGTTTTGTAAAAATGGACAATCACTTCGCTACTCTTACCCTGCTTTGAGTCCCACTGTTAACATAGAAAAAATGGAAATAAAATTGGTATATTATGAGCTATTGTGAGAATTAAATGAAAATAGATGCAAGCAATTATACTTCATAGATGGTAGGAGCGGGAAATATAAGTTTTCCTTTCTTTTACCTTCTACTTTGTTTCATTTCCTTATAATATTCTGGACATTTTTGGACCTAGTTTTATTTTATAATCATGGAGAAAATGGGAAATAAGAAAATTAAATGAAAAATGTGAAATATAATCAAATAACATTACTTTATAGAATGAATTATGGTAAAACACATTTTAAAGACTTTGTATTTGATATCCAGTGTTACAAAATATTGATATCATTAAAACATTCACCACAAGTCAAGAATAAGAGATAAAACTTCTGTCATTTGATATCTTTCTTGAAGGATTCCAAGACTCAACAGATTGCTACCAAATTTGAATTTTCATGTTTCTGAAAACATCAAAAGCTAACCATCTGATAGAATAATAATTTATTGAATATCTCACAGAAGAATATGCTTTAAGATCAAGAATTGAAAAAGATATTGTAGGAAAATTCTAACATTTCATCATTTACTATTGCTCATTTAAAGGCAACAAACCATGTGTTGCTTTTAAAAGCACTTTGATGATTAAACCTAGAATTTTTATTATTTTTTTTAATTAGATGAGATTTAAATTTTCAGGTGGTTGTTGATACCTGAATTAGAGAAAGGAAAAACATGCAAAGTCACCTTTCCCAAAAGGCTTTTTATTTCAGGGTCATTTTTCATTATTTCAGTCTTGCCTAGTTGGCTCCAATCTGATGAATTCATAGCCTGAGATATTTGGCTGGAGTCTTTTTAAGATGATATTTCAGAATTCTTTCACCTAAGTTCTTTCTTTAACCTATTAGCAGCATGCTATCCAAAACTGTCTGTAGGGAAATAATTATGAGTTTTGATCTCTGCAAGAGTTTTCTCTTTTTATTTTTCTTCTCTTGTGGATATGTTATGTATGTGTTTTCTTAACTTTGGAAGTTCATCCAACTCTGTCATCAAGGCCATTCACAGGTATATACAGTAAATTATTAATATAAGTATAAACCCAAAGCAGTATTGTATTTTTACCTTTTTAATGGAGGTCTAAGAATTATTTGATCATTTTAAATAATTATATTAAATGTGATAAAACTTGTCAAGTGTTAATATCGATAAATTCCAATGTTATGTAAATTCTTTAAAAAGTTACAATGTTAGTCTTATGTATACAGAACAATCCATTCACCTTATTGATAATAATATAAGAAGTCTAGCTAAGGAAATGACAGCTGAAGATTTTCTTGAGATTTCATCTGTCCTCCTTAGAATTACCTAAAGTATTTATAGCATAAAGACCTACCACGCCTCAAAAGATAGCAATTTGGGTATCAAAAGACCTTTAGAATTCTAATACCAGGATTCAAATAAATGAACAGAGAAATCTGTACAAGGTATCCTAGTTACTATTAAATAGCTGGCAAATTTTATTACAGGTACCTTGAGGGAAATAGGAATTTAAGTACCGATTAGAGAAAACACAAAATCAAACAGCCCTTTGCTTGTGGCTCAAGAAAGACAATGGGCTTTAATCAATCAAACTTGCTCTGTCTTTATAGTTCAAGATATTAAAACCAATACAAACACAACCAAGGTTGTGGAATCCATGAGGGTTATCCCAGCCATATGCACTGAGGACTCTCAAGCCCAGCAGAGACCCAACAAACCCCAACAAAATCTTAAAAGACTAGCAAGTTATAGCCTGTTAGGTTTATGGCTGAATTTCCTCTTTCTTTCTGACAATAAAGTGATATAAATGGTGCTGGAGTGAGGACCTGCCTTCACAACAAGGGCCAGGGTCTTTACAAAATTTTCCAAAGAACTAGTCAGACAGATCAGTTACTCTTTCCTTAAGTTAAACTGAACTTCTCTATATTATAAAAATACTTTAATATACTTTTAGCATCCACCACATTGTTAAAACACATGCATTGTTTCTTTGATTGACTAAATCAAGCCATGTGTTATACAATCCAAACATTAAACTAGTGTTAGGCCCTGTTCTGTCCTGTTGTAATACAGATGGAAAGTCTTTGCTCACAAAATCGTTTTCAGTAGGGTCTGAAAATTTCCTTCTGTTACATTTTCAATATGGTTTCTAATTGTTTTTTCACTGTCTTCTAATTTTTCACTTCCCTCTCCTGCTTTGTGTTTTTTCTGCTTTAGTATTCTAGTAACTGTTTCAAAGAGGGTACTTTGGTTGATAACTTTCTTGGACCTCACTTTTATTAGTTACTCACACATTTTTTTTTAATTTTATTTATTTGAGAGAGAAAGACAGAGAGCAAGGAGAGTGGTAAAGGGAGAGGGAGAAGTCGGCTCCCTGCTGAGTAGGGAGCCCGATGTTGGGCTCCCTCCCAGGACCCCAGGATCATGACCTGAGCTGCCCAGGCACCCCTCTCACTCGTAATTTTAAGTACTTTTTTGCTGAAGCCATATGGGAAAATGCACATATCATAAAAATAAAATTCTCTGAATTTTCCCACAGAACCACTATGCATATGAAGAAAAAGAATATTTTGAGTATTCTATAACCTGCCTCAATCTTCCTTCTAGTTATAACATTACCTAGGGCAATTGTTTCCCTGACATATAAGACCATATAGTAGTCTTTGAAATTTCTATGAATAAAATGATAAACATACTACTTTATGCTTGGAGTTTCTTACTTAACGTGTTCTATAGTTTCATCTTGTGTATTTAAATACATGAATGTACAAAAGTTATTTCCCATGTGATTAGGGTCTTCTCTTCCTACTTTTTGACTCTCAAATTTGTGAGCTGTGTGTGTGTATGTGTGAGATTAATCTTAACATTATAAACACTATGAAATGTTTTTACTTTTTTCTATTCCTTCTGCATTGAGAAGTACCTGTAATACTGTCCAAGAGCCTTGAACAGGGAAGAAAAAAACAATGTCATTTGCTTGGGAACAAAAGAAACATACAAAGAAGATACAGTTTAGGTGGAGGATGATGATGATTATGATAATAATTATCATTATAATGATTATAACAAAAGTGATAACCACAGCAACAGCAATATGTTTATTGTTTATTTTGCACAGATGTCAGTAAATATATGATATATCATCATTTTTGGCCTCACAAATATTTATAAAGCGTGTGCTATTTTTTTCAATTTATTGATGAATAAACTGAGATTTAAAATCCAGCCTAACAGAATTGTAAAATGTCAGAGACAAAAGCTAGACTCATTCCTCTCTGTATCTTATTTAACCTCTTTAATATTTGTTGAGAACTGAGAAGATCACACCCATTAAGGCTCAGAAAGGCTTTCCAATTTCTTCTCCTATATATAATGGGTGAATTTAATCTTTTGGGTTCCTTTTCAGTTTTGATACCTTCTCTTTTTTAGAGACAAATCACTTTGTGTAATTAACATGATTTTACTCCACTATATAAATTATCAAAATGTAGCTTTATTGCTTCTTTATATTTTCCTTGATTTTTTAATCAATAATTAGGGTTCTTTTGGTCAAATCACTGTGGTCTCTACCAGGATCTCACATTGCCCAAAGTTATTACAATATCCCATTTCTTAAATAGAGTCTGATAAACTTTTCTCAAACATTCCATGCAAACATTCTGCTTGCCTTATAAAATGTATTGAGGCAAAGGTTTTAATTAAAATGCTGTATCCAACAGCTGTTAGTTTGTGAGACTTACAAGCCAAATGTATCCTTTTAGGAAAATGAGACATAATTGAAATACGAGACTAACAACAGCAGATTTAAAATCAAGTGTGAAATATAGCTTTATTCACAGCTTAGATAGATGTGTCGCTTGGAAGTTAAATAGCATTTCATCAATACTTTTTTCTTTTTTGTCGTGATCACTTTGTCTACTTTTAATGGCCCTAGAAAATGACAAATATCAAGCCTGAAATGTACATGTCTCCATATTTATACGAAGAGTAAGAATGGTAGTTTTTTTCCATGTACTCTGTTTTATTGTCTACCAAATTAATGAATAAGAATGGCTAGATAATGTATTTTTTTCCTCTTCTCTACCATAAGAGTTTGATCTTTGATCAGTTATAGATGATTGACATGGAAGAGGAAATCTGCAAAAAGGTTTCGAAAACAGAGGATTCAGCACAGCCCTATGTTCCCTGAGAACATGTGTATCTCAAGAGAGCTGGAACAAATCTACATTATCCATCCCATTGTGCAGCATCATGAATATGACCTACCCTGAAAGAAACAACCATAATTTGAAGTGAAAGGAAAATGTGTATGTGTATGAAATCAAGCATCAGGAGACATCTTGAGTCACACCTTGTTTTATAGAATAAGCCCTATGGATTAAAAAATCATAAAAGGAGATGACTAATTTCAAACCAAGGTTTAATTAATAATTAATAGCTGTTGTACTTGTTATAGTGGAAACTTTGATGTAAATGGAGAATTCTTCTCCAAACCCACAATATTCTGCTCTAGTGCCCAGGGTTAGATAGGGTGTGAAAGTGTAGAAATGGAAGAAAATGTCTACTATATAATAATTAAAATAATATTAATAAAATAAGAATAATAGCTAGGACAATGAAGATAATGATGGTGATGATGAGGTGGTAATTTATTTTTTTTAATTTTTTTAAAGATTTTATTTATTTATTTGAGAGAGAGAGAATGAGAGATAGAGAGCACGAGAGAGAAGAGGATCAGAGGGAGAAGCAGACTCCTTGCTGAGCAGGGAGCCCGATGCGGGACTCGATCCCGGAGCTCCAGGATCCTGACCTGAGCCGAAGGCAGTCGCTTAACCAACTGAGCCACCCAGGCGCCCGAGGTGGTAATTTAAACTTCTTATACAACATATATCAGGAACTATACCCAGTGCTTTACATAGATCATTTAATTTCATGACTAGCTAATTCTCTATAAAATGGGAATAATAGTAATATGATAGTCATAGAGTTGTTGGGACATTCATAAATGTAAAACACTTATGAGAGTACATGGAATATGTAATTATTTAATTATTATTGTTGTTAATTTTTTATAGTTATCTGCTATATCACAAGAAATAGGAATTAATACTTCAATTTTATTGATGAGGCTCACAGAGCTTCAGTAATTTATCCAGTGCCCCACAGTGAATAAATTGGAGAATAAGAATATAACTCTTTCTCATCCTGATCCCAAACTTCATGCTCCTTTACTGTGCTACACTATCTCATTTCATATTATATATTTACGAAGCTCTTATACTCATTACTTCATATGTATTGAGCTATCTGTAAATCGATTTTCTCCTCTGTAAAATGATGGGTTAGACAAAGAAGTTATTATTTTTCCCTATGTCATGGCATTTGGCCAAATAATTCTAATTAGTCAAAGTTCATTCCATATGCACACGTTTAAGCAGCTTAAAGCTACCTCTATAAACTCTTAGCAGTAGGCAAGTATTTTTGTCAAAGATCTTCACTTGATCCATCTATACTGCCTTGAAATACTCTGCAGCAGGGCAGGGAAAGAGGAATATAGCTCACTTCTCTGGGAATCACTCAAGCAACTTGTAATAGGTGTATAGATTGGGTAATTTTCACCAATTCAATGTAAAGAAAGGAAAAAATTAAGGAGAATTGTTGCCACTTGGCACTTATTTCTTTCTTGAGCTGAGAGCAGTGAGAAAAGATTCTCACTCAATTTTTTTTAAATATAGAACCCAAATTAGGCTTAAAAAGAAAAGTGCTTCTTTTCTCTGTGGGTAGCTTCTTGATTTTATTAAGTTGACACTTGTTCTCCCTTTTTCTATTAAGTCACTCATCAGTTGGTAAACTGGGGCTTATTACTCACATATCAAGTGAGAACAGAAACCCAAAGTGATCAGCTAAGAATCTGAACATACCAATGTTTCAAATGACTTTGTTGAACCATGTCCCACAGGCAAGGGGAGCTTGGCTAAAGAACACACAGATGGCATTACAGTTCTGAATTTATTTTTCCTCTCTGCCCATTCTACCTAATTTTAAGATACCTCAAATCACCCTGGATCTGAGAGCATACTTATTATCCCATTTTCAATTTGAGAGAAAGAGAAAGGTAAGAGGTAAAACTCTTGGGAGCTCTGACAAAAAGCCATGGTCAGGTACCAACCTAGGACATAAGTAACGATGTTCATTATTGCATGGAAACTAGATGGCACTCCTAACTTTTCTGTAAAGCAAATTTCTATTTACACAATTTCCAAGCTGTTAAATATAAAAGTCAGTGATATGGTTTTGATAAGCCATGACAAGGGCAAGGGCTGCGACACAGAAGCCTTGAGTAAGAATAAATGCAAAAAAAGAACATAGCTTTCAAAAGGAAGAAATTATTTTTATGGAAGTAGTGAATGCCAAAACCATCCTTTTATCCCAGCCATATCACCTTTTATCACTATCCTTCATCATATACCCCTCCTTCTTTTTGCAGATATAAACAGAAACAAAAAATGTTTTGTGTACTAAGAGATGCCTTTGACATTGGGAAAAGAAAATATCAAAGCATGTTCTGCATTAGGATTCTGGACCCAACTCAGAAAGTCATTACATACTACATTCATGTGTGCAACAAACATTTTTGAACATCTCTATGCCAGACAATGTTCTAGGGCCCCAGCATATATCACCAAACAAAATGAGCAAAAATATTGTCATACTAGAATTTAGAGAGCAGAGGCTGATAATTAATAAACATGATAAATTATATCATATACTGGTATGGGAAAACCACCATAGGAAAAATAGAATCAAGAGTGTGTGTCAATGCTATGAAACTAGTAGTCAATCACAAGATAAAATCTGGAAACACCACAAAAAATGGAGGTTAAACAACGTGCTACTAAGCAATGAATGGGTCCACCAGGAAATCAAAGAAGAAATAAAAAAGTATGTGGAAACAAATGAAAATAAACACAACGGTCCAAAACCTTTGAGATGCAGCAAAAGTGGCAGTAAGAGGGAAGTTTATAGCAATACAGACCTACATCAAGAAGCAAGAAAAATCTCAAATAAACAACCTAACCTTACACCTAAAGGAGTTAGAAAAAGAACAACAAACAAAACCTAAAACCAGCAGAAGGAAGGGAATAATAAAGATCAGAGCAGAAATAAAGGATAGAGAAACTAAAAAAAAAAAAAAAAAAAAAAAAAAATAGAACAGATCAATGAAACTAGGAGCTGGTTGTTTCAAAAAAATCATTAACATTGATAAACCTCTAGCCAGATTTAAGAAAAAAAGAGAAAGGACTAAAATAAATAAAATCACAAATGAGAAAGGGGAAATAACAACCAACACCATAGAAATATAGACAATTATAAGAGAAGATTATGAAAAACTATGCCAACAAAATGGACAACCTAGAAGAAATGGATAAATTCCTAGAAACATATAATGTACCAAAACTGAAACAGGAAGAACTAGAAAATTTGAACAGACCAATAACCAGCAAAAAAATTGAATCAGTAGTCAAAAAACTCCCAACAAACAAAAGTCTAGGACCAGGTGGCCTCACAGATGAATTCTACCAAATATTTAAAGAAGAGTTAATACCTATCCTCCTCAAACTATTCCAAAAATTTTTTTAAAAGGAAAGAAAACTTCCAAATTCATTCTATGAAGCCAGCATTACTGTGATATTAAACCTGGATAAAGACACCACTAAAAAAGAGAACTACAGGTCAATATCCCTAATGAACATAGATGCAAAAATCCTCAATAAAGTCCTAGCAAACTGAATTCAACAACAGATTAAAAAAATCATTCACCATGATCGAGTGGGATTTTTTCCTGAGTTGCTAGGGTGGTTCAATATTCACAAATCAATGAATGTGATACATCACATCAATAAGAGAAAGGGTAAGAACCATATGATCATTCCAGTAGACACAGAAAAAGCATTTGACAAGTATAACATCTATTCGTGATAAGAACCCTCAACAAAGTAGGTTTAGAGGGAATATACCACAACATCATAAAGGCCACATATGAAAAAGCCCACAGCTAACGTCATCTTCAATGGGGGAAAACTGAGAGCTTTTCCCCTATGGTCAGGAATAAGAAAATGATGTCCACTTTCACCACTTTTATGCAACATAGTACTGGAAGTCCTAGCCACAGCAGCCAGACAACAAAAATAAATAAAATTCATCCAAATCTACAAGGAAGAAGTAAAACTTTCATTTTTTTCCAAATGACATGTCAACATGAAAGATTCCACCAAAAAACTGCTAGAACTGATAAATGAATTCTGTAAAATCGCAGGATACAAAGTCAACATACAGAAATCTGTTGCATTTCTATATAACAATACTGAACCAGCAGAAAGAGAAATTAAGAAAACGATACCATTTACAATTGCACCAAAAATGAAAAGATACTTAGGAATGAGCCTAACCAAAGAGGTGAAAGACCTGTACTCTGAAAACTATAAAACACTGATGAAAGGAATTGAAGTTGACACACAGAAATTGAAAGACATTCCATACTCATGGATTGGAAGAACAAATATTGTTAAAATGTCCCTATGACCAAAGCCATCCACACATTTAATGCAATCCCTATCAAAATACCAACAGCATTTTTCACAGAATTAGAACAAACAATTCTAAAATTTGTATGGAACCACAAAAGATCCTGAATAGCCCAAGCAATCTTGAAAAAGGAAAGCAAAGCTGGAGGCATCACAATTATAGACTTCAAGTTATATTACAAAGCTGTAGTGATCGAGACAGTATAATACTGGCACAAAAATGGACAGATCAATGGAACAGAGTAGAAAACCCAGAAATACACCCACAACTATATGGTCAATTCATCTTTGACAAAGCAGGAAAAATATCCAATGGGAAAAGGACAGTCTCTTCAACAAACGGTGTTGGGAGAACTGGATAGCAACATGTAAAAGAAAGAAACTGGTCCACTTTCTTACACCATACACAGAAATAAATTAAAATGGATTAAAGACCTAAATGTGAGACCTGAAACCATAAAAACCCTAGAAAAGAATGCAGGCAGTAACCTCTTTGATATCAGCTATAGCAAGTTTTTTCTAGATATATCTCCTCAGGCAAGGGAAAGAAAAGCAAAAATAAACTATTGGGATTACATAAAAATGAAAAGCTTCTACACAACAAGGGAAACAATCAACAAAACTAAAAGACAACCTATGGAATGGAAGAAGATATTTGCAAATGACATATCTGAGGAAGGGTTAGTGTCCAAGATATATAAAGAACTTATAAAACTCAACACCCAAAAAACAAATAATCCAGTTAGAAAATGGGCAGAAGACATGGATAGACATTTCTCCAGAGAAGACATACAAATGACCAACAGATACACAAAATATGTTTGTCATCATTTACCATCAGGGAAATAAAAATCAAAACTATGGTGTGATATCACCTCACACCAATCAGAATGGCTAAAATCAACAACATAAGAAATGCAGATGTTACTGAGGATGTGGAAAATGAGGAGCAGTTGTGCATTGTTGATGGAATGCAAACTCGTGCAGTCACTGTGGAAAATGGTATGGAGGTTCTTCAAAAAGTTAAAAATAGAACTACCCTATGATCCAACAATCAAACTACTGGGTATTTATCCAAAGAATACAAAAACACCAATTCAAAGAGATACGTGCACCCCTATGTTTATAGCAGCATTACTTACAATAGCCCAGATATGGAAGCGGCCCAAGTGTTCAACTATTGATGAATAAATAAAGAAGAGATGGTATATATACAAACAATGGGATATTATTCAACCATAAAAAAAGGAATGAAATCTTGACATTTGCAACCACATGGATGGACCTAGAGAGTATAAGGCTAAGTAAGATAAGTCAGTCAGAGAAAGACAAATACCATATGATTTTACTCATATGTAGAATTTAAGAAACAAAACAAATGAGCAAAGGGACAAAAAGGGAGAGAGAGAGAGAGAGAGAGAGGGAAATCAAGAAACAAACTCTTAGAACAAACTGATGGTTACCAGAAGGGAGGGAAATTGGGAGGAATGGTTAAATCGGTGTTGGGGATTAAGGAGTGCCCTTGTCATAATGTGCACTGGGTGCTGTATGGGATTGTTGAATCACTGTATTGTACATCTAAAACTAATATAACACAGTATGTTAACTAACTGAAATTAAAATAAAAATTAAAAAAAAGTGTAGTGTGTATTGTGGGCAGGGAGAGCAAGATGGTGGAAGTCAGAAAGTCAGAAAGTCCTCATTAATAAGGTAGCATTTGAATACAGACTGTGAAGTATTGTGTGTGTTGGTGTCAGTGTTAGTCCTGAAACTATCTGAGAAATATAAACTGTTAAAGATAGAGGGACAACCAACACGGAATAACCCAAATAGTACACATCATGTTCAAGGAACATCAAAGTGGTCAGTGTTGCTGGTGTTCAGCTTCAAGATAAAAATAATAATAGTAATAATGAACTTTAAAAAATTTTAAAACGTAGAACAAAGTAGAAGTAAAGAGAAAATACAATGCAGATGAAATGGAGCTATCTGGCTAATATGGTCATTTTGACTTTAACTTTGAAATGAGGAGCCATTGTAGTGTTGTGAGGAGTGGAATGGTAAGACAACCTACATTTTAAAAGTCACTCAGGAGTCTGTGTGTGAGGGAGTGGATGGTAATGGTGGAATCTAGGAAACTCACAAAGAAGCTAGCGATAGAAAGTCAAAGTCAGAATTTATTTTGAAGGAAGAGCTAACAGGAGTTTTCCAGACATTAGATGTGAGAGGAGAGGGAAAGATGATCCCACGGTTGTTGGTGGGAGCAAATGTAAGGTTGCATTGCCATTGGATGGTTTGGGAAGGCTGAGAGTAGACAAGTTTTGAAGGGGAGCAAATCAAGACAAGTTTGAAATGCCTGGTTGACATCTCAGTGGAAAAATCAAGTAGGCAGTTGGATACGTGACTTTGAAGTTTAGGAGGGAACTAAGATATATAGATACTTAAGAGGTTTTTTGCACATGGATGGTATTTTAACATGGGATAATGAATTATGTCAACAGGAGAGTAAAGATGGACAAGATACCAAACACTAAGCTCTGTGTTACTGTAATTTAAGGTGTTAGAGAGAAGTGGAAGAACCAGCAAAGGATACTGAAAATAGCAGTCGGGAGGAAGGAGGGAAACCAAACCTGAATGCTGACCTGTGTTATCAGGAAAGAGAAGATCAAGGCAGAGGTAGTGAGCAATTATGTCACATGATACTGATCAGCCAACTAAGATAAGGATTGTGAATGGACTAAACATCCAGGAAGATCTACTGTGTAAACTCCAGTAAACAAAATAAAAATCTGACCACCAGATGCTTTCACCAGAATAACATATGAAAAAGAAATATGGAAAAATAAAAATTGTTGACATCACAATTTGTGGAGATTATTTCCTTATTTTTCTTAATAAATTTTCTCCATTATCATTATAGTAATTTTGACAGAAAGTATTTATATTCTTCCAATGAGCATCAACCTAAAATGCCCATGGTGATGGATGTATCTGTGCTAGCCATTTTGAAAACTACCAGCATGCTTTCTTGCTTCAAGGGCTCTGTTTTCAGGATATTTTCCAAATCCTTTAACAGTGCTCATGATCCCCTCCATGATTCTAGCTCCTCAGCTCTCACCACTGCCTTTGTCACATTTTATGGGTGAAGACACACAAAAAACCTGTATTTTACTAGCTGACTTTGCCTTATTCTTTCTCTAAATTCCTTCACAAAAACTTCTGATTTCAAGATCAGCTTAATTGCTCCCTGTTAGCAGTTTTGTTACCACTTCCTCCTGGAAGGCTCCTTTGAACTGCAAAATTAGTTTAAGCTTTGTCACAAGTTCAAAACTAGGCAAACCTTTCCTTCTCCAAGAATCCTTACAGGTAGCAACATTTCTTCTAAAACTCTCAAAATACAAACATTCTGACTGCATTTCCTTTATCAGAATATGGGGAAACTCAACCATCCTCCTATAGGAAAATAACTCCAATGCAGTGGCTGCTTTTAAGGAGACTCAGAGTAACTTACTCTTCTAAAAGAAAGTGCAGAGGTGATTCTAATGAGAGTATTTTCTTTTCCTCCACCTCTCTCATTAGGCGGATGGACAGGAAAAGCATGACCACTCCACTAAGAAGAGCCACACACCCACCCACGGAATCAAGAAAGAACTATCACTCTTATCAGTGTCTGGGCCAGGTAAGATGTCCCCTGTTGGCGGTTTCTGCCAGAAACAATGCGGACGGGATCATAGGAGAGACTTCCTTCTACTAGAACATCCAATCGTACCCATTTCATTCACTCTAAATATGACAACAAAAGGGTATGTTTCTCTTGTTCATCTTTGCATCCTGAGACATCAGCACCTTGCATTAAACACAGAAGGAGCTCAAGAGACATCTCTTGAATATATCATCAATATATGTATCATCAATACATCTGGAATGCTGTTCAGCCTATTCATTTCAAGGTTTTTAGACAAATCCAATTTCACATTCAAGTCCTATATTTCATGTTGGTGATCACATCTAGGCCAGGGAGGAACACTGCCGCCCAAGATGGTGGAGTCCCGGCATCAGGAATGCCTCTGTGGGCCACTCTGGGAATGCTCTTAAGTGAAATGAACATTGCAAGCAGCAGGTTCGCATTGTGCCAGCAGCACTGCACAGGGAAAAATTATACAGCCCATTACCAACCGGTTCCAGGTGCTTGCTGAAGTTGTGTTCGCCTCTTTCTTTCCTTAGCATCAGTACACAACAGAACTCGTACTACCCCTTTTTAAAATCCCAGGGAACAAGTGGGTGGGAACTTGTCTCTCAACTACCTTTGGGAAAATCAGCAGTATTTATTTTCTTGTCTGTATATGGGAAACTGCAATGTGGAATGTTTATGCAAGGAGTCTTAGAACCTGGACTTTGAGACTAAACATTCATTTGTAAGTAATAAGTTTTTCAGTGATACAGATGTTATTTCAATTATAATTTAATCTGAATATGGAACCCTGTTCCTGAAAAATACTGAAAATTTTAAAAGCATTTAAAGTTAATGTATGTTTAATTTACAATTTATGTAAAACTTAGGAATTATAAATTCTACCTATTGAGTGATCACCACTTTTATTTTTAAAGAAAAAAATCCTATCTACCTTAAGAAAAAACAGCCAACAGTAAATATAATACAATATGTACTTTGACTTTGGGCAATAATTGTAGAACTATAGTTATTTTTTATGGCTGTAGAACTATAGTTATTTTTATCCATCTTTTCATATTTATTTTCCAATTGTTCTATAATGAAAATGCATTACTTTCAATGTTACTGCAGAATTGTCCTGAAGTTGACATTTGAGGCATCTTCACCTTGAATTGTTTAAAATGTTGCAAAATTTTTATTAGCGATCTTAAGAGAATATCTCCCTTTTTGCCTTCAAGCAGTAATTTTTAAAGAAAGTAATTATATAGAAATAAAGTAATTATATGGATTAAAAAAAAGACATCTTGCTTTCACTTTATCTCTGTATAAGACTGAATACCAAAATGGCTTTATGAGTTAACATAAAATTGCTACAAATTTCAGAAATGCCTTTTCTCATTATCTCCCTGAGACATCTGTCAATATTTGTTAACAGGCTAAGCAATCAGCCTCAGTAAATGAAATATCAGATCCAAATACATATACCCTTTCAACAATTAAAGGGATGCTTAGGGATAGGGTATTAGCATAACGATTGTCAGATATCCTACTTACACCAATTTTTTCTTCACAAAAATTAATAGGTGGTGAAACTGGCAGAAAAGTAATGATATTCTGTAGGTTCCCCCCAATCTGCCATTGTCCAACCACCGCATTCCTGGTATCTGTGAGATACTTAAGTAGAAGCTAATGCCAGAACAAATAGGGCTCCAGTTTATAAAACAAAGACAAAAGTCAAGGTCAGTTGCTGATATCTCCTAAAGCAATGCTGTTATTCACATGGAAGCCAAAATTGCTGAAATGAGTGCTTTGCTGCTAGTTATTAAGTGGATTACAGAGCCTAATGGCCTTTGACTTACTAGTTGTGTAAACTTGAGGAGGTTACTTGAATTCTTTGAAGCACATGAAAAGCATCTATCGAATGGGGTTATATAATATATTTCATTTAAATTGGCATGCGAATTTTGAGATAAAATATGTGAATTACTCTGTATAATATGCAACACTAAATAGACTTTGAATGCATCTTAGATCAGTTGTGAGTAGTTAGAGAAACATAAACAAATGGAAGGCACTCAGTAAATAACCAGGTTCTTAAAAGTAATAGTTTTGTGTTGATATTATAACACAATGATTGTTTTAATCAAATTCTGCAATGAGCTCAGCATTTCAGACAAATCTGTAGGTACCCGCAGCTGTGAATTTGGACATGTTCATTTTAGCCCTGGCTATACTCCTGAATGATGTGAAGTTTCTGAAATGTTTTTCCTTCTCTAGGAAGGGGAAAAAAAAAAAAAAATATATATATATATATATAATGGTGGTGGTCGGGGGAAACACAGAATACAAAATCCAATACAGTACAATAAAAAGAGAATGACTCTACAATAAAAGAATTGTGATAAAATTCTACCTACCAGCTTGTATTACTCTTTTGAGTATCCAAGCTTTATCTGAAAATTAGGAATAATAGTATCAACTTCAAATAGTTTTCAAGAAGTAAACTAATGGATGGCAACCAGTCATAGCTTCTATGATGAAAAGATGTATATAAGGTCTCTGTAAATGTGACTAGCAATAGGTTCAATTCAAGGTCATTTCTTGGGAGAACTTGTGCAGAGCTTTTCCTGTAAAATAAAATGTCGGTTCTGTCTATACAATGCTTTCCACAGGAAACAACAAAAACTTTTCAGATTGTTAAATATGAAGCCCCTTTCTCATACACTAGATGAAGAAATGGTGACATTAAATGGTGACAAAAAGACTAAATTTAGTATCATGTTAAAAAAAATCAAGAATATGAGAGAAATTTTCCCAGCTTGTTGCTTTGGTATCACCAATTGCATACAAATAGGACAATTTAAAGCAAGATCAGGATGATACTAAGTCCTAGCTTTTTACAATGTGAATAATGTGTAGGTAATTGTCATTGGAGTGTATAGAGTAAGATTACGAACTTGGATCCTCGAGTCTGAGGTCATATTCTGTCCCTTCTATTAACTATGTTTGATCTCTTCATATTTTCTCAACTGTACAATGAACCTCTCGTCCAGTTCCCGCTATCCTGAATCCTATACTTCACAGAAGTGAGGAGGCAGCAGTCATGTGAAACCAACTATTAGACTGTTCTCAGGCAGAGAACCTCAACACAGAGTTGAGCTATAAATTCTTCATGGACATGTCATCAGTTTGGGATAAAACTATAAAATTTAAGTTTTGCTCCATGTTCAATTATCACATCTATATCAGATTATGCAGTGTATTGGAGCCTAGGAAGCAATTTTTTGACAAAAATAAGAAGGCTGGAATCAGTTCAGTAGTAGAGGTTGAACACAAACTCAGAATGACATCATGTTCACTAGTCACATTTAATGGCTGTGCCAAGGTAACATCGCATCAGAAATACTGACTAATATGTGTTTTAATAACTTGGAATCCTGTTAAAACATAGATTCTTCTTCAATAGGTCTGGGTTCTATGTGTCTAGCAAATGCCCAGGTAGTGTCCAAGCCAGACAACACTTGGAATAGGATGAGTCTAGCTTAGTGCTGTCCACTAGCACTCTCTGTCAAGTGGAACTGTCTATATTTGTTCTATATTTGTCCAATGTGGTAGCCACTAGCACATATAGCTATTAACCTTTTGAAAAGTGTCTCATGCAACTGAAGAACTGAATTTAAATTTATTTTAATCTAAATGTTAATAACAGTGCGACATTGGTGGTTGTTGGTTATTGGGCCGCACAGGTCTAAATAATCCAAGTAATTTGTCTGGATGATATAAGAGGCCATATTCAAAGCGATAAAATTATCTTCCCAAACAGCAACTCAGGGTCATAATTATTGACTTAGTGTTGATTTGTGTATATCAATCCTTCAAATGTAGGACCACAAATGCACTAACCAAAAACATAAGATAGTACTGGAGATCGGTACGGGGCAATCATTAGCTTCTGTGGTTTCAAATCTACTATGCCACTTACGAGCTGTGTGATCTTAACCAACTGAGCCACCCAGGTGCCCCGCGAGCTGTGTGATCTTGAGTATTTAACTACTTTGTGCCTCAATTTCCTCATTTGTAAAAGGGGATAATAATAGTAATGTTGTGAGAATTGAATTAGTTAATATTTATAAAGACAACAACAGTGTCTGATACAAACCTATACAACACGGTTGTTGTTATAAATCGTACTCCACATTTTATACAAAAATATCAGTTTCAGAGAAATTAAACATATAAATGTCAAAGCTAATTTCTTTAATTTGGCATCATTTGTACACTTCATAGATGCATAGATCTTAAATGTATAGTTAGATAAATTTTGACAAATATATCACCCCAGAAACTTCCTTCAGGCATGTTCCCAGACTAAACCTCCTAGCAACCACAACCTTTATTTCTTTTACTAGAGATTAGTTTTGCATGTTCTAGAAGAACATGTAAATGAAATTATATGTGCCCATTCTTGTTTTGTGACTCCAAAGAATATTTTTAGGGCCCACCCCCTGAGGAGTAGTACTCTATTGTATGACTATACCACAGTCTGTTTATCCATTCTCATGTTGATGTACAGTTGAGATGTTTGGTTAATAATGAATAAATCTGCTATAACCATTCAGTACAAGCCTTTTATAGACATTCATTTTCATTTCTTTTGGATAAATACCTAGGAGTAGAATTGCTGGGTTATAGGGGGAGATGTATGTTTAACAAAATTTTAAATAGGCCAAAGTGTTTATGAAAGTGCTGGGTGACAATTTCCCCACAGACATCTTACCATGTTTTGAGAACAAAGGTAACTGACTGCCTTTGTTCTTTTTTTTTTTTTAAGATTTAATTTATTGATTTGAGAGAGACAGAGAGAAAGAACATGAATGGGGGAAGAAGTAGAGGGAGAGGGAGAAGCAGACTCCCCGCTGAGCAGGGAGCCTGATGCGGGGCTCAATCCCAAGACCCTGAGATCATGACCTGAGCTGAAGGCAGAAGCTTAAATGACTGATTCACCCAGGAGCCCCTGACGGCCTTTGTTCCGGATTACTGTGTTAATATTGCATATTGAAAAGCCTTGGAAAATAGAGCTAGTGTCTACCTCTGGACCAAAGGGTAGGTTTGCTTCCTGTCCAGTGTAACAAAGAAAATGTCTCCCTCCAGAGAAAATATCTTACTCTCCATTATTTAAGATTCAGGTTCCCCAGGTTCAGGGTTTCTTTCTTCCAACATAACCTGCACGTGCAGGTATCACCTGACTCTCTTCATCGCGCTATGGGAACTGGGGCTTTGAACATTGGCACAAATGGTAATATGCTGGCTCATTGATCTGACCTGGCCGTCTTTATGTTTTCTTCTAGCATCTATGAAACCGTGGCAGACTTAGCTGTGACCTCGTAAGTAGGGTAAAATCTAAATCCTTCACAGTTCTTGATAGTTTGGTAGCAAGGATGAGATCTTGACAAGGTGTACATTGCTGGGAAAGGAAAGATGAAGTGTTTTATGAGGTTTTAGGGAGGTACAAAGGAATTGGCAGCAAACACATTGATCACATTGTATGGTTATCAGGTGTGTTTAAATGGAGGCATTGGTGAGTTGTTTGCAGGCTGAGTTCTAGAAAGTAAGTTAAGACAACTGTCTAAGTGGTGCCCTGATTGCTGCTAATCCTCCTGCGGGTAGGGTGACTTCTCACCAAGCTGGCAATCATTCTCAAGTCCATCCATTATAACAGTTAGTACGAAGATTTGTATTAGATGGCAGAAACCCTCAGATGCCCACCTCCACTTCAGGCTGTATTTACAAAGACACACACCTGTACCGTTAGTGAAAGGAGGCTATTCTCAGCTGCTCTGGGCATAAACCAGGGCAGTTATTAAATCTTCAGCTGGTTCCTAGGAAGATGAGGGGTTTGGATGTATATACTGCTTGTTCAGGAAAAATGGCAAGAGCTGAGTGTCCTCTACACGCTACCATGCCAACTGGAGAGCCACTCAGATATGAATAAGAAAGGTCTCAGAGATGTTGTTTATTTGTTTTTGCACTGGGTCCTGGCTGCTATAGCAAAGCTTTGGCTCTCTGAGAGAGATTTCCCTGAGACAGGGAAAAACATCAAAACAAAAGCAAAACAAAACAAAAAACAACCTTTGGGAAACCATAAATGAGGCATTGACAAGTATACAAGCTTAAACTGTCCTAGATTGGATTTATAAGGCTGATAAAATGACCCTTTGGCAAATGGGCCAATGTAATGTAATTTGTGGTTCCACTGCTCATATTACTATTTCTCTTGTTTTACAATTGTACTATGAATGCTTGTAAAGTCGAGGGGGGATTTGTTTGTTCAGGGACTGTGGCATGTAGCAAAGTGCTAGTGAGGGACATAAGTCACTCCTCAGTCCCCTTGTCCTCATGCAGCTGGTGCAATAGAAACAATATAGTAACTGAGGAAGAGAAAGAGAATCACAGCCTTGATTAAGGACCTAGTGCATCACAGGTAGTAGGAGATGCAAGACCACAATACTACACCCTGTACAGTCCATTGTAGAGCCCACAGGAGTTGGCGTTTTCCACAACAAAACCATTGGATTCCATTCTTGCTCCTGTATTCCCAGTTTTTGGAGATATTGTGACCATTACCAAATCGATTGCATGAACTAATGCTCTTAGTATGTGGCCTTAGACATTGCCAACACTTTTTTTCTATCCCGAAGGCACCCAAGAACCAAGACTAATTTGTATTCATGTGGCAAAGCTTCTAGTATACATTTGCAGTACTCTGCAGCGTTATCTATACTTCTGCCATTCCCCACCTGTGGCTGGGTCAGGATTTCGTGTGAATGTCTGCATTCTGTGGTGCGAAGCATTCACTTTATACATGACACCCTGTTTACTGGCAAGTCAGAACCCTCATGCCCAAAGATCCTGACTGCAGTCCTCCTTCAGCAGGAGTGGTTGATAGACCTGACAGAATTCAGGGGCACACTTACCGAGTGAAGTCTCTTGGCACTAGGTGGGTAGAGTCACAATTCTCAGTTCCTCTGGCAGGCAGGGAAAATTGCTTTCTCTTCAGCCAACAATATTACCAAAAAGGGGACCCAGCACTTCATCAGACTTTTAGGTTTTGGAGACAGTATGCCTCGTGTGGGCATTCTACCTGGTCTCTTATGTATTGACCAACCTCCCAATCAGCATCGGGTGTCATCCTCTATCGTGATACCTCCTTTGGGCTTTGGACTCATCACCTCTTTAACTCTGCTACAGGGTACATCCCCTTTGGAAACTAGCCATTAGATGGCTATTGTGCTTCTGTTGACATGAATGCTTGACGCAGGAGGCCTCAAAACACTTCAGCCTTTTTGGTGTGGCTTAACTCAGACTTAAGGACTATCAGGATGGAAGGGTCCACTGAAACTCACGTGTAAAGTAGAATGGCATATTCATGAGTACAGTGTTTTTGGCCCCTTCAGCATCTTGGCTTTACATGGAAAAAAAAAAAGCAGCTATTCCTTTTGGGGGAACTTTGTCCTCCTTTCTACTGCCTGAAGCAAATCTGCTGGCTCAGTGGGACCCTGGGTTCACAGAGGTTCTACTAAATGCCTGAGCCTGTTTCACGGATAGCTCATCTAAACTGAAATGCAGTGGCATCCGCTGGGATAATGCACCTGTTCAAACTCAGCACCAGCTATGCAGAACTGAAAATGGATATGGTTGCTCTGCTCAGTGGACAGAACTCAAGGTCATATATCTGACCAGTACTCCCCTTGATGAACTTTGTTATATTTTTACCTACACTTGGACTATTGCTAGTTGCTTAGCACAGACTAGCAAATTAGAAATACTATGCTTTATATGTCTTTATTATTTTTTATTATTATTTAATCATTTTAACATTACCTTTCCTCTGTAGTTAGTACTTTATGAGTTCTAAGAAATTTTTGCCTACTCCCAAATTGTGAAGATATTATCCTATTTTTTCTAGAAACCGTATAGCTTTAGCTTTTATGTTTACCTCTGTGACACATCTCAAAATAATTGTCTTACAATGTAAGACATTACATAGGGGTCAAAGATTTTGTTTTTATTATTTTTTTAATATGACATCATCTCAGCACTATTGGTTGAAGAGATTTCCTTTCCCCATTGAATTGCTGTACTGACCTTGATGAAAACCAAGTAATAGTTAATTTTTTAAAGAAAGCATTATTATATTTTTGTAAGTAGGATTTCTTAATCAAGATACAAAAGGATCTAACCACAAAAAGAAAATGCTCATGCATTTAAAAAATAAACTTAAAACTTCCATTTGTCAAAAGTGCATTAAAGAAAATATAGATAAACCATTAATCAGAGAAGATAGACCTGATATAGCTACAGATCTGGATATGGGTATGTGCTTCCTCAAATAAATAAGAACGGCAAGACCCCTGCACAAGAATAACTTCACAAATATTCATTATACTATTTAAAATAGTTACGCAAATAAACATATATTTAAATATATAAATTTAAATCGATATTTGAATAAATATACATGCAAATTAAAAATTAAAAAGGTATGCATGTGATTTAATTATGATAGTGCCTTATGATCTGAGGATAATAATTAATTGAAATCTGTGTTCGTGCTCCTTCTGTGAAAACACACACACACAAATACAAACATGTGAATACACAGGTTGAAGCCACTGTGAAAACAAAAGTCAAAATCTCATCCTTGTATCATATTCTGTGTTCTTCATTATTGAAATATTTAAAGTGACCCGTAAGTGACCTGCGTGTTGATCATCAGTAGGAGTATGGCTACTAAGTTTCCACAACTAATCTTTAAAGCAGCACTGTAGGCGGCAAGACTTTTGAGTTTGTGCTTCCATGTGGATCATCCCCTTTATGAAACATTCTACCACAGCACGGCCAAGACTTCCCAAGAGAGTAAAGAATATTTTTATTTTATCATCCAGGGTATGCTCGTCTTAATCCTGGCTGTGTGAATACCCTGAATCTCCATATGTTCTGCACAAATGAATTTAGACATTAGTAAATCATAATTACCCTGCTAAATCTCAAACTTGTCATGGATGCTGTTACTTTTGACCTGTGAGAGAAGCAAGGGCAGCAGAGAGGATTATAGCAACATAAAAGTAGATGCCTTGCAATCTTTCTATTTGTAGCTCATCCTGACTAGTAAATAACAGGAAAAAAGATGAATATCCAAATAGATAGTGACAACTTGATCAAAAGAAGAAAAAAAATGGAGTCATGTACAACAGGCTTAATCAGGTTAATTAGAATCTGGGTTGCATCTTGGACCTGGGAATGCTCATCAACGGGCTGTCATCTGAAGAAGGATTAAGCCTCACTTAGTCTAAGGAGTGTGGCAGGTGTGTTGCATGTGGCTAGACTGTCTCACACCAGCTCTCTGGGAAGAAGCTCTGTCACTGAGTTGCAGTTCAGCAGGCTACCACTGCACACGCTGAAAAATGCCTGGTGTCCCTGTTCCTCCAATGTCCAGAAGCATCATTGTGCGGTGGAAGTCTTGGTGGGGATGCAACGCAAGAAGGAGGGGAGAGGTAAACAAGGGAAAAGGGAGAATAACAGCCAGGAGAAAATGTAGAGAAAGGAAATAAGAGAAGAAATGAGGGGAGCTAAAGAGCAATGGGAATAAAGAAAGCGAAGGAAAACAACAGACATTGTGGAAGGAGTTTATCCAAAATCAAAACGAATGCATAAATCAACAACGTACGACTGCAGCACTAGCCTCGCTTTAAGGAATGCCATCTAGTGAAGGGATTTTGATATAACTTGAATCGAAAATGTTGCCATAGTTCTTTTTTTCTTTATTTCTTCCCTCTCCTCTTCACTTTCTCTTTCCCGCCATCTCCTTTTCCTGCTCCAAACCTCCTCTTCTTCCTCCTCCTCCTTCTACTAAATATGTGCACTCTTTACAAGTGTCCTTGAACCAAAAACCCTTCCTTAAGCTGCAAAACCCACACATTTCAACTTGCCATAGACAAATGACGGGAAAAGTGGAATGGCATGCAATACATTGATTTCTTTGCAAGTATCACGTATCCCTTTGGAGGATAGGAAGTGGTTCAGTTTCTGTGTCTGCCTCACCTTAAGGTGCATAATGAGTTCAGGAATAAGAGTCTTGAAGGGAGACATGTGACTTATAAAAAAATAGAAAAGGTAATAGAAAAACATTTTTCAATTGTATTGAGCACAAGAGCACAGTGAGGAAAAGACACCTTTGCTTCAAGGGACATTAAGGTTTTTTTTTTTTTTTTTAATTGCTGTGGATTTATGACATTGTCGTCTGAATTATTCCTTTCTTTTTACTTTTTAATTTGGTTAGATATTTACATCCTTATACACTTCCACTAACAGAAAATACACTCAACAAACACACACACACCCCTAATAGATGAGAGGGCCCATGGAGGAAAATTTTATTTTTCGACTCATCTTCTAGCTTCCCATTTACATGCAATATAATAGATATACACACACACTAGATTTCATATTAGATGTATAAGTCTAGTATACCTCCCAAATAACTTAGCTTACTCATACAACTATAAAGTTTTGAAATAAAATTTAAATATTTTAAGTCGTAAACAATTTATTTCTTTTGTTTCCACTCCCACATTATATCTCTTCTCTCATTCTCTCCCATATAATTATGTTACATATTTTGGTACACTAAATACTCAGGATTTTTATTAAATATATTAAATTAGAAAATTTATTAAGTATTAGAGTTATTAAAGTAGCCATTTTCGAGAGTTAAACATTATGATTGTCATTTCCCTTATAAGTCTCCACTTATTTAATTTGTCTTTTGTTATTCATATGCTTACTTTTTTAGATCTCATTAGCAATTTTGCCTAAACTCTTCAATAAATCTGAAAAAAAATCAGAATATGGTTGATTATATAATTGAATAGATAGCTTCCTATTTATTTAATTGATGCCATTTCTCATAGAATTCACAATGCACCAGTTCCAATCTCTATGTTCATTTCAAAGATATAGCAAAAGATTTTGTACTCATAAAATGAGAACATAATGTTATAACAAAAGGAATAATCAGAGGATATGAATGAACTCATGGGAGACAGATATTTAACATTCAATAGAAGAGCTGGAATAGACCAGCTTTTAAATATGGATTTAAGCATCATATTTAGAAATGAAATTATGGGATCAGAAAAAAGTACTTAATGGGATGCCTGGGTGGCTCAGTCGGTTAAGCGTCTGCCTTCAGCTCAGGTCATGATCCCAGGGTCCTGGGATCGAGGGAGCCTACTTCCCCCTCTACCTGCTCCCCCTGCTTGTGCTTGCTCTCTCTCTGTCTGACAAATAAATAAAGAAAATCTTAAAAAAAAGAAAAAAGTACTTATATTCTACCAGAAAATAAGGACAAACACTAAATGAAAAACAGTGAATAATTAATGAGCATCTTCCCTAGACAATGTATTAAACAACTTGCTGGTTTATCACTTCATGCAGTCACTCCCAGAAACCAACAGAATGGATGTGAAGAAGCCTTAATTCTAATAAAACATACCTTGAAATATGTGGCTCTTTTATACCTCCAATGATTTCCTTTTTTTACATATAGAACTAAGCTTCTCAGTGAGTTTGCAATTTAGTTTTGGGAGACAGACATGTTATCACACTGTGTGAGTGCTAGAATAGGTGTGTACACAGAGCGCTTCGGGGGCGGAAATGAAAAATGAAATCCTCAGTCTGAGCTTATGGGGGGATGAGGATACATGAAGAGAGAGGGGTTTCCTGAATGGGCTGATCCCTATGTTAAAATCCAAAGAATGAACAGAGTTATCCTAGTGGAATACAGTGAGAGAAGGTTTTCCTAGGCATTGATGTTTCCGTCTGCACCTCGTGGAGCACAGTGGGAGAAGGTTTTCCTAGGCATTGATGTTTCCGTCTGCACCTCTCACTGAGTTGCAATGGTAGATGGAGGGCATTGGATGTATCTGTGGACAGATGCTGAAAAATCAGTGGAGCTCATCACAAGTTTGGACAATACAAACTGTCACATAATTGATAAAAATTGTTTATTTGATGAATCTGACCAGCTCAAGAATGTGTGACTAATGTTAAGCCAGGAGATTGGCAGGAAAACAAGACATCTACCCTAGGGAAGAGGTGGGAAATGACTTTCCACATTTCCAGAAATATGACATGCCTTCTCAAGTCGCTGAATTCTCATTATCCACCTGACAGTCTTCCAGCACTAATGCACCTGTTGGAAGAACGTGGATGAAGACTTTTTCTAAGGACTAAAAGAGACTGTCACTTATCAAAGAGAAGCCAAACAAATGGTCTGAAACCATGAGAGGAGGTTGTGCATTTCTATATAAATACTTTCAGGAGACAGACTGCATTTTTACAAAATATACAGCAGAGGGTCTTAAGTGTTTTATTTTACAGTGATATAAAACAAATAATTTATCATTTTAGGAAGCTTCATGGAGACTGCAACATTGTAATTCATTGCCTCCACACTTGGGACTTTGTAAAATTAGTGGTAATGGCACAGAAGGCTGTGTAAATGGAAAAATCTTCCACTAGATTGTTTTGTATGTTCCCTACATGTTTGACCTAAGCACTGAATTAAAAAGGATCTCATAAATGGCATTTCATAACTGACTCAAAAACTGGGGCTAAGAAGTGGAAAAGTTATATTAATTACCATTCCTGGTTAAGAGTGACTGAGGAGATGTTTACACTTGACGAGATGAGAGGTATATGTTCTGACCTGCAGAGAGATTAGAGATGTGGTCAAGAATAGACAAAAGGAATTTCAATGTCAAAAAAACCTCAAATGCAATACAAAGTGAGCACATAGAAAATCATTACAACTAAGAACGAAAGGCACAGCTATTAATGTAACGAGTTGCAAAATAAATATAAGATTATGCACCCAAACCTGCCATCATCAGGAGCACTACCAGCTGTCAGATAACTAGAAGCAGAAAGGTCAAATAATTATATATCTTCATAAAATGAGATTTCAAGTGCACTTTGAATTCACAATGGAGCATCCTCAATCAATAACAATATCAAATTTTAAGAAAGGTGCAAAAGGAGCAATTCCATAATTACAGTATAAGTGATATAATTATTTCAAATATTTCAATAGTCTTTGCCAAATGAGAACAGGAAAAATAACATTTCCTTAGAATAGAAACTAGGATTTATGAGAAAGTTCCCAAGTGTGTAATTCGCAATAAGATTCATTCAGATTCTATGGAGAGTTCAAATAAAATTCCACGTTTTGAAGGCTTTGTTTTTTGTTTATTTGTTTGTTTGTTTGTTTGTTTGTTTTAAGAACACCCTCAGGGTCTGAATGCTAGTTTTACCCCAACTCTAAAAAAATACAATGTACAGTATTCTAAATTTATAAATGCTAAGCCAGCATAGTCTTCTTCACAAAAAGAAACACTATTTATTGTTTTAAGTTTTTATTTAGATTCCAGTTAGTTAACGTATGGTGTAATGTTAGTTTCAAGTGTACAATTTAGTGATTCAACACTCACATGCAACACCTGGTGCTTGTTGTGAAGAAACGTCATTTAAAGGTACTCAAGGGCACTTTTGAATAGCAGATGCTTAGTGAATTTTGTGTTTATGTCTAGAGATTTTATCATTGGCAGAAAGACTTGGGGAAGGAATTAATATTTTGAGTATCTTTCACATGCCTATAGTTTTATGCACATTATCCATGTAACATTTTGACAAGGTGATCATCCTTGTCTTGTTTTACATGTAAGAACCTGAACACAGATTACTTACAACTAAAAGCAATAAATAGAGATAACAAAGGATGCTTTAGATTCAGGAGAGCTGGGCTTCATCTGGTTCTGTCACCCTCTAGGTGTGTAACCCTGCGCAAGTTACTGAAAGTTTTCCTGTGACCAAGTTTTCTCAGGGACAGTAGCACCTAGATTTAATGTCCAGTTAGCTTTAATTTATAGAAACTACCTAAGATGGTGCTAGGCATTAGTATCCAATAAAAAATGGCTATTTTTTTAATTCCAATTTTTCTAATTTTGGTATAAGTAGCAAGAAGTAAAAATCTCATGCTTTCTTCCTTATTTTGTTACCAGATTCCAAAATAAGGTTTTGTATTTTTTTTTAAGACTTATTTATTTGAAGAGGGCTGGGAGAGGCAGAGGGAGAGAATCTCAGTCAGACTCCCCAATGAGTGGGGATCCCAACATGGGGCTTGGTTTCACGAACCATGAGATCATGACCTGAGCAGAAGCCAAGAGTTGGAAGCTTAACCGACTGAGCCACCCAGGCACTCCCCAAAACAAAATTTTTAACATACACAAGGTTGAAAAGTAGCCTGTATACTTATAATCCACAACAATTGGACATAGGAGTCAGTAAGAGAAAATTAATTTGATATCTGATATCTATCATACTGCATTTTCTGACTTTAATGAAATCACTAACATTTTAAGGAAATTTCCTTGAAAAGGGAAGCTCAAATATTCTGTTTTGAAAAAGACATGAATATTGCTAAATACTGTCATTGGAACAGATGAGTTTTAAATATTAGACTGCCTTTCTTCAGGGTGTCATTTAAATAATAATACAAATAAATCGTATGTCCAGTTTAATTGTAGATGTGTTCCATAAAACCTCCCAGATGCTCTTCCTTATAAAGTGTCATATTAGGATTTTTTTAAAAAGATTTTATTTATTTATTTGACAGAGGGAGACACAGTGAGAGAGGGAACACAAGCAGGGCGAGTGGGAGAGGGAGAAGCAGGCTTCCCACGGAGCAGGGAGCCCAACGTGGGGCTCGATCCCGGATCATGACCTGAGCCAAAGGCAGATGCTTAATGACTGAGCCCCCCAGGTGCCCTGATATTGTTTTTTTTTTTAAAGTTAATTCCAGTTAACTTAGTGTTATATTAGTTTCAGGTGTATAATATAGTGATACAACCATTCCATACATTATCCGGTTTTCATCACAAGTGTCATATTGTTTTAAACAACTTTTAGAGACACATTTAATTCTTCAGCAAGATCTTGTCCTGAAATGGTTCATTAGATATCTGTTTTATAAATTGGAAGCAAGAAAATGTGAATGATTTTTTTTCAAAATGTTGACTTTACCATAGCATTCAAAGCCTTCCAAAGACTATCTCCTCCAACCTACCCATCCATTGCTTCTCTCTTGCCTTCCCTGATAAAGCTCTTTATTCCTCTAATATGTTTTGCTCATTAATAAGTAAATATGTCTTTGCTTTCCTGCCTTTCTACTCTTCTTTCCCGGATGGTCTGTTCCTTCCTCATTCTCTACCCTGATACACAAACTTAGACCTGATCCTGCTAGCTCCTGATTATGTTAGCCTGATTCCTCCACCCTGCTCCATAGACTACCTTTGGAAAATGTCATGTCTCTTTTTTCCCCTCTGGAGCTATGATAATCACCTTAATGTCTACCAGACTGTTATGCTGAAAAATTTTAAAGGTACATTTAACACTTCCCATGAACTTTTTCATAGCCATCGTTGGAATTTATGTTATTAACTCATATTCCTAGAAATAATAAACTTTTTTTCCAATCTCATTAGAATAAAAGAAGAAAATGAGGTTTGGACAAGTCAGTTTACCTATTTAATTCCACACAGGTAGTTTGTGACAAACTTGGAACAAGAAACTTTCCTCGAGATTAATTGTCCACTTCTACTCCCAGTGATGAGATGTTGCTCTGTCTTATGGTGTCACCCCAAATAGATTATAATGTATCACTTTTTTTGTTTGGATTCTTTACAAGATTGGCTCATTTATTGCATTTTTGTCAATTAGTGGTTGATCGAACTGAGCACATAAAATTTGTGGAACAGCTGTAAAATCCACTTGCACTGTGATTTTGAATAATATATTGGTATACTTCCTGGAAATACTGAGGCAACATTTTCTAGGCCTACAGATAGAAAGAAATGGAATTGCTTCAGAATTCTATTTATATCTTGATCACATGTTTTCCCAAGACAACTGGGAGCTATAAAATAAATTGGACAAGTATGGACGTAAAACCTTGAGTAAGTTTCTGGTTTCCCAAAACCTAGGGGATGTCATAGCACAAAATTGTTCTGTTTTCTAATAAAAAATACGATACTCTGAAAGGAAAATGTGTGGGGCTTCTCATATCTTTCTTTGCTCAGACCTAATCACATTACAAAATGAGCATCTGGCTATTGAAATTGTAGTCTGCAAATATACAAGCAGGCTTTTTTTCCACTCAGAGTTTTTCATAAGCATTTGATATTATGTTATCCTTTTTGCATGAAATCTGTGTTAGATAGGAAGAATGAATCAAATAATAAAAACTCAATACGGAATCTATCATTTTATGTTTTCAAAAATGGTATTCCTTTACAACCTCAGGAGAGAGATGTTATTTTTATAGATGTCAATGACTTATGCACTGGAAGCCTCTGTGAGTAAAGTAGCATCTACGTGTACAGTATGATACTAAGATTTAGCTCCCTTAAATCAAGGAGTTACCTGAGTACATCAGCTGATACTGCTTGATGAATCAATGTAAAAATCAATTAAAACTAAAGCTGTAGGGGCGCCTGGGTGACTCAGTCGGTTAAGCGTCTGCCTTTGGCTCAGGTCATGATCCCAGGGTCCTGGGATGGAGCCCTGAATTGGGCTCCTGGCTCAGCAGGGAGCCTGCTTCTCCCTCTGCCTCTGTCCCTTCCCCTGCTCATGCTCTCTCTTTCTCTCTCAAATAAATAAATAAATAAATAAAATCTTTAAAATAACCAAACACCCCCCCCCCTAAAATTTGAGTAGGATAAACAAAAATTTGGGCTTAAAAATTTTTTCTATTTCTCTTTGCCTTATTAACTTGTAGAAGACAGCCAGTATCAGGATTTAGAAATCCAAATATTTGCAAAAGATAAATAATTATCAGATTATGTTTTGGAATAACAGCAAAATGGGAGATGAGGAAACTTGATGGTGAAAATTTCCCCTACAAATTTCACAAGGCCAAAGATTTTAGACAACTTAGATAAATTGAGATGAACATTAACTTTACTCAATATAGTAGAACTTTCTGCTGTTTTTTACTCTTATGATCTTTATAACTGTTCATATTTTAATACTGGTACATGGTAAATGTAAAAAGCTTTCTCGCTATTGTTTTTCAAATGTTTTCTTTCCCCCTTGGGAATTTTTGAGGTCTATAAAACACTCGCTAAATATGACAATCTGCCATTACTTGCAAGTAGTTAATTTGGGGAGATTTTTATTAGGAAGATATTAATGCATTGCCTATTTTTACAGAGGCTCAACTTATAGGAAAGAAAAACTTTTCAATTAAAATGCTATCTTTTTGGGCACCTGGGTGGCTCAGTTGGTTAGATGACTGCCTTCGGCTCAGGTCATGATCCTGGAGTCCCGGGATCGAGTCCCGTATCGGGCTCCCTGCTCGGCGGGGAGTCTGCTTCTCCCTCGGACCCTCTCCCCTCTCATGCTCTCTCTCTCTATCTCATTCTCTCTCTCAAATAAATAAATAAAATCTTTAAAAAAATAAAATGAAATGCCATCCCTTTGGCATATGTATATAGATAGATGATAGATAGATAGATAGATAGATACCGTGAATTCCTAATTTTCTGGAATTTCTGGATGTAGCTAACATCTGTTCCTAAAGATATTGAGATGGAAGTATATTGTTCATTAAAACCAAAAATGTCAGATTTATAGCCAATATTTGCTTAATCCTGTTACATATTAGGAGTGAGTTAGCTGTAATTAACAGAATATCTAAAGAACAATGGTTTATAAATACAGGCAATTCATTATCTAATCTAATTATATGATTTATTATCTAACTTAATTAGACAATTCATTATCTAATGTAACAAAAAAATCTGAAATATCAGATCACTTGATCATTCTCTCTGAACATTTCCACTTTGTTTTAATACTTGATCTAGTGGTTGTGGGCCATGTATCAGAAATGATACATACTTACATAACTGTATGCAAAGGCAGGAAGCAGTGAGAAACTCAGGAAAGGGGGAGAGAGAGAGAGAGAGGAGAAAAGAAAGGGAAGACATAGGATCTCTTCATGTATGTTTTCTCTTTAAGGACTAGGAAGAACAGGAAAGCAAATTTTGTTTTTTCTTGCTTTTATTTTGTGAAGGGAATACAGGAGAAGCATTTTGGGGAATGCTATTGGATATAAACCAAAGGTTTCTGCCAAGAACATTTTCAGTGGAAAATATTTCAAAAACCTGTACTAATTTTGTGAGAGTTCTTTCTTATCATTGCTTAGGTATTTGGATAATGTCCACTAAAAGTCATCTTCAGATTTATTTTTAACATACAAAATAATATTTTAGGGGAGTTTTCATATAGTCAGCATTCAAGTAAATGTTTTCACCTAAGTTCAAATTTTAGGTTGTCTGAAATTTATATTTTACATTAAGAGAGGTCTGGGTTTGTTGTTGTTGTTTTTAAGACATATTTCTCAATCAATTTTGATTGAAATTTCCAATTTCCTAATAAGAAAAAATAAAAGTTTAACATTATCAGGACTAGATTAGCACTTATAATCAAAACTGCCTGAGTTCTGTTAAGTAGCATTAATTCTTACTTAGACTGATTAGTAATTAGTACATTTTACTAATTCTTAGAATTAATAATTAATAAATCTAACTAAGACTGATCAAATTCTATGCTGACCACCTAAAATCAACCTAAGAATTATTTCTTTAAAGCATTACTAAATTGTGGTTCTTTTATTATTCAATATATTGAAGGAAGCACATTTCACTATGGCTTAATTTAATAGCAAACTGAAGCATACCATTTAATTCACCAAATATATATCTTTAAATAATTAATGGGTTAACTTTTACATTTTAAATCCTAAAGTCATCTACATTTTTAAAATGAAGATTCTACAGAACTTAAAACATTTCCCTGAATGAGGTCAATTGTTTTGTTGTTGTTTTGGGTTTTTTGGTTTTGTTTTGTTATTGTTTTTCTTAAGTAAACTCTATACCCAATATGAGGCTTGACCTTACCACCCTAGAGATCAGGAGTTGTATGCGCTACCATTTGAGGTAGCCAGGAACTCCAAGGTCAATTGTTTTTACATGCTTTATTACTTCCACATTTCCAGTCATCCCCAAGTCATCTCATTACTTTTCTCCACACAACATATTCCTGTAAAACTGGGAAACATATAATTGTTGTCAAGTTCAGTTCTCCAACACTGTACCTAGTTCATCCTGTCACTTCTTCTGAGCATAAATCTAGGATGATATCTCTTTACTTTGTGCAGTTAGTTCAAACAAAATTTGGAATTCTTTATGCAAATCATTTAGCCTTTTTGATATTTAATCAAGTTTGACACATTATTTTTTTAAGAATTTATTTATTTATTCGAAAGAGAGAGCGCAAGAGAGAACAAGCAAGGGGAGGGGCAGAGGGAGAGGGAAAAGCAGACTCCCCGCTGAGCGAGGAGCCCGATGTGGAACTCAATCCCAGGACCCTGGGATCATGAACTTAGCCGAAGGCAGACACTTACCCAACTGAGCCACCCAAGTGCCCCTACCACATTATGTTTGAATAACTTTTAAATCACATATAATACATAAAATGAGACCTAAGCCTTTCACAATTCACAAAAAATCTCTAGCCTAAAACCAAATGACAAAACAAAAAACAGGAACAGGAAATCTTCTGCAAGTCCATATTTTTGTTTTTCATGAACAATATAATCCTACTACAGAGTCTTCAGGAATATATGTAGCATTCAGAATGCCAGAGAAATTGAAGGGAATATTGATCTTTCTATCCAGCTATCTATTTATTTGTATTGATTTTTCTATTTTTATACAGACACAGACACACACACACACACCCCTATTTATAATTTCACATGTAACAACTATGTAGTAACTATATCACACAGTCACATAAAATATAAATGCCATATTAGTTAACATTTCTGGTAGTTATTATCCTAATATATATTGGATGAACAATGTTAAATATATCCCTGTTATAATTATGCAACAATTCTGTTTTATTGCAAATGAGAATTCTTGACTACAAAGGACTCAACGAATTGAAACATTAGAGAATAAAAGAAAAATGTAACTTTGAAACAATAAAAGTTTGAGTGTCTATTTAGCTGACAAGGCTGTGTAAATGTCAACATGACTTTCAGATAGATCAGTTCCAGTTCAAAGATCTTGACAATATTTTTGACTTTGACATAAGTAGTGGAGATTCTATGAAGCTGTTGCTCTGATTCTGGAGAGTGCACTGTGGGGGAGGTAATGAGAGAATTGTGTGTGCATAGAAAAGTGGCTTCTGTATCTGTCAATTTAAAAAATAAAATTTCTTTTGGGGAGTCTTTGCTCTGGTTTTATATTGTAATAAATAGTGTCTCTGCTAGAGGTGACATTTATAGCCCCTCAGAGGTCTGCCAGTATGGAAGAATGCTATTGTTTCCTGAGTGGTTCTTGTTCCCTCTATATGTCATTTTCCATCTTGCCTTCACAGTGGCTTTGAGACCAATTTAATCTGACTGAAAACAAAATCATAGAAGGAAGTCATAAAAATATCTGTTGGAGAACAAGATGTGTTTGTGTTGTAAGTAGTTCAGAAGACTCCATTCCATATTTGCATTCTGATAGGATCCAGAATGAACTTGAAGCCTCAGTTAAGAAAAATGCCCAAATCAATTTTAAAACATTAAGAATTTAGTTGGGATGCAACTTTCCATGGCAACTATAAAATCATTGCTGCTGATGTATTCTGGTTCATTCTGGTTACTGATGTTTTGGTTGAGGAAAACTCAAAATGCATTTATATTTGTAGCATTTTCTTCAAAATGGTTCTTTAAACGTAAAAAGTCTTACTCATCATTAAAATATAAGCATTTCCTCCTGTATTCTGTAAACTGTCTTGGCTTTCTCTTTTGAAGTAGCAAACTTAATTAGATCTCTTATTATCCCTTGAAGCACCCTTTGATGTGATTCTAATCTGAGATAGTATAATTGAGGAAATGATCTTTGAGAGAGAGAGAGCAGGGGGTGGGGGGAAGGGGCAGGGAAAAGCAGACTCCCCACTGAGCGCAGAGCCCAATGTGGGGGCTCACTTTCAGGACCCTGGGTTCATGACCTGAGCCAAAATCAAGAGTTGGTCGATCTACTGACTGAGCCACCCAGGCGCCTCTAGGAAATGATCTTTGATTGATATATCTTCCATAGTATTACTTCTATTCTTGATTTTGACTGTACTAAACATGCTTCTCTTGTATTCCTTAATTTAACATCTCTCCAAACAAAAGTTTCCTGAATAATAGAAATGAAGTTTATAATACATATATGGTGGTGGAGAAATATTCGTAACACTTGACATAGATATGAGATACATTTTTTATTTCCTTGCAAGCATAACAACTTTAAAATTGCATTAGCACATCATCCTTCCCCTCACAACTTTAAGAGATGATGTTTTTGGCCAAAGAAAATAAATATTTTATTTAAGGTATATTATTCATTATATAAATTTCATGAATTACCTTCTAATTACAGGGCAGGGAGTGAAGTTAACTTCCAAATAAAGTCAATATACATAATACTGGCATTTTATTTACTCTGGGTTACTTTAGCAGATATCCAAATTGCCCACATTATGAGTGCTTTTTAATGGGATTTAATATAAGGTATTGAGATGACCTACCTAATTTAAATAAAAGTTGTTTTAGAAGCAAATCATTTACATTTCTATATAAGGCAAGGTATAAAATTAGCTTCCTACTTTTTAAATTAACATTATCATCTTAAAATATATATTTTATAATAACAACAAATAATGATTTATATGCTTTTATTAAACTGTGTAATAGTCCATGAGCAAAATAAATTAATTCAGTTCTTTTTACTAGGGCTGTTGATATTTTTACCTTCTCCTTCTCTTAAAATGACTTTTTTTTGGTGAGGGATAACCTGTAGGGAAGAGCCAGGAGCTGAAAAGGAAGTACTTGGTCTTCAACAAAAAATCATAAATGTCATATACAAACCCTTCTATATGAGGCAAGAAATAATGAAGCAGACAAATCCAGCAATGATTCACTTTATTCCATGGAGACATATTTCAACCTCTGTTATAAACCAAATTGTATTCCCCCAAAATGTAGATGTTGAATCCCTAACCCTCAATGTAACTATATTTGGAAATAAGGCCTTTAAGGAGGTAATTAAGGTTAAATGATATCATAAGAGTGGGTCCTAATCCAATAGGACTGGTGTCCTTCTAAAAAGAGGAAGAGACACCAAGGATGTGTGCACCCAGAATAAAGGTCATTTGAGGACATAGTGAGAAAGTGGCCATCTGCAAGCCAGAGAGAGAGACTTCAGGAAAACCAAACCTGTTGACACCTTATATTCGACTTTCAATCTCAAGAGCTGTGAGAAGATAGACTTCAGTTGTTTAAGCCAGTCTGTGGTATTTTGTTATGGCAGCACGGACAGAAAAAGAAAAGTAACATAACCACCAATTGGGTAAATACAGTGGGGGAAAGTTTGATAATAGAATAGAAAAAATAACTGAAGATAAAATGAAATCTTTGAGTAAGTGGGAAGACATGATTTTCTAGGCAAAACTAAAATTGAAAATCATTTATTTTCCATGTTAGACTGTAGAGTGACTTTAGATTTAGGTTATACATTTTCCAAAATGGATTCATTAGTTCTAGCAAAAAAAAAAAATTAATCTGATAAATAATTTTGTTGATTGCTGAAAACCAACAATTTGAAGAGTGCTAAAAAGTTGAAAAAGGAAAAGAAAATAATGCAGAATAAAAATGTGTGCAAACATTAACCATCAACTCAAGACTAAAGTTTTAACACTACTATAGGGAAAAGGATGGATGATAAGCATTAAAACCACATAGTAGTTGGGCATTTATTATAATTTACTATCCATATTACTGTATATTTGAGTAGATAGTAGATGGTTGATTCTGCTTAAATTCAATTGTTTCCACCTAGTCCTCTCTGTTTTTTGGGGGGTCTTTGTTGTTGTTGTTGTTATTATTGTTATAAATTTAAAATACTTCTCTTATGGGGCGACAGGGTGGCTCAGTTGATTAAGCGTTTGCTTTCAGCTCAGGTCATGATCTCAGGGTCCTGGAATCGAGCCCTGCATTGGGCTCGCTTCTCCCTTTGTTTCTGCTTCTCCCCCTGCTTGCGTTCTCTTTCTCTCTCTGTCAAATAAATAAATCAAATCTTTAAAAAATAAATAAAATAAAAACATAAAATACTTCTCTTATGGCAGTGATCAGGACACTGCAGACTATGGGCCACATCTAGACTACCACCTGTTTGAGTAAATAAAGTTTCATTGGCACACAACTAAGTCTATTTTTTACATGTTGTCTTTGCTGTTTTTACTGTAACAGTAGTATTGAATAATTTCAATGCAGACCATTTGGATACAAAACTTAAAATATTTATAATATGGTCTTTTAAAAAATTACCTACATTTTTTTATAGGAACATGGACTTTCTGTGCATAGTAGTTGCTACTACTTGAATGACATATTTACTTGTATGTTAGTTTAATGTCTTTATCACCACTAAAACATTACTACCATAAGGACCTTGACCATGCTCATTTTGTTCAGTATTGTATATATAGTATCTTCAAAATAGTATGCAATAAGCACACTATTCTTTATTCAATAAAGGCATTTAGTTTTGAGTTTCAAATTGGTTACAAACTGATAGAAATGCTTGAATAGGTAGCATGATCATTATTTATTATCACTAGCTTGCCACACGCCTTACTGAACTTTGCCAAATATAAGCCATATCTGAATCTATAACTTGGGATTTTCCATTCTCTTTCTTCCTTTAACTGGAATCAAATTGTATCACGTGTATCAAGTTCCCACAGGTGACAGGATTGTCATAGCTCACCCCCTGTCCATTATCTCTGTCTTCTTTGTTAACAGAAGCCCAATATCTGAGCCCATAATGTCTTCAGCTAAAGACTCTATTTCCAATGATACTTTGTATTTAGACGTTGCCATTGAAAGGAAACTAGCAGTGATTAATTGACTGAACTTTTCTGAAACTCTTGAAGAGTAGTGAATCATCCAGGAAGGATGTTTGAGCTTTTCTGCTTTTTCTATCTTCATCTTGCCAGGAATATGATTGTCATCACTACAGTTCCAGTACCTTTTTATCAACATGTGAGATGAAATCCAACTCTAATGAAGGCAGATGAGAAAAATAGTGAGCCTGACTCTGTGATGATCATTCTTGCACCTACTACTCCTGTTCGTGGGAGATGAAAGAGAAAACCAGCGTCTTTATTGTGTTTATGTCACTGAACTTGGAATTTCTGTATTATTAGATGAACCCGACTAACTGATACACCCTGTAGTCCTTCTGAAGGCAACTTCTGTTCTTTTATTTGTTGTATATCTTAGGTTCAGGAAGTAGGCCTGGTAGCCCCTTTCAGCCATATTGCCAATCCCAGACCATTACTATTTTTCCATGCTTCTCATCTGAGAATTACATCTTCTCCTTGTTGACATTTACTAGCCTCCTGGTCACTGCATCTTTTTCATTCAAGACATTTGTCCCACTTACATTCCTCTTTTCTCCTGTCTCCCATCATTCCCAGTGACTTCCATATCCACAGATTAAACACCAACAGTCTAACCTATCAGTTACATCATATGTTCCTTCCCAGTGACTTTTTTTGCTGTAATATTTTTAAATTGTCCTACAATATTACATAATATAAAATTTACTTAAAATAATTAATTTTTAAGTGTGCAGTTCAGTCATTAAGTACATTCACATCGTTGCGCAACCATCACCACCATCTATTTCCAGAATTTTTCATCCTCCCAAACTGAAACTCTCTACACTCTAAACAATAACTTTCTATCCTCCCCAAGACCAAAGCCCCTAGCAACCATGAATCTATTTTACATCTCTACGAATTTGACTACACTAGGTACCTCATATAAATGGAATCATACACTATTTGTCCTTTTATGATTGACATTTCATTTAGCATAATGTTTTCAAGATTCATTTGCGTTGTAGCAAGTGTGAGAATTTCTTTTCTTTTTCAGGCAGAATAATATTCCACTGGTATGCCATATCTTGTTTATTCACTCATCTGTTGACAAACATTTGGGCTGCTTCTACCTTTTGGCTATTGTGAATAATATTGCTGTGAACATGGGTGTACAAATATCTGTTGGAGTCCCTGCTTTTTATTCTTTGGGGTATATATAGAGAGAAGTGGAGTTCTGGATCATATGGTAATTATATTTTTATTTATTTTTTGAGGAATTACCATGATGTTTCCCATAGCACCTGCAGCATTTAAATCCCCACCAACAGTTCACAAGGGCTCCAATTTCTCCACATCTATTCTAACATTTTTTTTTTCATTTCTTCCCTTCTTGTAGAAACTGTCCTATTGGTTGTGAGGTGATATGTCTATGTGGTTTGGATTAGCAATTTCCTAATAATTAGTGATATTGAACACCTTTTCATATGCCTGTTGGACATTCGTACATCTTTGGAGAAATGTCAATTCAAGTCTTTTGCCCACTTTTAACTTTTTTTTTTTTTAACTGAGCTGTGGCAGTTCTTTATATAATCTGGATATTAACTAATCCCTAATTAGACATATGATTTGCAAAATTTTTCTCCCATTCCATGTGTTGTCTTTTCACTCTGTTAATAGTTTTCTTTGATATTCAAAGGTTTTTAATTTTGATGTTCCCTTTATCTATATTTTTTTCCTTTGGTTGCCTGTGTTTTTGGTGTCATATCCAAGAAATTATTACCATAACCAATGTCATGAAGTTTCCCCACTACGTTTTCTTCTAAGAATTTTATAGTTTTAGCTCTTCTGTTTAGGTCTTTGATCAATTTTATTGATTTTGTATATGGTGTTTTTTCAGGACTGGTTTCTAAATATTTATTTTGTTCCTTTGAATGGGCCATGTTTCCCTGTTCCTTATCTGCCTTTCAATCTTTTGTGGAAAATTGGGCATGGAAAAAATAGCCACTTCTCCTAGTCTTTTCAGATTGACTTCATATAAGGGAAAATCTTCACTAATCAGTCCATTTTAAAGTCTTAAGATCTTCTCAGGCTTTTTCTGGGTGAGTGTTGCCCCTGGGAGCATGTGTGTATGTGTTTCCATTTCTACAAGGCTATATTTAAAATACCTTAAGTTCCCTAAGAGTCTCCCCACTGTTTCTTTCTGAGCTTTATTTCTCTGCCTGCATTCTCTTATCTGAGAGCATCTGTGGATCTGAAATTTTCTTGAGGCTTGCTGTCTGTCCCTGCCTTCCACAGCTCCCAAACTCAGATGCAAACCACGCTGCCATTCCAGGCTGAGCTGAGTCAGGCTCTACAGAAACCATTCCCTTGGGCAGTCCACAGACAAGTCAGAACATTGCAAATGACCTCCACTTTCTTCCCAAAGGAGGAAACTGGGAATTGGTCTGCTTCCTCCTGACTTTACTATACCATGCTAGGGAGGGAAGTGGGAAAAGTGTGACCAAAAACACCACAAAATTCTCCATCATACTATGTGTGGATTTTTCTCGATTAGACATTTGTTTGGTTGCTGCAGATCCTTGACTCTTTCCAAAGCTCCCACAAAGCTATTTTAGTTGGGTCGGTATTGTTCACTTAATTTTTCCATGGGGGATTGGAGGTTCTTACTCTACCATCTTGCTGACCCACACTCTATTTACTTTTATACTCACTTCACCGCAGACATTGACTACATTAGCTACAACCTCACTCAACTTTGTTATCATCATGCCACTTCTGATAGTTTAACTTAATTTTTTTTTAAATTTTCAGACTTACCGTTTTTATCATTCCAGTTCTTTTTTTTTTTTAAGATTTTATTTATCTTGGGGCACCTGATTGGCTCAGTTGGTTAAGCATCTGCTTTCAGCTCAGGTCATGATCCCAGGGTCCTGGGATCCAGCCCCACATGGGGCTCCCTGCTCAGCGGGGAGTCTGCTTCTCCCTCTCGCTCTCTGACCCTCCCCTCTGTTCGTGCTCTCTCTCTCTCTCTCTCTCTCACTCTCTTTCAAATTAAAAAAAAAAAAAGATTTTGCGAGAGAGAGAGCATGAACAGAGGGGGAGGGAAAAGCAGTGTCTCTGCTGAGCAGGGAGCCTGGGGTTCGATCCCAGGACCCCAGTATCATGACCTGAGCTGAAGGCAGACACTTAAGCAACTGAGCCACCCAGGTGCCTCTTTATCATTCCAGTTCTTGTGCCCAAGTTCTACAACTATCAACCTCACCGAGATCTTTAAGACCATGTATTATCTCCTACCTGTTTCCTCTGTGACCCTTGTCTAGCTTTTCTCATGGTGCTTCACCATGGTCCTTCTTTTGGGGAGTTTATCTACTAGCAAACCTAAAAATTGTTCATTTGTTCCTTAGTATTTCTTCTTGGAAGTAAAACTTAAAATGAGGTCACATGCTACATCTCATAT
Organism: Eumetopias jubatus; assembly: GCF_037043125.1. Taxonomy (NCBI): domain Eukaryota; kingdom Metazoa; phylum Chordata; class Mammalia; order Carnivora; family Otariidae; genus Eumetopias; species Eumetopias jubatus. The sequence continues at coordinate 23,350,953 of NW_028274819.1, read as the reverse complement.
GTTGCCTGTGCCTAAAGTTGCACTCAATAAATATTTGATGAATTAATGAATTGATAAACTTTGAATAAAATCACTGAGATGGTATATCCAGCGAGGGGATCCAATATCCTATCAATAATGTGAAAAATAAGACTCAGTGTTTTTCCCCTAAAAATAACATTCAAGTAATCATAAAAAAATATTTGCCATGGCAAATACCTATGTACAATCTATCTACAGAAAAGCAAATATTAAGGAAAATAAAAAAGTCTACCTAATCTTCAAAAAATATTGAAGTCTTTTTATTATTTTGTTTAGGGGATGCTATTTTTCCTGGAGAGAAATGAGTCAGAAAGAATGACAACAAGTCACACATTCAATACCAAGATTTTTGTCTGGTATTTGACTGTTATTTTTGCTTTCTCTCTGAACAGAATGACCACAAATGTATCCCCAGCAAGATCTGGTTTCAGACACAATTCAATCAAGTCTAAGTTCAGGGGGATCATCTTAGAAAAATAATAGAAGTTGAATTTGTAAAAGAAAGAAGAGTGTGTGGAGGGTTTTAAACAAAAGACAACTAAATCAGTGAAGTTTCTGACTAAACCAGCAAGAAGCAGATTCAGTTTATATGTCACCAATGAAAGGAAATTTTGCATTGATACTAATATTGGTTCCTGGCCTGAGTGGCTTTTTAAGGTAATATCCCTTAGATAAGAAAGACAATAGGAGTTTTCACTAATAGCCAGTTTCTATAAAATTCTAACATAGGGCCATGTCATCTAAAAAACACAGTATTTATTACAAATCTTTAGAGATAAAGTGAAGGCATATACCATCCACATCCAATCAACTGCAAGTGGCTTCTTTGTTCCCCCAGAATGTTGTTTCCATTAATTCCCTTATTTTATCTCATGTTGGTACCAAACTAACTAATGTATGACTTCTTATCTGAACTCGTATGAGATTTTCCAAACATTTCATATCTCTAAAATCACTCTCTTCCCATTTATGTGGGAAAATATTGCCAGAATAATTATCCTTAAATGATTCTTTTATTACACCATTATTATATTCCAAACTCTCTACAGAGCTCTATTATTTTTATTCAACATTGTTTCAACAAGTATTTTTAACGTGTGCTAAGTGCTAAGCATTGTGCTAGGTGTGTGAAAATAACTGTGAACAAACAGCACTAAGAATATTCAGAATTTTCTTTCTACTCTTTCATTGTTATCCCATGACTGTATCTAAAACACATGTTGGCAAACTTTTATTGTGAAGGGCCAGATAGTAAATGTTTCTGTTTTTGTAGGCTGCTAAGGGTAGATTACAACTATTCCGTCACTGTTTCATGAAAACTGCCATACACCGCATGTCCATAAATGACTATGGCCTTTGTTCCAATAAAAGTTTACTTGCAAAAATAGGCAGTGAATTGGATTTGCCTAGGAGACATAACTTGCTGACCTGTGTTCTAATATATTCTCCGGTATATTCTTCATTACTCAACATATGCCAAGTCCCAACTGAAGTTCTGTTTCTCCATGAATGTGGTAGTATCCTACCTTATACAGATACAATGTAGAGTCCGCATGACTTTTGTGTTTCCCATTAGAAAGGCCACAGGTGTAAATCGTGGTTCTAATACAGATTAATGTAGCATAGATTGGTTACTAAACATTATTGTGCCTCAATTTCTCACATGTAACAGAAATATACTAACACCAACCTTGTAATCGTGTGATAATGCAAAGATTTAATTACATGAAGTATCTTAATAAGGAGGCCAAATCTCCTGAAAGGCACTTTTCTCATCTGTTCCAAATCAAAGCTGGCCAGCTTCCTTCTATCTTGGTAAATGGGTAGAGCAACATTACCAATGTGACACATGCTACTGCCAGGAACCAAAGAGGCCTACTAGGGATGGTGCTTTCTTTCCAGTGGTAAGATGGAACATGCAATAATTTTTCTTTCACTTTGCATGGAATATTTCAGCATGCCTCACACTACTGGAAACATAAAATTTCATTGAGGTGGTAGCTCCTTAAACTTTATAGTGTTTATCTACACCTTCTGAGAGAGCACGAGCAGAGGGGGAGGGAAAAGCAGGGTCCCTGCTGAGGGGGGAGCCTGACGCGGGGCTGGATCCTAGGACCCTGGGATCATGACCTGTGCCAAAGGTAGACACTTAACTGACTGAGCCACCCAGGCGCCCCCATAATATCTTTCTTTCCTTCATAGGACCAGTACTTCCTCTGCTGAGTTACAATATGGCTTGTCCCTGGTTGTATGTCTATTGACCTAGAGGGGAGATGGAGGTGGGTCCTGAACTCAACAGGTGCTATTCTGTAAGTCATAGCTTTTGCTTTATTTTCAAGTGAGCTAATGCTTTAGCTTTAATAAGCAGGAGCAAGAAACTTCTGTAGTTGCAGAAGATTCAAGGGAAACAGATTTAAAAATGTTTAAGCTCATCAATCTAGGTTCTTCATACTGCATTTCAGGTGTCCATTCTTTCTTAATCAGGTTCCTTATCTTGGTGTAGGACAATGGCCAGCGTTGACAGCATGATTTTTCCTAGAGATATCTTCATTTATAATACATTCTAGTCCAGCTTCTCATCCTCTTTCTGTCCTCTACTTCTTTGTATGCTGCCGAGAGTCCTGCTGGATTTTACAATCTCCTTTATATTAATCACCCTCAGCCTTTAGGTTTTTCTTTCTTTTCCTGCTGTTTGTCAATAGTCCTTAGAAAGAGTCAGGAAAGGAAAAGGAAGGAAGGTAGGGAAGAGCAGGGCCATCCAATCCATAGCCCTCTTTGTTACGACAAGTTTCTTTTGAAAATTGTCCCAGCTGTGCCTTCCTTTCCACTAGTATCCATCCTGACTCATCAGCAGTAAAAGTTTAGTAAAGCTCTAACATTACATGCTGGGACCCATTGGTTCTCCACTTACTAGCAGTGATGAGGTCTTCACTGCCTGCTGGAAGGTGAGGAATCTGTCTCAGAACTCCCCATGTAGAATCAACTTCCAAGGGCCCTTCCTAGGAATACCTGTTGTTGACTCGGTTCCCTAATAAACAGACTGTGTGCCTCTGGAATTTGTATTCAAGACTTCCATTGGAGATTGATTTGAGAAACGATATCTGTGAGCAGTGAGGGAGACAATGTTGGAAGAGAGATAAATTGACCTGAGGTGCAATTGCAACAAAAGCCTCACCAATCCTACACAGAGCAGAGTCCTCCAGTTGAGGCGGGGGGGCTGGGTCTTCATGCTAACATAAAACAGTTATCATGTGTGGGCTGACGCCAGTGACTCCACATAATCTTGGGTGAAGCAGTTTTTTTTTTTGGTTTAAGAAAAATTCCTGAAGAGAATCTCAACTTGGAGCAAATATACTTGCAGAAGCTGGGAGAATGAGGGCCTTCATCTTGAAGATATCCACAGTATCCAATTCAGGCCTCAAGAGCTTCATAAACTAAATTGAAACCATTTTGAGTGGTATCTTTAGTCTACATTATTGACAACCTCCTTGTTTCTGAAAATGAATGCCAGTTTATATTGGTAGCCATTTTTGATGGAACCAACAGTAGATATTCTAGTCAATACAAACATCTTAATCCACTTTCAAACCGAATACGTGGTTAACATACTGTCTGGGATAACATGCCATTTGGCAGAGGGAATACTAGCTTTGTGCAATTACATAGTAGAACATGGACATCTTTACCTGTGTATAATTCAGGTTATGAAAAAAAAATCACCACACACTTGTGATTCACCAGGCTGTGCATTTTTAGGTAGGTGTTTCACCGCATTGTGAGGAAATCCTATAAGCATCGACTCCTAGGATTTTCCAGGCTAGTTGCAAGTGAGTAAAATGGAAAAGCTGATTCACATTTCTCCTGGAATATAAACAGGTGGTTTGAACTATTAAGATATTTTTCTTAGAATCCCTTTCTTTCTTGACCATTCTGCTTACTAAGCTGTGGAAAGTTGCTTTTCTCCCTAATTGGTGCTTGTACTCATGAAGTGTATCATTATCACTAACCAAAATCGATTAAGTACCTACATGACCATGGCCTTTCTCCTGGGCCCTGGCTAATTTACACATGGTCTTGTGTCTCTGTGTTAGGGATTCAGCCCTTTTGGCAATCCCACTCTTTGAGAAAATTTTATTTCCGAAGTTAGACTTCTGGTTGCTGAGAGGAAACTTAGGGAAGTAAATAATTATTATGCAGATTGAAGATGTCATTGAAGAAACACAATTGATCAAGACATTGTTTGCTACTCATGAGTAGAACAAAAATAGAGCCACTGCAAATACTGATGTATTCATTAATATTAACTTGGGTAGGTTATATTCCACATAGTGGAATGTGCAGGATAGTTTCTATTCCACTTAGATTGACCCTCCTCAGTGACAGTTTGGCTCTGATCCTATAGCTGCTGGGATTTAGAGCAGAAACATTTTACCCAGCACAGAGACAACTTAGTTGTGAGGCTTAGACTTGGAGAAAGGGATGTATGTGGACAGAAGCCTTGTTTCAGTTGAGGAAAATCTGGAGAACTGAAATGGCTTAAGAGGTAACAACCTGATGGGATGCCTGGGTGGCTCAGTTGGCTAAGCATCTGCCTTTGGCTCAGGTCATGATCCCAGGGTCCTGGGATCAAGTCCGTGTTAGGTTCCTTGCTCATCCTGGAGCCTGCTTCTCCCTCTGCCTCTGTCTGCAGCTCCCCCTGCTTGTGCTCTTTCTCTCTCTCTGGCATACAAATAAATAAGTAAAATATATATGTAAAAAAAAAGAGATACAGCCTGAGGTATGGATCCTAACCCAAGTTTTCTTGAATCTTTGTAATATTTGCAAAGCTGCAATGTTCTGCTTTATAAATGGCAGAGATCTTGTGTCTCAGAGTTTCAAGATTTATGTCCTGTTTAGAAGTATAGGATGATACCAATATTCAGGTAATTTATAGACTACACCCAACCATTTAAAGAATTACCACAGAATTTTTAGTGCCTTTTACAGAGTAGACGCTAGTTAAATATTTGGTGATTAATAAAAATATGAATGGATTTATATTTATACCTCTAAAATGGAATGATATGTAATAAACAATATTTTATGTAATACTTAAATTATTAATCTTCTATATTAGTCACATCTTTACAATGAAATAATAGCTAAAATAATTACTAAAGTATTAACAAAAATGGTTATGCTTATTGATTGGGTGCATTCAGGGTGGTATGGCATTGGACGGCTGTGGCTGGTTATGTTTATTGAATACTTAGTACTTGATAGACACATTTCTAAGTGCTTAATATGCATAAACCCCTTATTCTTCATAAACATGGGAGGGGTAACATTTCAATGTCCATTATATGAGGGAACTGATGTGTTGAGCGTTCGAGTTGTTTGCCACAGATTTCATAGCCAGGAAATAGCTTGGATTTGAACCCTACTAGCTGATTCCAGAGCTTATGTAAAATAATTTAATAAGAAATGGAATAAAATAATTAAATACACAAATAAAATTTCAGATATTTAGAAATGATCATGAGATCACTTGGGATAACTTGTAAACCTGAAAAAAAAAATGAAGAGATCAGTATTTTTCCTCCCATACCCATTCACCCTTCAGGGGTCTGCCTGAGATAAAAATGAAAGAAATCCAAAAGAGGATTCAGGGAGAATGGGGTGGATGTGTGTATGAAGGAGTAACATGGGAAGATTATTGTGGTAATGGTGTAGTTGTGTATTTTGATTGTGACTGTGGCCACACAAATCTACGTGTGGTAAAATAGTACAGATCCATACACACACATTTACCAATATCAGTTTTATGACTTTTATATTGGACTGTATTTACATAAGTTGTAAGCATTGGGGATAACTAGGTAATGAATATTTGAGACTTCTCTGTACTGTCTTTGCAACTTCCTGTAAGCCTATAATTATTTCAAAATAACATGTTAAGAATACCATTTGCAAGAAAATTAAAAACATGTTATACTTAGGAAGAGATTCAACCCAAAAGATAGAAGACATCTACACTAAAACTATAGGTTATTGTGTAGAGAGATTAAAGAAAATGATAGATAAATGGAAAGATGAACTATGTACATAGAATCAAAACTCAGTAATTTTAAGATGTGACTTTCCTCTGAATTTTTCTATGTATTCAATAACCAATTCCTGCTACACAATATTAGAAACACAAAATTATCCTATAGATAACATGGTTAAAAGATTTGTGCAGAATTCACACAAAAATAAAGACATATAAATGGCACGTGAAATGATGCTCAACATCCTTCGACATTAGAGAAATGTAACTTAAGCTATCATACAATACCAACACATCTGTTAGACTGATTATAATTAAATAAGGCTGATATTAAGTGTTGTTAATGATATGGAGGAACAGAAACTTTCATATCCATTGCTAGTTGGAAATTAAAATGATACAACTTTGAAAAGGATTTTGGAAATTTCTTCTAAATTTAAGTATATCTTTTCTATGACCAAGTTATTCCATTTATTGCTATTTACCCAACATAAATGAAAATATATATCCATAAAAATATTTTTACAACAGTATTCATAGCAGCTTTATTCATAATAGACAAACGCTGGAAACAATCCAAGTGTTTATCTCCAGATGAAAAAATGTTATTTATGCAATGGAATGCCAATTAACAATACACAAGCACTAATTGCTCTTACATTCATTAACATAGGTGAATCTCAAATCCTTTTGTTGTGCAAAAGAAGACAGAAATAAAAGATCACATATAATATGATTTCTTTTTTTTTAAAGATTTTATTTATTTATTTGAGAGAGAGAGAGAGAGAGAGAGAGGGAGAGCACAAGCCAGGGGAAGAGGCAGGGGGAGAAGGAGAAGCAGGCTCCCCGCTGAGCAGGAAGCCCAATACAATATGATTTCTTGACATGAAGTTCTACAATAGGTAAAATTATTCAAAACAGATGATAGGATTCAGAATAGTACTTGGGTTAGGGGGTTCTAGAAAGCATCATGAGATGGAACTATTCTAAATCTTGACCAGTAGGTTGGTTACACAGGTATACACATTTGTCAAAACTCATCAAACTGTACCCTTAAAATCTTTGCATTTATCGTGTGTAAATTATAGTTCCTTAAAAAATTAACAGTTTGAGCTTGACAATATGTTTGATATGACTATTAGCAAAACAATTGAAGATGTCAACCAGACAGATTTATGGGTCTATAGTTCTAGGGAGATTTCTGTGCCATTAGAAACTCGAGTTATTCACATAGAATAATAGTGATATTTCCTCTTTCTCAACTCCTTTCCTCCTTACTACCATAAAAGCAGTGTAAGTTCCAAGCATTCTTTTTTCTTAAGCTCACTGCAAGCTGTCCTTTACCACTGAGATTGCTGTGGTATAATAATCACCATCAATACATGTGGTGGTGGGTCATTTTAGGATAACACTTTTGTTTTTGAAGGAAGGAACTGGTCATTTTGAGCTTCCTCAATTTTTCTAATGGGATTGTCTTTCTTTCTGAACACATAGTCTCTAATCTTCCCTTGGACATGGATTTATCTTACAATAAAAGGTTCTGCCTCTGTATTTTTCAGATCTGCCTTTGACTAGTAAGAGGATGGATTTCAAGTTAAAAAACTCAGTTCATCTTTATTTTGTCAAATTCACCAGTACCAAATCTATAAGAATAAAGATAATTGTTGATACTTACTTGTTCAATTTAGGAATTTTCAATAGATTCCAAACTTGAGACAGCAGATAAAGTATACACTTGTGAGACCCTAAAACCTCAAGCTAGAATGAAATTTTATATGTGAGTGAGATGTTTAGGAAGACTCCTGAAAAAAGTTCTTATGGAGGTTGGAGGAAGTCACTGTACGTCAGTTCTTCCATTTTGAAATCCACTTATTTCAGAAGATGCATTAATGTTTGTGGCTGTTGTCATTGCTAAAGAAAGACAAGAAATGTTGAGAACATATCCATGGCCTAAAAACTAAAAGAACATAGGTTGGTTCCAGGTAGAAGATAGAAGAAATGAATATGCAACATTACAGAACTATCCTAGCTTGTTAAGGTAGTGTTGGTGACCTTCAATGCCAATGATTTTTGCTCCTACTGAAGGTGACAGATCAGAAAGGCACAAGGCTCTTTTTATGTTTAAACGTAAGATATCACTTTATGATGAACATGGCACAATAACTGCAATTTAAAATCCCTTCTGGTTAAAAAAAAGAAGACGACAAAGCAAAGACACAATGTAAGTACCTAGCAATCTGGTATAAATAGAAAATTTATGGAAGTTCTTAATATAAGAAACAATACCAGGATTGTGTCCCTAAAGACTCATATTGTTTCTTCTAAAAATTAATCATGTGCTTTCCCCATGACTATCTCTTTCAAATGTTTTATTAATTTGGTAAAGCTGCTTAGTTCTATGTGCTGATTTCTTGGTCAAGGTTGCTTTGAATATATGAACTAATGTTCTAAGTAGGAATTTCCTTTCACAAATTTATAGATAAAAATCTATGTTTTCCCTGAGCTTTTGAATTTTTTTTTTTCATTTCAAAAGTATAGGAAACAGATGGTGGTATGGGATGTTTGTAGTGGGGGAACTTGTGCAGGTGTTGGGACAGGGCTTATATCAGAAGTCTCTGTTTTCCACTCAATTTTGCTGTGAACCTAAAACTGCTCTGAATAATAGTTTATTAACTTTTTAAAATATAGGAAAACATATTTAAAGGACTTATATTAAATAATGTGGGGGAAAATTGGCAATAGTGGCTTATAAATCAGTTCTAAAATTTACTCATGGAAAAAATAATATTGCACAATGATATTTTGTGAACTATATCTATTAGCATTTACAAAGATTTAAGGGTTAACCCCCAAATCTAAGTGAACTAAAGATACTGATACTTTTATTAAAGACATTTTAAATAGAGCATAAGAACAGTGAAGAAATGGTCAGGAATTTTCTAATTATGATAGGACTTAAATAATTTGTTGGAGAATATATACTCTGATTATTTTCATACCCTACAATAGATTATATCAACTTTTTCCAGTATGTTAATCGGTATTTAGAAATTGGATTATAGTCATGTAATCTATAGACATGTCTAAAGGTTTTATTATAACTAAGACTAAAGAGAAATTGGAATGAAATTGAGGAACTCTAGATCTTCCATTAGCCTCTCTGCCTCTAAGGGATTTTAGTCAAGTCACTTCACATCTCTGATCCTCAATTTCTCATCTATATAAAGATCTGACATTTTTTTTTAAGATCTGACTTTAATTGTGGGATACATGGATGAGTGGCAGACAATGGAAATCCTGTAAGTAAATGTAAAAATCAATGAGAATATGTATTTTGCAAGAGAGTCTCCATACTTAAGTTCAATGGCAGTTATAGAATTTCTCTATGACAGGTGGGAAAATGTATTAATTAGATTGAATATTTAACTGAGATAGCTATGAAAGTACGTGGATGGCCAGTATTTGGGGTCCAGTGCCTTCTACCCAAAGTGCCTTGGCGGTGCCACTTCTTTCAACTGGTTTTCAAAAGGATTATTGGGAGAACTGTTAAAAACCACTAGTCTAGATGGACCCAAAAGCCTGAAGACCAAATATATAATATTTCCAGTTTTTAAGTGAATGGGCCTGCCATACTCTAAGCAAAATGGAGTAAATGCCACACAGGAAGTCAGAGGCCAAATTAGGAGTGTGGTTACTAACCTCAAGGTGAAACAGAAAATTTTGGAGATCTCATGATATCTGTTGGCACCATGTGAAAAAAGTTATACACAAAAAACATCAAAGAGGGATTATTCTACCAAATTCACCGAGAATAGGCACTTTTTTCATCTCATTATCTTTTCTCATCCCCTCTGTGCCTCCACACCAGTCTTATTTTCGTCTTGTAACAACCCTAATGAATATTAAACAAGTACAATCATTATTGAGAGTGGGGGAAAAGCCATTTTTAATGTATCACTTTCAGGATCCCTGTTGATTTCATATTCTATGTCATAATCTTTGAATATTTTGAATGACAGTATCCCAATTAGCACAATGAAAAAAAATCAAAGAATTCTGACTGTTCCATACACTTTGGCACCAACATAGATAAATCTTACTTAAGAAGACAGAGCTAAGGTAAGAAACACATGTGAGCCTCTTTATGCTAGAATGGTAAAGTTTAATTAGCCTCAATTAAAGAGAAATAGAGACTGCTTCCAGGATGGCGCCCTTTTATAGGGAAATCAGGTATTAGATGATTACAAAATTTCTAAAGCTGAGGGAAAAGAAAATAAATATTTAGCCAAGGCAGATCCTTAGACTCCTGTCTTCAAAAGCTTGTACCCCAAATACATCAACTCTGCTTTTAATTCTCACTAGACTCTAAGGTTTAAAATGTTAAAATTATAAAATAAAACCCCAAGTTAGCTAAGTTCACAGCAAAAAGCATAGCAGTGTTTCTGCCTCATTGTTTGTAGGTTTAAAGAGCAAATATATAAATGAAGTGAACAAAATGGTGCAAAAAAAGATGTTATTTTCACATTGAGCAATATTGTTTGTTTTGTTTTACTTAGGTCCATATGGACAGAGATTATCTTGTTCAATTGCTTTTCATCGTTTCTCACTTTGTATTAACTTCAGTCTTAGACTGGCTCTATCCTGTTTGTCTTCAGATGACTGACGGCCGTTCCATGGACTACCTTTACCAAAATTCACTGAAGACAAATAACAAGTAGCTGTATTCTAGCATTTCCAGATAATTGTACTGGCATATATGCCAATAGATCTAGTTTATGCTGATTTCTGAACCAACCTCTGAACATAAGGGATACAATGTGCTGTTTGACGTAGGCCTAAATCATATGCTCTGCTCCTAAAAGCAATAGTGGTTAAAGAAATACAAACTCCCCCAAGATGCCAATTTTGCCTACCAAGTTAGAAAAAAATGAAATAAATGCTAATAACTGTCCCTCCAGATAGCTATCTAATGTGGATCCAGGCATTAAATTAGAGCAAAGTAATTGTAGCTGGCATAGTACTGTTAGACAACATTATAGCTCAGATATAAAGAAAAAAGGCAAACAAAACTTGCTTTTTTTGAACCAGCATTTTAACACCTAGGAATTTATTCTAAGAAGTTAAACCCCAAATTTAAAATATGTATTAAAGTATGTGGCTTTTATCTATTTAAGCAGAAGCCTTTAAAATTGTAAAATTTTGGAAGCCAGTATCCATTAGAGGACATTTTGGTACATTCTCACACTCATTGACAGAGAAGTGGTTAGAAAAGTGCCCTTATTATGAAACAGTATCAAAATAAACTGTGATGCTATTTTCACCAAGTTTTATACCATCTTTGACTTCTACACCTCATCTCCTACCCTAAAAATTTACAGATGTAATGAACCCGTGATGCTGGTCATACATCACATCTGTCATTTTTATGAGTCATGTAAATATAGGAAAATGCTGATAACCCAGTCATTTTATGGCAATTTTGAAAACTAGTAAGTGAGAAATATTTTTTAATATAATGTTAAATTTAAAGAAAAATAGGCTAGTACATCATAGGCATACCTTGATTGCAATCATTAAAACATGAAACTCTGGAAGTTAATTCAGATTAGATTAAAGAAATTAAGAGTGATTTAATATGGGCTTAATAATACATCGGCATTATATTTTTAATGTTTTTTATTTTTACTGCACACACAATGATGATTATATTTTCTCTTTTCTACATAAATGCTCATATTCATAAAAGAGAAAACTAAGTTAATAAACACACAATTTGCACACTGCCTTGTTTAAGTTGTATTTAAAGGTCATACAGGAAAAGTCAACCCCATAATGATACCATAATACTTAATAGAACTCATTGCTTAAAATTCTTTACAAGATAGCAAAGTTTTTGTATCTGGACCTATTAGCAGTAGGCTATTTTATCATGTTCAGTCACTAAAGAAGAGTCTTATCCTGTAAAGTATGGTTTCCAAAATGAAAGCAGGAAATTAGAATGACTACTTTTCTGGTAAAATGCCTGCTGGCTCTTAATGCACACTATCAGAAAGGTGATCAGTTCACAATCACTCAATCCTGATTGTCTGCTTTTCATGAAAATTATTGCTGCTAGGAAACTACCACATTGCAATCATGCCTGGAATTTCTGAACATGGGAAATTCCTGGAACTTGCCAACTTGGTGAAGTTGCTAGAGGGATAGGGTACGAATTTAAGGGGAATTTCTTTATTTCAAATTTCCATCACATTTGGCATACAGAAAGGCTAAGACAATGCCATAATATTTGAACTTCAAAGGGTGTAAGAAGTGTCCCAGTGAGGTCTTCTATCTGGGTAATAATATATGTAGGTGGGTATTAGTATATATTGGTATCCATGAGGCTAGAAATCCCCACAGTTCTTTCCTTCATAGGGGGCAAATTTGGATAAGGAATTGTGTGTTGCTGCCATTGTCCAGACCAGATGGACAAATCATTTTGAACTGCCCAAGTCTGTAAAAATGCCTAAGTGTGCAGAGTATCTAGTATCAACTCCTACTCTTCCTGGAGTTGGTCAGTTGTGTTAACTCTTGTAGCTTTATTGCATCAGAAACATGGATAACTTAGGGCCATCATAGGTGGTCCAGAGCCTCTAGTAAGATTGGAAGGAGTTGAATACAACTCTGTAGTGAAAGAGTCTCTGGAGTCACTAACAGAAGTACTTAGAATATTGCAGTGGAGTGCCTACTGTATTATAATTTGGACGGATTTTAGAGCTTTTTGTTGTAGGGAGCTCTATTTAGAGTGGGCTGGTTTGTGAGTAACAGAATAAATGAAATTAAGTAAAATTTATAGATGAGGAATATGTTGGCTCCAGAATCCAAAAATTCCCAGAAAATATGGAGTTTATTTTATGCTGAAAGGGTCAATAACTATTTATTGACATTTTCAAAGATGGAATGGCCCTTGACTGATCAAATGATGCTCAGAAATTTAGTTGAGGTCATGGGATCTTATATTTTGGATGAAACAATACCCCATCTGCTTTTTGGTGATATCATTTGTGAATATTTGTATGTCTTGAATTAGTGTGTCACATGAATCACCATAGAGGGGGATGGCATGAATGTAACACCATACCTGTTTTCCTGGAGAATGTCAGATGAGGTTAAGATCTTGCCTGCAAAAACAATTGAGATTCCTCATGGAGTTTGGTAAAGGCAAACTTCAGGAAAAAAAAAAAAATCACTGAAATAAGCACAGAAACAACATATTAGCCAAATCTGTTATTATAGCAAAGTAATTAACAGTCAATGATCAGATGGAATTATTAATTCCAATAATAGTGGATGTGGGAAAACTGGTGGATAGGACTATGGCACTAAAGTTACCGTAAGCCACTATGAGGCTCCATTCATTCTTTCTAGGTTTAAGAGAAGGGCAGAAGGGGCTATTAAATGGAAGAGCAGAAGGGATAACCATCCCTTTTCAAAATAGGTCTTATTTGAGTTCTTGACAGCCATGTTGTAATTTATTTTTGAGCCATGTATTAGTATTCTTTGCCTACTGTGACAAATGACCACAAATTTAGTGGATTAAGACAATACAAATTTATCTTATGATAGTTCAGAAATCCAAAATGGGAATCACTAGACTGAAGCCAAGGTGCTGAGATTATAATCTTTTCTGGTCTAAGGAAGAAACTTTTTCCTTGCTTTTTCCAGATTTCAGAGGTGTCCCACGTTCCTTAGCTCATGGCCATCTTAAGACCTAAATTGATCTTCATTCAAAGCCAGCAAACGTGGGTCAAATTTTCACATTACATTGATCTGACCTCCCCTTCTAATAATACTCTACCTCATTTAAGGACACTTGTGATTATATTGACCCACACAGATAATCCAGACTAATCTTCCTTATCTAAATGTCAACTGATTTGCAACCTTAATTCTATCCACTACCTTAATTCCATAGCCACATAACATAACATATTCCCTCCGGGTCTAGGATTAAGACATGACATCTTTAGGGTACCGTTATTCTGCCTCCCACAGGTCATATTAACTATTTTAACAAGGGAAGAAAGTTATGGAATCCCATTTTACAGAGTCAATGTTAAATGACAAAGACTTTTTTTTTTTTTAAAGATTACTCATTGAGTCAGAGAGTCCATGCTCATTATTATGGCAATGGGTTCCATGAATACAGAGAAATTAGACAAAGCAGTATTTCAGACAGTTGGTGTGAGACATTCCTATTTGTTCTCTATTTTATGCATGGTAACTTCCCTAAGAGTATAGGGGATACCTTGTTTAAATGCAGTGAGTTTACCCAGCAATTGCACTACTGGGTATTTACCCAAAGATACAAATATAGTGATCCGAAGGGGCACCTGCACCCCAATGTTTATAGCAGCAATGTCTACAATAGCCAAACAATGGAAAAAGCCTAAATGTCCATTAACAGATGAATGGATAAAGAAGAAGTGGTATATATAATGGAATATTATGCAAGCATCAAAAAATGAAATCTTGCCATTTGCAACAACATGGATAGAACTAGAGGGTATTATGCTAAGCGAAGTAAGTCATTCAGAGAAAGACAATTATAATATGATCTCACTGATATGAGGAATTTGAGAAATAAGACAGAGGATCATAGGGTAAGGGAGGGAAAAATGAAACAAGCTGAAACCAGAGAGGGAGACAAACCATAAAAGACTCTTAATCTCAGGAAACAAACTGAGGGTTGCTGGAGTAGAGATGGGTGGGAGGGATAGGGTGGCAGGGTGATGGACATTGGGGAGGGTATGTGCTATGGTGAGTGCTGTGAATTGTGTAAGACTGGTGAATCACAGATCTGTACCCCTGAAACAAATATAACATTATATGTTAATAAAAAAAAATAAATGTAGTGAGTTTTCCAGGTTAAAATGTAGTATGAGACCCAGTGTCCATTAAAACAATGAAGGTTTGCCAAATAGTGTATTTCAGCAGATGTTAAAGTAAATTCAGAACCTGTGTTTTGAAATGCAAAACTGAATTAAGCCCATTTATCTTTTTGTTGTGTAAATGATTTTAGTATATATTTAGATTTCCATTTGGATCAAATTGTTGGCCTTTTTTTACAGAGGTATCTTTTTCTTTCACACTGTACACAGATTATCTATCTATCTATCTATCTATCTATCTATCTATCTATTGATTGATTTTTTTGGTTACTGGATATGCTTCAGGGGATGATTCCACTCTACCTTGCTAATATTTATAAGTTCCTTCCTCCAAAGAGGCTCAAATCGGTGTGTCACAGTTAAGGGTCTTCTCCGTGGCAATAGTTGTTAATTGAGTTTAAGGACCCTCAACTTAAACCAAATTTGAATTAATCCCTAATCCCTCTGCAGTGTCATGAGGGTGTCATGGGCATTTTTTCCTTAAGTCTATGCTTTAGGAGCATCAAAGACATTTTATAGGGTCTTAAGGAGACATCTGCTTTAAAGGACGTGAACTCCAGCATGCCATATGATGACTATATTTCCAGTGATGACCTGATGAGTCTATATATATATATATATATATATATGTGTGTGTGTGTGTGTGTGTGTGTGTGTGTGTGTGTGTGTGTGTATACATATATATATATATCAGTCTTTCTCTTGAGCACTCTATAGATTAGCGGTCCAATGCCTGATTGAGATAACAACCCGCTGTTCACAGGGTAAGAATTATTCCCTTGAGCCTAATACCAGTCACACCTGGAATCAAGACACACAGTTCAGGGTGAGACACACGTATAGGACTAGGGCCAAGACACACAACCAGAGGCATATGCAAGGATGGCTCCAGGACCATACTCCTGTTCCTAAATGCCAATTGTAGAAGCTTCCTAGTTAGGTCCATTAAATTTATGACAAGAGGCTTGGTGAGACTCAGCCAATAAGCAAGGCTCAAATCAAAAACTCTCCAGCAGACAGCGATGTAGCTCAAAGACCACCCTAGTCAGCAGGCAGCCCCTCAAAGTACATGCATTGCCCAGCAGGCTGTGGAGTCAGTCAGCAAGCCAAAAAAAAAAAAAAAAAGACCCTCGGTGGTGGTGGTCATCACCTAGATAAGCTGCTCACCTTGTCACTTGTTTTCATCACCCCATGAAGAGAGGACAGGCCCTCCACCCGAAATTTAATGTCGAAACTCAGGATGTTACATATTCCTCTGTTTGTCTGCTTGGGCTTCTATAACAAAATCCCATAGACTGGTGGTTTAAATAACGGAAATTGAATAACAGAAATTAACAGAAATTTAACAAGACATTAACAGAAAATAACAGAAATTGAATAACAGAAATTGATTTCTCATAGTTCTGGAGGCTAGGAAATCCAAGAACAAGGGGCCAGCCATGTAAATTTGTTCAGTACCCTCCCCACTTGGCTTGTAGGTGATCACAGCCTCCCTGTGTGCTCACAGGGCTTCTTCACATGTGCAGAGGTTGGGGGCGGGGTGGGGGAGAGGGCAGAGAGAGCAGAAGCTTTCTCTAATTTGTGAAGACACTAATCCTGTTATAGCAAGGCCCCATCCTTACGATGTTATTTAATCGTAATTTCTTCCTTAGAGATCCCATAAGGCACAATAAATAATTGTCAACCCAGGTAAAAGACATAAGTAATTGTTTATATTCTTTTTATGTTTCTGTAATTTTGAGGTGATACCAGGTAAATGTTAAAATACAATGAATCTGAAGCATCATTTATTTGATATGCTTTAATATTTTGTGAAAATAGCACACTCACAAAGATGGATAGCAGTTTCTCACTTTAACTTTGTAGTCTAAGTATAGCGTCTTCTATGGCCTGCACTTATTTTCATCATTATGATTGCTATCATGTAAAATGTAGACAAACTCCATAGAAAATTTAGGACCCCGGATTTAAAAGAGGGAAAACATAATTCAACATAAATATCTGTACGACATCATAATCAATTTATTCTCATTCTGAAATACCTTCACAACTTAAGCATGGCTTTGCAAAAGGGATCCAGAAAATTGCATGTCAAAATGATAAATTTGTCAATTTGTCCAACTGCTTATTGTTCTGGGCATGACATTGATGATAAAATGAAGGAGGAGAGAAAAAAAAAGAACCCATTATTCCTGAAAGTCTCATCTAGGAGGATATGGTGCACCTGCTCTTCACTTACATTACCCAGGTGCTTTCCTGAATTTAGTACAGTTTTCTTTCTGGCCTTCAAACTTTTTATTCCTTCTTCTTTTCCTCCCTCCTTTCTTCCCTTCCTCCCTTTCTCCCTTCCTTCTGTCTGTTCTTCTTTCTGTCCTTCCTTCCATCTTTCCTCTGTCCCTCTTTTTTTCTTTCTGTTCTTGTATTTCATGGTATGAGTCCATGAACAAAATTTCTACTTATCACAAACTAATTTGATATGCCTTTTTTCTATAGAGCTCGTGGGACCTGTTGTCAGAGCTGTTAGAGGGTGCCTAAATATTTTTCTTGATTATAATGAATTTTCATTTCAGTAATTTTAAACTAAGAAAGTTTATTATTGAATGGAAAATTTAATTTGATGAAAAGTAGGGGTAGGTTATGTCTTCAAAAATGGAATGAAAATTCACGCAGTTTTACAGTTACATGTGTGGAGTTTATTTTCCAGGCTTATTAGAAAAATTATCACAGTTTTTCTTTTTTAAATTTAACTTATTTAATGGAGATTCGTTAAACAGATAGTTACTTACATATTCTGCATGTAGTACTGGTGATACAGAGATTAAAAACAAAACTAAAACAAAACACCCGCCTTGCTCCCCTTTGGAAATCAGAGTAGATTAGTAGAGAATACCTCAGTTGTAACTACTAGGGTAGAGAAGACCAGACAGTGACACAGAAGTGAAATAGAGAAAGAGCAAACTTTGACTTAGAGACGGAGGCTGTGGTATTTGGAGAAGCCGCCATTATTGTGGACTATGCTCCTTGGCAAACCAAGAGACGGCAATAGTTGAAGGTAGTCACAGAAGTAGACGGAGCTTGTTCTGTGCCTGGGACTTTAAAGCAATAAGAATATTCTTTTCTAAAATAGGATATAGACAGCCTTGCTTTCATGCAGTCAAAGGATAATTGTCTTTCCAGGGCCATTATGTGGAACTATCTGTTGGAATAGCCAGAAGAGGCCTAGAATAAGTATCATGGAGTATATAAAATAAGGCAAAGCTCCTGAGGAACTAGAGTTATAAACCCTAATTCCTAATACTGTATCTCATTTAGGTGCTTTAGGCCTTTTAAAAATTAATTTTCCATAATGAACAATATTTCACATCATCTTCAAATGGATTTAGATGATACAACCAGGTTAACATTACTCTTGCAGCATATTAATTGGGGCCTGGGAAATAGAGTGATGATGATCCACTGAGATTCTAATCACTATATCCCGCATAAGTCTTCTACCCCCCTACAAGTGAAGGAGAATGGTAGGACTCCAGAGTTTTCTGTTCTGCAGGTATGTACCTAGGAAATTAGTATAGAGTTGTCATATTCTATTATTTTGTGGGGTTTTTTTTGTTTTGTTTTTAATATTCCATCTTTTTTTGTGTGTTAAAATTCATAAAGACTGCATATTTCGGTTGAAACATGGGTGGGCCAGAAGGAATGGAAATCAACCAGGTGTAAGACGCTGAAAATACCCCATTCCCATAACAAGTTCTCAATGTATTATGTACAAGATAATACAATGAGTACAATAAGAAGTAATATGAACTTGATGGACATTGGGGAGGGTAGATGCTATGGTGAATGCTGTGAATTGTGTAAGACTGATGAATCACAGACCTGTACCCCTGAAACAAATAATACATTATATGTTAATAAAAATAAATTAATTAAATAAATTAAAAAAAGAAGTAATACAAACTAATTTTAAAGACCACAACCAAAAATTTCATTTGTCTTTCTTGAGCCAATGTCTTCCAAAATATTTTAGAATTCCAATTGGACAGAGGAATTTTAGTACCTTGATAACAAATGTTTTTATGATTCTCTTTCAATTTAGGTACACTTGTTTCTTTCATTTAAATTATTGATATCACTGCCAACTTAAAGTTTTCTAAAAACTTGATAATGCATAATGTAACTATCACCTATTATGATACTAAACATGTTGGAATCAACTCACAAAGTCAATACTGTCTTCCTAGCATGATATGCTAGCATTGTATAGAGGTAAAACTCCCATAAGCTTTTATATATAAGCAATTCAAGCTGTATTACACAGAGTAGAAGAGAATTTCTACTAACTAGTGATTTTTACAGATTACTTCTATGTTATTATTCATCATAGAGGAATACGATTATGCAGTTCAACAAAACTTCTGAATAACACAGCATTACAGTATTTACAATAAGTAGATTGTTACTTAAAATTTAGAACAGAGTGCAATAGAACTGAACAAAGCTGTACTGGACAAAACATAAAACATGACAAAATCATCATCTTGAATAATCATTTTGTTACCACTGTGACATAAAAACACATTTAGTAACATTTGTAAAGATGGAATATTCTTATGCCCTAGTAAACACCTCTGTATGAAAGGTTGACTGTGATACCTTTGACCATAATCTGTTTGGAGAATTTACAATAAAATATTTTGTTTCAAGGTATTTACAAAAAGACCAAAATGATTCCTTAATTACTATGCAATACTGATCTCAGCCAGTTGTTGAACTCAACGACTGAACTTTTAATAATTTCTGAAGATAATATTCAAGTTCAAGAGCTTAGATAAACTTAGGTCATCATTCCTTGAGGGGAGTAGGGAGAACCTATCACTCTTCTCTGTATTTGTGAGATTTCTTTAAATAGTGACTATTGCTGTTTCCAGAGTAGTTTTTATTTTCAGGCATTCATTGTCAGGGAGCCATTGATTAAATTGTAGAATATTGATAGCCTTCTTTGAAGATAAATGAGAATAAAATTCGCATACTTTCTCAGGAATGCCAAAGCTACATTTTCTCAGATTCTTCACTTATTGGAAACCCAGTATTTTCATATTGAGCGGCCATGACCACTGCAAAATTTGTAAGTTAATTACCACTACGTCCTTAACTGTAATTGCTGAAATATTCCCTAATGCAGTAGGGAGTAGGCTCTGCCATATTTTTCTGGTTAGCTAGAGGGAATAAAGAATGTAGGTGATTAGAATATTCTCTATGATAGTATACCTGATAGTGGTAGAAAACAATTCTACCGGGCATGCTATACAGAGAGGAAAAGATAAGCCCATCTGACTGAGGGAGTGAATTTTCTTTTATTATGTTTTAGACTAACAGTTTTTACGACTTTTGAATTTTATTCCCCCCAAAAATTATGTTTATTTTAATCAAATTTCCAGCAGAATTACTTAATTTTCTTTTTTTCCCCTTAGTTTTCTTGTACAGATAATATATTAAAATTCTTTTTCTGAACAGATGGATTTTTTCATCTTTGGTTTGATATACTACCAGCACACTGCAGCATTCCTTAGTTTGAAAAGCATAGCAAAATGCCACACTGAAAAGGATATGTAAAACTTCCTACTCAATAGTTAAAATCGGAAAAAAATATTACATAGAGATAACTAATTAAATGTGTTTTTTAATAATTTTGAGAGCAAGTAAGTTTTATATAGAAAAAGCACTTTATTTTATGTTTATTTATGTATGACTTGACCCATTTTCAAAGAAAAATGAGATTGAAAGTATTTTTTTTAAAAAGCTAAAATAAAATTACTTCAGAGAAATATGTCTCCTTTGCTAGAGATTGGCTAATTGCTTGTTCTTGTTTTCTGGTGGCCAAATTAAAGAGGGAAACACAATCAAGTGTTGCAATCAACATATCCATAAAATTAAAACAAACAAGTTGTATGAAAAGGTTTAATTTCTTCACATGTTTTATATCTGGATTTTTTAAAGAGTGGGTGATGTAATGTGGAGAAAGATTTTATGATTACAAAATTAATTTTGCTTTTTTTTCTACGATGTATAGTTTAATCCTTAAAAACCAATCTGTATTCTATTTTCATATTCACGAAAATGTTTTATATATTATTCCAAAAGCCTCAACACAGAAATCATTCCCTTTGTTAGTCACTCTATAGATTGTATTAGTTCTGATTGGTAATAAAGAAGGGGAAACAGAATGAAACATAAAATATACTTTCTGTAGCAAATCATGTAGCAACAAGTCATAAAAGTCCTTTCTTTAAATTTCAGAGTTAAGTAGAAATAAAATAGGCAATTTAATAGCACTTTCATTAATTTTTATTGAGTGATTACTATGTTCTAGATAACTCTTCAAGGAACCATGGAAATAACAGTACACAAAAGGATAGAGGCTGTTTTGTGTTCTTATGGGTAGTAGAGGCTACACTAGACATACATTTATAGCATGTCATATGCTGGTAAGTACTGCCCAGAAAAATAAAGCAATGATAAGAAGAGGAAGTGCCAATAAGTGGAGTAGGGCTATTTTATAAGGAATTTTTATTTATTTTAAATTGCACTGGATGTGTTAAATAGGCAAGGGAAACTTTATTCAAGACTATTCCAATCGGGACCATACTACAGCAATAGGAGAGCTCGAACTCAACTGCACTGAAATAAAAGGAAGGAAAGTTTTAAACTCTGGACTAAGCTGGTAGAAAAGTGATTGGAGGAATTAAAGGGAATTAAAGCGGTTAGGCCATCTGTGTTTGCTATCTGGTCACTATGGAAGTGAGGCTCCTACTCCTTCACAGAAACTGAGAGATGGGGGTTCTGTCTTTCTAGATGATTCTATTTCAGAGAGATGAGTAGTGGCTATCAGGTCATTGAGAAAGACATTTCTGGGTTGTAGAGAGGTTGTAGAGAGGCAAGAGGCGAGTCTTTCAGAGAAAGAATTTACAAATGAAAAGTTTTTGTTTTGTTTTGTTTTGTTTTGTTTTTTTAAAGTAAATGCTCTAGGAAAAGGGAGTTAAGGGGTCTGTAGTCAGGAGGAAGCCTGTCTAAAGTTTAGTTAAAATGAGGGGAATGTTAAGACCATTTTGGTTTTTTGTGTTTGTTTTTAAGATTTTATTTTTAAGTAATCTCTATACCTAATGTGGGGCTCAAACTCACAACCCTGAGATCAAGAGTTGCATGTCCACCAATCAGGGAGCCAGCCAGGCACCCCCAAGGCTATTTTGATTTGGAGGCTTTAGTGATAATCCACTTAAGAGATAAAGGTGATTTGGACCAAGTGTAGAAGAGTGAACATAATGCAGAGTGGTCAGATTCAGGATATATTCAGAAGATAGAACTGATGGGACTTGCTCCTAGATAGCACACTGAATATGAGCAGGGGAAAGGTAAAGAATGCTTCCAACCATTTTGACTAAGAAAATAGAAGACTTAAGCTTGCTTTTACGGAAAATGTAAAGATATTCACCAATAAAATTCTGAGAAGAATCAGAAAGAAACACAAACCATACATATCAATCGTAGAGAAAAAAATGACATTAGGAAATTTCCCATAGATTTTCTCTTTGACTCCTTATCTCTTGTCCATTATTCTTTTTATATGTAAATGATATATTTTTTTGTTCATTTTTCCCTAAGCAAAAGTTCAATTCAATGACCCTCAGTATCTAGCATTTATTCAAAATTTGTACCCCTCATTCTGAGAGCCAACCCAGACATCTATTATAGATTAATTATAGAGTATATATTTTCCACAGAAATGAACCATGAGGAATTTATTTTGCTCAGGCTGTGGAAAGAACTGTGCCTTCAGGAACTAAGTGGACTTTACCTTACTGCATTTGTTATATAGATTATTACTTTTGGAGGTTATTTATATTAAAAAAAATTAAAGAAAGCATAAGTGAGATAAGAGGGAAGGAGGAAACCTTCACTGATAAGATGAATTTTCTTTGAACCAAAGTTCTAAGTGTATATTTTCAGAAGCCAATCTTATGAACTATCTCACTTATTTATCACTTAATATTTTTAATGGCTAAGAAAGTCACTGATCTTGAAGGATAAAAACACTATTACAATATGTATATGTCTTATAATTACTTTTAAATGAGGAAACTATTTTCCTCTCTATACAGATGATTGATAGATAGATGATAGAGATAGAAATAGAGATATATTGGATAACTCTTCTGAGCACATTGTTGAGATCCAAGGGAATTCAATGTATTTAGAGGAGGGTACTTCCCACTAAATAGGACATCCAAATCCAGCCAGTTTCCAATCACTGCTAGACATTAGCAAATGATAATAAGATTAGTTATTTTTTTTAACCTGGATTTTGGTCATCTGTTGTCTGGGGGACTTCTGAGTTTTATAATTTAGTTTAGTTTTATAATTTTGCTAGTGTTATTTGTAATAAGCATATGTATTTATAAAAATAATCTTGTAACTGATGCCTGGGTGGCTCAGATGGTTAAATGTCCAACTCTTGATGTCAGCTCAGGTCATGGTCTCAGGGTTTTAAGATCAAGCCCTGCATCGGGCTCCGCCCTAGATGTGGAGCCTGCTTAAGATTCTCTCTCTCTGTCTCCCTCTGCCCCTCCCTCTCTCTCTGTTCCTCTCTAAAAAAAATAAAAAAGAAAAACATAGTAATCTCAGTGAATAAAGAGAGTGGATTATTCACAAGAAAACACAATTTTAAGTCTCTAGGAGGGCCACAACAAAAGAAAACCACCTTCAATATTTTTGTATATTTCTTAATTTTTTTATACTTTATGTTGTCTGTTCTGTATTTTTAAATTTGATTGCTTATTCAAAGTTGTATTTCTTTCTTGCTTGCTTTCTTTCTTTCTCTTTCTTCCTTCCTTCCTTCCTTCCTTCCTTCCTTCCTTCCTTCCTTCCTTCCTTCCTTCCTTCCTTCCTTCATTCCTTCCTTTCTTTCTTTCTTTCCTCTTTCTTTTTCTTTTTCTTTTTCTTTTCCCTCTGCTGCTACTAGATCACGGCATCCTACAAACTGTGAACCCATATAGAACAGCAAAGTCTTATATGTATTCTCCATCCCTTAGTGCTCACTTCAACACCAGGCCCAAGAAATCTATTCAATAGTTCCTTCTCAGTTATTGACTTGAGTAATTCCTAAGAATGTGTAATACTGACTTGGTCTTCTTGACATCTTAATTAGAATACTTTCTACTTCTAAAGTAATATATATTATTGTTGTCTACTTCTGTCAAAGATTATAAGTATGTATGAACTAATGTTTCTCAAATTACAAGCTTATCTCTTTTGTGCATTCAATTTAATGCGAAAAACTTGACATATCATTGCTTCCTTTAAATACTCTCCACCTTGATTACTGGTTTTGATTTACTTCATATGCAAGTTATACTCAGATTACTATAATTGAATTATGTATTTAATATATTTTATTTTTTATAACTTCTCACCGACATCCTATTTTATAGCTACATTTACAATACCGCTGAATTAAATACCACATTGTTCTTTTTTTCAAAGCTTAATAATGATCACTTTATGCCAGCTTACAAAAGTTATCTTGATTTACCTCTTAATGTGCTGTGATATATGTCTTCAAACATTTGATACACTTATATATTGTAAAATCATTACCACCTTGGTGTGAGTTAGCACCTGTATCACATCACATAATTACCATTTCTTTTTTTTGTGGTGAGAACATTTCAGATCTCCTCCCTTAGCAACTTTCTAGTACATAATACAGTATCATTAACTACAATTACCATGCTGTACATTTGATCCCCAGAACTCACTCGTTTTATAGCTGGAAGTTTGTACACTGACCAACATCTCTTTTCTCCTACCTCCAACCCCTGTTAACCACCATTCTCATCTCTGTTCCTATGAAGTTAGCATTTTTTGATTCTACCTACAAGTGATATCATACAGTATCTGTCTTTCTCTGTTTGACTTACTTCACTTAGCATAAGGCCCTTGAGTTCCATCTCTTTTGTTATTATGAACACTGTTAAGTTTACTCCAGTATGGATCCTTCATTGCATATTCCACCAAAATTATTGTGGTAAAGCCAGTGATTTCCATGTTGTAAAATCCAATAGACACTTCAAGTACAGTGATACTTGAGCTCTGTGTAGCCTCTGTGATGACCAGCCACCTATTTCACCTTGTCACAGTACAGGCATTTGATATCTGTGGCATCACAACCTCCCTTGAGTTACAGATACTTCTCTGTCCACTTTTTTTTTTCACTTTCTTCTTCTACCTTTCTAATTAAATATCAGATTTCTCAGCACTTATTTTATGTTGTTATTATTCTACTCAATTAGTATTTTCTCTCTAGGCTCTTAGTATTTATTAAACACAATTTAGCTAAGATCTGTTTTCTGAGATCTCTCAAAATCTAACATGTCCAAAATTACATTTTATTTCTGCCAAACTTTAAGCTCCCCACAATGTGTATATTGCAATAAATAACACCTACATATCTAGCTACAAAATCTAGACATATGAGAGACATCTTTAACTACTTGTTCTTTACTTTCCCACTCAAATTAATTCCCTTTACTTGAAAATAACTCCATTAACACTCTTGTAAGATGAATAATTTCCCTTTTCTTCTTAAAGTTGCAGCTTATTAATTTTTTTAAAGATTTTATTTATTTATTTATTTGTTTGTTTACTTATTTATTTGAGAGCGAGCAAGAGCAAGAGCAAGTTGGGGAAGGGAGAGGGACAAGCAGACTCTGAACTGAGTGTGGAGCCCTACGTGGGGCTTCATCCCAGGATCCTGAGATCGTGACCTGAGCCAAAACCAAGAGTTGGACACTTAACTGATGGAACCACCCAGGTATCCCTAAAGTTACAATTTAAATATTACTTTCTCTAGTTCTATGCTAAATACTATAAGAACGCATCAAATATGCTTGGCTCATAGTTGATGTTCAACATATGTTTGAGTTTATCTGTAATTTTTAGTATGATAAGAATCCAAAGGGTAGCAACTCATAAAGAGCTTATGGCTTTTAGAATAACTTAATATTTCATATATAGAATGAATCAGTCTTATCCTTAAAAGACTTAGAATTTAGAAGAGAATGGCATGGTCAAACCCACGTAGATATAAAGAAAAGGAACATAAGATGTGATCCGCAAATCCTGCTTCTTGTCATTTTCTGTGTGCAGTGTTCATCGCGAAGTCATGTTTACTTTAGTATATTGAGTAGGAAGGATATGAATCCTGATACAAAGGAGGAAATGCCTAGAACTCACATTTATTAAATGTCTCCTATATCCTTTGTCAAGACACTATAAATCAGCTATTCACATTAGTTCTCATAGCAAGATTTTTGGATATATAATATTAATCATTTTATCCAAATTGGGAAATTTGGTTTCAGAAATATTAATTAACATTTTCAAATATATATACCATTCACCAAATTTAAGATATAAATCAAAACACATTTAATCATGAAGGGTATGATCTTTATATTATATTAGTCTGTACTTGGCTCTAATTCTTTTAACTTCCAGGGTTATTAAATTTTGATTGACATGATATATATGGTATTGAGAAAAATAATTCATTTCCTGCATTCAATAGGCAAAAATTTCAGTATAATCTATATGTCTTTACATATTTTACACATCTTAGTTGAGTTCCTTCCCTCTTCTATGGCATCTAATCAAAGTGGATATTTCATAAAATAAATCTGGAGATAGCACTTTAAATATATATCAAACCAGAGACACCAATTACAATATTAAACAGCTGAATGAATAAGAAGTAAATGCAAAATAAATAATTCAATGCTCATTTTTTAGAATATTTTCTTCAACAATCAACAGGGAAAAACATTTAAAAATGCAGGGTACATAATAAATTGAAGAAAAATCAATGTTATAGTTTATTAATGGGTTTGGTAAATTACACTTCTAAGGAAAGTGGAAGAGGAAAGGTTGAATTTGAATTAGTATTTCATTATGACATATTTCACTTAAACATATTTATCTCTCAAGATTTTCTATTTCATCAGCTGATTTGAATTTTATATTCTAATTTGGGAACTGTGACAAATCACAATTTAATATTTACAAAGTGTTTTACAATCAGTAATAACACAGTATGTCAAGTCAAGTGTTGTTTTACCTGGTTTTAAGTATGGGGGTAAAATGTATGAGTAGTTCATCATGATAACTAGTTTGATACAACAAAGTAGCTGTGTAGTAGCTACCCAACCTAAACTCTTACTTACTTAATTTATTCTGTCAAATTGGATAACATAGTAGGAAAAAGTAGCTGTCAAGCTAGTTAGCAACAATTAGACAATTGACATCCTTCAGAGAAAATGGGAGTTGTGAATGATTCTTGTCATACTTTTTCAAATATCTATATTGGTGTTGACTAGACCAAAAATAACTAAAAACATGGGCATCTAAATTGTAAAATTAAGTTGTTGTTGTTGTTTCAGTTAATTGGAAAACCTCCAGAAAAATTAAACATGGGAATGACCTTAAACAGGTCACTATCTTCCCTTAGACTTCAGCTCCTCATGTTAAAATCAAATGGTTTGATGTGATCAACATTTCTCAAAATAGCCAATAGTCATGAGGAAAACTAATACAAAAAGAATTTCTGGGTCAAATTAGTTTTAAAAGTATTTGTTTCAGTTCCCCTTTTGGAGAATCATAATTCATATTATTATTATTTTATGCAGTTGTGTTTCCTTGAATAAATAATTATGGACTGGTAACTATTTGCTAGGCACTGTGATTTACATTATTTTTATAAAAGGTCTGAGAAATACTAAAGCATAAAACAAAATACAAAAAAAAATGCCTTTTAAACTACACCTCATCCAGCACTTTTCAAGGTAATTTGATCATAGTGAGAAATACTGGATAATCAGTAAACCCTATCCTAGTTCAAAATGTTATGCTAAGTAATCCCCAAAGTCATCTCT
The DNA here is from genome assembly GCF_037043125.1 of Eumetopias jubatus. Lineage (NCBI taxonomy): Eukaryota > Metazoa > Chordata > Mammalia > Carnivora > Otariidae > Eumetopias > Eumetopias jubatus. Next base: position 23,322,991 of record NW_028274819.1, on the reverse strand, counting down.
ATATCATTATATTTGTAACATTAATATGAAGATTAACATATAACTGTTTTACCCTTTCCTTCAGAGAAAGGGGTCCATACCAAATCATGGAGTTTTCAAATCTTTGGGATCTAAGTGCCAGATTTACATTTCTGGGATAACTTATTACATTCTAACTCATCTCGTTGTTTATGCATTGCCATCAAATTCTGTATCACTCTTCATAGACACTTGTCATTATTCATAAAACAGTACAGTCATAGGAGAACTTATGTACTTTGAGTCCCTGAGCTTTAACTTTTTCCACATGGTTTATGGTCCTATTTGGTTGCTGTTTAAAATCTATTCCTTATATATTTCTTTATTTCTTCTTTTATATCCTGCTCATCAAAAGATCATATTCACACTTAAAATTCCACTAGTAGTTCTCTGAGCCTCAGTACTCATCCATAAATCTGGAGAGTAATAATAACAGATAACATACACCATGGCTACACTAAGAAGGCAAAGATATTAACTCATTTAATCTTCATAATAACTCTTAAGAGTCAGGTTTTGTATCAAACTTATCTATTTACTTATCTTGGAGAATTGTTATAATTGTTATAAGAATTTGGGGGGAGTACATAAACCATCTACTGTATAAAAATTCATAGCACATGGCAGGTACTCAGGTGGTGATGATGATGATGATGATGATGATAATTGTGAATGACTTGACATAAATCAGTTGATTCTGAAAGGGCAATTAGTTCAAAATAAGATACTAATCTTGGTCTGACCTATGCCAAAGGCACTTTGGCAGGGAATTTCATTATTTTATTTCTTTATTTCCAATGCTACTCCCTCCAAACTTAAAGAGATTTGTCTGTGGGAAGGTATTGACTTCAGAACCAATGTTTAATTAACATGAATTCCTCAGTAGCATCTCAATTAAGACAATTTCTAGAATCCTGAGAATTTTTACAAGTTCATCTATGTTAGGGTAAAAACAAACAAATGAAAAGCAAGCAAGCAAACAAACAACAGTAACAAAAACTGTAGATTCCAAATCTGGTTAGAGGAGAAATTCATTGACCCTAGGATATAAGTCAAATACACTAGACTATGAAGGCATTTCTTGCCTTAGCATTCTATATCCGACTCAAGCCAACCAAAGGCATTACTTTTCTTTAATTGTTTTCTCTCTCATTCCTCCCCTCCAAGAATCTTCACTAGTACACCTCCATTCCCTTCCATCTTGAAAGTTGAAGTATAGTGCGGGCAGCAGAAACTTCTCAGTTCTTAAAATTGCCAAGTACCACTGATATTTAAGTTGACCATTTGTGGGGTGCTTGCTTGGGTGGCTCAGTTGGTTAAGCATCTGACTCTTGATTTCAGCTCAGGTCATGATCTCAGGTTCGTGGGATTGTGGGATTGAGCCCCATGTTAGGCTCTGCAATCAGCACAGAGTCTGCTTGTCCCTTTCCCTCTGCTCCTCCCCACCCCCTCCCCCACTCTCCTCTCTCTCTCTCTCTCTCTCTAAAATTATAAGTAAAATCTTTAAAAATAAATTGACCATTTGTATAGCACTCATCCTCTTCCACCCAACTTCTATTTCGGTCTCTTATTCTTTTGTATTGATCTATTCTAAAATATGCCACCACATGTTTTTTGTTAAATGCTATAGCTAGGAGAAACAAAAACTAAATCCTGCCTACAGAAAAATAAAAGGATTTATCAATGCATATTTGATAAGGAGATAAATTGCCATGGGAGGTCAGCTAACTTCAGTGCAAAAGTATTCAAGGAGCTGGGCACCTGGGTGGCTCTGTTGGTTAAGCGACTGCCTTCCGCTCAGGTCATGATCCTGGAGTCCCCAGGATCGAGTCCCGCATCGGGCGCCCCGCTCGGCGGGGAGTCTGCTTCTCCCTCTGACCCTCTTCCCTCTCGTGCTCTCTCTCTCAAATAAATAAATAAAATCTTTAAAAAAAAAAAGTATTCAAGGAGCACAGCAAGGCCTAAAAGTAACACAAAGAGTTCAACTTTTAAAAGGAGTAGAATCTTTTGTGCTTTACTGGGAAACTGATGCCCGATTTTGCACTTACTTGAGATAGTACACCTTTGATATTGCACTGCCCCACAAATCAAGTTTAAGCATTGTTCTGTGCATGTCAAAGACATCATTATCATTTGTGTATGTACATGTATGTAATTCGTGGAGGCTAGTCCCTACCAAGATGAAAAGGACAACCAATCAAATAATTACAAGGTATTATGATATAGTTAGGCATAAAAAGTAGTATGGAAGCTAAGCAGAGGGTAGAGTTTATTTTTCATATTAGAAACAAAAGCATAGGATAGATAAGAACTTTTTACCAAGTGACCGCTTGAGCTGTAGTCTTCAAATATTCATAGAACTTCACCAGGAAGTGAAAGAGGGATGAATGTAATGGGAAGATTGTTTAAGTAGGAAATTTCTTGCTATGTTTAGGAAAAGGTTTTAAGGGTTTAAGAATAAGTTTAAAGTAGGAAATTCATGTACTGTTTATGTTGAGGAGGCACAATGAAGTGAAAAATATTTAATATTGTTATGTCATTACATTTCTCCCGTTGTACTTAAATTAATATACGTGAACATTAAATTCATTAATATAGGAATGTGAATATGAATGTTCTTAGAGCAGTGCCTAGCCCGCAGTATGATATAAGTGTCATTGCTATCATTATTGCTGTTATTATTCTTATGAGTAATAGACTTCTTGAAAAATAATCAAAGTGAGGGTGCCTGGGTGGCTCAGTTGGTTAAGCGACTGCCTTCAGCTCAGGTCATGATCCTGGAGTCCCGGGATCGGGTCCCGCATCGGGCTCCCTGCTCGGCGGGGAGTCTGCTTCTCCCTCTGACCCTCTCCCCTCTCATGCTCTCTCTCTATCTCATTCTCTCTCTAAAATAAATAAATAAAATCTTTAAAAAAAAAATCAAAGTGAGTATTTCTAAAACCACTCACGTGCTAGCAAAATGAACTCAGACTGAGCTCTTAGTCCTATTTTTCTAAAGCAATGAAGAAAGAATATATCTGTTGGTGAAATTTTTAAAAATCTGCCCATTTATTTATCTAAGTTCCTACTGCATAAATTCCATATAATGTGTTAATATTTCAGCCTTGAGTTTCCTAAAACTATCGAATATGCCATTTGAATATCATTTTCAAATTCTTTTGGAAGTTCACTTGAGGAAGGGTGGTGAGAACAGAAATTAAATATTCAATTTTAAAGATGATGAAAGATGACCCTAAGAAAGATGACGAAGGTCGGACCAACACTATCCTGGGAGATGCTTTTGAATTTCGTGCATTATTGCAGTATCCAGAAGAGAATGTTTCTATTGTCTTCTGAGCTTCACGTCATACACAAAGGAGCATATCTTTTGCGTATATTAACATGGGTTAAAGGGCAGTAAGATCGCATTCTGTACAATTGGTTAAAGAAACCTAAATCAGATTCCTAAGGAATTGAGCTTGCATTTTTCTGTGCTAACATCTTGTTAGCATCTTCATACAGGAATTTTCTCAAACCATTATTTTTATGGATATTGCCAGAGACACATCCCCTCTTTACCATCCGGGAATATCTGAAAACAAGACAGATGCAGGCTTGTAGTATGATGTTGGATTAACATATATTATATAATTTTTATTTTCAAATGAGAGATTGTACTTTGAGAATTCCTGGGGCCAATTCTCCACAATATTTGGTACTCTGAAGAGAATTCCTTCTTAAGATCAATCACTTCCAAGCTCTCACAGGCCCCTGGAATTTCCGACCAGGTCTTCCACCAGATCTGGGGTACATTTAATGGCATTTGCTGCTTACTTCTTCCTCAGTGTTAGTATTTACACACTTTACTTGCTAATTAAGGTAACAAGGCAAAACCAGAAAGACAAAATAAAACTTATACTAATTGTCTCACTTTCTCAATTTCTATTTCTATCTATCTCTCTCTTTCTCTCTCCCTCCTGATTCCTATTCCCTCACCACAGTCGTCATATTTTCCTGTACTTGGGCCTCGATCTATCAAAATTCATTAGTCTTAGATTATTGAGATACCCACTCACTGATTTCAATGAAATGTAATGGAATTTATTGTCACTTCCTGTTGGACAATATCTTTCTCTAATTCTCCACACTGAGGTCTCTAACACTTTTCGTTACTTCTGGATTCTTTAGAAATCTTAACTCTCCAACTAAGCCACATTCTCCATATCACTGAGACAGGTCCCAAAACTCATGCCTCTGGGTTTTAAGTAATACCTTAACTGTTGTGTTATACATTGTTTGTAACTCAATTTGAGAGGAAAATCAAGTCCAAAAGTCACTTAAGTATTTCTATCATCAATATCATCATCATCATCATCATCATCATCATCACTTGTAACATACATTAACTACAACAAGCCAGATGTAATGTAAAAGGTGTATTAAAACATGAGGGAGGGATTACTATTATGCCCTTTTACAAATGTGAAAACTGAAACTTGGCTAAGTAATTTGTGTGAAATATCTAACAAAAAGCTTAGTTAGCCACGGTATGTATTCAGGTCTATGTGGCATCAGAATCTGAGCTTTTAACAGTTATGTGATATGGCTTTAGATTAGTTGATTATTTAGTACTACAAGTCTTCTCTCAAAAGTTTTAGAAATACCTTGAGGAGAAAAATTCTCATTGATGAAACATATGCTTCGTTCTGAGGAGAAATAAAGGCTCTAATGCAAAAGGAAATAAAATAAAACATTTGTCATGGAAAATGCCTAGTTCTGGAAATATCGTCCCTTGAAAAATATGGTGAATGTAATCATGGAACACTACATCAAAAACTAATGATATAATGTATGGTGATTAACATAATAAAAAATTTTTAAAAAATGTACATCAAAACAAAACAAAACAAAAAAATGTGGTGAATTTCTTAAATACATACAGGTATACCTTGTTTTATTGCTCTTTGCTTTATTGCACCATGCAGATAAATTGTGTTTTTTACAAATTGAAGGTTTCTGGCCACCCTGCATTGAGCAAACCTATTGGCATCATTTTCTCAAAAGCATTTTCTCACTTTGGGTTTCTCTGATACATTTTGGCAATTTGTGAAATATTCGAACTTTTTCACTATGATTTTACTTGTTATGGTTATCTGTGATCAGTGCTCTTTGATGTTACTATTGCAATTGTCTGGGGGCACAATAAACCACACCCAAATAAGACAGCAAACTTAATAAGTATTGTGTATGTTCTTACTGCTCCACTGACCAGCCTCCCCATCTCTTTTTCTCCTTGGCCCTCCTTATTCTTTGAGACAAAACAATATGGAAATTCGGCCAATAAGTAACTCTGCAATAACCCCTAAGTATTCAAGTGAAAGGAAGAGTGGGATGTCCCTCACTTTAAGTAAAAAAAAAAAAAATCTAGAAGTGGTTAAGCCCTAGTGTGGAAGGCACATCCAAAGCCAAGCAAGGCTGAAAGCTAGGTCTCTTGTATCAGATAGCCCAGTTGTGAATGCAAAAGAAAAGTTTTTAAAAGAAAAAAATTGCGCTACTCTAATGAACACATGAATGATAAGAAAGCAAAGCAGTCTTATTTTTGATATGGAGAAAATTTTAGTGATCTGGATAGATAATCAAATAGCCACAACCTTTACTCAAGCCAGAGCCTAATCTAGGGCAAGACCCTAACTCTCTTTAATTCTGTAAAGGCTAAGAGAGGTGAGGAAGCTGTAGAAGAAAAGTTTGAAGCTAGCAGAAGTTGGTTCATGAGGTTTAAGGAAAGAAGGTATCTCCATAAAACAGAAAAGTGCAAGGTGAAGCAGCAGGTGCTGATGTAGAAGTCGCAGCCAGCTCTCCAGAAGATCTAGCTAAGATAATTCATGAGGGTGGCTATACTAAACAACAGATTTTCAGTGTAGGTGAAATAGCCTTCTGTTGGAAGAAGATGCCATCTAGGACTTTTCATAGCTAGAAAAGAGAAGTCAATGCCTGGCTTCAAAGCTTCAAAGGACAGACAGACTCTCTTGTTAGGGGCTAGTGTAGCTGGTGACTTTCAGTTGAAGCCAATGTACACTTACCATTCTGAAATCCTAGGTCCCTTAAGAATTATGCTGGATGGGGTGCCTGGGTGGCTCAGTCAGTTGAGCATCCAACTCTTGGTATCGACTCAGGTCATGAGCTCAGGGTCGTGAGATAGAGCCCTGCATCAGGCTCCACACTTTGACACAGAGTCTGCTTGGGATTCTCTGCCTTTCCCTCTGCCCCTCCCCCTGTGTATGTGTGCACACTCTCTTTGTCTCTCTCTCTCAAATAAATAAATAAAAATCTTACAAAAAAAGAGTTATGCTGGATCTATTCTGCCAGAGCTCTATAAATGAAACAACAAAGCCTGGATGACAGCACATCTGTTTACAACATGGTTTACTGAATATTTTAAACCCACTGTTGATACCTAATGCTCAAAATAAAGATTCCTTTCAAAATACAACTGCTCTTTGTCAATGTGCCTGGTCACCCAAGAGCTCTGATGGAGATATCCAATGAAATTAATGTTATTTTCATGCCTGCAAACACACATTTATTCTGCAGCCCATGGATCAAGGAGTAATTTTTACTTTCATATCTTATTATTTAAGAAATACATTGTATAAGGCTGTAGCTGCCAGAGACAGAGATTCCTCTGAAGGATCTGGGAAAAATAAATTGAAAACCTTCTGTAAAGGATTCACTATTCTCAATACCATTAAGAACATTTGTGATGCATGGAAGGAGGTCAAACTATCAACATCAACTAGAGTTTGGAAGAAGTTGATTCCAATCCTCATGAATGACTGAGGGGTTCAAGACTTCAGTGGAGGAAGTAACTGCAGAAATGGTGGAAATAGCAAGGAAACTAGAATTAGAAGCAGAGCCTGAATTCACACTGCAAACTGCATTGTTGTCTTATTTTTAGAAATTGCCACAACCACCCAACCTTCATCAGCCAGCACTGTAGTCAGTCAGCAGCCATCAACATTGAGGCAAGACCCTCCATCAAAGATTACAACTTGCTGAAAGCTTGGGTGATGGTGAGCATTTTTTACCAATCAAGTGTTTTTTAAAATAAGAATGTAGGGGTGCCTGGGTGGCTCAGTCATTAGGCGTCTGCCTTCAGCTCAGGTCATGATCCCAGGGTCCTGGGATCGAGCCCCGCATTGGGCTCCCTGCTCAGCGAGAAGCCTGCTTCTCCCTCTCCCACTCCCCCTGCTTTTGTTCCCTCTCTCACCATGTCTCTCTCTGTCAAATAAATAAATAATAAAAATCTTTAAAAAAGTAAAGAATGTCCATTGTCTTCTTAAACATAATGTTGTTGGATACTTAATAGACTATAATATAGTGTAAATATGACTTTTAGAGACACTGAGAAACCAAAACATTCATTTGACTCACTTTATTGCAAAATTCACTTTATTACGGTGGTCTGGAATGGAACCTGAAATATCTCCAAGGTATGACTGTATTGTACACACTATATAGTACATAATAAATGACCTTAGTTTGCCATAAAGTATAAAAAAGTGACTTCCTTTGTTATTTCTTTCAAGAGTAAAATTGTATGAATTATTCAATTTCACAGAATTAACAACTAGAGAAAGTTCCATGCTTTAAACCCTTTAAAAAAATCTTAATCCTCTTTTGTTCTTTGACAACAAGGATTGGAGGCATCAGCCACTCACTGAGCACTTTCAACTTGGCAGTAAATATTCTAAGTCCTTTATATGTGTTTTGTACAATAAACCCACACAGTAGGTATTTTATGATTAATCAAAGGAAGGCTCAGATGAATTAAGTGGCTCAGTCTGGGGTGATTCCAGGTCTCTCTCATCAGAAAGCCTATATTCCAAACCAGTTAAGCATGCTCTCTATATGATCTATGGAAAGGCCCCCGCTTGCTCAGAACAAAATGAAGCTTTTATAAAGGCAACCAATTAATCACACCCATTTTTATCACAAAGAGAATTTCAGAAAATTCATCAGTACCAACATTCTCTCTCTTTCTTTTTCTTCTAACAATGTAAGTTTATGTCTCTTGATACTCGGTCTTACTGACTCTAATGACCTTGAATATAACCTAGGTTTCAAAAATATATATTTTTAGAGGATATGGGTATGAAATCTCTTCTCTGCTTCTGATGGTTGAACAGCTGTATGAAGTTCTAGAAACCAGTAACTCAGACAAGTATGTCCCATCTATCTTCTAGTTTCTGCATTCCTGGCAGACTTTTCATTTTTTCATTGAAGCACTGTATTACTAATGACTATATAATTTAAGAAAACAGCAAAAAAGGATATGTGAAAAGCTCCTGTTGATGAACACTGTAATTAATTAGGCCTTAAACATCAAGTTTTTACTCTGATGACAATAGAGTGTCTTTTATTGGAGTATATTCGCATTTCCAAATATACTGTCATTCTATTCACAATTTGTGAACCAAATAAACTTATGATTTAGCCCTAAACTAATTCTTAAGAGCTAAGAATTGTATATGTACTTATAAAATAAGATCAATTGACATGTTCCTAAGATTGTTAAAAAGCTGCTGATATACACCAAATAAAATGGGGGGAGGGGCAGTATATTCATCACTGTAAATTCTCTATTGCAAAATCCAAATTTATTTTGAAAAAAAAGACATAAAAGTTTAAAATTTCTAATATGGTTCTTTCCTATATTATTAAAATACCAAAAATAATTCCTCTTGTTCAAGCTGGGCATCCAAACACAATAATTATCTGTAGGTGAAAACTGTACCCCACATTTATTTAATGGAATAAAATAGAAGACAAAATGTGATGTTCATGTAGCACTTATTTGAGACATGTAACATACTTTACATATTCTCCATAGAGTAATATGGTGATTATTTTCCTTCTACATAGAGCAATCCAATGCTCAATAAAAAGTCGCTGTGTTCCCGGGGTGCCTGAGTGGCTCAGTCAGTTAAGCGTCTGATTTTGGCTCAGGTCATGGTCTCAGGATCCTGGGATTGAGCCCCATGTCAGGCTCCCCACTCAGCAGAGGGTCTGCTTGTCCCTCTGCCCTTCCCCCTGACTCATGTGCACTCTCTCTCTCTTTCTCAAATAACTAAATAAAATCTTTAAAAAAAAGTCCTTGTATTCCAGTGAAGATGAGTTTTTAATCTTAACAGTGTTGGAACTACAAAGGGCTTGGCCATTATTTTACCTGACTCCTTTATTCAAGTCGGTACTGAGCCTAAATAAGGCATTCAGGACCTGGCCTCAATGAGATCAACTTGAAAGAAAAGACACTGACACAAATTGAGTTATATGTCAGATCCATTAAAATTCTTAGAAATTAATCTTATAAATTGATATCAGTGTTATGGCCTCTTGGTCAGTCAGGGTTCTAGCTTCTACCACAGACTCCCTTTCCTCACCCCTCTGTGTGTGTGTGTGTGTACATGTGTATGACAATTATATTCTCACTATTCACAATTTATGAGCCAAGTCCACTTATGATTTAGCACTAAACCCACTTTTAAAAAACTATATTATATATAATATTATATATTACAAAATGTGATTTTTAGTATATTTGAGGCTATGTGCAACCACCACTATAGGAACTTTCAGAACATTTTCCTCACCTCAACTAGTAATCCTGTGCAATTTGGTTATCACTCCCATATCTCTTCATCATCCTCATCCCTAAGCAACCTCTAATTTATCTTTCTCTACAGAGTTGTCTATTATGGTGTTCCATGCAAATGCATTCAAAAGTTATGTGTTTTTTGTAACTTTTCTTTCACTTGGCATGATATTTTCATGTCTTCTTTAGTGAGTCTGAATATTCCATTCATTCTCAAGGCTTAATTCCATTTTACACTGTATCAGAATTCTCATATAATATTACCTAATATGTAAATATTATATATAAATATATGGCTTATTTAAAAGAATTAGCTCCTGTGATTCTGGGGGTTGGCAAGTCTGAAATCCATAGGGCAGGCAGACAGGAAACTGAGGTAGGAATTGGTACTACAGTCTTAAGGCAGAATTTCTTCTCCAGGCATTTTTCTTTTTCCTTTTCTTTCTTTCTTTCTTTCTTTCTTTCTTTCTTTCTTTCTTTCTTTCTTTCTTTCTTTCTTTCTTTCTTTCTCTTTCTTTCTTTCTTTCTTTCTTTCTTTCTCTTTCTTTCTTTCTTTCTTTCTTTTTCTTTTTCTTTTTCTTTCTTTTCTTTTCTTTCTTTTTCTTTCTTTCTTTCCTTCCTTCTTTCTTTCTTTCTTTCTCTTTCTTTCTTTCTTTCTTTCTTTCTTTCTTTCTTTCTTTCTTTCTTTCTTTCTTTTTCTTTCTTTCTTTCTTTCTTTCTTTCTTTCTTTCTTTCTTTCTTTCTTTCTTTCTTTCTTTCTTTCTTTCTTTCTTTCTTTCTTTCTTTCTTCTCCATCCTTCCTTCCTTCCTTCCTTCCTTCCTTCCTTCCTTCCTTCCTTCCTTCCTTCCTTCCTTCCATCCTTCCTTCCTTCCTTCCTTCCTTCCTTCCTTCCTTCCTTCCTTTCTTTCTTCTTTCTGTTTTTTGTTTGTTTTTTTTTTAAGACCTTTCAACTTATTAGACGAAGCCATTAACACTATCAAGAGTAATTGCCTTTATTTAAATTCAACTGACTATAGATGTTATGGGTTGAATTGTGTCCCCCCAACCACCACATTCATGTTAAAAATCTAAACACTCAGTACCTCAAACATAATTATGTTTGCAGATGAGAACTTTAAAGAGGTAATTAAGGTTAAATAAGGTCATCTGAGTGGGCCCTAATCCCAATCATAAAAATATGACTGCATTTGAAGATAGAGCCTTCAAAAGATGGTTAAATTAAAATGAGCTCAATAGAGTGGGGCTGTAATCCAATATGACTAGTGTCCTTACAAGAAGAGAAAAAGAGGGGTGCCAAGTGGCTCAGCTAATTAAGCTTCTGACTTTGGCTCAGGTCATGATCTCAGGGTCCTTGGGATGGAGCCTCACATCAAGCCCCATAGCAGGCTCTGGGCTAGGCAGGGAGTCTGCTTATCCCTCTCCCTCTCTCCCTGCCCCTCCCCCAGCTCACACACCCTCTCTCTCTCAAATAAATAAAATCTTAAAACAAAACAAAACAAACAAGAGGAAAAGAGACACCAGCAATGCAGGCATACGGAAGAAAGGCCACGTGAGGACACAGCAAGAAGACAGCTATCTGCAAGCAAACAGAAGAGCCTCAGGAGAAACCAGTCTTGCCAATACACTGATCATGGGCTTACAGCCTTGAGAACTGAGAAATTAATTTTTGTTCTTTAAGCCAGTCATATTTTGTTATGGCAGCGTTAGCAGATGGCCTTTGGATTCGAACTACAACATTGGCTATTCCCTAGGTCTCCATAATCTCATGAGTCAATTCTTTAAAACAAATCTCTTTCTCAGTCTCTCTCTTTTTCTTTCTCTCTTGATCTGCCTCCTCCACCTCTCCCTACCCTGCCACATTCGCCCAAAGTCACAGAGCTAGTACACAATGGTGATGACATTTCGAATTAGCAGTCCCATTGCAGAATCTGTAATCATAACCACTATACTATGTGACTCAAAACATTGTATTGAAACATCAATTTTGTTTGAAGATTTGGGGAAAACATCACTTTTATATTAAAATAAGCAAAGATACATTATGGAGCAGAATGCAAGAAGTATGTGAAATTTTAATATGAAAAAGGAGACTTCAAAGAATGTTTGTTCTTATATCTGGTTTGCTTCAGGCTTAGGCACTTGATTCCGGGATGGGGGTGGGGTATACATTCACTGCCCTGTGCTGATACGAGTATTTCTGTGAAAAACATGAAAATTATTACATTGCACAAACTTTCTCCTTGCTGTGTGTTGAATCTATTAATATTTATAACTTTCTTTTAGCATGTGCTTAAGCCAAACTCTTCATAACTTAGGTAAAAGTAAAAATATACTGAATATAGAAGTACATAAACATAGTTACATTGGAAGACTGTGGATTATCTATGTTGGTGATTTCACTTTCTCTCCCAGAATCTCAGTAATTTCACAGGCTTTGTGGGACCTAAATGGAAATCACTACCACCAAAAGGATGGCAGAAATCCAGGCCCCAATCACGTTGAGGTGTGCAGAGAGCTGAGATTTGGGACCCCATGCCATCAATTCTAAATTTGGCAGATGACACAAAAGTTGCTTTTAACACTTTGTGTTGTGGATTCTATGGCTTTCAGAAAACACATTTTTCCCCTCTCAGTTGAATGGAGAAGATTTGGTCAATTGGAAACTTCATTCTACTAAAACTATAGACTATATATATATATAGACTATATATATATAGAATATGCCTTTTTTATCCTAAATGCCTTTGATTGAATTTTTCTGAGGTTTTCTTCCATCACTAAAAAACCTTGTTATCATATGGAAAAAGCCTGAAAGCCTTATTAAAAGCTGTCGGAAGCTGGAGCTAGTCAGAATTTTTATATATCTTCAAAATAACATTGACCAATGAAATTGAAATATATTTCAATGAAATGAAATGCATCAGACAATGAATATATTTGTACACTCAGAGAAACCAGCTGGGCAGGTGTCTTAATCTCTGATTTTGTGTTTTCTTATTTGAAAAATAAAGATATTACATACATATGTAGGTTTTGACATAGAATTCATATAGAAAAACTTAGCAGGTAGTAAGTACTTGTATGAATTAATTAGGTAAATTTAAGGTAGTTACATATGTATATGTAAGTTCAGCCCATACAAATGGAATGGTCTACATGACTATTAAGAAATGTATAGATTTTAATCAATATCATCAAGAAATAGCTAAAGCATGTAGCTTGATGGTATTTTAGATAGCATTACATGCCACAAACACTACCAAAAAATTCTCAACCATGTGTGAATCATCTCATTTTTACAAGCAGTAACAATGAAGTTTAGGGGTCACAGAAGTTATGACTCACAGAGGATAGATTTGAACCCATGACAGTCTAATTCCCCAATCTTTGCTCTTTCTAATGAACCTTCAATAACTTGGAAGTACAGGAAGTATTTTCCTCATCTTCCTAAATGATCAATCCATCAAAAAGTGTTTTCATAGGTAATTACCTGAGTTAATACAACTATGACTAAGGCCACAGGTATAAATGTTCTGAAGTATAGAATTTTTCTGAAATCGTAAATGAAACTGTCAGTCAATGAGGCTTCTTGGTAACCTATACAATTAAGAACAAGAAAAAATATGTTTATTTGACAGTTATCTGTAGCCTCAGTATATTCCATGGTACCATAGCTGATGAATCTATCATTTACATTTTCTGTATTTGTATGCTAGAGTCATCAAGTTAATAATTTCACAAATAGAGGTTTTTTTTGTTTTGTTTTTTGTTTTGTTTTTTTTGAAATCTGTGAGTAGCATTTTGGCAAGTTTAGGTCAAATTCAGATAGAAAACAGTGAGCCTGAGGGATGGCTTAAATATTCTAGCTAACCTTTGGAGAAGTCATTTTAGTGGTAATTTTAATATTAATGATAAAAAGAAAAAGTTCTATAAGAACTCTTTATATTCTAGAAAATATGCTCATATAAATGATCTCATTTCTTCTTTGTAAAGGCAAACAGGAAAAGTCTACCATTCTCATTTTAAAAATGAAGAAGGTGGGGCTCATAATGATGAAGTAATGTGCCCATTAACATAGGATCTTGAAAGATAAAGTCTATCTTGAAACTCATCTTTAAGCTTTATCCATCATTCTGTCAAAGTGAAAATTTAAGGACTAACTGGAGCCACATCAAATTTATATTCTGGTTTAAACAATAAATATACAAATGTGGCGTTTATGTCTTCAGTCATTTTAATCATTTATTCCTTGTATATTCAAGAGGAAGAAGATCCTAAGGATATTTTCATATACAAGTGTCAATCTGAGTTACTCAAGTTAGATCTGGATAGATTATACAGAAATGTATCAAATGACCTTTATATCAGATGGATGCTGAATAACATTCCTTGCAACAGAAAAGACTGATTACAATAGAACATTTTTCTTCAAGCCACGAATTCCCAGTGCTGCCTTTTTAGTTCCCCAGGTTTTCTTCAAAACTTTCAAAGGATGAAGAAATGTTTTGAAGCAAATACATATTTAAATTTTAAATTTTTCACATGTCACCATTGTTCTCTTTGTGTGGAGGAAGAGAGGGGATGGATATTCTAGCATTTAATTTCAGTGTGAACAGCTTTCCAGGTAGAGTTTCTCTAGCATCATGGAGATATGGCATATATTAGCAAATCTAAAATGCAAAGTGAAGCTGTGAGTGGAAAGGATGCTATATGAAGTTTCTAATTCAATAATCATTGTACACTGTGGGAAGCTTGAGTTCAGTGTCTTAGAGACCTCTGTCTAAGACACCTCTCTCTAATTTGCATCAGTTATCTCAACTGTGGGTGAGGAAGCTGAGATATTTATATACCCTTTCCCACCACATCCATTGGCTGTTGACTGCTTCCAGCATTAAATCTCCAGTAGTTCTATCTTGCTAGTGTCAGTAGACATGAATAAGGGGAAATGGGTAGACTCTTGCAGTATTTGCTATAGTCACCCCTAGACTATAATCCATTGCCCTATCCTGTACTTTCAATCTTTCCAGTCTTTGCTAATATTTGGAATATGTTTCCACACAGGATACTCTCAGAAAATATACTCATGTTAAAAAAAAAAACATGTTCTTCATAGAGCACTGCATCATTGCCTACTCACCCTCACATGGTGCCCTTTATTGACAGCAAGAGTTAAAAGTGGTAACTCCCTAAACTACCATATCAGAGTAGCCTCTTTTCTCCAAGTCCTCCCAGTTACAAACAAACAAAGCTTGAACACAATAAAACAAGAAAACACAAGAAGATTAGAAAGTGGTAAAAGAGAAGATGGCTTACCTAGGGACCTCATTACTTGAAAAACAAAACTGTGCGGCATTTCCCGGGTCTCTTATTCCTTCCCATATATTCTGGACAGGGTGGGTATAGAAACTTATAGCCTGCGAATGTCAAGAGGCATGCACAAAACTAGCTACAAGAAGAGCCTGATTCTTCTAGCTAAAGGATCAGGAAAAGAGTAGCCTAAAAACAACAAAAATGTTTTTGGAAATATCTGCCCTATTTCAGTCAAACCCCAAAGGAAAACTGCACTCACCCATGCAATTTCATTGGGCTGTGAAAGAAGTAGGTCTTCATCCAATCCTTTCCCTTTCCCTACACTATGGACATAGGCATTGCACTACAATTCCCCTGCCAGGTGCTATGCACAGGCCAGTTGGGATCTGATCTTTTATCTTCTGCCTGATATAACTATATAGAGGTCTGATTTCCCTTCCAGGATAGTATGTTTTTGGGGTAGTGGGAGTGCAGAGCAGGGAGCTAATCTTCCAATTCCCTACCTGCCAGCAGCCAAAAGTGCTTTAATTCCCCCACCAAGGTAGTATCAGCTGGCTGTGGAGATGAGCTGAGCTTCCACCTGTTCCATCCAGCAGCAATGAGGCTGAAGAAGGCAGTGCAGGTTAGGGTTAGTAAGTACTTCTCTTTTTCCTACTCCTGGTGTCAGCAAAGCCTAGTGGGCAGCTTGAGCTGCTACAGATTCAAAAAACTGGGTGAACCAATAATAGGATAAACCCAAAGAAATTCATGCTCATACCTTGTAATTAAACTTCCAAAAACCAAAGACCAAGAAAGAAAATCTTGAAAGTAACCAAGGAAAAACATCTTATCTATAGTGATAATACAATTAAGATAACAGCAAGTTTTCATTTAGAGTTCTAGCCATTCTTTGTTTGCCAAACGTGTCCCACCCTCACGCCATAAACTGTAAAATGGAAAGCCCACCCCTTACCATCCTCTTTTCTAAGCCTTGATATCCTTCCAAACTCTGCCTGCATTTCTGCATACTCCAATGCCTTCAGATAGTTATGGTTTGGGGGTGTTTTTTTCTTTTTAATATTTTGCCCAGAGTTTAGAATTGTTTTACAAGAGGGTCAATCCAATATAAATTTATTTCACTGTAGAAGTGGCACTCTCAAACATCACAATTCTATTAAAGTCCAAATCACTTATGGACTATGAAAATCTGGCCCTAGCCTGTCTTCCATATCATATCTTGTTTCATTGTCCCATTTGCTTGTAACTCACCAAACACACTAGTTTTCCATAAATACTTCAAGCTAGTTCCTCTTTAGGGCCTTTTTACTTATTTTTCCCCCAGAGATTTCTGATCATAACTCTTTACTTACATGTTCATTTTCATTAAATTATCATTTTATATGCCACTTCTCTGAGAAGCCTTACGTGATCATTCAATCTCAAGAAGTGTTTTGTCACAATCATTGTTTCCTATCACACAGTTTCATTTTCTCATATCATATATTACTGTTTAAAATCAATTTAATAAATTTATCTACATTTTATCATATTCCTTCCCCATCTGTAATTTAAAACCATAGATCAGCATTCCACCTATTCTGTTTACTGGATCCCAACAAAAGAGAAAAGTTCCTTAACATACAGAAAATATTCCATAAATAATACATAATTCTGGGGGGAAAATTTGTCAATAAAAACACTTTTAAAGGACATTATAAATGTAATTTTGTCTACTAAAGGATTTAATATTTGTAAATGTGTAGACATTACTTCTCTAGAAATTTACTTGGATATACTTCAATGAAAGTACTCAACATCTTTTACCTTCCTCAAGATATCTGTTATTCAATGTCAAGTCCCATTCAAATTAATTGAATTAAGAAACAAAGAAGGAAGGGTGTTCCTGGGTGGCCCAGTCAGTTGAGTGTCCGACTCTTGGTTTCAGCTCAGGTCGTGATCTCAGGATCATAGGATCGAGCCCTCCATCTTGTTCCATGCTCAGCGTGGAGTCTGCTTAGGATTCTCTCTCCCTCTCCCTGAGCCCCTCCTGCTCATGCATTCTCTCTCTCTAAAATAAATACATAAATCTTAAAAAAGAAAGAAAGAAAGAAAGAAAGAAAGAAAGAAAGAAAGAAAGAAAGAAAGAAAGAAAGAAAGAAAGAAAGAAAGAAAGAAAGAAAGAAAGAAAGAAAGAAAGAAAGAAAGAAAGAAAGAAAGAAAGAAAGAAAGAAAGAAAGAAAGAAAGAAAGAAAGAAAGAAAGAAAGAAAGAAAGAAAGAAAGAAAGAAAGAAAGAAAGAAAGAAAGAAAAGAAAGAAAAAGAAAGAAAAGGAAGCAAGCAACCAGGCAGGCAAAAGGAGTCGTATAAGTTTCCAGAACTGGGTTTGAGCAAATTTAATCAAATTTGAGCAAATGACTACACCCAAAATAAGTACTGGTATCATACTTAATGAACTCACTAGAAAAAAAACTCATTAAATAGAAGATTCTGCATAATATATTCTGGTCGATGGGCTATAATTTTTTTAATTGCATAATCATGGTGCCTCTTTTTGCCTGGACAGATAACCAGAATGTTCTGTATTTGTTTACTTTATGACAAGTTATCATTTTTACAGGGCATTTACTGATTACTCTGAAATCCAGCAGTGGATGACAAAACTCATCTCATTTCTTTCCTCTCCTTCCGTCTTATTTACTAGTTTACATATAAATGGTCTTGTGTCAGAAAAATTCTTATTTGAATCTGAATTGTGCTGACACCAGAAATATTTGGAAATATTTCTTGACATGTCATCAAGCATATTGTCAATTTGTACCTCCCAAATTTATACATAGACAGACATTCCAAATGCTCTCCTCAGCTCAAGCAAGATGCCAAAAATACTCTCTAAAAGGGGTTTGTCAACAAGATCTATGTGAGGGTCTAAAACTGTTCAAAAACCCTGCAAGGTTTTTCTCCATTTTAAATTTGCCATTTCATTATATGCTAATCTTATATAAACATTACTTTATGAGGAATTATACCCACATTAAAATAATTTAACTTTTATGAAGACATGAGGAAATCTTTTTTATTTAGAAATATTTCTTATAAAAAATTTAGATGGGAAAAATATCAAACTGTGTACTTAAACTGTAGGTAATAATTTCTTGCCTATTTTCTTAACTAGCAACCTACATAATTAAAGTTGTAACAATTGATAGAAAAGAGTTATGAACTCATATGTTTTATTGTCCCATCACATGAATATCTTCCATAGTGTTCAGGTAACACTTCCTGCAGTTCATGTCCAGGAACCATATCCTGATGTCCTTTATTGTTAAATTGACTATTGTAGATAATTTTGTATCTTCCAATACATGATACTGAGGGTTGAACCAGGTCAACCCAAAATCGTATATTAAAGCCCAAACTTATTATACCTCAGAATATGACCTTATTTGGAAATAAGACTGTTGCATGTATAATCAGTTAAAGTGAGGTTCTATTGGAATAGGGTGGGCTCCTAATGCAGTATGGTTAATAACTTTATTAAAAGGGGAAATATGGACACACACATGTACAGAACACCATATAAAGCCCAGAGTTATGCTGCCACAAGCCAAAGAACTATTTGGATCTCTGAAAGAGTCCCTTTTACACCCATTGAGAGGGATTATACCCCTTCTAACACATTGATCTTGGATTTCTGGTCTCTGGAACTGTAAGACAATAAATTTCTAATATTTAAGTGACTTAATTTGTGTTACTTTGTTATGGCAGCCCTAGCAAAGTCATACACATGGGAAGAAGGTAGTCAACTAGTATTACTTGCAATACCATAGCTCTTCAAAAATGGTGTTTATTGAAATAATATAGGTCTTCAGCTTCTGCTGTTCTCTAATAGCATTTATTTAATGGTTTGTACATCATTTCTCATGATACAGTATCATCTTTCATGCTGTCGGTAAATATTAACTTCTAGTGTTTCTTACAGAGGTTGTTACTGTGCTTTGTTGGTAATGACCATCAGTGAAAGTCTTGGCCTGAATATTCAGGAAAACGTGAGCAGTAATTCATCTTCTGGTCATGTTAAATATGCTCTTCAGAATTTTATAATGTAAAGGTAGAACACCATATCTTCCAACATATTCTTGAAGTCTTTAGGCCACAATCACTACATTATTGAATGTCATCTCATTGTTGATTGCACCCTGCCTTGCATTCATCACTACCAGTGAGGAGGACAGTCAAGGAGTTCATTGATGGAATAATAAGAGTAGTTCTGTTTGCCAAGTTCTGTTTATCTGTCCCTCCTTTGCATAATATCCACACAAGAGAGCAAAACATTTCTACATAGATTTGATGCAAGAGAGGACATTTATTGGAGAGGCACATTGACACTGCAAAGCAAAGGCCTCCAAAGCCTTTTTGATGATAAAGGACAGACAAGTCTGGATGACTGCCTTGACATGTCATGCAGAGCTTGCTCAGGATAAATGGTGGCTGTTGCCACCACCAGGATGATAGTGGGAACTGGGATGAATGAAAACCTAGATATGGGCCTATGGATGAGCAGATCAGTAGAATACCATTCATATTCCAGAGCCCTGAGTTTTTCTTGTATCCAATATGAGCAAAAGTCATAAAGTCAGCATGTTGGAAACACTCTAGACCCTAATGGGTCTCACAAAAGAAATAGGAAACCCAGTGGGAGTGATTCACTTATCAGCCTGCCTTTCCAAGATGTGGCAAATTACCAGGTCTCTAGAGCTTCTTGGTGCCTCAGGTTGATCCAGTGTGTGGTAGCTGGGAATAAAGAGTTAGAAAGCTTCTCAGTAGATGTAAATGTTGACCCAAAACAACGTGGGTCTTGTCCTGTCTCCAGGAACCCTGTTTTCATATCTCTTTTAGTTTGGCTGGTCCCAGGCACTAGAGGGGAGCCTAGAGCCCTTTAGGAAAGGCATTCTAAAGTATTAGTTATGCCATGGTGTGGGGCATGGGCTAAGGACCCCAAATTGCCCATCTGTCAGGGTAGTATTGCTATGAAGTCCAACAGTGTTCTTCAGTTTAAATATGGCAGCACATACATCTATATCTACCAAGTGTTTTCTCTGGCAATAAACTTAAAAAGTAATTTTTAAAAAAGAACCTTAAATTTTAACAATGTCAAAAAATGTAATTGGTGCCACCAATTGTCCAGAAATCTTAGGAATATGTGAGGAAGCAAGCACATGAAATCGAATAGATGGAGAACATGTGTATTATGGGCATGGACTTTCTTAAGGAAACTCAGGGTTAACTTTAATCTATACATAACTTGACAAAATCAGGCAGTAATTACCAATATAATTTATTTTTTTAAATATTTTTATTTATTTATATGAGAGAGAGAGTGAGCGAGCATGAACTGGGGGAGGGAGAAGTAGACTCCATGCTGAGCTCAGACCTGGATGTGGGGCTAGATCCCACAACCCCGAGATCATGACCTGAGCCCAAATCAAGAGACAGTTGCTTAACTGACTGAGCTACTCAGGTACCCCTATAATTTATTTTATAACTGGTAATTGTACAAGTAGATGGTTAATAGTGTCCCTGTCTCAGGGAATATGGAATGGCTGGCAGGATTGGCTTTTGCTTTCGAGCTAAAACCTAAGAACTGGTCTCTACAGAGCAGGAGAGATGTGTTTAACTTTAGATCCTAAAGAAAGTGTTGGGACAGGAGGGAAAAATAGAATAAAGGCTGTGGAACTATTATCTTCCTATCCTGAGAGAAAGACTTTTTTTTCCCTAAGTGTGGAGATTCACCTAGAAAACCCATAGGAACTCTTTTCATTTAATGGAATTAATAACTAGTATTTCTGTTTAAAACTAGAAATAGTTGGAGAAATGGTCTCATGTAACTGCAGGAGAAACCCGTGTTAGCCCTTATACTAACAGTCGAGCTCATATGTTATAAATAGGTACCCTCAAAAATGATCATAGTAAATTAGACGAAAATAGATAGCATGAGTAAAATGAGTTAATATAGAATGCAAAACAAAGTATAAAGAAAATAGGCAGACACAACAACAAAAAAGAATAGAAATAGATATAATTCCAGAAACCAAAGATATGCTTTAATAAATTTCTAATTACTATTCTCAGATCCAAGAGGAAATTTCAGGAAAAAACATCTGCTTTTAAAAAAAGTACAAAGAACAACATAGAGTTCTTGTAAGTTAAACAGTGAATTCTGGGGAGTGGGAGGTGCAAGCTTCCAGTTATGGACTGAATAAGTCAGGGGCATAAAAGGCAGAGCATAAGGAATGTAGTAAATGGTATTGTAATAGCATTGGGACAGATGGGGACAGATGGCAGCTACACTTGTGGTGAGCATAACATAACATGTAAACTTGTTGAATCACCATGTTTTACACCTGCAACTAACATAACATTGTGTGTTAACTGTACTTAGATAATTTTTTAAATGGATTCCATGATTAAAATAACCAGCATTTGGGTTGATTAATTGTTCAGTGAGAGAGTGTCTTCAAGTTTTCTCAGTGGCACTGTGGTGTTTTTCTCCTGTGTCAACTTACCGAAACCAAAGCCATATTTCCCAGAAATCACCTTCCTGAATGGAAGGTGCCCAAAAGGGAAATCTGCATGAGATTTAGAAGGTGGAATGAAATAGTAGCTTACTCTCTAAAGGTTGTCCTGATTCCATGTAGGTGAAAGTCAGGCAGAGATGCCAGTGAATTCTTTCATGTCTTCACTTTCCCTTGCTCTGTGTTCAGCTCTTCTTGGCTGCCTGGTCCATCCCCTGATGTAGTGGCAGTTTCCATAGACTTCACCAATTCTCCCTCTTGTCTCATTGTGAAAGCTAGGCATATCTGGCTCCCCACATTTCCTTGCAAGCTCTGACATTTGTACCCTCATCAGTGCTTCAGGAGAGCTGATTATTGACTTCTCTGATTCTCCAACTTCCACTGTGGGACCTTTCCTTTCTTAGTTGGTGTCACATTTGGGGGTAGGTCTAATTCGTATAATAAATCCTTCGTTGCATAATACTGATTGTGGTTCTGCTTCTCTGACCTCTAACTGAGGCGTAATTTCTCTCCTAAGTAAAATATGGGTGTCAAAAAAAGCAGGTATTTTCACACTGCAGTCTCTGAGGTCCAAGAGGATTTCAGTGAGATATTCATTGACTTTGGGTAAGGACAGTCAGAAGTTCATGCTTGCATGCTCTGCCTTGAATAGAGTAGCTATTTTACCTGTTTTGTATTCTGGATTTCTATTATGATTACATGAGAATCATGTCATCTATGTTACCTCCTATATTTGAAAACCACTGTACTAGACAATCTGTAATATCTTATTTAATTCAAAATCCTACTCAAAATGAATCAATTCCAAAATAACATTTGTCAAGTCCCTCTTCCTCTGCCTGTCATGGTGGTCTCCAAAACACATTGTCTTGACTGATGCCTCGCAAAATAGTCTTTCTGGGGAAATTACCTATACTTACCATTATATTGTCTACGTGGTCACTGGTGACCCTCAAATCTACAATTATAGTTTAGAAGGATATCTTAACTGGTGTATCCATATCAAACAGCCCACTGGTGATCCTCATATATATCATACAAACAGCTTAAACTCAACACATAAGCCACAGAACTATATATTATCTCACTACCTCTAAATATGTGCAATATTCCTGTAGACTTTTTTCAATAATTGGAATCACTGTCATTGTTCCTTCTCCAAACGATAAACCAGATTATCTTCCCAGTTTTTCCCTTTCCCATCACTCCTCCCTCAACCCCCTGCCATCCAGGAAGTCCAGTTGGCCCTAAAGCCTTTATATCTTTATAACTGAGAAAGTTCTCTCCTCTTCATTCTTAATGCTTTGCCTTTATTCGGGTTCTCATGATTACTCTTTTTTTTCTTCTTAAACAGCTTTATTGAGATATAATTCCCCATTTAAGGTGTACGATTCTATGATTTTTAGTATACTCACATACATGTGCAGCCATCTCCTCAGTAAATTTTAAAACATTTTTACCACCTCAAAAATAAACATGATAGGCTTTATCCATCACCAACTTATTTATTCATCTTCTCTAGCCCTAAGCAAGCACTAATCTACTTTTCGTCTCTATAGATTTTCTTATTCTCAATTTTCATATGAATGAACACATATTAAATGAGACTTTTGTGATGTCCTTCTTTCACTGAGCATAGTGTTTTCAAGCTTCAGGTTTCACCCAAGCTGTCCCTGCTACCGGTACCTCATTTTGCTTTATTTCATTTTGTTTCATTTTTTTAATGGTCAGATAATATTCCATTGTATGGATATCCCATATTTTATTTGTCCACACATTGGTTGATGGACATCTGGGTCGTTGCCACCTTTGGGCTACTATAATTAATGCTGCTATAATTATTTGTGTCAAAGTTTTTGTGTGGATATATTTTCTTTTTTCCAGAGGATATAAGTAGCAGTGGAATTGCCAAGTCATGTGGTAATTTTGTTTCATCATTCAAAGCACTGTGACACTGCTTTCTGAAGTAGATGCACTATTGTCCATTCTCGCTCCTCATTTCTGACTTGGATTATACTAACACATCTCCAGCCTTTAATTCACCATCACTGCTCTACTCTAGCCTTCCAATCCGTCCTCAGATTTTTCAGTCTTACCCACATATCATCATGTTGTTCCGCATAAAACCTTCTAGAGAGTTCTTATTAGTTTCAAGTTAAATTCTAATTAATTTACAAATGCCTGGCATACATGACAAGGACTCCTTTTATGTATCATATGTTTTCTCTTTTTTTTAATGTAAATGCAACTTTCCAGTAAAAACAAACTGCTTGAATGTGCTCAAAGTTGCCACACTTGCTGTATAGCTGCGTGTTTTCACTTGATGTTTGTTCAACCTGGGCTTCCTTCGTCCCATATTTATTTAATCATTCAGCAAATATATCTGCTCAGCAATAATATCTACCAGGATGCTAATCCAAGTCAGCCTCCTTCTATTTCCCTTAGTAGCTTGTGCTCACTTTTAGCAAAGAACTCATTGTGCTTAACTCTAATTTCTGAATTCTGTAACGTCTTTAAAATAAACTGGAAGTTATTTTAAGTCAATGACTGTGTATTTTATATTTTCTCTGGTACCTGACAGATAGCAAGAAAACATGACTATGTGCCTAGTAAAGAAAAAATATATTATTGAGTAACTTTGACATAAGACTATCTGAATCATTCTTGTTACTAAAACTAAGTAATTATGCAGAATCTGTACTTAAATTAAAATTGTGTCTAGGAAAATAAGGACATATAAGTATGTGAACTCATTATTAAGATTTGGAGAAAATACTTTAATTACATTGATCTCACCTCCAGAGTTATTGGCCAAATCCATGGGAATTGGTGACAATATGAATTCAGTTCAGCACAAATAATAGCCACAACATTTGATTATACCAACGTTTGGATAATAGCTTGGCAGTTTAGAATTTTGCATGTGGTTATTTACATATGCAGGAATATTGCATATAGTCCTACATGGAATCAGGACTATATGCAGGAATATTGCACATATTTAGAGGCAGAGCTGCAAATATCTTTTGAGTGCTGAATGAATTCCCAGAAGGCAGGAAAGTAGTTCCATCAATGGAAAATAAATAAATAAGCAATCAACACCTGTGTATTCAGAAATAGCAAGCACAGAGAAGAAGTTCCTAAATTGGTTGTAACCAAAGCTTGACAGTTGTCTTTTATCAAGACTAAAATAACTGGGTACCATGGTCCACAGCTGGGAAAGTACAGTTTGTTAAACCAGGTGAGATTGGCATATCAGATTAACAACCTTAACAAAGATTGTACTGTAAGAACATCATACAAGTTCCATACTTACTCTGGGCTTGAGGAAAATGGGAGGGAAGTGAAAAAAATGGAAGGAGCAGAAATAATAATGCACTTTATTTTTATTTTTAACTAGTACCAACTAATAAAAATCAGCATCGGCAGAGCAACTCCAGTTATGATGATCAATCTTAAAGTTTGGATCACTTTTTCCACTTTTAGCTTCCATCTTCAAAATCTCCCATTTACTGTGATTTGCACATCATATACCTGCATGTAACCATGCTCAAGATCCTACAGCTGAAATACAGGTTTTCTGCCCCCAAACTAATGCTATTCTTAATACACTATGTTTCTTGTTTCCTGTACTTATATGAAAACACAAATTTGTGTATTTCTTCTCACACTATTCATATTTTGCAAATTCTGAATTAAAAAATACATAATCTTTTATATATTATTTTGTAGAGACTGTTTTAGTCATCATTTTCTGGAATAGACTTTGTCCTATGGTGGTGATGAAAAAAGATCTGTTCAGTTTAATGAATAAATAGATTCATAATTGCATCTTATTGTTAGTGTTTTATTTTAAGTCAACAGAGATGAATGCTCAGTTGCATATAGCTTAACTGGTTTGTTTATTTGAGGGTTCATAAAGGGTGGTATAGATCATTCTGAAATTTTGACTAAGTACCGAATTTTTATCCTGAATTCAACTTTTTCCATCAATTAAATGCTGAAAGAAGAAAAAATTTTGTCTTTTTATAGAAAAAGTCGTATCTGTAGTAGACCATTTGGGGAAAATAAGATTATTCAAAAGAGAAATTCATTTTTTCTTTCTTTTGACCAGACTAGCTCTAATGTTTAAGTATGAAAAGGAAATCAGAAATCTGTTTTCATTTTTACTGTTCTCATTCTTTTTATAGAAGATTTTAGCTCTTTTGACAAGTAGCTTATGGTTTGTAAGGAATGATAAACTGAGAATACATTCTAAATCTACTCCCAGGAATCATTGCTACTGGATGCCCTACAGAAACTCAATATTATGGACCTGTGTGCATTCAAATGTTGCCAAAGACTCATGTTTCTAACAATTCAATAAGCATATGAAAGACATCCAGGAGCAGCAAGATCCTTTATGTGTAATGTCTTTTTTTTTGTATATGAAATTTTCATTGCAGTTTATAGAATGTTAAAAAAAAGTATATATTAGGTGCATCAAAGCTGATAGACCTTATATTATTTTGGTAATATTTTAACATGTCAAAGCATACTATAGATATTCTTGATTGTATTAAAAACAACTTAAGTTGTGCTTTAATATCTTGCCAAGAATTATCTCGTAAGATGTATCTTCTTCAACTCACCCTTGAAAAGCAAGATATTTGTCCATCTTAGATTAGCTGTGAAATTCTGAGCTCAAAATATTTACCAGCCTCATCTTCATGTTTTCCTCAAGATGGATGAAGTAATGGCACCTAACCAAAATTCCAGAGCCAATATTGACTGAAGCATAGGCAATTCCAATTTTTCAGAATCTTTCTAAACTCCATTGGTTCCAGTTTAAAATGGAATCAGTTTCCCCCCACCTCCAACCCGAGACCTGAAACCTGGTGAGCCATTAAGGAAACTGAGCACCCAAGTTATTGTCCAGTGGCAACTGCTAAATTTCTATATTCTTAGTCTCCGCTTTGATAACTACTTTTTTAGAAATACTCATTAAGCTATTGAGCCCAAACTCCATGCTCGGTGCCTCATGTAACTTCTAATTCTTACCACAAACTTGAAAGATGAGTACTATTAAACATATTTAATGAATAAGCAAAATGAGATTCAGAAAGGTGTCCCCAAGGTAGTTAGCCAAACAAAATTTGAAGGTAATAACAATAACATATATAACATATAATAATAATGTTATTATTAATCATTAATGATTGTGTGTTGTTATAATTCTTAACAATAGCTAGTATTATTAAAATATCAAACAAATAGAGCTTACTATGTTCCATGTACGCTTCCACATGTTAACTGTCTCAAAATCGTTCTGTTCATCTCAAAATTAGCCCATTTTATAGAAAAGGAAACTGAATTATAGAGAGTACAAGTAACATGATAGAGCTATTTTAGACAGGAAGGACTAAAACATAAACCTTCTGTTTGCAAAATCTATAACCATGCCTACTCCAACTGGTTCTTCTGTCTAGCATTCTAATCCACTCCAGGACTGAAGCCATACCCCAAACCCTGCCCTTGTGGCTGAAGGACAAAGGACTTGCTAATACCCAAATGTTTGGACTCTGCCTGATTCCACTACTATTAGATTTTTCTCACCTAAGTAGGGACGCTGAGAATAACTACTGCCTGAATCACAACTCTACATGTGATAGATACCCTTTAGAGTCACCTAACCATGGAACTCAAGAGACAACCTTTGCAAACAGGTCAATTTTTTTCAGAACCTCTACATTTCCCTCCTGAATATCTTGGTGGTAGAGTATGTTCCACCTATAGAGAATCAACATCAAGATTCTCTCCTCTGGAGGAGTGCAAAAATATGGACTAGAAAGTTAAGTGTATGTTTCCTCTATTCCTAAGGAAATGAGACAAAGGAGACACTGGATCTGCTTTTAGACATGTGGTCCTGACCAGCAATTTAAAATATGCTGTTATAGTTATATCTGATTTGCATACCTTGTAATTCATTTGTGGGGGTCAACATTTGGACAAAGATTTCTACTTCCAGGTAACTACCATTTTCTTTTTTTCATTGTTATTTCTACTCTGAGAACATTAACTAACATTTTATGCAGGTCATGAGGATCGCTCTCCCAATGGCATACCTGCTACTAAGCTATAATAACATGGTGCTACTTGCTTGAATCCTATGAGGTAATAGTGATTATGTATGCTAATGCATGGAGTGAGGAGCAATATGGGCCACCCATCCTAAGAGTATAATGAAGAGTATAATGGGCTGAGCTTTTACAAGTTCAGGATTTTAGTCCAAAATTTGGATCTCATTTTCCTTCCAGTGAAAATCAGTAGGCTGACTGAACTCAATGTAGGATTCTGGAAAATTCTCTGGAAATTTCTAACCTTCAGCCTCACTCCAATATAGTAAGGGTCATAACATTTACCACAGAGAGTTGCTGGGAGTATAAATGAGATTTAGTATTTTTTAATGTAGTAATTACTCGATAAATATGACTGTTTGCTGCTCTTTCAGTCCGTTTCCCTAAGTTGAATTACTCTTGAGACTAAGCATAGTCAGAAACATTCCACTATGCCTCATTTCACAAATAGCCCCTCCTTGTACAAATGCTTTGATATCAAAGTGGACAGCAAATTGAGAGGCTGATATTTCAGGTATAAAGTGTAGATCTTTGAAGTGGAATCTATGGGACATAGTGGTACACTGGTGCCATTCAATCAGATAGGTTGAACTTCTCTCCAGCCTAAAGAAAGAAAGACAAGTGAGATGTGGTTCCCAAGAGTTATTATCAATGCTTGAACTGGTCAACACAATAGTAAATATCACAGACTTGAGAAAAAAATAACTTTCCAAAGGCCTGGTGGACATTTTGAAATGCATTTTCTACCTTAATACTGCGGCACTGCCAAAGTAACTCTTCTGTCCCTAATTATTTTCTTGCTTTCATTTTATGAAAGACTTAATTAGATCAGAAATAGAATCTGCTTATATTTCTGGCTACCTATAGCATTTCATAAGCCAGAATATCATCAGTGGTGAACAGCACAACACTAAGGCAAATTTTCAGATGATACTTGGCAATAGTACACTGTTACCTGCTAGTGAGCATTGTTTGAAATACCCATTTGACTCTGTCCAAAAAGAAAGTACTCTCTTAGAATAATCTGCAAGGACAGATGTCAGAGCAGTTATGAAATCCTGAAATATAGTTACTTAAATACCATGCCACATTTTCTAAAGCACTTCAGGGATGTGTCTAACTTATGTTGGAGGAATGTTCTCCAGGAGTCTTTTGTGTTTCTGCACAATTTGTGGACAGAAACATTATAGACTTTGTTTTACACTATTTTTGCAAAGATTCAGTGTATACTGATCACTTTGGATATAGAGAAAGTATCTCCCACTGACAAATATAAGCCATGCTAACTTAATATCCAGTATTCTAAACATAAATTTTATTTCTCCCTGGAGCACAGGGTATGTGTGTTTACTGACCATTGTATAAGATTCTGATTCCCTGTGCCCAGGGTTCCTCTCAGTAACTCAAGCATGTCTTTGTGTGCATGTCTCACCTTTTTGTTGTCCTGTAGAAACTACAGCTTGGGGGACCAGGACAAGAAAATGCAGACACTGTTTAATACTACTTCTATGAACTACTTCTGCTATATTCCTTTGGCTCCAGTGTAAGCTTTGCATGTCTTCTTCTACCAAACAAGAAACTATGTCAGGGTAACTATTAAACCAGCAAGATCCTTCACAGTTCTTGACAACCTGTTTATCCAAAATTAACCACAGAATGTCTGATTTTGTAGGAAGATACAGTTAACCCAGGTAGGTAGTCTTTCTGGTTGTAGAATTCTATCTTTACTCCAAGTTACATCCTCGAAGTAACAGAGAAATCGTCATTGCCAGGGATATGATTGTTTCTCAGATGTGTTATTGCTTTTGTAGTTATTAGCAATGTCTAACAGAGTTAGATAAGGTTAGATAAGTTAGATAAGTGTTAGATAAGTGGTCCTTTGCTGCACAGATAATTTTTGTTTCCACTTACTAATAGCATATCTATTTTCTTCTTGACTATCAAATCTTTGTAAACAGTGAAATTGTCTAATTTGTGTCTGAATTACTGGTACCTACAATGAGTGGCATATGATAAGTTTCTGAGAAAATAGAGTGGATTTCATGTGAGTTAAAAGAAGAAAACTATGTTTGTCTATCAAAAGGTCAACATAAATTAAGAAGGAATGTTAGTAGATTATTAAAAAAGAACTGCTGTGTTCTAACAGAAGAGAAACTTGCCTTTTGCTAATGATATAAGTTCATAAGAAGTAGTACAGTAGAAGTAGACCTCAAACATTCTTTCTGAAAAGGTATTTCCACCTTACATAGTTCTATTCTTAAATGCACAGTAAGTTGAGTTTAGAAAACAAAGCTACCTGTGACTTTCACCAAGAAACCTATTACAAAACCCACCTTTTGATCCAGAACATTTCCTTGTTATCTTTTCCAGTCAGTAGCTCCCCTGTGGGAAAACAATGACTGTTCTGATTTCAACCACCATAGATTAGTTTTGCCTGTTCTGGAATTTCAGAAAACAAGAATGATACAATATGCAGTCTTTGAGTAAAGGTGAATTAATGCTGCAAAATATCTGTAAGATACATGCATGTTGTTGCATGTAATAATGATGTGTTTGTTTTGTGAATTAGTGCAGTCGGTGAGACTGAAATTTAAATCATTTATGTCCTTACTGAAAATATCTGTCTCTACATATTCTAACAGTTATTGGGAAAAGATTGTTGGCTTTTTAGAGTGATTCTATAAATAATCGATCAATTTTGAAATCATTTAATGATACGGGAACTTGGGGATAAGGAGGAAAATTTGGTGATAGAATTCAAATGCTGTATTCAAGTATGTAAAGTTTGAGCTATCAGTGAGAACTTCATGTGAAAGTATTGAGTAGGTAGCTGGAAATTTGAGAAAATAAGTTAAGTCGTATAAAATAAGTTGTATAGTTCTTGAAGCATAGTGATTGCTTAATAATTATAAAGTGCTATAATAACTATATGACTTGAAGATTATTCTCTTTTTTTTCCTGCCCTTGATTGTGAAGAATAAGGATCTATTAGAGTTTTCACTACTGTCTTGGGAAAACAGAAAGCTCTTGACTTTCAATCTAGTTATATAAGATTCTAAGCAAACTTGAAAAGAAAACTCTTGAAGGAGGGGAACTTTTACTAATATTTTTTTTTACGTGTGATTTTATCTTTAAGAACATTAATTATATTATTTTTAGATTTATTAGACATCTATAATGGACAACTACAGAATACATATTCTTTCCAATGAATATACCATATCCTCCATGCTTTACCATAAAACTGTAATTTTAGTAATTTTAACAGGATTAAAATAATACAAGAATATTGTTTGATGACAATAGTATTGAATGGGTGGTATTTATTCTTTGGAATTATTGAGATTTCTTCTTTCCTGAGACATTATACTTTCATCTAACTCAACTCCTTTTTGTTTTCTTTATGATATTTCTTAGATTTTATGATAATGTTACTTATTTTGCTCTTTAGAATAAGTAACATCAAGATGATGGTCAGCTGTACCTCTGAAACAAATAATACATTATATGTTAAAAAAAAAAGATAGCAGGAAGGGAAGAATGAAGGGGGTGGAAATCAGAGGGGGAGATGAATCATGAGAGACTATGGACTCAGAAACAAACTGAGGGTTCTAGAGGGGAGGGGGGTGGGGGGACGGGTTAGCCTGGTGATGGGTATTAAAGAGGGCATGTACTGCATGGAGCACTGGTGTTATATGCAAACAATAAATCATGGAAAACTACCTCAAAAAGTAATGATGTAATGTATGGTGATTAACATAACATAATAAAAAAAAAAGATGATGGTCAGGATAAGCATTTCTCTTTAGAGAAAGGATCTGAATTCCACAAGTACAGTATCTCAGAGGATGACAAGTTCCAGAACCTCAGAGTAGAAATGTGTATATGGCATGGAGTGGGATGAAGATCAAAGCTATGAAAATGTATGCTTCTAGATATGCCAGCCATGTAGTCATTGGATCCACCCAAGTTGAGGGCAGATGGAGGGATACTGGGAGTCCAGTAGCAACACTTCTATTGAGTGAAAGTTAATGGTCTCAGATGATGTCCCTATGGAGAATGGGTAAAGGCATGAGCTTCAGAGGAGACCATTTGGAAAAGTGGAATGACGAGCACCTGGGTGGCTCAGTCAGTTAAGCTTCCAACTTTTGATTTTGGCTCAGGTCATGATCTTGGGGTCCTGGGATCCAACCCCTACCAGGCTCCATGCTCAGTGTGGAGTCTGCTTAAGATTCTCTCTCCCTCTCCCTCTGACCCTCCCCCCACTTGTGCTAAATAAATAAATAAATAAATAAATAAATAAATAAATAAAATCTTTTTAAAAAAGTGGAAAATAGCCCTGGGAAAGTAACAGAGTTTGTGCAAAAGTGTCATGGACTTCTTTAGTCATAGGAGAGCAGTAAGGGGCTAGAGAATATAAATCTGTGAATGAAATAAGTTAGTCTGTGTCTCTCTCTACTGGGCCCCACCTAAAGAATGTGCTCTTTCCATTTTCCAAATGGCAAAGGACTTCACGTCTTTGTCATTAGTATTATTTGGCAATTTGTTAGATTCTGCAGACCTTACAAGGAACAAGTATTCTTCCAGATCTAAAGTGGCAAGGGTTATATAAAAGTTGTTAAAATAAAGGCAACTATATTTTTGTTGTTGTTCTATTCTCTCAACAAAGCATCCGGAAGAATAAAAGGGTCAGCATCCCAAAGCCTGTAAGGCTGAGACTTGCTGTCAGGTTTATTCAAATGAATCATTTCTTAAGCTACTCTGAAACCCCTGGTGTATTCCTTCCTTGGCTTTCTTTTCATTGGATACGCAAGGAAATAACCAAAGCTGCATCTCTCATAAAACCTGTCTTTTTTTCCTGAAAAATTATGAGAAGTGTGTAGGAGGTACAATTTTTTTCCCTCAAAGTGAGAATAAGCATTTGAATTACTATTAATTCTTGATTAAAAATCTACATATCTGGGTCATTATTCAGACCACCTGAATAAAAAAATATCTGGATTGGGGCCTGGAGTCTAGACTTAATACTTGTCCTTGAATCTGTTATGGACTCTGATACTTGAGAAGCACACACTGCTTCTAGAAATATTCATGGAAATGTGCATCAAAGTAATTTTCTCATTTTAGTATCACTTGGCTTATCCCTCAAATGCTATCAGAGATTAGTTTTCTTTTACATGTGATTTAACATCTGACTAATGCATAAGTAAAATTTTCTAACTTCATTGCAGAAAAATATATTTCATGATGCAGTTCAGTTAGTTAGTTAATGATTCATGAATTAAATGATTTATAGCATATGAATCATAATTCTAATGTATTTGGTTTTATGGTTGGAACCATTCTCTATTCTTTGAACCCTTCAGGGGAGGGTAGAACATATTTTGTCAGAAAGTATCTGATGGAGAAATAATTAGAAGAAAGTTTTCTCTCTGGCCAGAAAAAAAAAAGGGGAGGCATTGTGAAGGACAGTGATAAAATTAAAATCCAATAGATAAAGATAAGTAAATCCTAAATTTATTTGAGTAAAAATTACCAAAGTCCTGGGAAGGTCATGAAGTCAAAAATGATGCAATTTTTCTGTTGAACCAGCTCTCCCTACACTGGGCATTCTCTAGGAGGAATGAAATTTGGTACTAGATAAGAAAAATAAACTGCAAAGAATATCACTAAACCACTATTAATGATGTTCATGGAGTGTTGAAAATATTTGAGATATTGACACATATGGCCACTAGTCTTATTTTGAATCTATATAGATTGATGACCTTATTCAAAAGAGGCAAAGTTCTAATTTGGTTTTGTATTCACGTCATGTCTATGAGCATCTCAAGGAAGGAACAGTGATCCAAAGAACACAATTAAGAACAAGTCAAACAAATCATCCTTGATGGTGATAATAAGTAGGTCAACTAGACAAAATATAACTGGACTCCAGCAACACTTATGCAAGTGCTCTTTTGACTTACTCCATAAAAATTGTAGATATTTGGAGAAGGCAAAAAATAAATTACATACATATTTAGCTAATTAATCGCAGTAATGTGACTATGCTCATGTAATTAATTTGTGCCGACAGAAATAGAGTTCTCTACTGACATATTTTAAGTGTCTTCTTTCAACTATTTCCTAATAAATTATTTTTAACTTACCTAGATGAAGATAGGAAATGGATTTTTGAACAAGAAATTGGAAAGAGTATATAGTACAGTAGACTCAAGATCCAAATAAATTTGATTTCTTAGAAAATGGGCTAAACTTAACAAGATTGGTTTTTCTCTTTATTACTGTGTAACAGTTTACTCCACAAGTTGTGTTTTTAAATAACACACATTTATTATCTCATATATGCCTTGAGTCAGGAGTTCAGTCAGGACTTAGCTATATCCTTTGTCTTAGGGTGGGGCTGCCAGATAAAATATAAGGTACTAGCTACATTTGAAGTTCAAATAAACAATTTTTTTTTCATTTGAAATTTTACTCAACTTTCAAGGTCTGCTTCTAAGCATATGCAGTTGTTGGCAGAATTCAGTTCACTGTCAGTTTTTGGACTGAGGGTCTCAGTTCTTCACTGGCTATTGGCAATAGGTCACCCTTAGTTTTTTTTCAAGTGGACTTCTCCAAAAGATGATAATTAGTAGGAATGTATAAGAGGGTTTTTGTTAGGAGCCCTCCAACTAACTATGCAATTTCACAAGGGATCTTGAAAGAGCATGGAAAAATACTCAGGATTTTTTTGTTCTTCTCAATGGTTACTTTAAGATGATTCAGTGGTATTATTATTTGGCCACAGAAATAGAAACAGGACATCTATGAGAGAAGTGACACTTTTTCTCTATTCTTCTCAATAGATAACAACTATGATATTTATTATTATAAATTTATTATTATAATAAAAATTATTATAATTAGTATTATGTTCTGCTCTGAACACCATGCTTTTTTTTTAAAGAGTATCAATAAACTGGAAATAGCCAGATTGGTAAAGAACTTATAGAATATATGATTTCTTATTGGGAATAGTAGCAATTCTTTGGCAGGATTTCCTAAGGCTAGATGAGGGCTACCAGGACGAATATTCTCAACTCTTCGATGGGCTGTTACATGGAGAAGGGACTGAAATATAACTGTAGGACTTTAAAAGGAAGACATAAATAACTGGTTGGAAAATATTAAAGAAAAATACCAACCTAAATTGCGGAAGATATCGAATATATCTTGCTCAAAGCTAAACGGGTTGCGTGTAGAATCAATGCTACCAAATCAGAACCAGTGTTCCAGTTTATTTACCTGATAAAAATTCTGTAGAAATGTGTTAGATAATTGTTTGGAATAGATAACTTCGCAGATTTATTAAAACTCTTAAATTATTTCATGCTAGATAATCTTTCTAGTAGAAGAGAAAAAATAATAAAGAAAGAACATTTTGAGGGTGTAAAATGAAATTTCCCAGTTAGAAAAAAAATAAGAAAACAAACAATATCATATCTGTAATTTTTGGATTCCAGGTTGCATAAAATGGGCAAAATAATAAGAAACTAAGGCTGTTTGGTTTATAATCTACAGAGTGTTTGGTTTACCATTTGTTTAGAATGAACTAGGTTGAATCATTTTTTCTTTTTCATTTTTTTTTCTTTTTTACATAGTTCCCTGACTTAACCTATCAACAAAATGTCCCATTATATGTTGTTCCTAAAGTATTTCTCTATGTTCCTAATTGACTTAACTTGTTAAAAATACAATGCTTTTGGGCCACCTGGGTGGCTCAGTCATTAAGCGTCTGCCTTCGGCTCAGGTCATGATCCCAGGATCCTGGGATCGAATCCTGCATCGGGCTCCCTGCTCAGTGGGAAGCCTGCTTCTCCCTCTCCCACTCCCCCTCCTACTCCCCCTGCTTGTGTTCCCTCTCTCACTGTGTCTCTTTCCCTGTCAAATAAATAAATAAAATATTAAAAAAAAATACAATGCTTTTGACTTACTTGAAGCAAGATATCGAGAACCATGCTTACCACCGCCCCCAATCCCAGAGGTTTAAAAATTTAATGTTTTATTATTTTGGTAAAAGAAGCCACAACACATTAAATATGTACAAATGTTTAATGCCACTAACAACACAAAATTCATAAAATTATTGTGAAATGTTCATGAGTAAACTGTCCAAAACATTTCTATTATTATTTCGCTTCATTTTTAGCAGCATAGTCTTTTAATACATCTTCAATGTTCAATATTTCTGTTATATTATTTCCACAGAGAACATTAAAAAGATAATCTTTCATTCTTCTAGCTTGGTTGATTTTAATATATTTGATTTCTTTCAGGTTCACAACTTTTCATTGGTAATGTCATATAAATGTTTAGCATTGTTGAAAAGTGGGAAAAATCTCTATCAAGTATCTTTCATATACAAGCTCTAACACTGCCTAGATTTTTCTAAATTTGGCTCTATGTAATTTACTTTGTTCCTCATCCCATGCCTTTAAAGCAGTGGGAAAAATTCATACTCTGAGATAAACTCCAGCCCTGGACGTGATACCCACTTTTTGAGTCAGTGAGATAAAAGTTATTTCTACAGTGGTATGGTTAGCAATAACCCAGTTACACACAGAAGTGAATGCAAATCACATATACACATTATATGTTTGGTATACATGTATACATTACATATATACATACATATGTATACATTATATATTTGGTACATATATGTGCATGCATATTACACATATGCATTATGTTTAGTACATATCTACATATACATAAATGTACAACACATATACTTTTAGTACTAAACCTATACTAAATATACATGGAAACCCAAACTCCACTCAACCCAAACTAAGTATTCAACTGCATCTCAGCTTTCCATCAAATCGGTACCAGGTATAGCTGGAGCCACTTCAGCACTATTTAATGGGCAATGCGATGAAGGGGACTTTGGAATGACACAACAGCCTCATTAGATCCTAAAATATTTCAGTTGTTCAAATTTTATAGAAATCTGTGTCCATGTGAAAACATCGCTTAGGCATCTCCCAAGGCCCCAGATGACTGAAGAAGTTAGGAACCTTGAAACCTTGCTTTGCATTCCATTTACCACACGGTGTTAACATGTGGTTTATTGAGACTAATTTGACCACATTTACCACATGGCAAATGCTGTGGTCAAATTAGTCTCAATAAACTGTTGTTAATACTAACTTTTGCAGGACAAAAGGAAAAGGCTAATGGGGGTGGGGTGGAGGTAAAGGCTCAAGTTCAGAAGGAGAGAGAAATCTCAGATAAACGAGTCTTGAGACAAAATAAGAGTAATAACAGATAC
This sequence comes from Eumetopias jubatus, assembly GCF_037043125.1. Taxonomy (NCBI): domain Eukaryota; kingdom Metazoa; phylum Chordata; class Mammalia; order Carnivora; family Otariidae; genus Eumetopias; species Eumetopias jubatus. The sequence continues at coordinate 23,286,043 of NW_028274819.1, read as the reverse complement.
AGACAGAGTGCTTTAGACTCACAAAGGAAGGGGGAACTTCCAGCACAGATGGATTCAGTAAACTACACTTAAGCAATGGGTAATGGTAGAAATGCACTAAATTCACATCTATATCAGCAAAAACAGGCAGGGAAAAGTGAGACAATCATCCAGAAAAACACTGTATAATCAAAGTTGGAATTGGTCAAATAGAACAAAGTGATGGGATGAAATTTCATACGGTTTGACAACGTCTCATGAGATAAAAGTGAGCATGAAGGGAAATTTCTGTGGAGAAGACCAATTTAGATGTTTTACAATCCAGTAGGTGACACTTTTATTTAATATAACCTGTCAATTTTTGTCAGAGGCACCAAGAAAAAAGGCATACTCTTATAAGAGAGTGCCACATCCGATTGTGGATGACAGTTTGTTAATCATTAGACACATTTTGAAATAAATAATTGTTGCTAACATTTATAAATACTTGTTCTAACTTAGGAATTGAACATTTTTTCATGTATTATTTAACTTAATTTTTTTTTATTTGAGTGTAGTTGACACACAATGTTACATTAGTTTCAGGTGTAAAACATAGTGATTTGACAAGTGTGTATGTCATGCTATGCTCACCACAAGTGTATTATCTGATTTAATCCTCCAAAAAATCCTATGAGGATGCCAATTACTGCTTGAATTTACAAATGGCAATGATACAAACAGGTCTGATTCATTTACAAATGATGAATTTATAAATGATGATGAATGAAAAGATTATAATAATTTCCTTGGGAATTAAGGAAAATTATACCAAAATAAGTATAACAAATGAAGCATGATCTCAAATTTCATCTATTTTCTCCAATTTGACTTTCTTACATGTAGCCTCTGGAATCAGCTTATTTCTGGTCTTCGCTATTAGACTTCAGTTTGGTAATCACATTGACTGTTCTTTGTTGTAAGGTTTTCATATGATCAATCAGCTGTGTTACATCCTTTCTGTGACCCAACCTCCAGTCTTATGTTTTTAGGCCCAAGGTTATAAACTCCAAGCCCCATGGAGCCTGAGACCACCTCCTTTGGGTACGCTTAACCCCATGCTTCACCTGATCTTCAGTTAGGACTTGAATTTATTCTATTATTGACATAAGTCTTATCCTAAATGAAGAGAGACATAGACAAGGAATCATATTAAAGATGTGAAAAATAAAGCCTTGAAATCATGTGGTTCTATAGGATGGAGCTGAGGTTAGGAACATCATGCTTGGAATACTGCATCATACTCTAGCTTTACTCGGGCCTTCACTGACTGGCTTTTTGCTTGTGAACATTCATACCTATCTGGATGATCTGAAGGCAAATTTTCTGTATAATTGCCTAATTAATAACTGTAGTATACACAGTCTTTATATTTATGAATGTCAATCTGTGCTTTGTCTAGTAGGGCAAATACAATTTGTAATGGCATAGAGCTCCAATCAATTTTGAAAACAAAATACCTTTATTACTTTTTTTTAAAGATTTTATTTATTTATTTGAGAGAGGGAATGAGATAGAGAGAGCATGAGAAGGGGGAGGGTCAGAGGGAGAAGCAGACTCCCTGCTGAGCAGGGATCCCGATGCGGGACTTGATCCCGAAACTCCAGGATCATGACCTGAGCCGAAGGCAGTCGCCCAACCAACTGAGCCACCCAGGCGCCCCATTACTTTTTTTTTAATAAAGATTTTACTTACTTATTTGAAAGAGAGAGAGAGCATGAGTGGGGTGGGGGATGGTGAGGAGCAGAGGGAGAGGGAGAAGCAGGCTCCCCACTGAGCAGGGCGTCAGATGTGGGGCTCGATCCCAGGATCCCGGGATTCTGACCTGAGCCAAAGGCAGATGCTTAACTGACAGAGCCACCCAGGTGCCCCACGCTGATCACATTTTAAGCTAGGAGCTAAAATGGTTAAAATTATATTTCCCTTCCATTCATGAAAAGGAAAAGATAACAGACTTCATGAACTGTGAGGGGCGCCTGGGTGGCTCAGTTGGTTAAGTGTCTTTCTGCCTTCTGCTCTGGTCATGATCCCAGGGTCCTGGAATCCAGGCCTGGGTAGGGCTCCCTGCTTAGCGGAGAGCCTGCTTCTCCCTCTCCCTCGGCCTGCTGCTCACCCTGCTTGTGCTCTCTCTGCCAAATAAATAAATAAAATCTTAAAAAAAAAAAAAAAACCCACACACAAAAAAACTTCATGAACTGTGAAAGCATTAAAAATCACAGATTGTGTGTTTCCCATAGTTTTGATATATTCAATATTCCAATCTCTATAAGCATATTTCCTTACAATTTCCAGGAAATAAAAACATTCCGTATGCTAAAAATATTAGGATATACAATGTAAAGAAAGATAGATTTATTTTGTAAGAAAGTGTGTGAAAGGGTATTAAGTCATTCAAACAGTGGTGCCTGGGTGGCTCAGTCAGTTGAGCATCTGCCTTCGGCTCAGGTCATGATCCCAGGGTCCTGGGATGGAGCCCTACATCGGGCTCCCTGCTCAGCGGGAAGCCTGCTTCTCCTTCTGCCTCTCCCCCTGGCTTGTGCTCTCTCTTTTTCAAATAAATAAAATCTTTTTTAAAAAAGTCATTCAAACAGTAAGTATTAAGTACGTACTATTTTGTCAGGTGGTATGTCAGCATCCTTATTCCGTTTAGTGGATAGAATAAAAATACATACAAGATTTTAACTGAAATCCTAGTTTATATTTGCTTTTGGTCTTAAGTTCGTAATATATACTTTAGACCTAGGCCCTATATGTCCCTAAGACTCAACGAATTTAAGAGATTGGGAACCTCAAGTCAGATCTGGCCACAGGACTCATTCAAAAGAACTAATAGGTCACTAGGGTAATCTCTGTGTACAAAAGAGCATTAGTAGAGATTTCCATGAATATTTGTTTTCTAGTTTTCTTGATGTATCTTAAATTTTAAATTTCATCTGTATCACCAGAGAAGAAATAATTATTTTTCTTTTTTTTATGGATACAATTGAATTAAAAATATGACTTTCATTCCCTCGTCTTTAAAATTTCACTTTCTTCCACTGTGCTACTTAGAAACAGAGTCCTTTATGACTCAGTACACATTTTTCAGTAACTTTACCCATTCCTTCAAAGTGCACTAAATGCACTTGCTTTCTCTCTACATGTGTAAAGTCTAGTTTGTTTTACCTCTCGCCTCTCTATAAGAGTTGATTGCCTGATAGACCATGTTGTTTTATCATGAGATAACTTAATTCAGTAATATCCTCCAACAAATGTGGCCGTGTGAATATGCATGTGCATGCAACATATATGTGCTTTTGGAAAGGTCCAAGAACTGGAAAGTAGTTGAAAAGAGCATTGGTCAGTCCAAACACAATAAACAATTAGCTTGGGAAATCATTAAAAATGAGGAGTGTTTTCTTGACAACAGATTTTTTTTTCTCCCATTTCAGTCATTGTTGCAAAACAATGCAAGACAGAAATTGATTAATCTCTTTTCAATTCAAACTAATTGGATTTAAGGTACAAAGCATTTCTGTTAAGAGAAAAATGTTGGATTATATTTTACTTTTGGATTCTTATTTAATGCTTTATTTTAACTTGTTACAATTACTTGGCTCTTTCTATTTTATATCAACCTATGGAATAGACACTGTGTTAAAATTGTATAGCTTCAAATCCACTTGTTATGATAAATTTTCCTCTGTAGGAATTCTTTATTTTTATGAGTTCCATTATAATTGTTAGTGTCAAACAGGAAATAACTTGCAAGAAGGAATACAATGAATTATTTTCATTTTTTGAGAATGAGAAAAACGATGAATAAACTAAGTACATACTCTGAAACCAATTAATGTTCTTAGTACCAACTGTCACACACACACAAACACACACACACACACACACACACACACTCATAAGCACAGACCTTTAACTATGTGGGTTTTGTGAATGTTACTCAAACTCTGTAAGCTTCAGTTTTCTCATTTGAAAGTGGGGAAAAAAAATTATAAGCAAGTTCCAAAACAGGATAGGAAAAACAACTCCAAGTACTTAGCAATTCTCTGAATGAAAGAGCATGCAGTTTGGACCAATAGGTTCTATAGCTGGTGACAGTACTAATTATCTGTACTCTGGATGATTGCTAAGTTGCCCTGTATGTAGATAGCAACATTATTATTTTATGCATTGGTGCCCAAGGTCATCTCTTTGCAAAAGTATTTAAAATAAATTTATACAATTTGCAGTTTGAGGTAATGAAATTGAAAATATGTAGACACTTCCATTTATTATTTTTGTAATAAACAAAAGAGGAAGAAGGAAGTTTATGTACTATAGATGCAATGGGAAAATTATGTTTCTAAGGTACTACGATTCTAAGATTCATGATATTATATGTTAGAATTGAAATGATGAAGAGCAGGCCTTAAATGATACTTAATCATTTAATCACATTTTTCCAATCACATTTTAAAAATACTTCTACAACAATAATTGTAACAACAGCAGCTACATCACTACTACAAATAGTACGACTACTAATATTAATGGTAGTTGATATATATTAAAATCTAGCTATTTATGAAGCATCGTGCTATTTACTTTAGTGACATTGCTTCATTTAATCTTATGGTACTTTTTTTATAATTGCTCCTTATAAAGATGAAGAAATGGAAGCAAAAGACCAGAGCAAATGGCTCTAAATCACCCAGTAGTAATGCCAGAGTTATCAACTACAGTCTTGTTAACTCCAGAGTCCAATTCTTAACAAATATGGTATAATGTCATGTTCTGGGAGGGATGAGAGTCTCTAACAAAAAACATATATATTTTATAAGATAATTGTATGTGTTTTCTATTCCTGCCATAAAAATTACCACCAACTTAGTGGCTTAAGACCTTACACATTTATTATCCTATAGTTCTGGATATAAGAAGCCCAATGCAGTTCTCACTAGGCTAAGACCAAGGTGTTGGCAGGGCTGCATTTCTTTCAGGAGGCCCTAGAGGAGAATCTGTTCCCCTGCTCCTTCAGGTTTTACAGAGTTCAGTTTGATGTGGTTGTAAGTTGGAGGTCCCAGATTCCTTGGTGGCTATCTCCTAGGGCTGCACTTAGATTCTAGAAGTCTTTCCTCCCTGCTTGCACATAGCCACCTGCATTGCAGAGTCAGCAACAAGAGTCACTTTCTTCTCAGACTGCAGCTGAGAGTTTTTCCTCTTTTAAGGACTCACATGATTACACTGGTCCCCACTGTATTCTCATATCCAGGTTGTAGGCCTGTAAGGTAATATATTCACAGGTGCTGGAATTAGGTGGACATCTTGTGGATTCATTATTCTGCCTACCACGAAAATCACTGAAGGTTGACTTTAAGGCACAACTTTAGGTATTCTTTCATTTAATATTATTATTATAATTAATCATCATTATCATTAGACATGTCAAGTGCAGCCAAGAAATAATTAGCAGAACAAAAATATCTTATTATAATCAACATTTACTGTGTGTGTGTGTGTGTGTGTGTGTGTGTGTGTGTGTTATAGAGGGGGTGAAGAGGCAGTGGAGAGCAAGGCAAATATTTCCAAGGTGGTAGAGTCTGCATGAGTCCAGATTTAAATCTGTAGGAAATATTCTAGAATTGTTTTAGTAGAATTTTTTTAACTTTTAAACTGTTCTCCCCTTCTACCCCATCCACATATGTCCAAATTACCCAGGTTCATATGTGAGAAGGAAAACAAAATCTCATTTAGTAGACTGAAGTGAAGTTTTATTCGGGTCCCAAATTTCAGGGCAGATATATCCTGAGTTGATATTAGATATTTTAGATTCCCTTTCTCTCTCTCTCTCTCTCCACCTTCTCTTCTCTCCTTCCTTCTCTCTCTTTATCTCCCCTCCCACCTTCCCTTTTTTTCTCCCTTCTTTTTTTTCACGATTTTCTTTTTCTTTCTCTGCTTTTCATTATTTTTAACCCAAGTAAACAATCTATAAATGTATGAAATACTGGGAAAGTTGGTCCAAAGAACAGTGATTACTATGCCTTTATCTTCCCATCCTATGGCTCAAACCACAAAAGACATTTTTACACATAAATACTCAGCAATTACCCACCATATATGAACAACTGTAAGTTAATTCTTCCATCACAAAATGGCAACACACAACCATAAGAATATTTGCTTCCTGCCAGCACCTCTGCTGCCAAAGTTTTCCTGCCCATTACCCCCTGTTAGCTCTCCATTCTGAAAAACAGCTTAGGCACATGGTAAATATTCTTTCATATAGCGAAGTGTATAATTAGTTATTCCAAAGCCCACGCCAATTATTTAAAGATCGTCAGAAATAAAAATCTTGATTCTTTTAAAAAAGTTTATAGAAAATGCATTAATCTAATATGCAGTGGTAAAATTTTAAGGATACTAACCCTTTGGTAGAATAGAGGTGAAAAGAGCATTGCCATTGAAACTCCCTTTGACTATTGAATGGAGCACTGGGTATTATGCACGAACAATGAATCATGGAACACTAAGTCAAAACCTAATGATGTAATGTATGGTGATTAACATAACATAATAAAATAAAAAAAACTCCCTTTGCTTGGAAACAAAGGAGGATGAGTGCTTTATTTACATAGATACTGTAAGACAAACATCCAGCCTTTGTTGTTGTTATTATTGTTGTTATTGTTTTGTTTTGTAGATAAATCTAAGGTCCTTGACTTTGAGAACAGTCTTGCTATTCTATTTTCTTTACTCATGCTAATACTAAAAATATCAGGCTGTCTTTAGATTGACCCCTGAGAAAGGAAGATAAATCATTTCACAAAGAGAGCTTTTTCGACTGCTGACGACCCACCACATGGCACTAATTCAGATTGAATATCCAAGACTTTGAGAAACCTATTGCTGACCTTTGATGATTGCATCACGTAATTTGCCCTTATCCCCCATTTGAGAGTGTTGAGTAAGGTGAGAATTAGTTGTGTTGGGCATCTCTAGGTACAACTTGTATCGTATACCTGAGCATGAAAAATGGCTGCAGAGAGGAGCAACATAAGAAAATAGGATGCTTCTGTGACAGATTCAGACTTTCCTGCAATATGGATAAAACTGATTTATTTCAGCATGGAAGTTCTTGGAAATAACGAGGAAGGGAATTTCCTATAGAAGAATGACCTACTCATAATTTGTGGGGTGGGGTTTATAGTCATATTAAAGGGGATGCAACTTCACTTTTTATCTAAACTACTAAAGCAGATCATATCAACTCCAGCCTATAGAATTGAACAATGTTTGGACCTGTATCCACAGCCCTGATAGAATATTGATAATCAGGAATAGGTACAAATTCTTTGGAATCAGTTCTTACTTTTAGAAAACCTTATGAACTTTTATAAAGTACATATAAAGAAAACAACCAGAAAGAGATAACATTTTGGCAAAATCTTCTGGAGCACAGAAAATCCCAGTTCAGTTTTATCATACTTATCAGGCTGGGAAGTTTCTGTATTGCTTAGTTAAAAAGAGGGTGAGCTCTGGAATAAGACTGCCTGGGTTATCATTTTGACCCTATCCTTTACTTGCTATACGAACTTAGATAAGTCACTTAACCTCTCTTCACCTTGGTTTCCTATCTATAATACGGAAGAAACAATACTACCAAACTCACATGTTTGTTGTGAGGTTTAATTTAGTTAATACATGTAAAGGCTTAGCTTAGTTCCATGTCAGATGATCAATAATATTACCAAGTATATGATGACTCTCATTTATTTCTCCATAGAGAGGTGCTTTTGTTCAACAAATTCTAAACACTTATGTGTCTCAATTCCACTAATTTCTATCATTCCTTTACTGACAAAATAGACAAATGAGGAAGCTGATAGGTAATGATATTATGTTATCGTCTGTGGCCAAGGAAAAACAAAACAAAACAAAACCTGGTTTCATTTCTGGCTCTAGGGAAGAGAAGTATAATTATTCCATATCAGGTAATAGAGATGCTCTAAAACCTGATTATAACACATGGACTTCAATTCCAGCAAATTATGACATTGCAATGTATTGCATAGATTGAGCATCTCATCCTACATCATAAGATTCTCTAATTTATTTCTAAGACCAAACTGTAACTTTATAAACACGCAAACAGAGTCAGCACAGAAAGAATTTAAAGAGCTAAGACTCTTGAATAAGATTGCCATGTCTCTAGGAGTCCAAAATAGGATTTCTTTTTTTTTTTTTTTTGTTACTCTCAGGAAGATCATTGAGAAGGTTAAATGCTTCACTATATACATTTTAAAGATATTGACTCAGGCTCAGACCCTGAAATTCTAAAGCCTAAGCTTCTTTGTGGAAAAGAATAAGTGTAATATCTAATATGAGAATCCTCCAGTATGACAGGATTTTTTATCCCTAAAATTGGTATTTTCACCCTTTGAACAAGGGCCAATATATTATGGCAAGCAGTGGAAAAATATTAACCATTATGTATAATAACAGCTCAGAAGCAAGACCTGAGAGAGTTTCAAGGGTGATCCTCCAATCCCAGGGGAAGATGCCTTTTAATATGGCTTGAACGGTCTACTGAGATACCAGAGAGGTGCCAGGTACCAGGTAGCAAAGAGAAAGAAGTTGTTATGAAATGTGAAGTCATTTGCATTCTGAGGATGAATAGTGCTTCAGAAGGGCCCAACAGTTTAGAGTCTTAGTCTGGGATTGAAGAATATGAAGAACCTTAGATTTGTTCAAGTTACATTACTGCTCATCAAAGAGAAGATGCTTGCTTACATACCAAGCTCAGAAGAGTAACTGAAGGTAGCTGCTAAGGTAGTGGATCAGGGAATATTTATAGAGCTGTTTCAGTAGCTAGAGACAAGAACTAAGTGGGACAGGGGCGCCTGGATAGCTTAGTCATTGCGTGTCTGCCTCTGGCTTGGGTCATGATCCCGGGGTCCTGGGATCGAGCCCCGCATCGGGCTCCCTGCTCTGCAAGGCGCCTGCTTCTCCTCTCCCACCCCCCCTGCTTGCATTCCCTCTCTGACTGTCTCTCTCTGTCAAATAAATAAATAAAATCTTTAAGAAAAAAAAAAGAACTAAGTGGGACACTTTGAGTGATGTCCTAAATATCAGTCAATGGACATTTGCTTTGCATTTCCAAGGAAAATGCACTCTGAGTCAATGAGAAGTGGAAACCCTAAGTCGCCAAAATGACAGAGGATGAGGAGAAAAGGAGAAGTAAGTCCTCTAGAAATGTGTAAAAATGAGGAACCAGCCTAAAATGTGAAGAATCTTTATTATAACCCTACAAGATTCTTGAGGGGTGGGGAGGGAGATAGATGTGGATTGTTCCTTACAAGGCCTAAAATGGGTAAGAATTGGAAAGAAGAATACTCAAATAGTTTAAATCATAAGCCTTCCTAAACTATTACAGATGTAAGAAATGTGGACACATGTAAAATATTTATCAGGATGACCTTAGTTATTTATAGTATAAAAAACATCAAGAATGCTTATGAAATAGTGATAAAATTTTGATTCTGAAACTCCCCAGCTTTCAACATAACAGATCAGGATAGACAAAGGTCAACACTTATAATACATTTCATAGTATTTGGTGAGACCTAGATTAGATTTGGAAAAAAAAAATAGAAGCATGTGGATGGTCAGTAGTACATGATATTATACATCACAAATGACAATTCTTTTTTTTTTCTTTTTTTAGAGAGGGCAAGAGAAGGGGCAGGGAGCAGAGGGAGAGAGAGAGAGAGAGAGAATCTTAAGCAGGCTCCACACCCAGCACAGAACCCCACTCGGGGATCAATCTCACAACCCTGAGATCATGATCTGAGCTGAAATCAAGAGTCAGATGCTTAGCTGACTGAGCCGCCCACGTGCCCCCTCCCAAGTGACAATTCTTTATGTAATTTCATAATAGGCACCAAAGTTACCTTCTATTAACAACACTGTGTAGTATAGGTTCAAAAGTTCACCAGTAACACAGTTACATAATTTTAAGACTGGAATCACCTGACTGCATGGTGTGATCATGTAATGATGGTCACACAGAAGCAATGGAAACACTCATAATTTAGTGCCTTAAAATTAAAGCATGCAAGAGCTGAGCATATTGAGAGAGTAATTCAGACTTCTTTCCCCAACAGGTGGCATGAAGCAATAGTACTTGTAGATTTTTTTAGAGCTTGCCTTTTTGGGAAGGGAGAGCAAGAAATAATTTCTCCCTGTTGCAGTAAATTCTTACCACTACTGAGGCTACCCAGTCACCTTCCCAACCAAAGACGAAATGTTTCCACTAAAGAGTGGAAGGAGGGACTGAAAAAAAACACAGGACTCTTGAATATTTAGGTTATGATCTAGAAACACTAAAATCCCCGAGGCTGTTTCATAGGCGGGCTTAAATTGATACAAATTACTGGAGTCTCAGAACATCATACATTTCTATTCCTTTTTGTTAGTGAGGAAGAAATTCAAGAAAAACATGAATGTGTATTGTTTACTCAATAAGATTTAATGTCGTAAAATATACCAATACACTATGCGTCATGTTTGAAATACCCTAGTCCACCTGCTAAAGAGTCCATGGATGTCAATGCAGGATTTAAGGAGCAGGAATTATCAAATATTTATGCCTGAAGAAGACAAAGTAAAGAAAAAAATAACTTATTAAGTTGCATTCATTCAAAAGGACACTTAATGGAATCTCAGAGATATTTCTGGAATTTAATGTTTTGTCGGTTAAAGTAATTCAGGGCATTATACAAAACTCGACTGGGCAGATTATAGAAAACGTCAGCGAAGCCTTCTTAAGACTGTCTCCTGGCAGCTGAAACCTGCATATATTCTTTAAGCTTGGATAAAATGTGTCAAAACAACACTTGAGTATAATCCAAAAAAAAAAAAAATTCTTCTGTAACTATATTTCTTTATCCCATTAATTATAGAGGAAATCCTGTGATTTCCAGGTCTGATAGCACTACAGTAAAAGAATGCTGTCATGAGTTAACAACTTTAGCACAAAGCAAATCTGAAGTCACTTCTTCCATTGTGACTCTAACTGGGTTGCTCTGAGAAAATCCCTTCAATCTGTGTATCTTTCATCTCCTCATATGAAAAGCAGAGCATCATTACCCCTCTGGGTCAAATGATTATGTTTGGTGTCAAAATTAAAAATGAGATTGGGATGCCTGGGTGGCTCATTTGGTTCAGCCTTCAGCTCAGGTCATGATCTCAGGGTCCTGGGATTGATCCCCATGTGGGGCTCTCTGCTTAGCGGGAAGTCTGCTTCTCCCTCTGCCCTCCTCCTGCTTGTGCTCTCCTGCCTCTCAAATAATTAATTAAAAAATATTTTAAAATGAGATAAATTTATAAATAAAAGATAACATGAAAATCAACAGATCAATAGTGTTTATTAGAAATTTAAAAATAAACCCCTACTTGTACTGTACTTATGATTTTTGAAGACGCCAGAGCAATCCAATGGGGGAAAGGAAAGTATTTTCATCAAATGATACTGGAATAAATGGTTATTTTGTGGGGGGAAAAATCTATTCCAAGCTCACACTATACACAAAAGTTAAAGATGCATCACAAACTTAACCCTGAAGCTAAAACTGTAAAGCTTTTAGAGGAAAATACTGGGGAATCGTTTCATGATTTGAGGCTAGGGAAAATAAACATTTTTTAACTATATAAGGGCAAATACAAATTAAAAAATAAGAGGCTTAATTCTTCCTGTTGAAAATAAAGGAAGAGACCCCTCTTTTCCCTTTCTCTTAGAGCATATACTTTAAAAATTTATAATTGTAAGTTATTTTGCCACCCTTTAATATGTATATAAATCTTTTTAAAAGCTAAATAACCCTGTGGTTAGCATTAAGATGTAGGAATGTCTGTCTGAAGGACCTGGGGAGCCATGAATTTGAAATATAAACATCAAGGAAGATAGCTCCACATTTCTCAGTTTCTATGGGAAAGTAGGAACCTAACTTTGGTGGATGTGTAGTTCCAAATTACAAAACTACCTCTTGTCATAAAGATATGAGAAAGGCTTTTCTTCCTTTAGATAAAGACGATTAGCTATAACAAATAGTTATCCCAATTACCCAGTAAATTTCAGATGAGCTACATGTGACAAACGGTTTTGTCAAGCCCTCTTATTTGAGGATTAGTTATTGTTTATTTTAAAACTTGTATGTGGGTTTTGTCTGCTTGGCTATATAAAAGGGTAATCTTTCTTTCTGTCTTGCAACACTTAGTGGACTGCTTGTAAGGTAGCTCACATTCTGATTTAAGGTATATTCAAAAATAAAAGTGTTATTTTTTCTTTTCGACTTTTATGGAGAGGTTTTCTGGATTGGAAGGAAATTTTAACAGTATTTCCCCAACAATCTGGTAATAGGGACAGTTCCTGTGATGAGAAGATCAACTAAAGGTTGGCGGCCACACACCAGTCAGTTACCCTATATTATAAAAAATGTTCCTTGTAGCTCTCTTCTCTTTGGAATACCAACTGGATCCCAAATTTGAGATTTTACTATTGAATAAGCATGTGTAATTCAGGTTTCAAAATCCTAACAGGACCATTATATGGTTGGAAAATTTGGGAAGCCAGAAATGTTACATACAGATCTTTCCCTTAAGGCTAATATCTTTCTTTCACATCTGGAATGAGTAAATGGCAATCCAGTCTTGCAGTGCTGGGGTCAGTTCTTTTAATTTGGATTAATTAACATTGTTGAGGTCTCATTCCAAACAAATGGATTACTAATATTTATGGGATAAATACCAATCTAAGAGAAAAAAATTAAGACTGGCTTAAAAATCTAGAAGAAAAGAATGAGGAAAAAGTGGAGGAGAAAATGCAGAATTGAAGGCATTTTCTCTTTCACAGAGCCTTCCTCCTCTCCTCTTCTGTCTGCTGTTCTTGGTCCCTCTGCTCCCCCTGCATGTTTTATCACTTCCTCCTGAAAACTGACTCTGGATAAGGGGCAGGTGACTATATTTTAGATGGTGGTTCCCTTCATTAGTGGATTTCCCTTTAAGAGGGATGAGGGAGGGGCACCTGGGTGGCTCAGTCGGTTAAGCATCCAACTCTTGATTTCGGCTTGGCTCATGATCTCAGGGTTGAGGAACTGAGCCCCACTTTGGGCTCTGCACTCAGGGGTGGGGGTTGCTTGAGATTCTCTCTCTCCCTCTTCCTCTACTCCTTCTTCAACTTGCTCTCCCTCTGTCTCAAATAAATAAAACAAATCTTAAAAAAAAAAAAAAAGATGGGTGAGGGCACAATTTCTTTAGCTGGTAATGAATTACCTGCTCTGTTTGAGGACACAGGTTTGTGTGCCTTGTGGCCTAGCCTTGAGTCACCTCATGTCTTATCCCAAATTCCAATTCCAAGAGTTCCTTTACATACATACTCCATATAGCTGGGAGAGCACACATGATAAAGAGACAAGCTAGAGAATAATTCAGAACATCTATTTAAAAACAAAAAACAAACTCTTCCTCTATGAAGACAGAGATTGGCTGCAGTGATCACTTGGAAGCTGTTAAGCTGATGAGTTGTCAACTCATCAGTTGGAAGGAAGGAAGGAAACCAGTGTGTCATACACTTTACCTTCTTCTTATCTCACTATGAGGGAAATCAGCCCTTCCTTTGTGGATGGCTAGCAAAGCTGAAGCCAGTGAAGAATCCCAGGACGCCCCTGCTATCGACATGCCTTCCTTGCCAGCTGATTGTGCTCATGTAAACACTCCTTTCCCCTGTGCCCAGAAGTTTGCTAAATACCCACAAGCATATATTCGCCTTACAACCCCACTCAAGAAGACTTTCCCTGGCTACCATAACCAGAAGACTTTGCTTCTTCAATGGAGCAAATATGTCAGAATTCAGATTAGCACACCGGAGGGTATTGTGGCCAAGGATAGTGGTAGATATACCACAGCTCCTCCCCACAACCACAGAAAAACTATGGACATTAGAGACCCACAGAGAGGGGCTGCCAACAGCAATACTGGAAGGCTTTGTGCTAAGAGTGATTGGGGAGAAGTTGCTGAGGGCATACCCAGAAGTCAGGTGAGTTCCCCCATTGATTTCCGTCAAAAGATTCATTGAAGTTTCTCAAAATTCACTGGCATAAAACTTGGGCGGGGGGCAGATTGAAATCCCACTCTAGTCTTAGGATCCTAAGTTGGCCTGGGCATTCTTGTTGATTATCCAATCCTAAATTAAAGAGGAGGATTATAGAATGCCTGGACAGACTATTGCTCAAATCTTAGCAGCATGTAATAAGTTTTAGACAAAGTAGAGAGAGACAATGAAAAAATGAAATACTACTGTGTTGGCTGCCCAGTTGTAACCCTTAATAAAGGGACTAGTCTCAGTTTTGGCCAACATATAAAGGGAAGAAAAGACTAAAGGAGACTATGTCGTAGTGCAAGAAGCCCAGACCCTGAAAGAGGATCTATACAGATTCTGATGTATGCAGCAGTTGCAGGAACAAAAGAACCAAGAAATCCTAGGACCAAACCCACAGCCAAGAAATACTTTGCCAACGGCTCCAAGTTGACAGTTTGAGGAAATTTCAGAGGTGGGAATTAGTAAACCCTACATGTCAGTTGTGTTTCCTGAGGCTAATCTGTCCTTGCCTTTTTGGATAGATACCGGTGCTCCATACTCTGCAGTTTCCTCAGAAATTCCTCTCTTTCCATTTGGTGATAGGTCAATACAGGTGTTGAGTGTCTTGGTTCAGCCCTCTAGTTTGTTGTTTTCCTTCCTGGTTTCCACACAGGTTCTCTACTAAGGAACACACATTCTTTTTTCTCCTGAATATCTTGTAAATCTAATGGGGACAGAAGTGTTGTGCAATTTCAGGGCTGCTTCTGCGCTCCATATGCAGTATTTATGGGGCATATTGAGAAAAAGTCACCTGATTTGGTCACAAGGCGACTTCTGAGAGAAGAGTGGTGTTGTAGAGACTGGTAGCCTCATACCGTACTGGGAAAGCACCCCAATCTGAAAAAAACTGAAGTATCACTTTTGGTCCTAGGAAGCAATAACACTGATATAATTTGATGTACAGAACCAATGAAAATAGTTTACTGGAAAAATAAGCCATGGCCATATGTAAAACAATATGGTCTAGAGCTTAATTAAAAGGTCAATTAAGTAAATTAAATTATAAATAGTACATCTATATACATAGAATATATAAATAATATATAAGTTAAATTATAAATATAATAAATATAAATAAATAATTATAATAAAAAGGTTATAAATAAATTTAAAAAAAAAAAACTAATTTGAAAAATGGGGCACTCACCCTGTAATTCTCCCATACTTCCAGTAAAGAAGGAAGGTAAATTTGATAAAATGGTCAACCACTATATAGCTTTGTACAGAATTGTAGCCATTAATCTCTGTAGTTCCTAACCCTGCAATGATTCTGACTTCTGATTTGCGTACTACTGTCTGCAATATTTTTCTCTGTAATTGATCTATGGTTTTCCATTTCTTTCTTTCCTCCCTTCCCCTTCTTTCCTCCCTCCATTCCTTCCCTCTTCCTTTCTATAGATGAGATCTGTACTCTGCTCTTGTTTATGTAGGAGTCCAACAATATTTATGGCAAAAAAAAAAAAAAAACCCTCAAGGATTTCAGGACTCTTCCTTTTTTCTGTCATGGAAGGAAGGAAGGAAGGAGGGAAGCAAAGAAGGAAGAAAGAAGGAAGAAATAAAGAAAGAAAGCTTAGAGACATCTGTCTCACCAGAGGGATTTATGATTATTCAAAATACATAATTTGCTGATAGCCTCTGAAACTAGAAAGTGATACAAAATTGGCACTTTGGTTTTGTTACCGTCCTTTGCTTCACAGGAACATATATATGTTCTGTGTGAGACCAGTCAACATCTCACTGGAAATGAGTACTTTTGTGGAAAAGTTTAGCAACTCATTATATAATTCCTGAAGTCCTGTGAATTGTCTGGTGCTGTCAGTGTAATCAGTCATTGGAAGTCTTAGGTTTTGACCATGGTAGGGCATTGAATTAATACTTTCTGAACTTTGGTAAAATGCTGATAATAAGAATCAACTGAATAGCTTATAAACAAACAAGCAAACAAGCAAGATTGGGGTCCTGAGTTCCACCCCCAGGAAGTCTGACTGAGTAGCTCTATTATTTATAAGGGATGCTTTAGTTTTTAGACATTTCCCAGTGACTCTGGTGATCAGTTAGTTTGGTGAATCACTAATATTTTTATATAGTCCTAATGTTATATAACTCAAATGTCTGGAAATATGCTCATTTTCCCCCAGACTATAATTCCCTGAGTTTGTGGAGTATGTGTTACTCATTTAATTATATTAACATTGAAATAATGTCAGGTACATGCAATTAAAATTTTGTAAAACTCAGTGAGGACATGAATTATTTTACTGATTTAGAGAGTACTGTTTGTTGAGCATTTCTGTCTTGCTCATGCTAGTTTAGAATGCATTGAAATATGGACACAGGATGGAGATTAAAGCATAACCTCTGTTACTGATAAAGCCATTGGAAGATGAGGTTTGGTCTGTGGTAAGTAGGCTTGTAAATACTTCATCATTAAATTATACATAATTACTTACATAGTTACTCAAATAGCTGGACCCATTGCAGGACTCATCTAAAAAGGCAGAGTATTACAGTGTATAGCAGAAAGTAAATCTGCAGGTTGGCACACCTCAAAGTGAATATGGAAGCAGTCAAATTGGACAGTTCTGCTGCCAGTTCCCTCCAAGTTCACCCATTATATTAGTCACCTTTTATATGTAAGGAGGAATTAGTAAGAGGTAGCAAGAGAAGCCAGGGGTCCTAATTTCCATAGAAAAGCATCCTCTTATGGAAACATCAGCACAGATGACAGAATGGGCTGAGAAGAAGAAGAAGAAGAAAAAAACAACTAGTAAGTTGCAAAGTCAAAATCAATTCTGGTGTTTTGCTTTCCAGCCCAATACTTTTTTTTTCCAAAAACAAATCTAGCAGAGAGAGTCATGCAACTGACAATTTCAATCCCTATTTTCTCATTATCTAGTTCATTTTTTAATAATTGGTATTAACCTTCTACTTTGGGTCAGAACATGTTTTGAGGGGGGAAAACAGTGAATACCACTCATGTAACGCACAATCTAGAGTTACAAAATAAATAGTTATGGCACACTTTAGTAAAAACAATGATTGAGATACTTGTCAGTTGTTACTGGAAAGGAGAGTAAGGGTACTCTGCCTACCAGGAGACCAGGAAAAGATCATGAAAGAAATGATTCCTGAGCTCGGTCCTGGATGATGATTGGGAGAGTTAAATGCAGGTGTGGAGAACTGGCCATTCCAAGAATGGAAAAAGAGCAGAAACAGAGAAGAAATAATGACTTTGAGATGTATGGGAAATTGTGGATAATTTGTTGTGTCACTGTAATACTAAGTACATGGCAGGGAAGTGGAACAATCAGGCTAGAGGACTCAGCTATGGTCGGATTATGAAAGGTTTTAGTGTTCCAAGGTTAGAAGCTTAGAAATTACCTTCTAGGTGATTCAGGGCCTGAATGAGTTAGAATTCTTTTGACTGCAAATAAAAGAAACACAACTAAAAATAATCCAATTCAGTAAAGGAAATGTATTAGCTCACATAATTTTGAAATTCAGTGCTGGATTTTTAGAGGCTTGTATTGTTATCAAGTCAGATATAATGGCAAGAGCTCAAGCAGCATTTTAAGCTCCTGAGGTATTAAAGATATAATATCAAAATAATAGGAAGAGCCTGAATTCTTTGCATTTTGAGCCATTATATCAGCCTGGACTATTTATGCTTGGGCTGCTATTCAAGAAGGAATGAACTCTTATCTTTTAAACAATTAAATATGTTAATTTGGGGGTGCCTGAGTGGCTTAGTCCTTTGGGCATCTGCTTTCAGCTCAGGTCAGGATTCCAGGGTCCTGGTATCGAGCCTTGCATCAGGCTCCCTGCTCAGCCGGAAGCCTGCTTCTCCCTCTCCCACTCCCCCTGCTTGTGTTCCTTCTCTGGCTTTTTCTCTCTCTGTCAAGTAAATAAATAAAATCTTTTTAAAAAATGTTAATTTGGCTTCTGTTGCAGCAGCAGAATCTGTACTTAAATTTATAATTACACACTGAAACTTCAACTATATTCGTCTCTTCAGTGATGACCTCAGACAAGCAAGACAACGTTGGCCCAAACACATGTACCTAAGTACTTAAACTTATTATGACAACTTCAGAAGGAAGTAAAACTTGTCTGCAGTACTTAAGAATTTTCCTAAAGTTCAGGCTCTGTTTATTCATTTCTATTGAAAATCTAAGGCCATTCTATTAAGAACTCATCTTTTGCCATCATATGATTTCCTTTTAAATCTCTCCCCAGCTTCCCCTAAGCCAAAGTTAGTTCCCTCCTCTTTGATAATTAACTCCATTTCCAGGTGACTTTCTTATTGTTTTTCACTTTTATTTTTCCTTTTTGATGAGTATTTCCCATCAATTTCTCCATCTGACCAACTTTTATGGAATCTATCACAATATTTCTGACAACTAGGTATTGAATAAATTGTTTTGAATCAATTTACTGATACCCTCCTTCTTACCTTTAACCAACTTTCTTTAAGATATAAGTTATACAAATAGCTTTGAGACTTAAAAAAAAATGAAACAAAGGTCTTTTCTATCATTGTAGAAAAATAATTAAGTGAAAACCTGTTGGCAACTATATTATTCATGCAAAGTGCAAGTAGTGGGAAGAGCATGAGGTCAAAACGACAAAACAAAGAAAATTTTAATTGCTTGGAATATGGGTTATAAATTAGGTTTTGATTAGATTTTCTAAAAGCAACTCTACAATTCGGTCCTGTCCCCTAGGCAATGAGGTATTCTTGTAGTTTCGGCTGCTATATCAATATCCAAATAATCAGTCAATTATTTGACAAATATGAAAACAAAACATGAGAAGTCATAGCAACCTGGATTAGAAAAATACTCCACTACAAAATGTCCTCAATCACTTAATGCAGTTGGAGACATAGTATAAGAGTAGAAAACTGTCTAATTTTATAGAGGAAATGGGTTGGGAATATCCATAAGCAGTCCTGTGAATGGAAGAATAGATAAGAGCAGGGACATTTACTTTTTTTTATTTTTTTTAAAGATTTTATTTATTTACTTATTTATTTGATAGAGCGTGAGCCTGAGGGGAAGGGCGGAAGGAGAGGGAGAAGCAGGCTCCCTGCTGAGCAAGGATCCTGATGTGGGGCTTGATCCTGGGACTCTGGGATCATGACTTGAGCCGAAGGCACACAAAGAGCAGGGACCTTTTACCCACTGCCATGCTGTCATCTCTGGGCATATAGCAGGGGTTATGTTAAGTAAAAGCTTAATAAAATTTTGTTAAATAAATGACTCTTACTTGACCCCTTATACACCTAAAATTTAGTCTCTTGAAAAGAATAATTTTAAAATGATCGTTTCCAGTTACCCCAACTTTGTTAACATGTGGTATATAAAATGGTATGCCAATTAATCCCCAATAATGTGCATAAAATTTCTGAAATAGAATATTTCTGTTTTACTAATATTTTATAGTATTTTTAAGTTACATCCTACTTTGTTTCATTAGACATTATTAGACTCATGGGGAAAGATATTAATGTGGGTGTTCACTTTTACTTTGTATAAAAGCGCATTAAGATTCTAAAAGACAATTAAAAAATTAGGATCTTTTTCCCCTTGTCACACAGTTTCCTTCTCAATGATGAGTATATAGTATCATTCTTGAAAGGTATTTTATTTAGCTAACTTGAAGCAATGCAACACTAAAATATTATCAATTATAATAATTTAATGAAGCCTATTTATATTCTTGATACAAATCTATGTGGTATTTTAATATTTTAAATGAATATTGAATGTTTCAAGACTGTTAGAAAAATAGCATATCCATACATCAACCAAAAAGTTAAATATTTCATCAGGTATTGTATTCTTTAGTTATATATTTTCAGAGAATATGCATTTTATTGCTGTGTTTTTCAAAAGCTTGGGTTAGTTTATTTTATCTGTTTATATGCTACCAAAAGTTAAATATTGACAGTTCAAAGGCAGAAATCCCTATCTGGTGTGTCATATTAAGTTGCATCAGTTGCATCCTATTTGGCAAAATGGCCCAATTTAATGCAACAGGAGAGCTGCAACTTGAAATCCCTTAGCTCCAATAGCCTGTGTTACCCAGGAAAATGGAAAAGAATAAATTTGGGGTGGTATTTTTCAGTTCTCTGTTGTAAAGTAAACTATGATGTTCAAGGAACCCACTGATTTTAAAAATTAAAATCAAAAGAAAGCTTCCAGAAGATCTTGCTTGGCTTTGTGTACCTAAAGTATTTTAAGATCCGAGAATCCTCCTATACTGTTGGAGTTGGCAGGAGACCAGGCTTGGATCTCTCAGAATTTCTTGTCACACTGCTCAGCACATATTGCGCAGGGCATGCTATAACCTCTGGGGAATAATTACTCTCCAAACGGTTAGCAAAACTGAGCTAGGATGCTGACGGGCAGGCCTCACACTTAGCTAAACTGTATTGGCAATGCTGTCCAGAGAATAAGCAATGTTTCAAGAACAATTCTAAGGTAATATAAGAGGAAATGTAACTGAGCCTAGCTTATTAATAGTTGGGGCTACTTTGTAATGGCTAGTGTCAGTAAACTGTTGGAAATTCACTCTGAACTAATTTTATCCAGCTTTGTAAGTAATCCCCCTTCCAGCAAGTTGGAAGAAACCTATTTAGGAAATCATTTTGAGGTATTTTAGTACTCTTCACAAGCAATTTATTACTGTTTCCTCTATCGTAACTCCCTAGAAGTGTAACCAGCTAGCTTTAAATGAGATGTCCTCGTATAGCAATATTTCACCTATCCAGAGATCTCCAGCCTATGAGATACTGTCAAAAAACCAGAAGAAAATAAGAATCCTCTGAATCACTAAAATACATATATGTAAAAAATAAGTGTTTACATATACTTATGTATGTAAAAATATTCTTATACCATCATTGCCTAATATCAAACATTTGATACATAGACCACCAGCCCACATGTTCAAACTCTGCCACAGCTCCGAATCTATGCCTAACAAATGTCTGATGACACTTCTACTTCCTAGGGATACTTCCTAATGGAAGAATGGGTTACCTAATAGATACAAGGATTTGATTCTTTTGTCAATTATGTTATTTATGTTCATTTTTAGTGATATATAATTCAGATTTATATGAATTTGATGATAAGTTTTAAATCATCTCATGTATTTTGATAGGCAAAAATCTTCCTTTTTTATGATTGGCAATAATACAGCATCAGGTCAGTTCTAACTTAATCTTTTCAAAGGCTTGGGTCATGTTGTAGAGGGTATGCAAATTACACTGGAGAGCAATTATTCTCTTAATAAGGTGAATTAACCAAAATTTAATGCCACCTTGAGAGACTGAAGTTATTTATGTGACCATCCTTGGCAACAACTTTTAATTTCTTCATAGCTGTCTTCCAATGTCAATAATGTTGGTAACAGTGACCCTTAAGAATCATGAAACTTTTGGATTTGTTCATCAATCACAAGAAGAGTGCGAATGTTTTAAATATAATGTTATCACTTTAAGGGTTTTTGTTTGTTTGTTTTTGCCTTTGACTATTAATTGGCTAAACCTGTTGTGGAAGAATGACATATTAGATCATTTTTTTTAATTATGCCATGAAATTAAAATAATTTCAATGTACTATAGTAGCAAAAAGATTTAACAGTTGAACAGTCCCCTTAAAAATACTTTCATTGGGATGCCTGGCTGGCTCAGTCAGTATAGCATGTGACTCTTGATCTCAGGATTGTGAGTTTGAACCCCATGTAGGGTGTAGAGATTACTTAAAAATAGAATCTTGAAAAAAACCCATTTCACTTATATAATATTTTATCATTTACAACTCAGATTTGGTAGAAGTTATAGATTGATAAATACATGGGGAAATTAGACAAATTGGTTACTGAATTGCCAATATCATATAGCTATAACATAATTAAGCAGGAAGTAGAACTCCAGTACTCAAAGGGATACATTTTTGTGACCATAACAACTAATCCACTCATCTCAAGTAAGGTTTTAGGCAGATGACTAAAGTTCAGATAGATCTTTCCACCCAATGTGAAGCAAATATCTAGATAACCTATTTCATTATCCAAATACCAATTGTCAGTTGGTGCCAGAAGGAGGAATGAACAACCCTTTGATGGCCACATACCCAAGAAGTGGCAACCCAAGAACGCAGAACTATTTCTAATAAAAAAGTGCAGGATTTCCTAGAATCTTTCGTCCCTAGAGAGAAAGGTTTGTGAGTTTGTAAGCATCTTACGAAGATGATACTGATACCCATAAGTCCACTTTAAGGGTAACTTCAGTAGCCTAATTGGTAAGTCTGATGTACTATGATTATTAGTTTCCATAATGACCTTAATTCTAGAGAGCTCAAGCTAAATAAAAAATTCTGCAACCAAGTCAGCCCAGGATAAAAAAGAAAATGAAAAGTGGTCAATTACTTGAGTAAAATGGAACTGTTAAGAGAGCAATCTAGCCTCTTTTAGAAGGGAGGAAAGGATATAATGAACTTGGAGGGCATGGAAGTGCCAGCATTAATGTGAGATACATGCTTCCATTTTCTGGCAACTGTAAGACTTTATGGTCGTATTTATTTTTTTAATATCATCAATAAAATCTAAAGATAAAATGACTCCATTAGCAATAATAGGACTTCACAGCATCAAATATTCATTTTCATACTTAGTAACATGAAGGATAAAGCAGCTGTGTATCAATTTAAATTTCAGAAAAATAAGGAAACGACACATTGAAAGAAAATAATTTATAAATACATATTTTCTGGCACTGTTTAACTTAGTAATCTGAATAAATTAGTGAGGGTTTAGACAGATCTTTAAAAGTCATTGAATATTAATATCACTTTCATAATATGTCATGGAGCAGTTGAAACTGATCCGTCTTATATGGAAGCTCTGATTTCAAGGAGTCTGAACCATGGGAGAAGTTCCTGACAAATTCTTTGATGTGTCTAAATGTCTATCACAGGGGGAATAAAGAAAAAAAAACTGTATATATACTTTCCAAAGATTTGGGGAAATGATTTACAACATGACATTTTTATTCAGAACTTTAAATAAATTTTTAAATGCGTTTTGTGATTTCTTCTCTAGTATAGAAAATAAATGACCAAAGACAAAGTCAGACATCAAATGAGTGAAATAAATATAAAATCAGGAATATTTAGTATACTTAATACAGAACCAGGTGGGGAAAGAGACCCAGCTGTATGCAACAGCTAACTTCATCTGTGTAATACACACACACACACACACACACACACACACACACACACACAACACACAAAATCTACCAACTAGACTTAACATATAGGATTTAGGTAGTAACTTTCTATTTTATTCTAATAATGTATTAACAGTAAATCTAGGACACATAAATTCTGCTTTGTTAATTTATTAATTTATTTAATGTGGGCATCTACCCTCAGCTCTCTGTTCCTTGTCCTCATTACCGGAGGTAGAACAATAACAAAAGAATAATCACCACTCCATTTTCTTCTTCTTCCCCCTCCCCCTACTCTTCCCTTTTCTCCTTATCACCCTCTTTCCCCACTCTTCCTCCTTCTACTCTTCTATTGTCTTAACCCTTCCCTTCTCTGCTATCATTATCTCTTAGACATGTATTCAGTAAGTTACACTTTAAAAAGACTTTCACATAATATGCATAATTACTAATGTATTAAATATAAAAGAGAATGGGGTGCATGAGTATTATCTGGCTATAAAGAAGATAAACAATGGAGAAATCAATAGCAATCCTTTTATAAACTATCTGAAAATAAACCATCTACTGACACTGAGAACATGTTGCAAAGGCCTTCCTAAGAGTTGCAACTGCAGCAATAAACATACATGTACATTCACTCTTTTCAGACAGTCTACCCTCCTAGATAGTCTCCTTTCCTCTGGAAATTTTCCAATAAAGTTTAAAATCCCTAGGAAAGGGGCACCCAGGTAGCTCAGTCAGTTAAGCACCTGACTCTTGGTTTCAGAACAGGGTTGTGATCTTAGGGTCATGAGATCAAGCCCCGCATTGGCTCACTGCTCAGTGTGGAGGCTGCTTGAGGTTTTCTTTGCCTCTCGCTCTGCCCCTCCCCCTGCCTCACACACTTGCACTCGCTCTCTCTCTCTCTCTCTAAATAAATAAATCTTAAAAAAATAATTAAAAAATGCATAGGAAAGTTAGCTGTATGTGGATAGATAGATAATATGTAGACTGTTAGATAAATAAACTTGGTGTTTTGATTATTTTGTGGGTGAGACTCAGGTGGAATTGGTTCTTCAGTAAGTTCTTCTGGTTCATAAAAATATGTTTATTAAGAGTTTTTTATGCCCCCATTAGTGTCCTAAGGGTAATGCCAAAGGAGAGAAATTAAACACAATTCCTCAGGAAGCATATGGTCTGATGGAAAAGAAAATAAACTAATGTTACAGGGAAATTTTTACAAATGTGAGATAGGCTTTGGTGTAGTGTATTAGGTCATGTTTTACCATAGAAAGGTTGAATAATAGTCAAAGCACTATGTAAAATGCTCCCTTGACCATGAGAGGTAACTTTACAATGTTTAATTACTTCCATACATCATTGACTCCATTGGATAATGGCTTTGACAAATGTTTATTCTGTTTTCAGTTACGAATAGAATACCAACCTTGATTCTCGTATAAACACTGATACTGATACTCAGAGACAGTTTGACCAGAGCCACTCAGCAAAAAAATTGGTGGAACTGAAGCTGAATAAGATCCAAGTGTTTCTGAATCACAGGTGAATGAATTTTCATCATCATGAACATCAGATATATATATGAATGACATTGCCTAACATGCAATTAATTGGCTGTAATACTCAATTTAATTTTCAGGCTAATTCATGATTCTGATAATCATGAAAGTTATCTTTGTACAGATTTGGAAAGTAATAAGCTATAGGCTGAGTGGCAGCACCCACTGCAGCATGAGATGCCTTTTATCATTTTGTGCTAGTTTTGTATTTAAAGCTGTATTACAGGGGCGCCTGGGTGGCTCAGTTGATTAAGTGTATCACTCTTGATTTCACCTCAGGTCATGATCTCAGGGTCCTGGGATTGAGCCCCATGTCAGGCTCCCCACTCAAGTAGGGAGTCTGCTTTTCTCCCTCCCTTTCTGCCCCTCACCTGCTTGCTCACTTGACCTCTCTCTCTCTCTCTCTTCCTCCAAAATAAATAAATAAATCTTGAAAAAATAAAAATAAAAAAAACTGCATTACACAATGAAAAAGATGATTGGAAATCTCCGTATTTTGTCTTCATTTTGACACCTATTCATTTTTCATCTTAAGTAAGCCATTTAAATATTCTAAGTCTAAATACTCCTAAGTATAAATTCAGGGAATTCAACTAAGATTATTTGTCTACTGTCCTACCTCTAGGAATTTATTGTAGGAAGTTTCTCAGAAAGGTCAAATGCTTAAACTGCCTTCATTTTGTCAAACTCTCCTGTAATTCACCTTTCTCCACATTTTAAAGCAATGAATCTTTCATTAAAATAAGGAACTCACCTTAAAGCTCCACGTGTAAAATCACTAAAAAATCCTATTTGATTCATAGCAGTCAGAGCATTTGAGTGGCAAACTACATCATTTAGTGAAATAATATTTTGTAATAGTCATCATTAATCATTAAATAATGTAATGCCCTTCTAGTGATTTGTTTAATACTTCTACCATTGTTTGTCATGACAAAATCCTGGAATAACCTATCATCCTTGACTATCTTAGAATACATTGAAATAGATCTAGTATTGGCAGTACTTCAAGCAAAGAAATTGTTCATTGATTTGGACAAGTTGATTGAAACCCTCTGTTTCACTTGAGTCATGATCCTTCCTTATTATATTTTTTATTTTTTGAAATATATAAGACAGAATCTAGGAGAAGCATATCTGTTTCAGAAAAAAATGAAATGGTATAAATTTGAGGTAGATGGAGGCAGGCACAGAAACTAACTGGTCAGCTGTATGCATAGGCCACCCATTTACATCTTAAAAGGGAATTCATCAGTAAAGGTTATAACCTTAAAAGGGAATTCATCAGTAAAGGTTATAACCTTAATCTCTTAGATTCAAATCAACACCAAAATCAAAATTTTGGTTGTGTCACAATCTGCAAAAAATTTTCAAAAGCTTAATCCTTTTTCTGAAGTACTTACCTATTCCCATTAATAAATATTTTCAATTAAATCTACAAAACAGGGGCACCTGGTTGGCTTGATTGGTTAAGTGTCCCACTCTGGTTTTGGCTCAGGTCATGATCTCAGGGTCATAATAAGATCGAGCCCCACATTGAGCTTAGCACAGAAGTCTGCTTGAGATTCTCTCTCCCTCCCCCTTTGCCCCTCCCCCTGCTTGCACACAGGCTCACTCTCTCTCAAATAAATAAATAAATAAATAAATAAATAAATAAATAAAAGATTTCTACTTTGATGATCATCACATAAGTAAATTGATTACTATTTTGTGAAGATGTTACCCAACTTTTCAGATTTTGTTTTTGTTTTTGTTTGTTTTGGGGTTTTTTTGGTTCACTCTAACAGGGATCAGAAAACTCAGGCATATAAGCCAAATCGAACCCAGCCTCTGTTTCTGGAAGTCAAGTTTTATTAAAACATTCATGCCTATATATAGGCAATTATATAGTGCCTATGGGTGTTTTTGCATTACACTAGCAGAGTTGAGTAGGTGCAACAGAGACCATAGAGACCGGAAAAACTAAAATAATATCTGCCCTGTTACAGAAAAAGTTTGCTATCCTTTCATCAATACAATTATGTTTTAGTTATCATTGCTGGGGAAAAAAAAAACTTAACAATTTAAAGCAGTATCTTATGTGGTTTCTTTGGATCAGGAGTCAGAGAATATATTGGTTGAGGTGGATCTGGCTCAGGGTCTCTCATGAAATTACAGTCAAGGGGTTGGTCAGGGCTTTAGGCATCTGAAGTCTAGACTGTGATTTGAGGATCTGCTTCCAAGTCAGCTCACTCACACAATTTGCAAATTAATGTTTGTTGTTGATAAGAGGCCTCAGTTTCTCACCATGTAGACCTCTCCCCAGGATTCAGGACATGGCAGCTGGTTTCTCTCAGAGCAACTGGTCCAGGAGAATGCAAGGAGGAAACCACCATTTTTAAAGTGACCTATTCACAGAAATTGCAAAACGTCATTTCTACAATATCCTATTACAAGTTAGTCCTAATTCAATATGGAAAGGAATCACTTAGGGTCTGGGTACCAGGAGACAAGAGCACACTAGGTATAATCTCCGATGCTGGCTATACCACGTAAGGACACAATCTGTTGTAAAGGGATGTTATAATGATAAAGACTCTAACACAAATGCTTGGAACACAGTAGATGCACAGAAGTTATTGGCATTCTCCTTTAAGATACATGGCACACAGTAAAAAGTTAAAATTTGGAAGAGCACAATAATTCTTTATGTGCATAAAGCTTATTGGCATATTATATGTCTATGCCAAGGATTAATAATGTTGACCCAAGGACCAAATCTGACCTACCTCAGTATTTTAAGTAAACATTAAATTAGATATTATTGGAACACAGCCATGCCCATTCATTTATGTATTGTTTATGACTAGTTCCATGCTACAATGGCAGAGACAAGTAGTTGTGGAGTTCCATGAGCTGCAAACCTAAAATATATTCTATCTGGCCCTTTACAGTAAAAGTTCTGTGGTCCCTGGTTAATTCTGTATATTGCTTGACATTCTTCAAGTTTGAATTTATCACCGAATAAGCTTTATACTGTATAGCAGTGTGACCTAACCAATGAATCTCATTCCCTTACCTTCAAGGAGAACATTCTTGATTACAAAACACGTGGCTCTCTAGGCAGACTGCACACACAACAAATTATTTTCAAGTCCCAGAACAATGACTATTTCAATATTTAAAGGATCTGAAAAGACTTGGCTAAAAGGAATAAGCTCATCAAACCAGGATATCTATTTTTTTCTCTAATAAACTATCTCTACAAAGATGAGATAAAAGTGTCTGCATGTAGTCTTCGCTCAAAGAATATTTGATTATTTTGAGTAACCAGAGGTTCCATTTGTCTCCCTATTTTATGTACTCATATTTAACATTTTATACCTTCTTTAAATTTCTTCGGTCAATACCAGTCAATGATCAAATCTTTATGTATCACATATGCTTCTCTCTTAATTGGTATACGTGGTGCTTTATTACCAACTTGATTCCCTTGGAGAGGAAATGAAATCTTTGAAAACTATACTCAAAACAAGGCTTAGTGGAGAGTTCTTTACAGACAGTAGTTGTTTGAAAAAGACTTCTTGATCAATTGTAATCAAATACAATATAATGGGAGATAACATCACAATTACTTCACAGGAATAAAATAATTCAGGATTGATATTTACCTAAATTTCTACAAAATAATTATTGGCATGGGCTATTGAAAAGTAGTTGAGACATTAAAACATTTTTATGTTTTAGATCTTCTACTTCTGTTGTTAGGGAAACATAATAACATATGCAGAAGCTGAAAATGAATCAAGGAGAGAGACTTGGCTAAAAGGAATTTTAGCCTTTTTAATTTTTTCAGGTAACTTTTCTTTTCTTAGTTTCAGGTCAGAACAAGCACATAAAAGTATATAAATTATTTTTCCTTGGAAAAAACTTGGGGGAAAAATTAAGAAAACTAGATATCGAACACATCATGGTATGTAATAGAATAAAATATAGAATGAGGAGCTCTAAGCATATTTCCCTTATGGAAATTAGTATGCTGTCAAATAGATGAAGGTGAATTCTTCAAAGTCATGCGAGTTAAAAGAAAAAGAAGTAAGTTCCTATAATCTATAACTAGAAGAAAAACAGTAGCAAGGATACTCTGGAAAATTATAACTCAAGGAATAACTTAGTCAAGAGAATGGATTTTTCTGCCAAGAGTGAATGTCACATTCACTGAAGCAGTTTGATTATTCCGATTAATGTAGCCATTTGTTCAGTAACTACACTGTTCTAGGCATTTTATCAAAGTATTTTAAGTTAATCATCATGTGACATTTTTGAAGTTGATATCATACTTTGTAGTCAAGGAGACTGGGAATCAGAGAAAAGAAGTTGCTTGAAGTCATAGATCTCAGCTGTAACATAGCCAGATTTGAAACGCAGAACTGCCTGAATTTCTTCCATACAGCTTAAGACTTCAGAATTTAAAAATCTCCTGCCACGATGCATAAGAAAGAGTGATGCAAATATTCTCAAACTGCAATGTGTGTAAGAAGTGATTACAAATGTGCGTTTGCAAATATTGTCAGAATGATTACAAATATAAACTTGCAAAATATTCTACTCAGAATATTTTGATTTCAGCGGTCCACATAAAACCATATATCTTTATGTTTGAGTGAGCATCACTGATCTTACAAACTAATTTGTTTGCACTTCATTTTACCTCCACCAAAAAATAAATAAATGAATAAAAAATAAAAAATGAATTAAAAAATTAAGATACTACATAGGAAAGTAATCCTTCACTATACTTTCTCTTAGGTGTAAAGAGTGAAAGAGTACAAAATTTTCATGTGACCAAATCTAAAGTAATACATTATATGTTAAACACAAAAGTTAGTTTTCGAATGGATGATTCCAATTTAGTTGATGAAGAAAACTGTGTAATTTTTTTTTTTATGAAGACAGAGAAATTCTATTTTATCTAAAATACAGAAATAGATTTTAGGGGAAAAAATAGTCAACTATGTCCCTTTCTTATTTGGTCAAAACTCTAATTTAATGCAAAAATATCTTTATATATAGAAGATGCTTATTTAATTAGAAATGGAAATTTTACAAATGTGGATATATCATTTTTTCTAGATTGTCACATTGCTAGATGAGTTTTCCCATATGAAATCCTACAGAAGAAAGGGAAAATGTCTTCTTACCACAGGCAATGAAGAAAACTGTAATTAAATGTCAGGATTGTAGGTTTAGAATGTCATATTTACATTTTGTATGGGTGCGAGAAATCTTAATTTCATTAGCAATTATACCTTGTACTGTACTTTCTTTTTTGTTTAGATCATCTCAATTCTTTAAAGCTTAGAATCCCCATGTTTGTCAGTCACCTGTTGTCTTTACTTGTCAAAATGAGCCAACTTATCTTTCTTGTTGTTAATGAACTTGACATTTCTCTAGAAACTGGGTTTATATTGACTTCTGGAGCTTTTAACAATATGCCATATGGATTGTGTCAAGGATTGCCAGGATTCTTTAAAATTCTTATATAGAAAAAAGTTTTAAGAAATAAATTGAATTATTTCTACTTCTGTAGGTGGTTTCTTGAGGACAGAATTAGCAAAATATTTTTTTTGAGAAGGTAAGAGATAATGAGAAATAAAAATGTAGGTTCCTCTTATGGATATGCAGTCTAGCCTTTTGGAAATTTTAACATGCATTCATGAAGGGAAATAATGCCAGAATAGCAGATCAGGAAAAAATACTTGAGAGAGAGAGAGAGAGAGAATGTGTTTGAAGTAACAAGAAAGTAAACTAAAAATAATATAATAGTTATTCTCCCTAAAAATGTTTGAATTATTAATTTTGTGTTCAGAAATACTTTCAGCATAAATCTCTAAGAAAGGGTTTTCTATTAAATTCTATCTAGATAAGAAATCACTTTCACTTAAATACAAAGCACAGCATATCACCTAAGACCAGGCTCATTTATGACCTTCTGTTCAATTCAGAACATCCCTCACTTACCTAATCTATATAATTCCATTACACTTTTTCAACTGAAGTCAATCTGGTCAAAGCATAATAAACTGTACCAATTCAAACCAATGAATTCAACAAAATTTATTTAATTTGATTTCATAAGTGAAATGTTTTTTTCTCTTTCCTATGAACTGAATTAAATTCAATCTAGATCAGAAGTCAGACCAGTCCTGACCCATTTAGTTCCATTCCAGTTTTAGAGCAAGATCAGATTGATCAACATCCAAGCCAATTAATTTGAAGTTTATGCCTCCTTTTCATTAATTTTAACTGAAGTATATCCTCATTCTACAAATCTCACCCTTTAATGATGCAAGAAACCTAAGGCTCTGTCGTTTCATAATCAATCTTTTTCTCTAGGTAAATCTTTAGTTTTTCCAAAACTGAACCTTAAAACAAAAATCTTTATTCATAGAGCTAAATCATCTGTCTTCTCAACAACCATTTCCATTATCCACATCCTTTTGTGTACGAGGCACTATGCTAAATACTTCACAGTGTATGGATAAATTAGAAAAAGAAAAGAAAAACTGCATTCAGAAGCTTTCAATCTAAGACAAAAAACTAAAAACAAGAAAATATTGTAGTGTCCTATGGAGTACTAAATAGGTCACAAATGAAATATAAAGATGATTGAGGTAAAAGATAGCAGAGACATCCACTTTGATAAAGATGGAGTAATCTTTCTCAAAATCACTTCAAAGCAACAAAAGGAATAAGAAGTAGACACAAAGATATTAAGAGACAGCAAAACCACTAAATTCTAAAATAAATGGAAATCTGCGTGGAGAAGTCCAGGCTGAGCAGTGGTATATGCAAATAGAAGTAAAGCAAAAGAGACACTGCAATTGTAGGTTTCAGAGATAGCTAGGAACATATTTATTAGAAACACAAATACATTTGAGATGAAAAACCTAAATCCCTTGTTTGGAAGAATGGGACCAAGTGATTGTTCTGGAATTAGATTTCTCCCTACACTAGGGTAAGTTCTAAGAATCAGAGGAGTTATAGCTACTGAAGGAATCACAAAGAGAAACCATATTTGAAGGAAGCTATAGGTCACTGCAGTGGCAAGGAAAAGGAGAGATTTTTGTATCTTGAATAAACTCCAGCTGCTCATTTTCATTGGCTGGTAGGAGTAAAATCTAACTGTCTCACCCTGGTTAATAGTCTTATACTGAGTAACCTGTTATCCCTGCAAGACATGCACATGGTCCTGGCTCCTTCCCCTGCAGAAGTTGGTTTCAAATAATAGACCCAGGAAAAACACTTATCTTTCAAAAATAAGAAGTTGGAAAGAAACAGCAAAGGATCACATAAAGACATTATGAGTCAAACACAGATGAGATAAAACAAAACAAAACAAAAACAAATGTCATGTAAGAAAGCAATCCCCAGAAAAAATGTTTTTTTTAATGAAATAAAGGACAATTAAAATGAATTGTTTTGCCATGAATGGAATAAAGAAAAATGAATGAAAAAGAAAGAAAAGAAAAATCTCTTGTATGAAATAAGAATATATAATAGAAATCTAAGAGCTTTTATAAAAGATGGAAATGCATGAGAAGAATATCAGACTTTTGCTCTTTGCTGTTGAGGCATAGAAAAGATGTGGAAAATAAAATTAAATTGTCATAGAAAAGAAAGTAAAGTAGAAAAGACACTAAGGAAGATAATGTTGAAAACATACTAAGAAATTGGGAAACCAGAAATGAAAATGGAAATGAAATAAATAAACTTAAAAAAGGAAAAATATAATAGATGAAATGACACATAATTAGGAACAAACATCTAGTATATACACAACTAAAGTCTCTAAACAATAAAATTTAAATAATAAGGCAGAACAAAAATTTTAAGATATAACTTTTGTTTCTGAAATTAATGGAAAATTTTTCATCTATATTTTAAATATACCATATTTTAGGAAACATTGATTCAGAATGACCATCATAAAAACATATTCTAGAAAATAAATTAGCATTCATAGGTACATAAAAAAGCATTTTGGATAGCCAAGCAAAAAGATAAAATCATTTTACTGGGAAAACTATAGAATAGCCTAAGACTTTTGCAAAGCAATATCAGACACTAAAATATAGTGGGGACATGTCTACTGAATCAATAAAGAAAGAAAGTGAAACAGAACAAAATATATCTGAACTATCAGTTAAATGTAAAGTCAAAGGAAATTAGTTTTATTTTTAACTTTAAAAAAATTACAGAATTATCAGTATTATTTATTGAATGTTGAGATAGATCAGCTTTATAATAATACAAATCATTTGCATTCATCAGTGCATTTCAAGGTCTTTATAAATGAGTTTTATTTATTTTTAACAGCTTTATTGAAGTGTAACTGATATACAAGAAACTGCACATAAATTATACTATTTGATGAGTTTTGACATATGTATACATTTGTGAAGCCATCACCACAATCAGGTTTTAAATATATCATTACTTCCAATAGTTTCCTACTGCCCTAGATTTTCGTGGTGGTGGTGGTGGTAGTTGGTTTTATTATGGTAAAAGCACTCAAATGATATTTACCCTTTTAACAAATGTTTAAGTGCATGATACAGTATCAGTAACTGCAGACAAAAAATGTTCTCTAGAACTCATTCATCTTGTATAACTCAAACATTGTTTTAAATACCTAACAGGAAAGGACATTGTTTCCATAGTTCATTCCTATATAATCCACTGAAAGAAAACCAAGAAATAATTGTAAAGGTAAAATAACTGGCAGTGAAAAATAATCTGCTTCTCTTTAGGAATTAGGCTATAACAAAAAAGGGATGATAGTTCCAGAACTGAATGTAAGTGTTATAAACTCTGATAAAGTAGAAATAGTATAATAAACACGAGAAAGGAAAAAAAAAGAAGGTTAAAAAAGAGTAAGAGGAAAAAATATTTTAAACAAATCAGAAACTAAGGTCTAAATATAGTTAACCGTTTAAATGTAAACACAAATAAGTAACATAATCAAATAAAATCAGATGTTAATGAGAAAAATGGGAATAGAAGAAAAGAATACTAATTCTATAATTTTTCATAATAGATATTTAATATATACTGACTATAAGTAAAAATTAAGAATATAATATAAAGTTGCTATTTTCCCCCAAATTAATTAAAATGATTTTTTCCTAATTATTAGAGGAAACTCATATACACATCACAATAGGTGAATTGATTAATAAAAGCAAATAAGGCCCAGAACTAGACCATTTAAGGATACTTGATTGATAATAATGTTGGTTTCTCATAAATTATGCTTGGATACTTAGATATTTATAGAGAAAAAAAATAAACTGATTCTTGCTTCACAATATCCACAAAAGACAATTCCAAGTGTATTCTAAAGCTAAATGAGAAGGGAACAATAATAAAGCTAACAAGAAAATAACATAAGAAACTATCTCTGTGGATTTTCAAAGGGCAAAGTTATTTAAAACTGTATATATGTATGTATTTGGAGTATATTAAACATTTGTGTTTATGAAGAGCTATAGATAAGAGAAAACAAGAAACGGATAGAATTAAATAAAATATTTACAATATATAAATCCACAATCTACCCAGAATATATAAAGTCTTATAAATTACTAAGAAAAGACTAGAGATTTCACTAGGCACTTTAAAGATTATGGACATTGAAAAAATGCTTAACTTCTTTAATAATGAAGGAAGTGAACATTAACACCACAATGAGTTACTCCAACACAAACACCAGCAAGTTACAAATTGAATGTCTAATAATATCAAGTATGGTGACAAAGTGAAACAATTTTATCTCTCTTTTAAATTCCTTTTGCATTATTTACTAAAACTGAACATGAAAATAGTTAATGAAAAAGACAGCAAATTTACTCCTAGCACCCAGCAGAAAAGTGTGCACATGTTTACCAAGAGACCTGTAGAAAAATCTCTAGAGATGCATTATTTCTATTAGCTTCAAAATGGAAATTTTCAAGTGTTCTTCAAAAATAAAATTAATAATATTTTTAAATGTACTATATTCAAGCTAAGGAAAATTTACAGCAATAAGAGTGAACATATTGAAATTCAACATTCTTTGAAGAATATCATGGGTAAAAAAGGGTCGGAAATAAGGCAGTACTGGAAATGAGCAAGTGAGAAAAAATAAAAACATTACTTTCCGATTAGATTTAAGAGTAGAGCTAAAAAAGATAATATATAATACAGAAGAAAAGATTTAAAGATGCAAAGTAGATCATTAATAACAAAATGACTTAAATGGTATAATGGATCATGAGTTTAGATGTTTACATAGGTGTGGACATAATTTGGCAGAGAAAGAAAGTAGAGGTGAAATGTTTAAAAAAAAAAAAAAAGGAACATTTCTTCCCTATGGAGAGATATGCTATGGATATCTTCAATCAGCTCTGTGAAACCAGTGTTGATGTTATCTATTCAGAACAAGAGAGGTCAGGGTGCCTGGGTGGCTCAGTTGGTTAAGCGTGCTCTGCTTAACCATGACCTTCGGCTCAGGTCATGATCCTGGAGTCCTGGGATCGAGTCCCGCATTGGGCTCCCTGCTCGGTGGAGAGCCTGCTTCTCCCTCTCCCTCTGCCTGCCTCTCTGCCTACTTGTGCTCTCTCTCTATCTCTGTCAAATAAATAAATAAAATCTTAAAAAAAAAAAAAACAGAACAAGAGAGGTCAGTCAGAAAACAAGAGAGAGGAGATGCTTTCATTAATTTAATAAGGAAGAAACAAATGAACAAAAGGATTGTAAAGTCCTAGAAGAAAACCTAAAGAAAAAAAAAAACTTCATGACATTGGTTTAGGCAATGACTTCTTGGATATGACACTAAAAAGAACAGGCAAAAGTAAAATTAGGTGGAATTGGAAAAGCTTTCATACAGCAAAGGAAAAGTTAAAGTGAAAAAAGCAACACAATGGGAGAAAATATTTGCAAAACATATGTCTGATTAGGTATTAATATCTAATATATATACATGTACATATATATATGACTTCCTACAACTCAATAGCAAAAACAAAAAATACAATTATTAAAATGAACAAAGGACTTCACTAGACATTACTCTAAAGAAATCATACAAATGGCCAATGGGTAAAAGTCCATAAAATTGTTGTCTTCTTCTTCTTTTTTTTTTTTAAGATTTTATTTATTTGACAGAGAGAGACACGGTGAGAGAGGGAGCACAAGCAGGGGGAGTGGGAGAGGGAGAAGCAGGCTTCCCGCGGAGCAGGGAGCCTGATGTGGGGCTCGATCCTAGGACCCTGGGATCCTGACCTGAGCCGAAGGCAGACACTTAACGACTGAGCCACCCAGGTGCCCCAGATTGTGGTCTTCTGTGATAGTGAAATTTAAAACATCAACAGAGATTCAGTGATAAATCACACATAAGTTCATAATGAAGTGAATGCCTGGGAAAGAAGTGGGACTAGTAGCTATTGACCTTATATCCATGATTATATAATTAAAAGAGTCACTTTATTTTATAAATACAGAAATCACAATAGCTGATAAATATAGCAGATTATAAAATACTAATTAGAAATGAATATTAAGGAATTTTTTAGTTAATTTCTAGTTATATGGCTTTTAGATATTCTTAAAAATTCTTGCATTTCAAAAAGAAATTCTTTCATTTCAAGTCTCCTTTTTTTCCAATTCTCCATTTCCTTGTGATGTCTTAACCTAGAATAACTTCTTATCTTGGTTGAAAACTTGACTACTGTCTTAATTTTAATATCTGAGATCATAGGAGAGTTGTACTTCATTCATCTTTATTCAAATTTGTTAGACATGAATTTCTTCCTCAAAATGTTGTCTCATGTATTCCAATACTAATGTGCTTTTAGTTTACAAACCATGCATTCTTTGTAATTGATTCCTGGAAAGTATTCTTAATCTGATTAATTTAATCAAGCTATTCCACACCTCCCGAGCATATGATTCAAATTGTGATTGTGAAGGATAATACTAATAAAATAACAACAACAGCTAAATGTCTCTAGTTTATCCCACTAACTTGAACAACTTCAGAAAGTTGGACAAGGTTGATTCTTACCATTTATTTCTGTATGTGCTTCTTTCAAGAGTTGGAACCTAATTACCTAATTTCAATAGTTGAATGGAAGACTGACTAGTGGCTCCTTCTAATGAATAAAATATTGCAAAATGGACCTTCAATTTCTAAGGCTAGACCATAAAAGGAATTGAAGTTTCCATCTCCTTCTCTTGGCTCACTCTCAGTAATGAGAAGCTAGCATCATGCTGTGAGGGCACATTGGTAGCCCTGTGGAGGAGTGCAGTATGAAGTCCATGTAGGAAAAAACCAACTTGCTATCGTACGAGTGAGTCAGCTTGGAAGTGGATCTCCCAGCCTTAGCCAAGCCTTCAGATGATTTCAGGCCCCAAATTCTAGTCTTCATCTGAGGCTGCAGACATCAGAGAACAGAGGCAAAGCATCCCTATTGTGTCCACTAGAAATTACTAATCCATAGACACCAAGAGATAATAAATATTATTGTTGTTTTAAGCCATTATTTTGGAATATTTTGTTATGCAACAGTAGGTAATAAATACAAAATATATAGGCATTTCTTTTTTTTAAATATGCCATAAGGCTTATACTATGAGCTTATATCCCTTATTTATAGCACAGTGCCATACCAATTTTAAAATAAGGGAATAATTTTATTACACTTACCTTGAGGTTATTTTGCAATTTTTCACATGTATTTTTCCCAAGCCCATAAAGAACAAATCACCAATGAAGTATCACATTCTATAAGCAATTTTTGGAGGACTATATATCTGTTTCCTTTAGCAATAGGGATATGATGATTCATGTTTTAACTACAGCATATAAATGTCTTAAAGCCTAGCTACTGGAAAATTATAGACCACAAATATGCAAATAAGTATATGCTCGAGGGTTATGCAAACATCCACAACATATTAAATGATAATAATTTATAATTAAAAGTTTAAAAGTGAGCAAATGGAAATCAAGACCAAGTCAAAATATCACCAACAATGAATTCTTTTAAAGCATATAATTTCTGCCTATCTGCATGGAAAGATGTACTGACTCATTAAGTTGCTACATTAGAGCCTCAGTAACTCTAATAATATACATATAATTTAGGAGTACTAAATTTCACGGGCCTTTGATTATTTAGTAGATTATTAGTAATAAGTCCATAGCTATATACAAAAATGAAAATGGATTAATCTCTGGCATTTGTCAGTTTAAAAAATACTTGCCTCTTTCAAAAGACTTTTTGACCAATGAGTGAGGATTTTCAGAGCCCACATGCACCAGGACTTGATCTTGTCTTATCCTCAATTTTCTCTTTTCTCTTTTTTATCGTAAGTATTATGTAGCACCAAATATCTCTTCTCCCCCTCTGGAGATGAATATTTTACAGAGAAGCCTCAGAAATCCTGTGTCAGTATTCTCAGTTTATGCTTAGCCTGGTCACACCCCTTCACAAATAATATTTCAAGCAAAAAAAGGAAATTCTGCAATATGTGGCAATGTGGACAAACCTTGAGGACATTATGTTTAGTGAAATACGTAAGTCACACAAAGACAAATACTGCATGATTCCACTTATATGAAGTATTTAAAATATTCATATATGGGCATTATGCTAAGTGAAATGTCAGGCAGAGAAAGACAAATACCATGTGATCTCACCTATATGTGAAATTAAAAACTAACAATCATAACAACGACAATGAAAATAAGCTCATAGATAAAAAGCAGATTGGTGGTTGCCAGAGGCAGAAGGGTGGGGAGAGGGGAGGAGAAATGGATGAAGGAAGTCAAAAGGTACAAATTCGCCGTTATAAAATAATTAAGTGGGAGGGGACGTATTGTATCACATGGTGACTATAGTTAATAATACTGTATTGTATATTTGAAAGCTGCTAAGATCTTAAAAGTCCTCATCGGGCACCTGGGGGGGCTCAGTTGGTTAAGTGTCCACCTTCAGCTCAGGTCATGATCCTGGAGTGCTGGGATCAAGCCCCACATTGGGTCCCTGCTCAGTGGGGAGTCTGCTTCTTCTGCCCCCCATCCCCCACTCATGCTCTTTCTCTCTCTAGCAAAAATAAATAAATAAAATCTTAAAAAAAAGTCCTCATCACAAGAAAACCAAAATCTGTAACTATATATGGTGATACATGTTAACTAGATTTATTACGGTGATCACTTTGCAGTATATACAAATATTGAATCATTCTGGTGTACACAGGAAACTAATATAGTGTTACATGTCAATTATACCTCAATAAAAAAAAGAAAAAGAAAAAGAAAAAAAGAAACAACCACTTCCTTAAGCTAAACAAATAAGTAAAAAAAAAATAGAAAAATACATATACTCAGTATCAAAGAGTGGAATGGTAGTTGATGGGGGTGAGGGTAGAAGGCAATGGGGAATTACTAGTCAAAAGGCATAAAGTTTTAGGTAAGCAAGATTAATAAGCTCTAGACATTTTCTGTACAACATGGTACCTATAATCAACAATAATGTACACTTAAAATTTTTTTGAGAAAAATGGGATTGTTAGTCCTAGTGCTCTGCTCTACATATTACAATAAGCTGAAAAATCACAATACCTGAGATAAAAAGTTTAAGTTCTATTAAACCCAATAGAAGTTTTATTACATTTAAAGAGTAACACTTTCACAATGGGTAAAATCTGGTTATTTCAGAGCTCACTGTGCCTAATGATTGTTCATATCAACAGCTTAGTTTGCATTAAATCTCTTATTGAGTGTTATACACTTCAGTCCATTTCAAAATTTGATGCTCAATGAGTTTAATTGTATTATTTCTCTCATATTTTTCATATACAATTCCCAGACGCCAAATAATAGTATAGTACATATGCACATTTTTGCATATCTGTTGTTTTCTATGAGGGAATTATTAGTCAAAAATTAATGTATTTTTAAAGGATTTTGATGTGTACTACTGCATAACTTACTGAATATGTCGCAGAATCTTCCACGTTGTAAGAGTTAAAACAATCCCTGGAAATGTGGACAGAAAGTTAAAAACTACATTTCCTTTCTATATGTAGTCATTTAAATTCAGATATAGTCTCCCTAAGACTTCTTACTTAAGGGCTAAGGAGCTATTTATATTGTAGATGCCTTCAAGTTTGGCATTTAGGTCAAAAGTAGAAACAACTTTTAAAATGTATCGATAAGGGGCCTCTGGGTGGCTCAATCATTAAGCATCTGCCTTCGGCTCAGGTCATGATCCCAGGGTCCTGGGATTGAGCCCCACATCAGGCTCTCTGCTCAGTGGGGAGCCTGCTTCTCCCTCTCCCACTCCCCCTGCTTGTGCTCTCTCTCTCTCAAATAAAGGAGTGAAATATTTTTTAAAAAATGACTTTTAAAGCTACAACCCAGCAATTGCACTAATAAGTATTTACCCAAGGAATATGAAAATACTGATTCAAAGGGGCACATGCACCCTGATATTTATGGGAGCATTATCTACAATAGCTAAATTATGGAGACAGCTAAAATATCCATCAACTGATGAATGGATAAAGAAGATATGTTTTATATATATGTATATATGTATACACACACACACACACACACACACACACACACACACACACACAGTGGAATATTACTCAGCCATCAAAAATAATGAAATCTTGCCATTTACAACGATGCAGATGGAACTAGAGGGTATTATGCTAAGCAAGTAAGTCAGTTAGAGAAAGATAAATACCATATGATTTCACTCATCTGTGGAATTTAGAAACAAAACAGATGAACATAGAGGAAAGGAAAAAGAGAGAGGGATGCAAACCATAAGAGCCTCTTCACTAAAGATAACAGACTACAGCTGATGGAGGGGAGGTTGACAGGGGGATGGGCTAAATGAATGATGGGCATTAAGGAGGGCACGTGTTGTGTTGAGCACTAGGTGTTGTCTGTAAGTGATGACTCACTAAATTCTACTCCTGAAACCAATATTACACCATATGTTAACTAACTAGAATTTAAACAAAATTTTGAAAAAATAAATAAAACTTAATTTTGGACTCACTCACAACTCCCACTTTGGATATGTTTGTTATATTGATACTTGGTGTATATCACAAACACCACTACTTTATACTCTTATACCTAAGATTATCTGTTTATTGTCTTATACCCATTTGCTCCTTGCTCATATACATAAACTGCATTTTTTTCACAAGTCATGTCTCACTGTTGCTGTTTTCAACATTTATCTATATAGTAACATTATTAATTCAGCCCGATTTGCTTTAAATGCTTGATCAGGCTGATGTCTAAAAGGCCCTTGATCATTTCTCTGCTTGTTACAGGTAAAGAATTAGGGCAAGAAGGGGCTTCTGTCTTGTAATGAGCCATGACTTCCTTGAAAGGGAGTTATTTACTGTTTTCCTCAATGACTTCTTTCAGTGAGCTGCTTAAGTTGAATTTTCACATTTGGTAATGGACTCAAATTGAGGAACATAGATAGACCTCAAAAAGGAACATTTTTAAATTTCAGGAGAAGGCATTCTTTAGGAATTGACTATTTATTTTTAGGAATTTTATTGATAGACATGACCTCATTTTATTTGAAACTTGGACAGCTTACTCCAATTTCAATGAGGTGTATGGGTTTTCCCAAAGATTCACTGAGCAAATTTGCAGTGCCCACTCTGTGCAAGTACTGAAACAATAGGGCTTTAATATTTAGACTGGAACTTTTAGATCTAATCTCAGATAACACATTAATTTTTATTCATTCATTCGTGCATGCATGCATGCATTTATTCAGTGTGTATTCAGTGTGAAGACATGATGGGTCTCGGGGAAAAAGCAGTGACTATGACAGTGACCTTGACATAACTGAACTTATGATTAACTTTCTCTTATAGACAAGACTGAGTTCAATGTCCTTTAATGTGATCCTATAATATCTTGGACTTAACTGCTTAGCAGAAATTATCATCCTGTATTTTAATTCTAAGCACCAAGAGAGGTAGATGCCATATATTATTGGCAATATTAACATTAATAGGTAATATTTATTGAGCAACTGACTTTTCATTTGTTATATTAAGAGTTTTATTTTTTTTAATTATTTACCATGATATCTCTAGAAAGTGGTCTTTAAGTGAATAAAGTAGATAGATCATTTTACTTAAAAGGCTATTTTAATTGTTCAGGAGAGAAAGCCAGAGGCCCTGGATTAAGATGGTGTCAAAATTGGGAGGGCATGATGACCCATTTAATGTGGAATAAGTAAAGAGAAGATGATGTGGAGAATAAATCACAGATATCAAGTTTGGACAATTAGGTAGTTGTTTTGCCATTACAAACAGAGGGATATTGAAACAAGACCCTATGAGATAAAGGTTAAAGGAAAAAAGATGGACAACCAAGTAGAGATGATAAGTAGACAATTGGATATTCAGATCTGAAAAGCTGAAGAGAGCTCTGACTCAAAATAAGAGGATTTTAGAATCATAAGCATATACAATATGCAATTGTATAAAATGTCAAAATTAGTCTTACAATAAAATTATTTAACTTAAGTGAGTTTAAATATGTGTGCTTACCCAAAACCAGAATTAGATAATATTTCAATTTTGCCAATATTCTAGAGATAATGTGACATGGGTGACATAAATGAAATAATCAGTCTTAATACTTTTGGATTTTTACTTCAGTAGTGTGTTGTTTTGTGGAGTGATTCTGTCTTTGAACAGACACAGAATTTGTTTAACATGATTCCTTAATGGAAGAAAAATACTTCATTTTACATTTAAAAAAAGGAGTACTGAAAAAGAACCTGGCTCTGGGATAAAATAGCAGATAGAATGTCAGCCTCCAGTGTGACTTTCCTAAATGATTTCCAAGGAAAATTTCTATCGTACCCAATTCTCAATGTACCCAATCATTTTATCATTTTAATATTACTTGAGAGTAAATTTGGCCATAAGTAGTAAATGCTCACCTTTACTTTGGGACAAATTCCAAGAGAAGGATCTCAAAACTGTTTTAGGGGAAGAAATAATCTGACTCAATGGGATATATTCAAGAGAGGACAATCTACCATCTAAAGGATATACATTTTTTCTTTTCTCACAGCAATTCCTATTGACTCTTCTTTGAGATATATACAGAATCTGACAACTCAACCTCACCTTATACTTCAACCTTTCTCAGGCCAGCA
Source organism: Eumetopias jubatus (assembly GCF_037043125.1). Taxonomy (NCBI): domain Eukaryota; kingdom Metazoa; phylum Chordata; class Mammalia; order Carnivora; family Otariidae; genus Eumetopias; species Eumetopias jubatus. Next base: position 23,242,804 of record NW_028274819.1, on the reverse strand, counting down.
CCATCTTTCTTCTGGATTATTGAAATTCCCTTATCATAGGCTTTCCTTGCTTCTCTTGCTCCCCTACAGCCTGGTCTTTTTTTTTTTTTTTAAGATTTTATTTATTTATTTGAGAGAGAGATAATGAGAGATAGAGAGCACACGAGGGAAGAGGGTCAGCGGGAGAAGCAGACTCCCCGCTGAGCGGGGAGCCGGACGCGGGACTCGATCCCAGCACTTGGGGATCATGACCTGAGCCGAAGGCAGTCGCCCAACCAACTGAGCCACCCAGGCGCCCCCTATAGCTTGGTCTTCACGGAAGAGCCTGAACGATCCATACAAAGTATAAATCCGTTAACGTCGTGCTTCTGCTCAAAACCCTCTGAAATCTGCTCATAATAAAAGCTGGAATTTGTCTAGGCTTTATAAAACTGTTCACCATAGAGCCTATGTCACCACTCTTTTCATCTCATATTAATTTCCTTATTGTTCCTTCTGCTCCACCATGACGGACCTGTTACCATTCTTCAAACGCACTGGTCATACTCTAGACTGGGGGCCTGTGAGGTTGCTGTTTTCGCTGCCATGCAGAGGTCTTCCCCAAGGTATGTTCATGTCCCACTACCTACCCTCCCTCCTTGTTTTCTATTTCTCTAGAGCACTTATCATGATCTGAAATAATCGGTATTACATTTTTACTTATTTTCACAGTTTCAATCAGACCATAAGATTCATCCAATTACAGCACACAGTTCAGTGTGTTTTATTATTTTTGCAGAGTTGTGCAATCATCACCACAATCTATTCTTAGAACATTTCTTAATGTCAAAATGAAATCCCTCACACATTAGCAGTCACTATCTATTCTCCCCTCCCCAGTTCTAGGCAGTCATTAATCTACTTTTTTGTCTCTATAAATTTGCCTATTCAGCACCTTTGCTATAAAAGGAATCACAAATATGTAATCTTTTGTGACTGGCTTCTCTCACTTAGTATAAACTTTATAATATTTGTTTATCCATTTTGAAACATGTGTAAGTAGTTCATTACATTTTATTCCTGAATTATATTTCTTTTATGGATGTAACACATTTTTTAAAAAATTTTTGTCAGTTGATGGTTCATCATTTAGGTTGTATCTACTTTTTCATATTATGAATAATGCTGCTATAACATATATATAGAAGTTTTTGAGTGGACATCATAATGTGTATTTTACTTTTGTATTTGTGCATTGCCTGGCTCCATCAGTAAGAATGTAAGCTCCATGAGGACAGACTTTTATCAGTTTTATTCACCTTTTAATCCCCAATGATAGAGAAAACCATCTAGCACACAGTATTATGTCAATAACCATTTACTAAATTTTTAAAAAATGAATAAAGGAATGAATGAAGATTAGTAAAAATCCAACAGTGAGTGAGGCATAGAATTCAAGATGATCACAGGTTATTTGCAAGCATTTGAGAGAGAGAGTGGACTATGTGATAAGATCATAGATTTCTCATATCTCATCTTACATAAGCCAAAAAAGCATAGTTTACATTTAGTATGACTGATCTGCTCTTTCCTGCTTAATGCCGGGTGGGTGGTGGGAGAAGGCAGCAACAACAAAAGGATTTTATTTTCATCCATCTGTTGCTCCAATTTAAAGAGTCTTTTTTATTTTTAAAATTTTATTTAAATTCCAGATAATTAACATACATATTTTTAACTTTTTGAGGAACCTCCATACTGTTTTCCAGAGTGGCTTCACCAAGTTTGCATTCCCACCAACAATGCAGGAGGGTTCCCTTTTCTCCACAACCTGGCCAACACCTGTTTCTCCTGTTGTTGATTTTAGCCATTCTGACAGGTGTGAGGTGATATCTCATTGTGGTTTTGATTTGTATTTCCCTCATGATCAGTGATGTTGAACATATTTTCATGTGTTTTTTGGTCATCTGTATGTCTTCTTTGGAAAAATGTCTATTCATGTATTTTGCCCATTTCTTAACTGGATTATTTGTTTTTTGAGTGTCAAATTTGATAAGTTCTTTGTAGATTTTGGATACTAACCCTTTATCAGATAGGTTATTTTCAAATATCTTCTCCCAAATGGTAGGTTGGCTTTTAGTTTTGTTGATTGTTTCCTTTGCTGTGCAGAAGCTTTTTATCCTGATGAAGTCCCAATGGTTCATTTTTGCCTTTGTTTCCCTTGCCTTTGGCTATGTGTCTAGTAAGAGGTTGCTATGGCCAAGGTCAAAGAGGTTGCTGCCTGTGTTTTCCTCTAGGATTTTGGGTTTCCTGTCTCATGTTTAGGTATTTCATCCATTTTGAATTTATTTTTATGTATAGTGTAAGAAAGTGGTCCAGTTTCATTCTTCTGCATGTTGCTGTCCAGTTTCCCAACAGTATTTGTTGAAGATACTGTCTTTTTTCCATTGGATATTCTTTCCTGCTTTGTCAAAGATTAGTTGGCCATAGAGTTGTGGGTCCATTTCTGGGTTTTCTATTCTGTCCCATTGATCTATGTGTCTGTTTCTTGTGCCAGTACCATACCATCTTGATGACTACAGCTTTGTAATATAGCTTGAAGTCCAAAATTCTGATGCCTCCAGCTTTTTTTTTTTTTTTTCAAGATTGCTTTGGCTATTCAGGATCTTTTGTGGTTCCATATGAATTTTTGGACTGTTCTTTTTCTAGTTCCATGAAAAATGCTGTTGGTATTTTGATAAGGATTGCATTAAATGTGTAGATTGCTTTTGGTAGTATAGACAGTCTAATAATGTTTGTTCTTCCAATCCATAAGCATGGAACATTTTTCCATTTCTTTATGCCATCTTCAATTTCTTTTAACAGTGTTTTATAGTTTTTAGAGTACAGGTCTTTTACATCTTTGGTTAGGTTTATTTCTAGGTATCTAATATTTGGGTGCAATTGTAAATGGGATTGATTCCTTAATTTCTGCTGCTTCATTATTACTGTATAGAAATGCAACAAAGTTCTGTATATTGATTTTACATCCTGTGACTTTACTGAATTTGTTTATTGTCTTAGGCACAGCAATCAAACATTTATAGCCACAGCAGCCAGACGGCAGAAAGAAATAAAAGGCATCCAAATCAGCGAGGAAGAAATAAAACTTTTGCTATTTGCAGATGACATGATACTCTATATAGAAAACCCAAAAGTCTCCACAAGAAAACTGCTAGAACTGATAAAGAATCATTTTTAGATAATAAGTCTCTGGAGTATTTCAGTTACTGCTTAAGGGAATTAGGCAAATGGCCAGTCATTTACGTCTATCCTCTTCTAATCAGAGGGAACTTGAGGAAATAACCCCTGGAACTCCTCTTTCCATTCTGCTTTTCTACCTAGTTTGCTTTGATATGTCTGCTTCCAAACTGGTGCAAAGATAGCTGTAAGCCTGACTAAATCCCAAACATGGAGGAGGCTAGAACCCTCTGTCATCATCAGGGTCTCAGTACAGAGAATGAATTATCAATGGAAGCTGAATAAAAATGAGCTGCATAGTTGATGCCTTTCCTGTCCTACCTTTATGGAAAAACCAGCCTTTAGAAAATACCGTTAGCTATCTGGATTCATATTTAAGAATACCTACTTTGACAGCAGATAGTTCTGAAATTCATCCCACCACTAACTGATCATGTGCTTTTGGACCTCTCTTAGCCTCCATTTCCTCCTCTATAAAACTGGCCTAAAAAGATTCCTTGCTGGTCATATTTTTTTCTTTCTTTCTAATTCTAATTTCTTTTCATTCAATTGGTAAAGAGTTCATGTATTTCAGAAGTTAAAAAATGCTAACAATAGCCAACATTAATTTAGTTCTCTACCATCTAGCAGGAACTGAATTAATTTAATATCTAATCTTTACAGTAACCCTGTGAGGTATGAACTATTAATATTCCCATTTAACAAATTAATACACAGGCTCAAGGAGTTTAAGCAACTTCCTCAAAATTACGTATCTAGGTAGAGATAGAGCCAGATTTTGAGCTAAGGTAGTCTGGCTCTAATATCTACACTCAGGCAATAATTGCTATGAACCACTTTACTACAGACCACTGCCATATCTGCCTGAGCAAATTTTAGTTGACCTCTTTTGTAGTTTCTTCTGTGTCATTTTGTCCCTTAGATGTCTGCATTTCCAATTGTCATCAAAACCCATGTCCAATTTAATGACTCCTGTCTTCATTTAATTCTTCTCAAACAAGCACTTATTTTTCTTCCAAGATTTTATTTAAATTCAAGTTACTCAACATATAGTGTGGTATTGGTTTCAGGAGTAGAATTCAGAGATTCGTCATTTACATATAACACCCAGTGCTCATCCCAACACGTGCCCTCCTTAATGCCCATCATCTATTTAGCCCATATCCCCAGCCCCCTCCCCTCCAGCAGCTCTCGGTGTGTTCTCTATAGTTAGAGTCTCTTATGGTTAGCCTCGCTCTCTGTTTTTCTCTTATTTTATTATTCTTTCCCTTCTCCTATGTTCATCTGTTTTGTTTCTTAAATTCCACAGATGAGTGAAACCGTATGCTATTTGTCTTTCTCTGACAGATTTCACTTAGCATAATATACTCTAGTTCCATCCACCTTGTTGCAAATGGCAAGATTTCATTCTTTTTGTTGGCCAAGTAATATTACACACACACACACACACACACACACACACACACACACACACACACCATTTCTTCTTTATCCATTCATCAGTCAATGGATATTTGGGCTCTTTCTATAATGTAGCTATTGCTATTAGTGCTGCTGTAAACATTAGAGTGCATGTTCCCCTTCAAATCAGGTCAACTAAGCACTTATGGAGATTAACACTTTTTTTTGGATATTCCACTGAGACCTCAAACGCAACATATCAGAAACCAAATTCTTCTTTGTTCCATTCATGTTTCTTCTCCAGTATCTCTTTTCTTAGTAAATAATGTGAGCAAGAACATATTTGTCCAAAACAAAAAAACCTGGGCATTATACTTATTCTCTTCATTCTCACTTACCACTTCTTCCATACCTTCTATCTGATCTGCTCTATAGCTTCTACTTTCCTGGTAATTCTTATGTGTATCACCATCCATCTTATCTTAAACTCATGTCTCTTAAGACTTGGACTAGAATAATAACATAACTAGATTTCCAGGCTCTACTCAGGATCCCCTACAATCCATCCACAATACTACCCACAGAATAGTCTAAAAATTGTCATTATATTAGTATTCTGCTCTAAATATTTCAGTAATTCTGCATAACTTTCAGGACCAATTCCAAACTCCCAAGCTAAGCACACTTGTCCCTCCCCAGCCTTATCTCAAATCATATTCCCAGTGTTATGTTTACTATAATAAATGGCATGAGGTTTTTTGAGGAAAGTATATGGTGTCATAATACCATGATTGCACAAAGGCTAATTTTCTGTCTGATATACATTTTTCACCAAAATTCAAACTTCTTTTTTTAAACTTAAAAATTCAGATAAATTGACATGCCTTTAGAAATCCAGCCCTGTTTTTTTTTTAAGTTTTTATTTTAATTCCATTTACTTAAAAGACAATGTTAAATCAGTTTCAGGAGTACAACATAGTGATTCAACAATTTCATACATCACCTGGTGATCATCACAGCAAGTACAACCCTGATTTTTCAATTAAAGTCTGATTCACATATTCCTCTTATTTCCTCCCATAGCATGTTATTCAGTTTTCTATCATGAACATGTCATATTTTATTGTACTTCCTGTTTGTCTTATCTTGCTTAATATACTATAAATCCATTGAGGGCTGAGTCCATATGTTATGTAAGCTGTTATCACAGACATCTAATATGATGCCTGCCATGCAGGAAGTACACAAAGGATAATTGCTTATTAGATAAAGCTATTGTTGATTGGTATAGAGATTGAGAAATCCTCAGTTACTCTGGAAATAACTGTTTTCCATGGCTGATTATAAGGTAAAGCTGGAAAAGAATACTTCATCTGATTTCCACCTTAGGAATTATAAGATGGATTTAAGGTATTGGCAAAACACCATTTTTCCTTGTCAGATATTCACATTTACCTACTTTAAATAAAGACATTTTTGTGTTTGATATCTTGTTTTTGGAGAGAGCAGCACTTGTTCAAATATTTTGATGACTTCTTAAGTCTGAGGAAATTCACAGAAATTTCATTTCAGGAAGCCTTTGACAGTATACGCTGAAATAGGAACTGTTAAATTAATCCAGTGGCATGAAGCAGGAGATAAAGTACTCTGAAAATTGCATGAAATGTAATTATCAAACTGCAGCATTGTTCTTATGGAGAGTAACAGTTTTTCTATATTTATGGTAAACTTGCATAGACTGTGTGTAAATGAAAAGCACTTGATATTTATAAAATGTTACAGAGAAGTTAAGGAAGTAAATGTTCATTTAAACACTCTTCCAACTGGCATATAAAGTTTCTTCTGTATATATGTGTGTATATGTGTGTACAATGCAAATGTCTCCATGTGTGAGCAACTAATTGGTTCCACTTCTCAAATTTTTATTTCTTATATCATTGCTTTGTTAAAGGTACTGTGTATGAATCTATGAGGAAGAATATAACGAAGACATTAAACTCCCATGGGTGGGTGGATGGGTGAAATAGCATACTTATCTTGGTGAGTACTGAGAAATGTGGAGAATTATTGAATCACTATATTGTACCCCTGAAACTAATATAACACCGTATGTTAATTATACTTCAGTAAAAATAAATAAATAAATACGCTCCCACTCTGAAATTTATATTGCAAGCTTCACCATTTGTGACTGACTATGGGCAAGTTATTTATTTTATTCTGGCATTGCTCCTCTAATCTGTAACTTGGAGATTATAATGATAGGCATACCATGGGATCATTTTGAGTTTTAAATGAGTTAAAATACATCAAAGAGGTTAGAAGTATAACCTATTTTTTTTTGCAAGTAAATCAATTAACAATATTATTTAGGTTTATCATAATGATGATTCTTGACTCAGTATTTGCTGGTGCTCATCATTGTGAGCAAGTCCACTAAACCAAGTGATTATTTCTGATAAATAGATAGATAGATAGATGATAGATAGATATAGATATATCTGCATTATTACTGCCTTCGTGCATAGTAATTCCGCAAATGACTTAATTATGACCTGTAATTATGAAGCAAACTTGCCTTATAAATCCTGGGACATTCATTTGTATACAGTTAGATAGAACAGGGACAATACAGAGGAGATATCTTAAGTTGGGTTTTTCTGATCTAAGTCTTCTTTAAAAGAAACCAGAGATTGCCTTTGTTCTCTCTCCCTCAGTCTTTCCATGTGTGCGTGTTTGAGAGGGTCTGTGTGTCTTGCACACGTGCCCGTGTGCAAAGAGGAGAATGACATGCTGATGGATCATCAGTGAAAATGGAGAAACTCAGTATTTATCTGTTTTATAAATTGTTTTCTTTTTTTTTTAAGGTTTTATTCATTTATTTGAGAGAGAGAGAGAGAGTGAGCAAGAAAGATAGCACAAGCCCTGGGGTGGGGGGCTGGGGAGCAGAGGGAGAAGCAGACTTCCCACTGTGCAGGGAGCCCAATGTTGGGCTCCATCCCAGGACCCTGGGATCATGACCCGAGCCAAAGGCAGACGCTTAACAGACTGAGACACCCAGGTGCCCCTATAAATTGTTTTCTATATTAGATTTATTTGACATAGTCTTTCATTTATTTTTTTTATATTTTTCAACTTTATTGAGGTGTAATCAACAAATACAATTGATTATATTTAAAGTGTACAATGTGATGATTTGACATATGTGTATTTTATGGAATGGTTACTACAATCAGATTAATTAGCACATTCATCACCTCACCTAGTTACCTTTTTTATAATTCTTTATAATTATAATTTTTATAATTTAAAAATTTTTTAAATTTTATATTTGTAATGAGAACGCTTAAGGTCTACTCTCTTTGCAAATTTCAAATACACAACACGGTATTATTAACTATGGTCACCATGCTATACATTAGATCCCCAGAGCTTACTCATCTTGTAAGTAAAGGTTTGCCCCCTTTAACCAGCATATTTCTGTTCCCTGCAGCCCCCAGCCCCTGATAACCATTTTTCTTGCTCTCTGTTTAGTTTCAGTGACTAGTGTTAATGTCCATAAAAAAGTAGCCAGTGTTCTTAGTTTATTTCATATGCTCTTCTTCCAGAATAGTCATATAAACTTTCCCATTAAGGAAAACTTACTTAATAAAAGAAAACCTGTTTGATATTTGAGCCCAGGAGGTTGAGTACTGACTTCCATAAATGTATGGAGGGTAGAGCTTCATGGTCAGACAGTACAATAAATCCCTTCTGTTGACCAAGCCTAAATTTAACTGCATTTCTACTTTTATTCTGCATCCTGTGTATCTTTTAGTAAAAATATTTCCTAATAATCTATCACTGTCTTTAAGCATATACAAGAAACGTGTGACTCATAGAGTGAGTGATGAATGAGTCTTGATTTCAGAAGTCTGCTTGCTATTATCACAATGGAAATTTCCAGTCTGATTTTTCTGCCTGCTTTCTTAATGTATGAAAGACTCTGTGCAAAAGCACAAATTGGACTTCCAGTTTGGGTCTATAGTTGTGAGGGATTGTTACCAGTCACATGCCAAAAAGAAAAAAAGAGAATCATTCGTTCCATGCATTTCCAAATAGTTTAATTTCATCAGATTTTCCATTCTGTTTTATTTTGTGTAGAAATCTTGAATTCAATATTATCATTAAGGACCTGAAGCCAAATTGTTTTCTCTACAAGTTGCCAAAAGAACCAATCAACAGAATAAATGTAGATAAAGCATCTTTCATATTGACTGGATGTATAACATCTGTTACATGGGACTCTGTTCAAGGCAATTACAAAGTGAGGAGCAGCCCAACCAAAAATATTTTGACAGTAACTCCTTAGTTGAAGACTGAATTCATGTACATGTGTATAAATGTGAGTTTGGCTGAAGGATGCTAGACCATCTACTTGAAAACTAATAACATCATCATCATCCTGGATATATTAACCAGTTCACTGACAGACTAAAAATTTATCAGATATTGAGAAAAGACAAAAAGAAAAATATGGTCACCAGCCCTTTAGGAGATTAAAACACAAACAAATCCTGTATCTATTTCATTTGTGAGCACATCTATCAATTATGTGAAACAAACTAGCAAACCCTACAACCATTAATAAGTAAAATCAATAATATAAAGAACAAGAAAGGAGAGATAGTTTTGTGGAAAACAGTAAAAGAGGGAATAAAAGGCAAGATTATTTCATGTGAAAAAAAATCCCACACATTTTCAAGATTTCCCTAAATTTCACTCATTTTATAATCAAAGGCTCCATTACTAGTAAAAACAGGAACCAAATAGAAATTTAAATATGAGTAAGAGTTGAATTAGTATGTATAGTTAAGTGTGCATCCTATGTGAATAATAATTATAGCTTTAACAGAATGCCCTCCTCAAACTTGAAATAATTTCTTCATATTTAACTACTTACTAAAGTTAATATAGCCATACTATTATATTTTATTATATCACATTATATTATGCTGTATTATAAGTTCTTGATTTTAAACATTTCTTGAAAAACTATGTGGATGCTAATTTTTCCCTTGTCTCAAGTTGGTAATTATTCTTGGGATTTGTTGGACATGTTGGCAAACTATTACTCGCTTTTTGATAAGAGGCTATCCATCTCTGCAGAGAATTATTATTTTGGTTGGCTTGTAATTAATTACTATTTATTTACACTTCAATCTCCCATGATTTTTATAACAACTTCATAAAAATATCAGTAATCAAAACTCATGAAGCATGTGGTGTCATGTTCTGTTTTGGCTGAAATTCAATGTTTACATGTCATAATAAATAGCTCTGCCAAATTGTTACCAGCCTGCAAGGTATATTTTTAGATCCTTCATCCAAGGAGATTTTAAAACAAAATCAAACAGCTTCTGGGTACATTCATCAGTGTTTTCCCACCAAACTATATTGAGTACAAAGAGCAAAGGGAATTGATCTTTTAGCTCTGGGCAACATGTGGTTATCACTGGAGTACCATGTGAAGCTTGAAGTCGCCTTCAACTTATCATTGTCCCTCTCTTGGCCTGCTGTTGTAATACCATAAAGGGCTAGAGAGGCAGCAGTAAAAAGTACAGCCCTGGATAATAGAGGAAAACATACTGTTCTCTTTATGTTTGTTAATAGGGCATGACAATTGTTCCCAAACTGCCTGGAAGCCATTGTGCGTTGCTACTCTGGAGTGTGACAGCTGATGCAGTGAAGGACACACTTAGTGAATGCAAGCAAGGCATTTCCCCTATCCATGAGATGCCAAATGCTTGAAGTACTCATGGGCTTTGGAAAGCTTTATAGGGATTTTCTTAGGTAGGCAAATAAAAAGGCTTAATTTAACCCCATTTATTTAAAGTAGGTCAAAAGATGGATTACTCCATTTGGAAATGAGATTATGTTTTAAAAGCTGTAATTGCCCTATGAAATGATGCAAAGCAAGGAGTTTGTTTCATATAATAAAGGGAGGCAAGAATATTAATCAAAACAACATTCTGTAATTAATATAACTTTATAGACATTTGTGGTTTCTTAGGCCCTTGTTAAATTCTCTCATTTAGTTATGTAATTGTCATAACACTGTGAGATAAATGTAACTATAGTTCCTCTGTTATAGGTAGGAAAAGGATACTCTGATGCTAATTAACTTGCATATGGTTACAGAGGTAAAAATTGGAATAATAAGGACTGAAACCCTGATATACAGTGCTTAGGGAGAAAACCCATGCTTTCTCTTAGACTGCTACTTTTTTTTTTATTTTTTTTTAAATCAGACTGTTACTTTTTAAGGTAATAGCAATAATAGCTACAATTGAGAACTTACTAGATACCAAAAATTGTACTAAGCTCTCTACATATATTAATTCAGTTAATCCTCACTATGCCCTCTTAGAAAGAAACCATTATATCCATTTACAAATGAGAAAAACCTTGTCATATTGGATTACTAAAGAATAAATATTCTAGCAATGGCTTATTAAAGTAGCTAAACCAAGATACTAGGCTGTACATTTTCCCTTCTAAGACGGTAGCACTAAGAAATTAACAATGACAACTTTTCAACTTAAGGAAATAGTTATAGTAATTTTATGGTATATAATAAATTTTCCCCTTAAATAGGAACAGAATATAATTATTTGAATATAATTGTAAGGTAAATTTTATACAGTGAATTGTATTCTTCTAATGAATATTTTTTTCCAAATAAGCTGTAGATTTAGATGCATTCTATTCTAGGAAAAAAGGGATTCTTGCTATAACTATTAAACAATACAAGAATATGTATTTTTTTTTTTTCTTACTGCTTGCTAAATACTTGTTCAGGAATTGTGGGCATCAAAAATTTGCAAAAATTTGCAAATGCTAACACTTTGTGTAAAATGTGTAGGAAATAAATCATTCTCACACTTCTGATGGAAATCGGAGTTGGCACAAATGTTCTAAATCAGTGTCATGTGCTAAAATGTAATATAGAAACATCTTTTTTAAATTTATCAGAAGAAAATAATTTGCTTAATATACACAGCCACATGTTCAAAGATATGAAAGGTAAACAAACTTAAAAAGGTACCAAAAAAGGGTGTTGTGATGGTCAGTGTTATGTGTCAATTAACTAGGCTATAGCCTCCAGTTAGTCAAACACCTATCTAGGTGTTGTTCTGAAGATATTTTGTAGATGTGATTAAAGTCCATAATCAATGTTACTGTATTATGTAAAAGAGATTATTGTAAGCCTGAGTCGATCACATGAAAGACCTTAGGAACAGCATTAAAACTTCCTGCGAAGGAAGAAATTTTACCTGCAGATAACAGCTACAGTTTATGCCTGAGAGTTCCAACCTACCCTTTTTGACAGCTCACCCCATGGGTTTCAGACTTGCCTTGCGAGCTCCCACAATCATATAAGCCAATTACTCACAATAAATCTGCTAATATATATACCTAGGAATAAACCTAACCAAAGAGGTGAAAGACCTGTACACTGAAAACTATAAAACACACAAAGATGACAGAAATAGAAAAAAATGAAGGTGACATAAAGAAATGAAAAGACATTCCATGCTCCTGGATTAGAGGAACAGACATTGGTAAAATGTCTATACTACCCAAAGCAATCTACACATTTAATGCAATCTCTATCAAAACACCAATAGTTGGAGTGCCTGGGTAGCTCAGAAGCACTTGACTCTTGATCTCACTTCAGGTCTTGATCTCAGGGTTTTTCACAGAACTAGAACAAACAATCCTAATACTTTGTAGATATTCTTTATCAAGTTGAGGAGTTCTGCTCTTGTCCTAGTTTACTAAGAAGTATTTTGTTTTCTTTTTTTTAAATCATAAATGAATTTTGGAAAATGTCAAATGTTTTTTTCTATATCTATTGATATGATTATGTGATTTTTTTTCTTTTTTAGTCTATTGATATAATGATTACATTAATTCATTTTTGAATGCTGAACCAGCCTCACCTACCTGTGATAAATTGCACTTGATCATGATGTGTAATTCTTTTTATACATTTTTGGATTTCATTTGCTAATATTTTGTTGAAGACCTTTGCATCTATACCTATGAGATATTGGTTTGCAGTTTGCTTGTACTGTTTTTGTCTGGTTTTGGTATCAGGGTAATGCTGGGCTAATAAAATGAGTTAGAAAGTATTCTCTCTGCTTCTATCCTTTGGAAGAGATTGTAGAGAATTGATAGAATTTATTCCTTAAATATTTGTAGAATTCACTAGTGAACACATCTGGACCTGGTCTTTCCTGTTCTGGACTATTATTAACTATTGATTCAATTTCTTTAGTTGAGATAAGCCTATTTAGATTGTCAATTTCTTCTTGTGTGAGTTTTGGTGATTTCAAGGAATTGATCCAGTTCATCTAAATTATCAAATTTTGGGGCATAGATTTGTTCATAGTATTCTTTTATTATCTTTTCAATGTCTATAGGATCTGTAGTGATGTTCCCTTTTTCATTTCTGATGTTAGTAATTTGTGTTGTCTTAGTCTGGCTAGAGCTTCTTCAATTTTATTGATCTTTTAAAAAATTTATTGATTTTTTTATATATCTAGATTCAAAGACCTGATTGGCTATACCTATATTTTGCAAATTATTTCTCCCAGAACTTGTCTTTCTAGTACTCATCTTTAAAATTTCTGTCTCTCTGGTGAAATTTCATATCTAATCGTGTGTGTCTTCTCTAGAATCTTTAACATATTACATAAAGTTATTTCAAATTTTCTAATACATCTAACTTCTATAACATATTTAAGAATGGTTCTGATTATTGCTTTTTTCTCTTCACAAGTATTTTTGTCCCTCCTCCATAATTAGAACTTTACTCCCATCCTATATTATACTTTCTTTAGCTACAGTGAATATTTATCCCTGTTCCAGACCATTTCTTTGAAATTTGCCCTACAAATTAAAGTTTTTGTTTTGTGTTGTTTTGTTTTGTTTTTTCCCCTCCTATGTGAAACAATGTGTTTGAGGCTGGGCTGAGTTTTATTTTCCCAATTGTGATGGCATGATATCAGCATCCTCTGTTAATATTCTTTATCCTGCAGACAGTCTTATGCTTTGTATGGAAGACATGTGTGACAGGATTTCCCAGTGGCTGCTTGTCACATTTCTCCAGCCAGAACCAATGAAAGTGATTTACCCAGATTCTTTCTTAATTTATTTAATATAAATAATTTTCACCTGTAAAGTAGGATTAAACTCATGTACTTCACCTTATTCCTCTCCCCAAGAATTAAATAAGATAATATATATAACACATTCATCACTGCTGGTAACAAATACTCACAATAGAGCTTTTTCCTCCTAATTTAAATTGAACAATCTCAGGAGCCTTTAGAGCAAATTCTGAACTAGATGTTTCAGTGATGGATAATTATTATTTTTTTTCAAAATTAAATATATAAAGATCATACAATATACAACCTAATATTGGGTAGAAAAATCCCAAAGAATTCACCTAAAAGTCCAGGTATAAAACTTGTTCATGCATCATGCTAACAAATAAAAAGCAGGGACATATATGGGAATCTAAATAAGATGATTATATAACATTCTTGTTCACCCTCTACCCCAGCTTCTTACTATCCAAGCTTCTCTATCCCAGTACAAACAGAAAGTGATGACTTGTACTAAAAGCAGGGGTGTCTGCTTGGTTCAGATAAGCACTTCAAAGGTCCTGTGTTTATCTCAATTATCTGCTCCTCTTGAGACAGAAAAATTATTTTGGATATCTTTCCAGACCAGGTTTGTTAACGATATCTTTTTTCCTCTTTCTAAAGTCTTCAGGATGAAAGTGTAATAAAAAACCATCAATCTGTATATTGATACAACCAAAGTCAGAAATTCTACATACAAATCAAGTGTAATGTGTACTTTAGAGGTCAGTGGAATATTATAAATGTCCCAAATTTATCAAAGTAGACACAAATTCCTAGAGTAGCTTTTCAAAGTGGGTTGCCATCTGATTGTCAAAAATCTCCTCTATTATGCATTTATGGAATTAATTTTATTTATAAGGAAGGAAAATAGGAATTTTATTATATAAGGGAAGAAAAATACAGGAGAAAAAGAATAAATGAAGGGAAGACAGACAGATGAAGGAAAGTTTCATGTTTTTATTAATGACCATAGGAAGATACTTGGAAATGTTTTCCTAAAATAAGATTATCTCAGAACATATGTTATGACTGTTAAAAAGAGAACCACAGGCCCCAAATGGAGTTAATTATGTTAAGGCCCTATGTCAGTAAATTGAGATTTAATACCTAACCTAACTTCAGTTACAACCCCAATGGAATGTAACATTTAACCAGCCAAACTGGAATTTCCTGATCAATGCTAGGAAGTAATCCACTGATAGACCCCTTCCACTCCCTTTAGGAGCGTGACTTTGCCTAAAACAATGCATTCTTTGCTAATAATTTCCTTTTATTCCCAGCTCCCTCTCTGCCTTTAACTCCCCCTTTTTATGTGCAGCTCATCAGAGCTCCCCTCTACTTGCTAGATGGGATGCTGCCAGATTTATGAGTCATTTAATAAATCCAATTAGGACTTCAAATATTACTTGATTGAATTTTGTTTTTGACTATTACACACACACACACACACACACACACACACACACACACACATTGCTACTTTTACCACTTCTACATAGCTGGATACGTGGTTTTTGCAAAACTGTGATTTAAGCCATTAATAACTCAGAAAACAAAATAATAATACCATAGACCTGGAACAAACCCTAGTGACCCCAAGTACTAAATACAATCGGAAATAGTCCTTTTATTCATTTGCTAATTGAACACTCTTAGCAAATGCTTGTTATATGGAAAACTCCAGTGTAAGATGCTGTGAGGAATAAAAAATAAATGTGACTAAGAACTTGCCTTTATATTTCTTAAAACAAATAATGGGGAAAATTATAAATAACTTTCTGTTAAGGAAAAGATATTTTGAAATAATGTTTATGTATGGTATTCTTTGAATATGGAGAAAGAAAGACACTTGATACTGTTTGATGGTAAGCATCAAGAAGAGTTTTGCAAATGTGATAAAATTTGAATCTCCATATGAAGAAAAGAGATTTGCATAATCCAGCATAAAATAGATTTAGGGGAAGCATATCCAGAAAGCAAATCTGATGCTGTATTTCAGGCATGAAGCCTATGGAAAATATAATCAGAAATGATGCTGAAAATTTTATTTTAAACAAGATTGGAGAAGCCCATAAACGTCACACAAGGGTACTTGGACTTTGTTCTGCAGATAATGGGGAGTTGTTGAGACTTTCTGGAGAAATAGATGATATGATCCAGATCTTTTCGTTCTAAATATTTCACAGGTCCCAAAGGTATTGAAGGAAGTTCAAAAAGGAATTATTTGACTTACATCCATCCCATTTCACAACTGGATCACCTTAATGGCCGCAGAGAGTTTTCTCATTTCTTCCCGCCATTACTGGCACCTTCTTTAGTTTCAATCATTATGTGAAAGTGGATATATTATTTATTAGTCCCTCTGTTTGCCAGATAGAGTTGTTTTGTTTTGTTTTTCAAAAACATAGCCCACTCTCCAACTAGAATTTAGCTTTCATTTGTTTTACCTGTCAGAATTTTAAACAAGCTGCTATGTGTTTAAAGTTTTCAACAAAACTTATAAGACAAAAATTATATAGTGAAAAATGCTTATTTAATGGATTCCTTTAACAACAGTTTCCTACTTCCTTCATTGTGCGTTCCTGCTGAACTCCTCAGTGACCCATTTATTATACCCTTATCCCTTTCACTTTAAATTACCTGGTCACTTTTTTTTAGTGAGGGTTGTCACTCTGCCTTCATGATTTATAACTTCTTCATGATAAACCATTATTCTGTCATTAGTAATTAAGATTACTTAGTCCTGTTTTTTTTTTTTTTCCACACAAAATTTCTGCCCATTCACTACTAGGCACAATGGAAAAGACCAGAAATTTAAATCAACAGTACTATCTTGTTGGGAAGTAAACACCAAGGACTGTACCCTGTTTGTTTACATGACTAGAAATTGTATTTAAATGCACCCTCGCAGCAAATGCCAAATATAAATAGTATATTAACTGCATACGTGAAACCAAACTGTCTTGTGATTCAGGGGCTATGCCGTAGATCAAACTGGGATTATTTCTATGTTGATTCTTTTTATTTCCCAATTGTCCCTCTGGAAGTCACTGTGTAAGAGGTTTATGCAGCAGCTTTTGTTTGGGGTTTTAATGATTTTTTTGTCAGATGCTCTCACTAATAAAAATAAGTGAAAGGTCTCTCACAAACATTCTAGTACCCTTTTGGGGCACCCTGATTAGTATTTTTGTTGTCGTTGTTTTTGTGTGTTATTCTTGCCTCTCACCAGGTACATAGTTTTAAGGAGTCATAATGCTGTCATATATGTAAGTAGAATTAGTATTTTCTTACTAAGTGCTACAGGGGCTTCAGGCAGGAAGAAATTAATTTATTACTTGATTTAAGAAAGATGCAATATTTACTGAAGCAGCTGAAATTAAGTTTCTCATTTATAATTGAATTCCACCATCAGCAAGACTGCTTGAAATTTCAATGGGCAGCAGTAGAATTTTATGAACTGTAGCTACTAATATCAAGTGGATCTTGAAAATAATTAATTTACTTCTTTTCCCTTCTCCAAACTGTTTTTCTTCTCCGGAGTACCAATTTATATAGTAGAGGCTTGAATTGTGGCAATGTTGTCTTATTCTTGACTCTGCCATTTCTGTAAATCCAGATCATTCAACATTGTTTATCACCTCAAACATGACCCCATTCTTCATACTAAAAAAATGACCTTTACATTTCCAAGGTGACTTTCTTTGAACAACCAGAAGAAAAATGTGTTCCCTTATTTCTCACTATTTTTCAATCCTGCACAGCCTTCAGAGAACACACTCGAGAAGGATTTAGAGCCTAAGATAATCTGAGGATGACCAATTTAATTGACAAACAGACCTTTAACCTGCTGGATGGATACATCATTCTAACAGAAAAACTTGCATTTTGTCTTCCTGCTTGGGCATTTTTGTCAATATTGATATAACCCTACATAGTCATTTCTATTAGTATATGCCTACAAGGGGAAAACTCCACTCTGACATTGGACAGGATCCTGAAACTTAATAGGACCAAAATAAATTAATCAACATCTTTCTTTCCTTTCTGGAGCCCCAGGAGAGATGTGTTTTAGAATTTTTGAGTATACCCCATGTTGTCCTACTTATTTAATCTTTTCCCTGCTCTATGCTTTTTATTTCAGACATTTTTCTATTGACATATTTTTCAATGAACTAAAATTGTTTTGTGATGTAGCCAATCTGTTGCCTAAATTATCATATTCAAAACTTCATATATTTTATATAAATCTAGAATTTTTGTTTCATTCTTTAATATAGGTTCCAAGCACTTGTTGAAATTCACCAACATTTCATTCTTCAATATATTAATCACAGTTTTTTTAAAATTTTTTAAAATTCTTGCCTGGTAACTCCTATACCAATACCTATACTTATGTGCATTTATTTCTTTTTTCTTCTATTCATTATTGATCATATTTTTGTGCTTCTCACCATGTCTCAAATAAAGGAAGCAAAGAGCCTCCAGGTGATGCTCTACACTTCCAGGAATCCAGGAACTAGGTTTCTTTTCTCTCTTCTTCCCCTTCCCCTTCCCCTTCCCCTTTCCCTTCCCTTCCCCTTCCCTTCCCCTTCCCTTCCCTTCCCTTCCCTTTCCTTTCTCTTCTTTCTTTCTTTCTTTCTTTCTTTCTTTCTTTCTTTCTTTCTTTCTTTCTTTCTTTCTTTCTTTCTTTCTTTCTTTCTCCTTTCTTTTTCTTTCTTTCTTTTTCTTTCTTTCTTTCTTTCTTTCTTTCTTTCTTTCTTTCTTTCTTTCTTTCTTTCTTTCTTTTTCTTTCTTTCCTCTTTCTCTCTTTCTTTCATTATTTCTTTCTTTTGTTTGTTAAGAAGACAGGAAGAGGATGAACCTCTCAATTCCATGTGGATTGACCTTGGTCAGGTTTGAGTTAAACTTATAGCAAGGCTTAGCCTACCTCTGGTTCAACTTTATTTCTCTTGTTTGGACTCCTGGTGCTTTGACTGGGAACCTAGCTGATTCTCAAGTCTTGTTTTTCTGTTACTTCATTTGTTTTGTTTTGTTTTACCTTAAAAGTCCATGGTAAATCTATATATTCTATTTCTTAGGCCATCTCTGTCCCATTCTCTTTATACAGTTCCAAATCTAAGAAGTGCTGGAGACTGGTGATGAGTTAGAGGCAGATTCCCTCCTTTGTTGGCCTTTACCTCATAAGCACTAGGAGACTGAAGGATGTATCAGTAAGCCTTTAAGAAGATCTCAGCTTAGGCCCCCAGCCTGCTGTGTAGAAACCCGTAACTCCACAGAAGTGATTGAGTCAAGCCAGCTGATCTTCTGATGTTTCTAAGTCTCTGATCTTTGTGACATCCCTGAGTGACCACTAAAAGGTTTACCAGTTTCTCCTTACCCCAGTAAGGCCTCTCTACCTGGGATAAGCCTAATCCTTATCCTACATCCAGAATCAAAAACTGCCACTGGAAGAAAACCATTCTTGATTGTCAGTGTAATTTGTAATGTTAAGACCCTGAAAAGGAACACTGAATAATGTAGGAGACATCCAAGAAGTATGGCAGTATAGAAACAAAGCATGTGTGTTTCAAGAAGTATGAGCTTCCATTATTCATTGATGTAACCACGGATAAAATTGTGCTGCTTTGTTCTCCTTCTTGCTCTTTTGTTGTTAAATCTTAGGGAAATTGAGTATGAAAGACTCTAATATCTTTGATTTCATCTTAGTGAAATCTATGATTGGAACGAAAAACCAGAGTTTTCAAAGTTAAGGTTCATGAGAGGAAAAGTAGTTGAGAACCTGGGAACATTTGACAATGTAATAGATCCGATTTGGCCATTAACCCCTGACTAAGTAAATCAGGAAGGTAAATGAAATTTACATATCACTATTCTGTGTTTTATTATCATCAGGTTAACATTCCATTCAAATCTGTATAATAGGGGCAAAAAGCTTTCTGTATTATTTAGTGGCTTGTTTTCAAGTAGTTCCATATAGCACTTTGTGTAACCTAGAGATTATAAATACTCATTATGGAAAAGCACATGTGTATAATGTTTGTTGCTTATTTTTTTTCTCATTTAAATTCCCAAACCATATTATAAGGGGAGTTTGGTCCCTCCATTATGATTTTTAATTCCTAACTACAAACTCACTGATAATGTTTAAAAATTAATCAATATAAGGACTGTAAAATTCTTTTAGAGTTGAAAAATATATCTAATTTTTTTCTATTATGTTATTCTTTAGATAAAATAAATGTGTGATTGTTCAGATTTTAAAACAATGGAAAATGTTTACAATCTATAAGGCTTTCTCAAAAAGAGAATTGTCTACTTATTGTCTAAAACTGTCCTGAGCTGGGGCATCTGGGTGGCTCAGTTGGTTAAGTGTCTGACTCTTGATTTTGGCTTAGGTCATGATCTTAGGGTCATGAGATCAATCCCCAAATCCAGCTCTGTGCTGAGTGTGGGAGCCTGCTTAAGATTTTCTTCTCTCTCTCCTTCTCCCTCTACCCCTCCCTATTCTCTCTCTCTTTTCTCTCTCTCTCTCTCTCTCAAACAAAGAAAAAAAACAAAAACTGTCCTGAGCTAAATATAGATATGGAAGTACAAAGCTCAAAAGAATATCAATATGGAACATTATTTAACATCTTATGCCCATTTATAATTCCTATAAATTGACCAATGGGCACATAGATAAGTTTTCCCAGTATGAATATTATATTTATCAATCCATTTGTAGTGTTTGTGTATATACCCACTCACAAATTTCATCTCAAAAAAAAAAACTCACATGCAAAGTGTTTATAGCACAGAACCATTCCACGATAACCATAATTACCTTTCAAGTAAATCAATAAAGCATATTATAATACAAATATAATTGATATTCACAAAAGTTTAAGTTGGATCTAATCCCACCTATATAAAATATATTATCTTCACACTAACTATATTTAAAGTTGAATTTGGGGAGACATATTTTATAACCCACCTCCTCCCATATCTTTTTAGTAAAGATCTAAGTTCAAAAGTAGGGCAACAGCTACAAATAGTGGTTATAAAATTTGTTGTGCTCATATGCACCCTTCAGTTAAAATCAGAGAATCTGATTTTTTTCCAGAGAATCTGAAAAACCTACTTTTAACCTATGAGATCATCTATCTTCATGTTAAATACACAAGAGAAGAGGATTTACCAGATGAACACAATGCTTGCCTTTTGAATACTATTCAGAAGGAGAATGAGATTTCATAAATTGCACTGGGCTACAGTTTGGTCAAAACTCTTAATTTCGCTGTCTCCACAATTTAGGCTTTTTTTCCCCCTCCTCATGCCACCTCTTTCACCTGCTTTAACTTTTCAAATATGGTAAGAGTCATAGCCTACTTTTAATCTTTGAAATTCTGAGAAGACTGTTCTTAGTTTACTTTTTAATTCAAAATGAAATTCAAAATTAATTAACTCAAAACTCCTAAACATATCATGAAATTGTGTATATTCAGGTGAGGTCAGGATAACTTTATTCTTGAATTCTACCCAGTTGCTGACATTTTATATCATACCTCCAAGATATTGGTTGAAATCTGATTTAAATGACTTAAATAACTCTAAGCAGGATAATAGCCCTGTGGTCTTCTGTTGATTGAAAGTAAATGTCAAGGTGATAAAAACTAATCAACTCTGTTTTACTCCATTGAAATGTTAAAAGTTCCATAAACCTAAAATTCACAAACAATAGTTGTCCTTACTTTAAGGACACCTGGTATTGCCATTTTTATGATTCTACTAGGTTTCCAGAATAGCTTCTGGATTCACATCAGACACCTATAAATGTCTCAAGCTTCATGGCTATAAAGAAGGAAAACTGCCAAAAGACTACCAATATTTCAAATAAGTTTCCTGTCTTATAAACTTTTTTAGAAGCTGAACTTTCCATATTAGTGGGAAGTCACAATTATTAACCTGAATATCACAGGATAATAAATCAAATGGTCAAATATAGTCGATATTCACAATTATTTTGAAATTATATTCTATACCAATCACTAAAATTTTTAATGTTCATTTATAAAAACAAAATGGCTGTCAGGTGATTAGTCATTTGTGAAGCATTACTGCCTGGAAAGCTTTTATGAAGCTTGAAATTTACAGTAAGTTGATGTAGTCATTCTTTCATTCTTTCAGAATGAATGGCAATAAATCTCAGTGTATATGCACTATGTCAATGTGACAGTTCACGGTATCAAGGTGGTATCTGAAATTCTCAAAGCTGTTTAGTTAAGTATGCTCCATTTCACTCAGAAGTAGGACATACTGATTATGAACCAACCTGATTTAAAGATATTTGTTTGCTTCTTTTCTTTTTCTTTTTGACTATAATTCAAGAAATTCAGCCATCCAGAAAAAACAAACAAACAACATAACCATAATCAATAATAATTTCTTGTCATTGTTGCTAAAGGAGTAATAAGACAGTATTCTCCACCGTATTGAATTAAACTCAAATAAAAAATAAATAAAACATAAGCCTGAGGTTAACTTGTAAAGGGAATAGGAATAGATATTAAACAGTAATATTGAAAGTATTGCACCATTGTGCACGACTACACTTACATTCTCCTCACATATTTATCTTTGTTAGAATTCTCAAATTTATCTTTTTCCTAATAAACAATCAGATCCATGTTTTGGCAACCAGGGTATCAGATAATGAAGGATCCTCATTTTGGTCATTCTCATAATTAACCCGGGAGGCAATAGTCAGGTGAGAAGGAAGAAACTGCTAGCTAACACTAAACCCTCAGACTCATGTTCTTAAAAATGTGCTCCTTTAAAGTACATCAGGTCAGAAAGGTGATATAAATCTCGACAGCAAATAGAATGAGGTTGTCATTCAGTAAAGACTAGACACCTCACCACTATCTCTCCACCATGGAATTGCCTAAAAACTAAAATAAGCAAAGAAATTGTCAATTCTTAGGTCCCACCTAGATAACCAAAAAGGTCCTAATTAAACTGAACAGAGAGTAGAGCTAAATAGTGTGGGATCTTTTCAGCAGGTAGGGGAGGGAAGAAAAACCCACATTCTAGACCTTACCTATTTCTCTGTAATTGTTGCTGATCTTAAGAATCAAATCTATTCAGATCTAAACTGAAAAATATTTGTCGAATGGAAGATTATTCCAAACTCAGAGTATAAGATGTAGCAAATGTATTAGTCTATGTGCTTGCTTTAGAAAAATGTATTCCAATTATATTATATGCAG
Source organism: Eumetopias jubatus (assembly GCF_037043125.1). Classification (NCBI taxonomy): domain Eukaryota; kingdom Metazoa; phylum Chordata; class Mammalia; order Carnivora; family Otariidae; genus Eumetopias; species Eumetopias jubatus. Next base: position 23,219,757 of record NW_028274819.1, on the reverse strand, counting down.
TTATAAATTTTATATATTGTCTTTACTGGAATATTTCAATGACATAATTTTAGCACTAAAAATTCTGAGCAAGATGGTTGTCTTTTTCCAAACATATATCCTGTATTTAGATATGTTAACAGCTTGTTTCTCTATCTTAATCCTAAATTCTTCCTAGGACTAAGACTGCACCTTGTATTTCTTTGCATTCCCTATGTTACAGTGCAAGTGATAAGTCACCACTCAAAAGCAGTAGTTAATATCCTAAACAAACAGCCCTCAAATAGTTGGTTGTCTAGAAGACTTCTTTCAGCAGTTCTTCAAAATATCCATGTCTCATCCATTTTCCTCCAGCTGTATTTCAAGATTTTAGCCTCTTCTTCATGATATCACAATTGCTCTTCTGATCACCTGAATAAAGGAAGTATTCCTCAGGCTCTGTTTTCTCACATATTTATCTTTAAGTTAGAATCCTCAGATTAATCTATTTCCTAATAAACAAGGACAAGGACAATAAACAGAGGCAGTATACATCCAGTGGCAGAACTTTCTCTTCTTTATCTCATGTTACTGATGTGTGCCTTTTAATTTGTAAAGCCAACTGTATAAGTTTCTAATATTCAGCACCTAGGAGAGAATTGTGAATGCTGTTAGCATACATATCATCTATTTTTCCTAAATATTCCCTCATCTACACTTTTGTCAACAGCATTCTACAGGACGTTGAGAGGTAAAGGAAATAAACTCTGAAACCAAAGACCTAAGTTTTGTCCTGATTCCAACACTACTTTGGGCATGTCTTTGGGTAATTCTCTTGATGTGTGTCGGTCACAGTTTGTTCATTATTAGCACAAGGGAGCAAGCCTAGGTAAACTTAGGCCAGTTATATAATGTATAGTTGTATATTTCTCTGGAAGGATCGTTGATTTGCCATAAGTATCCTATGCGGTAAATGGAAGGAAAAAAATGGTTAGGAATCAACTTAGATTAAAATTCAACCCCATTATTTACTAGCTGTTCTCTTCTGTGCATTATTGAGTGTTTCTGATCTTTGTTCTCATTTAGAAAATGAAAATAGTAGTAAAATCTTACATACTTGTTATGCGTTTCATATAATGGGCTATAGCTAAGGGCTAAATTAATACTAATTCCTTCTCCCATTATTCAAGGCACAATTCAAATCTCATGCTCTCTTGTAGGTTTTAATGATTTCTTTTATTTTAAGGCATCTACTATACGAGGCACTCAATTTTTTTAAACACATGAGTCATTATCTGGAAGTAATCATTTTTTTATTCTGAATTAATAGTGATCACTATGTAATAATGATTGTAATATTGAGTTAAAATTGATTTCATAACACAAGTGTTGTTATGCATGTTGTGTTTAAAATTAATAAAAAGGGTCATAAGTTTGTCCTACAAAATGAAAACTGGTGGAATAAGAGAGTGATGACGGTATTGATTATAAATCCATGGCGTTGAATGGAGAATTTTAATTATAAAGGAGCTGAGGAGTTAGTAAGAATGCATGAAATGAGTGCCTAGGTTCTGATCTTAAGATGGAAAGAGTTGCTGAAGCTGCAGGAGGTGATCTGCGCTTGGAAGGTACTCAGGTTTCAACTAAAATACAAGCCACTGTGTAGATTGTGCTGTCAATCCACAGACCCTAAAAAATAGAACTTAGCAAGGGAAGATTTATGATTCATGCAATTCTGATGGGTAATTTAAAAAGAAACAAAAAGCCAAAAAACATGACGTTGAAATATAGCTGCAAGAATCCTGAAATTCTTCATTGAAATTTTTTTGTTTTGGCTTTTGATCACTCCTACTTTATACTTATAAGAACCAAGGGTAAAGCAAATGATAAAATTTAGTGATTGTCCAGAAATAAGTTTGTTTATAGTCAGTTGTGTGCTGTACATTTAGTTAAGCATTGATATTTGCAGTTCTAGAATCCTATACCTCTCTGAAGATTCCTCATGTCACATGGCCAAAATTACAGAGGGCCCATTATTAAAATAAACCTTTGCTTTTTGCTTTTAATTGGGCATGATCCTGACATTAAAGAATAAAATAGTTTTTTTAAAGAGTTCATTTATTTGAGAAAGAGAGAGAGAGTATAAGTGGAGGGGGGAAGGGGCAGAGGGTGAGGGAGAAGCAGACTTCCCGCTGAGCAGGGAGCCCCATTGGGGGACTCTATCCTAGGGCCCCAGGATCATGACCTCAGTCGAAGGCAGCTGCTTAACCAACTGAGCCACCCAGGTGCCCCAATAGTTTTATTTTCAAGTAAAGTTTTTATTTCTTGCTTACCAAGAGATATTTTTATGTATTATAAAATATAATTAAATGTGACTATATTATAAAACATAAAGTCTAACTTTAAAGTCTAACTGTAGCAGTTACCATACACTAACAAACAAACCAACTTTTAGAAGTCACTCAGTTATTACACTGGATCAACAAGTGTTGGGTTGCAGATATCCTGCAAAGTTCCTGTCACAAAATAAAAATCCTAATTTTGACATTTTGTGATTTGATAATTATGAAAAAAAATCATTCACAGCTTACTGTCCAATAAAGCATGTCATTTGACAGTATATTTATTTTTAAGGGTTGTAAAGGAATGATGGTTTTAACATTGTGGCTGTTAATCTGATCATATTATAGACTGTCATATTTATTCATCAACTACCGCTAGAATTATCAGGAATGTATACATTTTTCATCAATAAAACACAGGATGAGAATCTATGTATGAGTATGTGTTATTTGAACTGAATCCAACAAGGAAATCCACAGCTGTTCTAAGTATCAGCACTAGAGAAGTTCAAGAGGTCTTTAAAGGGGCCAGCCCGGAAGCTAATCAAAGACACGGATGCCCCCCTGGAAACACACTGGAGCAATCTCCATATGGGGCCTTCGGTGTGCCAAGTTTTTCCCATAAGTGGTCACAGCAGTTAGGTTCTGTGCTCCAGATGAGAAAGAAAGGCACCAAAGGGAACTATTCTCCACCCTGCAATCAGCAACAAAATGCTGTGGCAAGCGAAATTGTAATTATATATATACAGTGATGTGTTAATGAGCTTTGAAAATGTTTGGTTGGATAAGAGAAAATTGGCTGAATAAAACAACTATGCATCTAAAAATATAATACACATTATTAACTAAAATTCTATGTGCTGGAGTATATTTGCCTGTGTTTTACGATTGTGGTGAAATTGCCTGAACACATAGATGTCACTGTGCATGCTTACACATTTAGTTTATTAAAATGTCTCCATCTGAATTAAAAAAAAGCTTCCCACTATTAACCTCTTATTGTCATCATCTGAGGAAAGCAGTATCACTTTCAGCAAATTCTTTGTAGGACTAGCAAGTCTAAGAACAACAACTTTTGAAAAGCAAATTTTCTTGGAAATGTTTTCCATTTAGGATGGATCTAGTTAACAAAACTTGGCGGTGATGGCTTGCTGGGCTTCCCGCCCACAAACCATTCTGTTCTCATAAGTGTAAATTAACCTGGTTCAGGTTCTTGAAAAAGAAAAAAAATCCTGTGAAATATTTATTTTTAAAGATTTTACTTATTTATGTAAATAAGTAAAAGGGGGGAATGGCAGGCAGAGGGGGAAGCAGGCTCCCTGCTGAGCAAGGAGCCCAGTGTAGGACTCGATCCCAGGACCCTGGGATCATGACCTGAGCCAAAGGTAGATGTCTAACCAACTGAGCTACTAAACTCTGGTGAAATATTTAAAAGAAACCTTGAATACATAACGATGTAACTTATATCAGTTCAAATTGCTGAGCCCTATATGGACCTGCATGCTGTTGGAGAAACTAGATGATTGTTTATTTGTAGGGAGCTAGTTTTTTTCCTCAACCGCATGCCTCACCTAATGACAACACTAACCCCACCACTGTGGTTCCTTGTCTAATATTTCAGTTCTTCCAGAATTAGGTTGCTGCCAAGATTGTAGAATGAACATTCCCGACTGCGAAGTTTTAGCACAGGGTGGCTCCCTTGCAGTGCAGGGCCCAAGACCCTAATTCCAAGGCATCAGAATGAATTTAGGTGTTTGTTAATCATGAAGACACTGAATTAGCTTTGTTTTAAATAGTTTATTTTTATTAATGATCCATTAAGTGGCCAAGTGAGCAAGTGACTTGCTTTTTAATAATTAGATTAATTAAATTTACCTCAATGTGGTCTCTCATGTGTATACCCATACGCTTTTTTAAGTAGGGAAAACATGTCAAATTAATATCTGCTGCAATCTTTAATTACAGAATGCATAGAGCATGTGTGCAATTCCTGTTTCATGTTGAGAAGAGAAAAAGTAACTGCAGAGCTACAATACTGAAACCTTCCCAGGAAGGCCAGGATTCCCCAACTGTCTCTCCTGCAGCTGCAGCCACACTTTTTGTATCAGAATGAGCATGACACGGAAGCCTGTTAAAAATTTAGAATGTCAGTCCTCCTCTAGACCACCTAGATCAGAATCTGCAAAGCAATTTAACAAGATCCCCAGATGATTCATTATATACTAAAGTTCTAGAAACACTAATATGCAGATTCATCTAGTCACTTGGGGTTCCATATCATTCTAGAATGTTTCTGTAAATTTTGTTAGACTCTAGGTCTTGATACACCTGGTATATTCTAACCCGGGGGAGGGGGGGAAGGGGGTAAAGGAAATTGCCACAAACAGGTCTATGGCCAATTTTGTAGGTAGAGATGCCAGGAAATATTTGGCAATACGAATAGTAACATCTTCTAAACTGGTGGTTCTCGAAACTGGCTTCACATTAAAATCACCTGGGGAATTTTTAAAAATTACCTGTGCAGGAGCCCTACCCTAAAACAAATCAGGATTACTAAGAGGTGAGGCAGGGTTATTGGGAATTTTGAAAAGCTTCCAAGGAAACTCTAATTTTCAGCCAAGGTGAACTTCACCACATTACAGAAAATTTAGCAGGGATTTTGAATTAAATTGAAATCTACCATATTATGGAAAATTTAGCAGGAATTTTAAGTGAATTAAAGTGGTCTTGAGCCAGTGATTTTCAAATCTTTCTGAAAGACTTAATTATATAAAGATCTAAGATGCAAACAAATCCAAAATTTAGGTGCCACTCGTATTTTTAACAAGCACAAAAATATTAGAACTCATTGTCATGACTAATCTTTGCTTTGAATTAAACCAAAGTGAATTTTCCTCGATGGAAAAATTTACTTTTCAACATGAGTATAAACAAAGTTGAAATTTAATCATAGGCAGGTGGCATAATCTAGATAGGGGTTAACTGAATTATCCTAGATTATAATTAATATATTTTTAAAAGATTTTATTATTTTCTAATTTGTATACCTTGTATTTATTTTCCTTGCCTCATTGCACTATCTAGGACTTCTTTACAATGTGGAGTAGGAATGATAAGTGAGCATATCCTCACCTTGTTCCCAATTTCAGGCGGAGAGTATCTAGCCTCTTACAATTAAGTGTGATATTAGCTGTAGCTTCTTTAAAGATGTTCTTTATCAAGTTGAAGAAGTTTCTCTCTGTTAAGGTTTGCTGAGAGTTTTTAATCACGAATAGATGTTGGATTTTGTTAAATGTTTTTTCAGCTAAAATTATATGAGCATATAATTTTTTCTTCCTTTAGCGTGCTGTAGAAAATTCCATTGCTTTTTTTTTTTTTTTTTTTTTTGGCCCCACCCTGTGAATCAGCCTTATATACCTGGAATTGATCCCACTGTTTGAGGAGGTCATTGAGAGGACTTGGCCTGCAGTTGACCTGTGGACTGGCCTGGGCAATCAGAGGCTCCTGACCCCCACCCCTGTCCTTGGAATGCATGTTCCGCCCATGGTTCCCACAGCTGGAGCTTTTCAAGATTGACATTGAGAGAGTAAGGTGTTATTGAGACCTGCTAGGTGATACACATGACTGAACCCAGTTAAGGCCTCTATATAAACTTTTATTTTATTTGGTTGGCTGGGTAGATCCACTCTTCTTTTTTTTTTTTTTTTTTTAAGATTTTACTTATTTATTTGAGAGAGAGAGAGAGAGGCTGGGGGTGGGGGGGAGATCATGTCATGAGCCTGAGGGAGAGGGAGAGAAAATCTGAAGCTGACTCGGAGCTTGAGCACAGAGTCTGAAGCAGGGCTCAATCTCACAACCCTCAAATCATGTAGGACTTAAGCAGAAACCAAAAGTTGGCCATTTAACTGACTGAGCCACACAGGTGCCCCTAAGATCTACTCTTCTTGTGGTCACTCAAGACAAGCCTTGTATGTAATTTCCCTTGCTTATTAAATCTGCCTCCTACCAATCTGGAGGGGTCTGCCTCTTTCTTTGGTCTGTCTTTGTCATCTGTATACAGGGACAGTCCATGAGTCAATACGCATGCGGTTATGGTTTGTAATTCCTTTTGTTTGCACGTGATTTTATAGTATTTTATTGAGGAATTCTGCATCTATATTCATAAGAAATATTGTTCTATAGTTTTCCTTTCTTGTAATGTCTTTTTTTTTAAGATTTTATTTATTTATTTGAGAGAGAGAGAATGAGAGATAGCACGAGAGGGAAGAGGGTCAGAGGGAGAAGCAGACTCCCTGCTGAGCAGGGAGCCCGATGCGGGACTCGATCCCGGGACTCCAGGATCATGACCTGAGCCGAAGGCAGTCGCTTAACCAACTGAGCCACCCAGGCACCCTCTTGTAATGTCTTTATCTGGTTTTGGTGTCATGGTGATACTGACCTCCTAGAGTTAGAAAGTGTTCTTTCTGAGTCTAGTTCCTGGGGATTATGGGAAATTCGTTATCATTCTTAAATGTTAGACGTTTCAAATCAAACTATCTGGATCCATTGCATGTATGTATGTATGTATGTATTACAACAGATACGGGGCTATCCAAGTTTTCTCTTATCAAACTTGTGGGCATAAAGTTTCTAATAGTCCTTCTGTATTCTTTTCTATTCATGGGATCAGTAATGATTCTGGTTCTTTATATTGGTAATTTGTGTCCCCTGATGCTGCTGTTCTTGTTTTGTTTTGGGTAGCCAAGTGAGAGACGATTTTTCTGAGAACATTTATTGCTCAATAGGTCTGTTGGCAATGAGTTTTATCAGTATCAGTTTTTGTGTATCTGAGAAAGCTTTTATTTCTCCTTCACCTTTGAAGGATAATTTTGCTGGCTACAGGACTGATTTTAACTTACTGTATGTAAATAGAATGAATCCAAGCTATGCTTGATTTTTGTGGTGGGGGGGGATTAAATTGAATTGATTTTAGCTTACTTGAATAAAAATGTTTCTGGACTAGGGCTTTTTGGATAAAATTTTATTTAATTAAAAATGTTTAAGTATCTAATATAAATTAAATTTACTGAGTCTTGACTCTAGTTTTTGTATATTAGAGAGTCTTGGATTAACTTGGATTACACTGACACATTTCATCTCATATACAATACTTATAAAATCATTTTATAAAAGTTTGTGTATTTTGAAATATATTCTGTAGAATTTTTTTTTAAGATTTTATTTATTTATTTGAGAGAGAGAGAATGAGAGATAGCGAGCATGAGAGGGAAGAGGGTCAGAGGGAGAAGCAGACTCCCTGCTGAGCAGGGATCCCAATGTGGGACTCCATCCCGGGACTCCAGGATTATGACCTGAGCCGAAGGCAGTCGCCCAACTAACTGAGGCACCCAGGCGCCCTATTCTGTAGAAATTTTTGTGTTTAAAATGGCTTGAATTCATTTGGTCTACTCTGAATTTGACTTAAATATTTTAATATAATTTTTTATTGCATTGTCAATTCTTCTCTGGATTAAATTTTATTTAATTAAATGGTTCTTTTCTCCTGTTCAGCTTAAATTGATTGAATGCAATTTGATTTCTACTTATCTAATGCTTTAGTTTGGATAGAATATGGGAAGGAAGGATGGGAAGAGAGCTTCAGAAAAGTTGTTAAGTGATACTAGAATATAATTGAAAAATGCAGTTTGGTTCTGGCATTTTCTTAAATGAATTTAATTGAACTGACAGGGGAGACCAGTCTCTTAGAATTCCTCAGTCAGAATTATTATGCATTTGTCTTACTAAAGGACAAAATACTCTATAAGCAATACTACATTTCTTGTTTTCCAGCTTTCATTTTTAATCAGTCCTTGATTCTATGACCTTAGGTAAATAGGCTCTGGCTTTTTCCTTCCTTTGCATCCCAAAATAACAAAGAAATAATGTTCAAATTTCTATCCGACAATTAGTTAGTATTTGGTTTCAATCTCCTTGACAATGTCTATTATTCTTTTTTTCTCTAATTTTGAGATCATTTACCTAAAATATTATATAAGTTTAAGGTGTCCGACATAATGATTTGACATATGAATGTATTGCAAAATGATTACCACATTAAAATTAGTGAGCATCCATTATCTCACAAAATTATTTCTTGTCATGAGAACTTTTAGGATCTACTCTCTTAACTTTCAAATAATATAGTATGTAACAATCATAATATATTATTGCTAACTAGAGCAATATGTACACCATATTGTATGTTACATCTTCAGAACTTATTTATTGTATAATGGGAAATTTGTACCTTTTGATCGGCTTGAGCCATTTCTCTTATCCTTAAGCCCCCAACCTCTGGTCACTATCAATCTCTTTTCTGTTTCTATGAGTTTGTTTGTTTTAGATTCCACATATAAGTGAGTTCTTACAGTATTTGTCTTTCTCTGACTTCTTTCATTTATCATATGCCCTCAAGGTTCATCCATGTTGTTGCAAATGGCAGGATTTTCTTTTTTTTGACTGGATAATATTCTTGTGTGTGTGTGTGTGCAAATATCCATCAATGAACACTAGGTTTCTAGGCCTTGATTATTATAAGTAATGCTTCAGTGAACATGGGAATGCAGATATCTCCTTAAGATGGTGATTTCATTTCCTTTGGGTATATACCCAGAAGTGGAATTGCTGGATCACATGGTACTTTTATTATTAATTTTTTGAGAAAATTCTCTATTGTTTTCTATAATGGTTACACCAATTTACATTCCTACCAACTGTGCACAAGTGTTTCTTTTTCTCCATATTCCCACCAGCACTTGTTATTTCTTATCTTTTTTATAATAGCCATTCTAACAGATGTGAAGTGATTTCTTATTTTGGTTTTGGTTTACATTTCCCTGATGATTAATGATGGTGAGCACCTTTTCATGTGCCTGTTGGCTATTTGAAGATCTTCTTTTGAAAAATGTCTATTCAGGTCCATTGCTCTTTTTTAAATTAGATCATATGTTTTCTTGCTATTGGTTGTATGAGTTTCTTATATATTTTTGATATTAACCCCTTATCAGATATGTGGTTTCCCATTCTATAGGTTGACTTTTTGGTTTTTGTTTTTTGGGTTTCTTTTTTGTTTTTTGTTTTTTTTTTTGTTTGTTTTTGATGATGATTTCCTTTGCTGTGCAAAAGCTTTTTAGTTTGACATAGTCAACTTGTTTATTTTGTTTCTGTTGCTTGTGCTTTAGGAGTATTATCCAAAAAAAAATTGCTAAGACCAATGTCAAGAAGCTTTCTTTTTATGCTTTCTTCTAGGCATTTTATGATTTCAGATTTTTCACTTAAGTCTAAATATCTAGCAAGAGAGGTTTTACAAGCCTATATAATAAATGAGAAACTTGTGTCACTTCTCTTCTGATTAGAATGTAAACATTTTGAAGGCAGGAATATTTGACTATCTGGCATACTACTAGCACCTAAACTGAAGGTCTCACATATGTACAATGACTGAACCTTACACTTGTGGGCACTTTATGGTTTCTAGAAACACTTTCATAATAGGCATTTTTTTTTCACCTGAGACCTCATGACCACTCTGAAATGTAAGTTTGTCATTGTCATGTTAAGTATAAAGAAACTGAGGCTCAGACAGGTGAAGAGTATTACTCAAGGTCCCCTAAAATTCTGACTCTTCATGCTATAATAGGTTTGTAGCCTGAAATAAATGCTGACACATAGTAGGTACTCATAATTTGGTGGACCTGAGTAAGAGAAAATAAGGCACATTATTAATTGCTAATTTTTTTAGAGAGCCTGTTTTCATCCTCTGATTATTGCAGTTAATTGGGGGTATGTGGCAATTGGATGATCAAGGTATATCACCTTCGTGGTGAGTAATCTTACACATTATATTTGTACTTAAAGCAAACATGAATAGCTATAGACCATAGTGCAAAATTTGCATTAACTTACAAGATAAAGCATATCTTTAAAGGAAATTTGTCCAATACTTGCTTCAGATTATAACTCTTGACTGTTCTGTGACACAAGTTCATTCTCCTCTGCTATTATGGTTACCTTAGTAGAAAATTTTAAGAATAATTGATTGAGATATTTTGGGATATGTTGTTATGCTGGGTCTGGATTTTGGTGAAGTTTTCTTTTTGATTTTCTTTTTTTATGTAAAGCAAGTCCTACTTTTGTAGACAATCTGATAGCAAGGACACTGTCAGTGATGACTGTTCCTTTTGTTGCTATCTTTTGTTTGTGAATTTGGAGAGGTTGCTCAACATCTATAAATCTTAGACTCTAATTTATAAAAAGAACAGGAGGGTTAGCTATCTGAGAAATTAATCATCATAAGTCACTTTGGAAAATTTCACACATGCCTAATTGCAATAACCAGCAAAACACCATTAATAATAAGCACATTTTATAAGATCACAAATAGTTCCTCATTGCCAGTGGGTATCATTTGTGTTCACTGATTAATGCATTGGATAAACCTTTTTTATTAATGAGGACAAGAGAGAACAAACACCGCATTAGAGAAGAAGTTTCACACAATGTGGCAATATAGGAACATACCTCTAACGGGCCACATTAGAAGGGAGCTGTAGATCAAATATTACCCTGGTGTCTTAAACATTCTCTTCATTCATGCCTCAATGGGTAACCTATTTACATTAAAACACTCACCAAGGAATTACTCATAAAACTGACATACTATGACCAAAGATGGCCTCTATTAATTTTGAAGAGTAGCCTAATATAAAAGGGTAAGATGGTTTAATAAATATTTATGCAGTTCTGTGCAGCTTTGTAAAATAACTAAATCCTTATCAAGTTGTGTAAGTCAGAGTATTCCTGCTATTTAAAGGAAACCTGTAGAAACATCCTTATTTGTAATGCTTTCCACTACCAAAGTTCTTTGTGATCAACATAGAAATCAGGAGAAAAAATTAGTCCTAATATCAAAGCATAACCGCTTCTGTTATTCTGTTTTTAAAAAGGAAGAATCTCCTTTGTTAATGCTGAACAGTCATATACTGATTAGTTTTACCCTTTCCTGAAAATTTTGTGTATTCCCAGTTTCATTTAAATTGAGAATTATGTAAGTGGATTCATAGTATTTTGGCCCTTTTGAGTCTGTCTTCCCTTTGTCAACATTTTTGGTGAGGTTTGTTCATGCTGTTATGCGTAGGATACATTATTTATTTGGACTGCTGTATAGTTGTACCTTAATTTTTATATATAACTTCTTTATATACTCACAATTAATGGGCATTTGACTATTAGAATTCTAATTAGGAATCATTCAACATATTGCTGTCATGAGCTTTCTTGTACATGTGTTTTAATGAATATATGCTGGCATATTTAAGGAAATGCCTAATAGGTGCAATTTGCTGGGTTCTTTGTTATGCCCAAATGAAGCTTTAGTATGCATTTCCTAAGAATATCCCAAGGTAGTTATACCAGTATAAAATCTCAGTAGTTCCAGATATTTCACATCCCACAGTATTTGGAATTGTCAGATTCTAGTGGGTGGGCCCTCTATTCATTGTAGTATTTTATATTTTCCTCATGACAGATGAGGTTGAGGACATTTTCATATGCTTGTCATTTAGATATTCTCTTTGTAGGCTGGAGGAGGCAAGATGATGGAGGAGTAGGAGACCTGGATTTCATCTGGTCCCAGGAATTAAGCTGGATAGGGATCAAACCATTCTGAACACCTACGAACTCAACAGGAGATCGAAGAAAAGAATAGCAACAACTCTCTGAACAGAAAAGCGAACACGTTCTGGAAGGTAGGACGTGCGGAGAAGTGAATCTGAGGTGATATTCGAGAGGATAGATGGCAGGGGAGGGGTCCTCCATCGGCTGCTTCTGGCAAGTGGCAGAGCAGCAGAGCACAAAATCGGAACTTTTAGAAGTCAGCTCCGCTGAGGGACGTCACTCCAGTGGCTAAATGGGGGGTGGACCCTCTCTGGGACAGTGTGGTCTGAGGACCCTCGGGGTCACAGAAAGAACAGAGGTGCCTGAGTGCGGCAGAGCTCCCAGGAATTGGAGCAGGGAAGCCCACTGCAGAGACGGAGCCAAGGAGCAGGCTCTCAGCTCAGGGTTGCCAAAAACCATGATCTGCAGCACAGTCGGGCCACTGCTCCTCCAGCAGGGACACAACAAGCATCAGATCCAGGGAGACTCCCCTTCCTCCCCCAGGAGGAGCGGCATGGGAGTGCACCGCAGGGATCTGCTGAGTTTGGAGGCTCCACGGGGCTGGGTGCCAGAGACAGAAACACTCGGCCACAGGCTGGGTGAGCATGGAGATGGGAGTGACTAACTGTTTTTCTCTGGGGGCTCACTGAGGCCCTGAGTTCTCGGCTCCTCTGGGGCAGAGATTGGGAGGCCGCTATTTTCACTATCGTCCTCCAAAGCTGTATGGAAAGCTTGCAGGGAACAAAAGCTCCCGAGAGCAAACCCGAGCAGATTACTTAGCCGGGACCCGTAGGGTGGGGCAATTCTGCCTCAGGCAAAGACACTTGGGAACCACGGCAACAGGCCCCTCCCCAAGAAGATCAGAAAGAACAGCAAGCCAAAAACAAGTTTACCAATCAATGAGAACTGCAGAACTCCAGTGCTAGGGGAATACAGCACATAGAATTCATGGCTTTTTGCCATGACTCTTTAGTCTTTCAAAGTTAATTTTTTTTAACTGTTTTTTTTTTGGGGGGGTTCTTTTTCCCTTTTTCAACCAACATATTATCAATCCATTTTTTAAAAAATATTTTTTATTTTTCATTTTTAGAGTCATATTCTATCCCTTCATAGTAGTTACCCTTATTTTTGGTATATATGTATATAAGTTGTTCTCTCTTTGAAATTTTGAGATACAGTTTCTTCTAACAGATCAAAATATACCCTAATTCTCTAGTGTATGGCTTTGTTCTAGTCTCCTGACTGATCACTTTCTCTCCCCCCTCTTTTTTTTTCTTTCTTTCTTTCCTTTTTTTTCAAATCCTCTTCATTCTTTTTTCAAACCACTTCTTATCTTATCAATTCGTGTTATAAAATTTTTTATAATTTTCATCTTTACAGACATATTCTATCCCTTCATCATATTAACCCTAATTTTGTACATATATAAGCATTCTTTCTTTAAAATTTTGGGATGCACTTTCTTCTAACAGACCAAAATACACCCAAAATCTAGTGTGTGGCACTGATCTATGCACCAACCTGATCATATTTGATCATATTCTGTTTTTGTTTTGTTTTGTTTTTATCTTTTTCTTTTTTCTTTTTTTCTTTTTCCTTTCTTTCCCTTCCTTTTCCTCTGGTTTCACTTCTTCTCTGATTTGTTTAGTGGAAATTTTCTGGAGACATTGGTACCCTGTTAGCATTTTGTTCTCTCATTCATCTATTCTCCTCTGGAAAAAATGACAAGATGGAAAAAAATCACCTCAACAAAAAGAACAAGAGGCAGTACCGACTGCCAGGGACCTAATCAATACAGACATTAGTAAGATGTTGGAACTAGAGTTCAGAATGATGATTTTAAGGATACTAAATGGGCTTGATAAAAGCATGGAGGTTATTAGAGAAATCCTTTCTGGAGAAATCAAAGAACTAAAATCTAACCAAGTAAAAATAAAAAATGCCATTAATGAGGTGCAATAAAAAATGGAGACTCTAACTGCTAGGATAAATGAGGCAGGAGAGAGATTTAGTGACATAGAAGGCCAAATGATGGAAAATCAAGAATCTGAGAAAAAGAGAGATAAACAACTACTGAATCACAAGGGCAGAATTCGAGAGATAAGCGATAACATAAGACGAAACAACATTAGAATAATTGGGATCCAAGAAGAAGAAGAAAGAGAGAGAGGGGCAGAAGTTATATTGGAGCAAATTATAGCAGAGAACTTCCCTAATTTGGGGAAGGAAACAGGCATCAAAATCCAGGAGGCACAGAGAACCCCCCTCAAAATCAATAAAAATAGGTCAACACACTGACATCTAAGAGTAAAACTTATGAGTCTCAGAGAGAAAGAGAAAATCCTGAAAGCAGATTGGGAGAAGAGATCTATAACCTACAATGGGAGGTTAGATTGGCAATAAACCTATCCACAGACACCTGGCAGCCCAGAAAGGACTGACATGATATATTCAGAACACTAAATGAGAAAAATATGCAGCCATGAATACTGTATCATGCTAGGCTGTCATTGAAAATAGGAGAGATAAAAACCTTCCAGGACAAACAAAAACTAAAGGAATTTGCAAACACGAAACCAGCCCTACAAGAAATATTGGAAGGGGTTCCCTAAGCAAAGAGAGAGAATAAAAGCAACATAGACAAGAAAGGAACACAGACAATATACAGTCACAGTCACCTTACAGGCAATACAATGGCACTAAATTCATATCTTTCAATAGTTACTCTGAATGAAAATGGGCTAAATGCCCCAATCAAAAGACACATGGTATAAGATTGGATAAAAAATAAGACCCATCGATATGCTGTCTGCAAGAGACTCATTTTAGACCTAGAGACACTCCCAGATTAAAAATGACAGGGTGAAAAAACATTTGCCATGTTAATGGACACCAGAAGAAAGCTGGGGTGGCAATACATGTATCAGACAAATTAGTTTTAAACCAAAGACTGTAATTAGAGATGAGGAAGGACACTATATCCCACTTAAAGGGTCTATCCAAAAAAAAATATCTAACAATTGTAAATATCTATGCCCCTAACATGGGAGCAGCCAATTATATAAGGCAATTAATAACAAAAGGAAAGAAACACATCAGCAACAATACAATAGTAGTAGGGGACATTAACACCCCCCTGACTGAAATGGACAGATCATCTAAGCAAAAGATCAACAAGGAAATAAAGACTTTAAATGACACACTGGACCAAATGGACTTCACAGATATATTCAGAACATTCCATCCCAAAGCAACGGAATACACATTCTTCTCTAATGCCAATGGAACATTCTCCAGAATAGATCATATCCTAGGTCACAAATCAGGTCTCAACCAGTACCAAAAGATTGGGATATTCCCTGCATATTTTCAGACCACAGTGCTTTGAAACTAGAACTCAATCACAAGAGGAAAGTCGGAAAGAACTCAAATACATGTAGGCTAAAGAGCATCCTACTAAAGAATGAATGGGTCAACCAGGAAATTAAAGAAGAATTAAAAAAATTCATGGAAACCAATGAAAATGAAAACACAACTGTTCAAAATCTTTGGGATACAGCAAAGGCAGTCCTGAAAGGAAAGTATATAGCAATACAAGCCTTTCTCAAGAAACAAGAAAGGTCTCAAATACAAAAACCTAACTCCACCTAAATGAGCTGGAGAAAGAACAGCAAATAAAGCCTAAACCCAGCAGGAGAAGAGAAATCATAAAGATCAGAGCAGAAATCAATGAAATAGAAACAAAAGAACAGTAGAACAGTTCAACAAAACTAGGAGCTGGTTCTTTGAAAGAATTAACAAGATGGATAAACCCCTGGCCAGACTTATCAAAGAAAAAAGAGAAATGACCCAAGTCAACAAAATCATGAATGAAAGAGGAGAGATCACAACCAACACCAAAGAATTACAAACAATTATAAGAACATATTATGAGCAACTCTATGCCAACAAATTAGATAACCTGGAAGAAATGGATGCATTCCTAGAGATGTATCAACTACCAAAATTGAACCAGGAAGAAAGAGAACACCTGAACAGACTTATAACCACTAAGGAAATTGAAGCAATCATCAAAAATCTCCCACAAACAAAAGCCCAGGGCCAGATGGCTTCCCAGGGGAATTCTACGAAACATTTCAAGAAGAATTAATACCTATTCTTCTGAAACTGTTCCAAAAAATAGAAATGGAAGAAAAACTTCCAAACTCCTTTTATGAGGCCATCATTACCTTGATCCCAAACCCAGACAAAGACCCCATCAAAAAGGAGAATTACAGACCAATATCCCTGATGAACATGGATGCAAAAATTCTCACCTAAATACTAGCCAATAGGATCCAACAGTACATTAAAAGGATTATTCACCACGACCAAGTGGGATTTATCGTTGGTTCAACATCTGCGAATCAATCCCAATAGTTCATTTTTGCCCTTGCTTCCCTTGCCTTTGGCAATGTTTCTAGGAAGAAGTTGTTGCTGGTGAGGCTGAAGAGGTTGCTGCCTGTGTTCTCCTTTAGGATTTTGATGGACGCCTGTCTCACATTGAGGTCTTTCAACCATTTGGAGTCTACTTTTGTGTGTAGTATAAGGAAATGGTCCAGTTTCATTCGTCTCCATGTGGCTGTCCAATTTTCCCAACACCATTTGTTGAAGAGACTGTCCTTTTTCCATTGGACATTCTTTCCTGCTTTGTCAAAGATTACTTGTCATAGAGTTGAGGGTCCATTTCTGGGGTCTCTATTCTCTTCCACTGATCTATGTGTCTGTTTTTATGTCAGTACCAAGCTGTCTTGATGATGACAGTTTTGTAATAGTGCTGGAAGTGCGGAATTGTGATGCTGCCAGCTTTGCTTTTCTTTTTCAATATTCCTCTGGCTATTCGGGGTCTCTTCTGGTTCCATACAAATTTTAGGATTTGTCCCATTTCTTTGAAAAAATTGGATGGTATTTTGATGGGGATTGCATTGAATGTGTAGGTGGCTCTAGGTAGCATTGACATCTTCACAATGTTTGTTCTCCCAATCCATGAGCATGGAACGTTTTTCCATTTCTTTGTGTCTTCTTCAATTTCTTTCATGAGTATTTTATAGTTTTCTGAGGACAGATCCTTTGCCTCTTTGGTTAAATTTATTCCTAGGTATCTTATGGTTTTGGGCGCAATTGTAAATGGGATCGACTCCTTGATGTGTCTCTCTTCTTTCTTGTTGTTGGTGAATAGGAATGCCACTGATTTCTTTGCATTGATTTTATAGCCTGCTACTTGACTGAATTCCTCTATGAGTTCTAGCAGTTTTGGGGTTGAGTCTTTTGGGTTTTCCACATACAGAACCACATCATCTACAAAGAGTGAGAGTTTGACTTCCTCTTTGCCGATTTTGATGCCTTTGATTTCTTTTTGTTGTCTGATTGCTGTGGCTAGGACTTCTAATACTATGTTGAATAGCAGTGGTGAGAGTGGACATCCCTGCCTCGTTCCTGACCTTAGGGGGAAAGCTCTCAGCTTTTCCCCATTGAGAATGATATTCGCTGTAGGTTTTTCATAGATGGCTTTTATGATATTGAGGCATGTACCCTCTATCCCTATACTCTGAAGAGTTTTGATCAAGAAAGAATGCTCTACTTTATCAAATGCTTTTTCTGCATCTATTGAGAGGATCATAGGATTGTTGTTCTTTCTTTTGTTAATGTAGTGTATAACGATGATTGATTCGCAGATGTTGAACCAACGATAAATCCCACTTGGTCGTGGTGAATAATCCTTTTAATGTACTGTTGGATCCTATTGGCTAGTATTTTGGTGAGAATTTTTGCATCCATGTTCATCAAGGATATTGGTCTGTAATTCTCCTTTTTGATGGGGTCTTTGTCTGGGTTTGGGATCAAGGTAATGATGGCCTCATAAAAGGAGTTTGGAAGTTTTTCTTCCATTTCTATTTTTTGGAACAGTTTCAGAAGAATAGGTATTAATTCTTCTTGAAATGTTTCGTAGAATTCCCCTGGGAAGCCATCTGGCCCTGGGCTTTTGTTTGTGGGAGATTTTTGATGATTGCTTCAATTTCCTTAGTGGTTATAAGTCTGTTCAGGTGTTCTCTTTCTTCCTGGTTCAATTTTGGTAGTTGATACATCTCTAGGAATGCATCCATTTCTTCCAGGTTATCTAATTTGTTGGCATAGAGTTGCTCATAATATGTTCTTATAATTGTAATTCTTTGGTGTTGGTTGTGATCTCTCCTCTTTCATTCATGATTTTGTTGATTTGGGTCATTTCTCTTTTCTTTTTGATAAGTCTGGCCAGGGGTTTATCAATCTTGTTGATTCTTTCAAAGAACCAGCTCCTAGTTTTGTTGAACTGTTCTACTGTTCTTTTGGTTTCTATTTCATTGATTTCTGCTCTGATCTTTATGATTTCTCTTCTCCTGCTGGGTTTAGGCTTTATTTGCTGTTCTTTCTCCAGCTCATTTAGGTGTAGGGTTAGGTTTTGTATTTGAGACCTTTCTTGTTTCTTGAGAAAGCCTTATATTGCTATATTTTCCTCTCAGGACTGCCTTTGCTGTATCCCAAAGATTTTGAACAGTTGTGTTTTCATTTTCATTGGTTTCCATGAATTTTTTTAATTCTTCTTTAATTTCCTGGTTGACCCATTCATTCTTTAGTAGGATGGTCTTTAGCCTACATGTATTTGAGTTCTTTCCGACTTTCCTCTTGTGATTGATTTCTAGTTTCAAAGCATTGTGGTCTGAAAATATGCAGGAAATAATCCCAATCTTTTGGTACTGGTTGAGACTTGATTTGTGATCTAGGATCTGATCAATTCTGGAGAACGTTCCATGGGCACTAGAGAAGAATGTGTATTCCGTTGCTTTGGGATGGAATGTTCTGAATATGTCTGTGAAGTCCATTTGGTCCAGTGTGTCATTTATAGTCTTTATTTCCTTGTTGATCTTTTGCTTAGATGATCTGTCCATTTCAGTCATGGGGGGTGTTAATGTCCCACACTATTGTATTGTTGCTGATGTGTTTCTTTGCTTTTGTTATTAATTGCCTTATATAATTGGCTGCTCCCATGTTAAGGGCACAGATATTTACAATTGTTATATCTTCCTGTTGGATAGACCCTTTAATTAGGATATAGTGTCCTTCTTCATATCTTATTACAGTCTTTGTTTTAAAATCTAATTTGTCTGATGCAAGGATTGGTACCCCAGCTTTCTTTTGGTGTCCATTAGCATGGTAAATGGTTTTCCACCCCCTCACGTTCAATCTGGGGGTGTCTTTGGGTCTAAAACGAGTCTCTTGCAGACAGCAAATTGATGGGTCTTGTTTTTAATCCAATATAAAAGCCTGTGTCTTTTGATTGGGGCATTTAGCTCATTTACATTCAGGGTAACTATTGAAAGGTATGAATTTAGTGCCATTGTATTGCCTGTAAGGTGACTGTGACTGTATATTGTCTGTGTTACTTTCTTATGTATACTGCTTTTAGACTCTGTCTTTGCTTAGAGGACCCCTTTCAGGATTTCTTGGAGGGCTGGTTTGTGTTTGCAAATTCCTTTAGTTTTTGTTTGTCCTGGAAGCTTTTTATCTCTCCTTCAAATTTCAATGACAGCCTAGCTGGATATAGTATTCTTGACTGCATATTTTTCTCGCTTAGTGCTCTGAAGATATCATGCCAGTCCTTTCTGGCCTGCCAGGTCTCTGTGAATAAGTCTGTTGCCAATCTAAGGTTTCTACCATTGTAGGTTACATATCTCCCGAGCTGCTTTCAGGATTTTCTCTTTGTCTCTGAGACTCGTAAGTTTTACTATTAGATGTCGGGGTGTTGACCTATTATTATTGATTTTGAGAGGGGTTCTCTGTGCCTCCTGGATTTTGATGCCTGTTTCCTTCCCCATATTAGGGAAGTTCTCTGCTATTATTTGCTCCAATATACCTTCTGCCCCTCTCTCTCTTTCTTCTTCTTCTGGGATCCCAATTATTCTAATGTTGTTTCGTCTTATCGTATCACTTGTCTCTCGAATTCTGCCCTCGTAATCCTGTAGTTGTTTCTCTCTCTTTTTCTTAGCCTCTTTATTTTCCATCATTTGGTCTTCTATATCAGTGATTCTCTCTTCTGCCTCATTTATCCTAGCAGTTAGTGCCCCCATTTTTGATTGCACCTCATGAATAGCCTTTTTGATTTCGACTTGGTTAGATTTTAGTTCTTTTATTTCTCCGGAAAGGGTTTCTCTAATAACTTCCACGCTTTTTCAAGCCCAGCTAGTATCCTTAAAGTCATGATTCTGAACTCTAGGTCCAACATTGTACTAATGTCCGTATTGAGTAGGTCCCTGGCTCACCGTACTACCTCTTGTTCTTTTTGCTGAGGTGATATTTTTCATCTTGTCATTTTGTCCAGAGGAGAAGAGATGAATGAGAGAACAAAATGCTAACAGGTTAACAATGTCCCCAGCAAATATACTCTATACAAATCAGAAAAGACCTGAAACCAGGGGAAAAGAAAGGGAAAGAAAGAAAAAAGAAAGAGAAAAAAATAAAAATATAAAAACAAAACAGAACAATACAAAAAAAGCAGAATATAATCAAATATGATGAGACTAGTGCATAGATCAGTGCTATACACTAGATTTTGGTCATATATTGGTCTGTTAGAAAAAAGTGCCTCCTAAAATTTTAAAGGAAGAATGACATATATGTCCAAAATAAGGGTTGATACAAAGGATGGAAGATGACTGTAAAGATGAAAATTTTAAAAGATTTTATGAAAGGAATTGATAAGAAGTTGTTTGAAAAAAGAAAGAAAAAAAAAAAAAGGAAAAGAATAAAGGGAGAGAATGTGATCAGGCAGGAGACTAGAACTAGCCATACACTAGTGATTTAGGGTATATTCTGATCTGTTAGAAGAAAATGAATCTCAAAATTTTAAAGAGGGAACAACTTATATATATATGCCAAAATAAGGGTAACTACTCTGATGGGATAAAATATGACTCTAAAAATGAAAAATAAAAAATGTTTTTTTAAAAAAGGGATTGATAAGATGTTGGTTGAAAAAGGGAAAAAGAAAAATTAAAAAAACAGTTAAAAAATTAACTTTGATGAACTAATGAATCATGGTAAAAAAAGCCATGAATTCTATGTGCAGTATTCCCCTAGCGCTGGAGTTCTCCCGTTCTCCTTTATCAGTAAACTTGGTCTTGGCTTGCTGGCTGTTCGTGCTGATCTTCTGGGGGAGGGGCCTGTTGCTGTGGTTTCCAAATGTCTTTGCTGGAGGCAGAATTGCCCCGCCTTTGTCCGTCAGGGCTAAGCAAGCTGCTGGGGTTTGCTCTCAGGAGCTTTTGTTCCCTGCAAGATCTCGGTACAGCTTTGGAGGACTAGGGCAAAAATGGTGGCCTCCTAGTCTCCACCCGGAGGAGCTGAGAACTCGGGGCCTCGCTCCTCAGTGTGCCCCCAGAGAAAAGCAGTCACTCCAGTCTTCCTGGTCTCCGGCTGCACTCCACGCTCACCCGGCCTGTGACCGAGCATTGCTATCTCTGGCATCCGACCCTGTGTGGAGTCTCCAAACCCAGCAGATCCCTGCGGTGCACTCTCGCACCGATCCTCCCGGGGGAGGAAGGGGAGTCTCCCCGGCTCTGCCGCTTGTTGGGTCCCTGCTGGAGGAGCAGTGGCCCAACTGGGCCGCGGATCACAGTTTATGGCCACCCCGAGCTGAGAGCCCGCTCCTTGGCTCCGTCTCTGCAGCCGGCTTCCCTGCTCCGATACCTGGGAGCTCTGCCGCACTCAGGCACCCCCGGTCTTTCTGTGACCCCGAGGGTCCTGAGACCACACTGTCCCGGGAGGATTCTGCCCCCGCTTAGCCACTGGAGCGATGTCCCTCAGCGGAGCCGACTTCTAAAAGGTCCGATTTTTTGTTCCTCGGCTCCATCACTTGCCAGAAGCGGCCAACGGAGGCCCCCTCCCCCGCCGTCTATCCTCCCGAATATCGCCTTGGATTCACTTCTCCACATGTCCTACCTTCCAGTAAGTGGTCGCTTCTCTGTTCAGAGAGTTGTTGCTACTCTCCTCTTTGATCTCCTGTTGAGTTCGTAGGTGTTCAGAATGGTTTGATCCCTATTCAGCTGAATTCCTGAGACCAGAGGAATTCCAGGTCTCCTACTCCTCCGCCATCTTGCTCCGCCCCTTTGGGTAGTGTTTTCTATGTGGCATTGACTGTATATCATCTCAACTATAAGAAAGTATTTCTATAGATTTGAAAAACCAATGATGTAGGAAGATATTTCTAGAATAAACCAGCATTTTAAACTTTTGGTATAAACATAACAATTTTCAAATTAAAATACAGAGTGTTTTAAATGGTGCTTTGCTTACACTGAATCCAATAATTGATATAGTGGTTTAATATTTAATTTTTTAAAAATCTGTATTGTCTCTCAAAACCTTATGAGGAATAAAAGCCTCATCAGCATACCAATACATCACTCAGTTAGACATGATTCTTTAAAAAACTTGCTTTCTCAAATATTTCTTAAATGTCTGTTAAAAATACAGTTAATCTAGGGAAAGAAAGATGAATAAAACGTCTTGGTCTTCAATGAGCTTACAAGCAAGTTGAGAATTTGAAATATACCTACATATAACTAACATGCAAGGTAGTATGTGACAAATGCTTTAATGATTGAGTGATAATAGAGAATCTCAGAGACCAGGAAGATATTTTCAAATTTGAGTAATCCTGAAATTCTTTACATAGAAAAATAGGATCAATCTTAAAGGATGTGTAAGATTTTTATAAGCATAAAAGTTGTGTTACTGATGTGGAGGGGGTTAGAGGTTCCTGTTAGGATATGGAAAGATGGAGAATGCAAAAAAAAAAAAAAAAAAAAAATTGCATACAATTCAGACCGCCAGTGTGAGATGGATATATTCAGCTTAATACTGAAGACAGAAAGTTGATGAGCTAGTCAATGACTGGATTGGATAGGCTAGATTGAATATGGGTATAAGATTTAAACCTTTCCAAGTTTTGAGTTGTGTAAGTTCTTTATATATTTTGAATACTAATCCTTCATTTGATATGCCATATGCCATTTGCAAATGTCTTCTCCCATGCAGGAGATTGTCTTTTTTTTTTGTTTATTGTTTCCTTGCTGTGGAGAAGCCTTTTGATGTAGTCCCAATAGTTTATTTTTACTTTTGTTTCCCTTGTCTCAAGAGATATATCTAGAAAAATGTTGCTATGGCTGATGTCAGAGAAATTACTGTCTCTGCTCTCTTTTAGGATTTTTATGGTTTCAGGTCTTATGTTTATTTTTGTGTATGGTGTAAAAAAGTGACCCAGTTTCATTCTTCTGCATGTAGCTATCCAGTTTTCCCAACACTATTTATTGAAAAGACTGTCTTTTCCTTGTTGTGTATTCTTGCATCGTTTGTTAAAGATTAATTGACCAGATGGCTGTGGGTTTATTTCTGGGCTATCTTATTTCATTGATATATGTGTCTATTTTGTGCCAGTACCAAGACATTTTGATTACTACAGCTCTGTAGTATATCTTTAAATCTGGGATTAAGATAGCTCCAGTTTTGTTCTTCTTTTTCAAGATTGCTTTGGCTATTCAGGGTCTTTTGTATTTCCATACAAAGTTTAGGATTATTCTAGTTCTATTAAAAATGTTATTGTTAGTTTGATTGGGATTGCATTAAATCTGTGAATTGCTTCAGATCATATGAACATTTTAACAATATTGGTTCTTCCAAACAAATGGAATATATTTCCATTTGTGTCATTTTTAATTTCTTTCATCAAGATTTTAGTTTTCAGAGTGCAGATCCTTAACCTCCTTGGTTAAGTTTGTTCCTTTTGTACCTCTGGTGCAATTGCAGTGGGATTATTTTCTTAATTTCTCTTTCTGCTACTTCATTATTAGTTTATAAGAATGCAGTGGATTTCTGTATATTGACTTTGTATCCTGAAACCTTACTGAATTCATTTATCAGTTCTACTAGTTTTTTGGTGGAGTCCTTAGAGTTTTCTATATATAGATAGTATCATATCACCTGCAAATAGTGACAGTTTTACTTCTTTCTTACTAATTTGGATGCCTTTTATTTCTTTTTGTTGTCTGATTTCTGTGGCTAGAACTTCCAGTACTATATCTATTCCAATAGACTGGTCATTCTTGTCTTTTTCCTGATCTTAGAGGAAAAGCTTTCTAACTTTTACCATTGAGTATGATGTTACCTGTGGGGTTTTCTTACACAGCTTTTATTATGCTGAGGTATATTCCCTGTAAATCTACTTTGTTGAGGATATTTATCATGAATGGATATTGTACTTTGTCAAATGCTTTTTCTATGTCTACTGAAATGACCATATGGTTTTTTTTTAATATTTTCTCTTGTTAGTATGATGTATCACACTGCTTGATTTCAATCAATGAAAGGGTGCTTACGTTCTAGGAATAAATCCCACTTGATAGTGAGGAATGACTTTTTTAAATGTATGTTTGGATTTGGTTTGCTAATATTCAGGATTTTTGCATCTATGTTCATCAGAGATATTGTCCTATAGTTTTTTCTGTAGTGTCTTTGTCTGGTTTTGGTATCAGGGTGATGCTGGTCTCATAGAATAAATTTGGAAAATTTCCTTTCTCTCCCCCCCCCCCTTTTTTGAACTGTTTGAGAATAGGTGTTTACTCTTTTTTTAATTGTTTGGTAGAATTCACCTGTGAAGCCCTCTGGTCCTAGACTTTTGTTTGGGAGTTTTTTGATTACTGATTCAATTTCATTGCTAGTAATCAGTCTATTCAAGTTTCTATTTCTTCTGATTCCATTTTATAAGATTATGTTTCTAGGAATTTATCCATTTTTTTCTGGTTATCTAATTTGTTGGCATGTGACTTTTCATAGTATTGTCTTACAATTCTTTGTATTTTTAAGGTTTTGACTGTTACTTCTCCTTCTTTTCTGATTTTGAGTCTTTTTTTTTTTTTAATGAGTGGCTAAAGGTTTATTGATTTTGTTGATCTTTCCAAAAAAACAGCTTCTGGTTTTATTGATCTGTTCTATTGTTTGTTTGTTTTTAAAGTCTGCATTTCATTTATTTCTGCCCTAATCTTTAATTCCTTCCTTTCACTGCTTTGGGTTTTATTTGTTCTTTTACTAGCTCCTTTAGGTGTAAGGTTAGGTTGTTTATTTTAGATTTTTCTTGCTTGAATGACTTTTTTCTAATGTACTTTAGAAACTTTTACCAAAAGTTTAAGACTCTGTTTTATACATATATTTATTTGATTTAAGGACAATGAAGGATATTTATCCTTCAGAAAGAAACATCATACATGTTTTTATTTCATGAGCTATTTATATTTTTAAGTCACTAACAAGAGGACATATATACATATGTTGCTATATATATATATATATATATATATAATTTAAGTCACCAACACTCATATTAACAACTGTGAAATCCTCCTTAGAAGGGAATTTATCCTTATATTTATCACAAAAACTAAATTCCATTAAATGTTCCTCAGCATCTTTCTTCTAATTCTAACAATTCCCATTGCCTTTGATGATTATTCATGCAAGGTGAAAGCAATGCAGTATAAAGCCTCATTTAAAGTAAATCAAATATTTAGAGTTTTAGAGTGGTTTAAGGGAGAAAGAACCCTACTTAGGATGCATTTTACACAATGGGAGTGAATGTATGTAAAGGAAATTAATTATTAGAAAGCTTATTAAATATTGGTACTAGGGGTTCTTTAGTAATGCTGAAATATTAATTAAAAAAATAGTTTTCATAGTGTGCCTATGTGGCTCAGTCAGTTAAGCAACTGCCTCTTGATTTCAGCTCAGGTCATGATCTCAGGGTTGTGAGATTGAGCCCCATATCAGGCTCTGTGCTGGGTGTGGAGCCTGATTAAGATTCTCTCTCTTTTGGGTGCCTGGTGGCTCAGTTGGTTAAGATTCTCTCTCACTCTCTTCCTCTACCTCTCCCCTCCTTCTATAAAAAAAAGAGAGTAGTTTTTCATAGATATTTTCATGCATTCTAAATTATGAATCTCATATTGAATGTGGTCAAATCAGTTCTTAATAAAGCATAAATCTCTGTCTACATAGGGATTATTTTGGTGGAGGGGTAGTACAAATAAATTACATACTCAGTGACAGAATAAATTTTGAAGTAAAATTCTCCATGCCCCATCTTTTATTTTTAGCTTATGATCTAGAATTAGGGAAGGTTAGTAAATTGTTCATGAGTCCCTGGGAGGTTATCTATTTATAACTATCTGTGATTAATAGGACCTTATCTCCACGCTTAGGATATTCAAGTCTCAACAGTATTTGTTGAAACCAAGAAAGATACCTAAACATGTCCTCTCTTCTTACTCCCTCAAAAGAATGTTCCATAAGACAAAACATAATTAAGGACTAATCTTTTGCAAAAATGCTGCAGTTTAATCAAAGATGAAAAAAAAAGTAATTTACTAATTCAGAAGAATCTTGCAATCACCTTAATTCCATTTGTTTAAATTTTAAAATTGAAAGTTTTACATTTGTCTATGTGTGTTTGTTTCTGTGTATGTTTGGTATGTGTGTCTCTATGTATGTGTTCATTTCTGATCTGAAAAAAAAATTATTATTATGTTATGTTAATCACCATACATTACATCATTAGTTTTTGATGTAGTGTTCCATGATTCATTGTTTGCATATAACACCCAGTGCTGAAAAATTTTAAAATCAAGGCTTTGTGTTAATCTTTCAATACCATTAAAAAAATCAGTATTAAAAGTTAGATATTTTATGGATTGAAGAACAACTCTTTAAAAAAATAGTTTTCAAAGGGACTCCTGGGTGTCTCAGTCTTTAAGCGTCTGCCTTTGGCTCAGGTCATGATCCTGGAGTTCCAGGATCGAGTCCCGCATCGGGCTCCCTGCTCAGCAGGGAGTCTGCTTCTCCCTCTGACCCTCCCCCCTCTCATGTGCTCTCTCTCTCAAATAAATAAATAAAATATTTAAAAAAAGTTTTCAAAAACTGTTTAATGTAAATTAATATTAATATAAAATTTTGCCTCTTAATGAAATGTATCATTGATCTGAAATCTGTAGCATTAAGAAAAAGAAGGATAATTGTCAAGCATCAGAAATTTCATAAAGAGAAATGTTTCTCTTAATATTCAACACCTACTTTATATAGCGATAAAGTATTTCTCCAAATTTAACTTCAGTTTCTTTAATATTTTCTTATTATTTAACTGGTTCTTAGAAAGTGAACTTAAACAATTGGGAAAAATTTTATCAAATTGATTAAATTGATCAATTCAATAAAACAACTTTTTACATCTAAAGTCTATGTATTAATCAAATCTAGGATGCTCTATATACTCTAATAAAGCATTTTATGGACAACTAAGGAAAACAATCTGCAAATAAAACACAAACGTATCCTGATTTCAGAAATATTAAAATAACTTAAAGTAATTGCCATTTATTTAGTTAGTTTTTATTTTATTTATTTATTTGACAGAGAGAGTCACAGCGAGAAAGGGAACACAAGCAGGGGGAGTGGGAGAGGGAGAAGCAGACTTCCCATGGACCAGGGAGCCCGATGTGGGGCTTGATCCCAGGACCCTGGGATCATGACCTGAGCAGAAGGCAGATGCTTACCACCCAGGCGCCCAGTAATTGCCATTTAAGTGATGACATAAAGCATGTGACATATATATATATTTATATAGGTTTATATAAATATATGTAAATATGTGAATATATAAGTTTATAAATGTGCATATTGATATTTTAACATACTAATAAATATAAACGTATAAACATAGCAGAAGCCATAAATTAAACATTAGGAAACAGTATGAGCCCACATGACCCAGAATTACAGCAATACCACATAGTTAAACCAAATTCAGCGATACAAACTTTCTAACTCAAGTTTCATACTTCAACACTGTGGAGAAAATATATGGTTCATAGACTGCATCTTTCTTGAAATTATCTTTTTTTCTTCTTTCTTTTCTTTTTTTTTGTCTTTTTTCTTCTTTCTTCTTTTTTTTTTTTTTTTTGGCCAATCATGCTTCTCTTATATGCCATTGCTACTTTTGGATTTCTCTTTACAACACTCCTTATAAACTGATTTTACAGCCCTACCTAAAACACCTCTTACTCTTTGCTCTTCACTCTACATAATGAAACTTTCAAAGCTGGGTGAACTTTGTTATCAGGTAGGTAGAGAAATTTAGTTGAACAAAGTTGGTTTTTACCTAGGATGCAAATGGCAGAAAAGTCTAAGAATGTTAATATGCTATTTTCTCAAGGTGTGTACATTAGTTGAACTTGTATGTGTGTGTGTATCACACATGCAGGAATGGTCCTTAAGGTTTGCGTGTGTTTGTATTTTTCTCCATTCATGGCAATATTTTTTTTTCGGACTGAAACTTAAAAATGATATGTGCTGTCAAATGATTTTGATGTTGTTACCTCAGACGCAATGCCTAAGGGAACTAAACAATTAAGTATGTATAATTTGTTTAAAGTTACAACCTAATGAGTCTCTCTGAGGAATATTTCTTTTAAAGACTTTTTAACAAATGAAACCAATCAGGAGGAAGTAACATTTCAAATTAATCAGAAATTCTGTCTAACCATTAAATCATTTTGAAAGACTCTCCTAACACTCATAACACTACATATTAGCTATTGCAATAAAGGTTTTTACAAGTACTAGGGGATTACAAAGAAGAGGCTGCTTAACTGCCTAGGAGGCAATAGAAGTCTTCTTAGAAAAGATAATATTCCAGATAAGAGCAAATAGTTTGTCTTATCAGACATTTATCCCTTGGATTAAAACTATGTTTGAGTTCTATTGGGCAGCTATATAGCACCTGAAAATAGGGTGGAATTTTTTTTCTTCTCCACTTTTAAAGTAACCTCACAGATTTTAAGCAGTTACATAAAATCAATGGAAAATATTCCCCTTCTCAAATGCACAATAAAGGCTTATTTATATGGGCGCCTGGGTGGCTCAGTCAGTTAGGCATCTCCCTTTGGCTCAGGTCATGATCCCAGGGTCCTGAGATTTAGTCCCATGTCAGGCTCCCTGCTCAGCGGGGAGTCTGCTTTTCCTTCTCTTTCTTTTGTTTCAAAATATCTATTCTGTATTGTAGGTAATTCTTGAGTGCACCTAAATTTCTTAGGTAGAAGTAGGGGCCAGTGTGAACTACCAGTTAATGAGTAGTCAGAAGTCCGTGGCTCCTTGTGAGTTCTGGTCTGTGATTTTGCTGGTCTGGATTATAACTCAGTTGAAATCACCAAACCTCATATCACGATAGTTAACAAAATGAGGAAATTTCTTAGTCTTTACTGTAGTGAACATCTTTATTGGATATAGAGAAAAACAGTCCCTTGATCACTTCTGAATCATATTTTTAAGGATACTTTTGCTCCACATCACTTTATCAGAGAGTGTGTTTATCACCATTATGGGATGTAATAAAGTATTTAGATTGCAATAATTGTTTTATATCAGGGTTTAATGAAATCTCCCTGAAAAGCTTGCTGCCACCTTCTTTCTA
Source organism: Eumetopias jubatus (assembly GCF_037043125.1). Lineage (NCBI taxonomy): Eukaryota > Metazoa > Chordata > Mammalia > Carnivora > Otariidae > Eumetopias > Eumetopias jubatus. Next base: position 23,190,183 of record NW_028274819.1, on the reverse strand, counting down.
CTGCTTCTTAACTCTTGCCTCATTTTCCCTTCAATTTTCATTTTTTTATTCCTTTTCATTTCCTTTCCCTTTGACCCAAACACTTTCCATTTGTAGGAGCCCATGAACCCAGGTTAAGAAGGAGCATTCCCACTTTGGAGAATGAACCCAGTGGCATCTGCTGTCAGTACCAAAATATGTTTTTAGGGGCGCCTGGGTAGCTCAGTTGGTTGAGCGTCCAACTCTTGATTTCCTCTCAGGTCATAATCTCAGGGTCGTACAATCAAGGCCCATGTTGGGCTCTGCACTGGGCATAGAGCCTGCTTGGGATTCTCTCTCTCCCTCTTCCTCTTCTCCTCACCCAGTCCCCCCTGCCCCCGTACTCTCTCTTTCTCTTTAAAAGAAAAAAAGTCTTTTTAAAAATAGAAATGAATATAAAATAAGCATGCATTTATTCTTATATACACATATTCATGTGTGGTAACAGTCCAGTAGCATGAATATTTATAGAACCAAGGTCTTGTTTTGTGAATACCATTTTCCAATAAAAATATCTAGGGCTCTTTGGAAAAATGACTGTTCCTGACCTGGGATGGGGAAAATACAAGACAAGCTGGGGATATTTTGTTCCTGACAGTAAGGAAGTCCTCCAGAAAATGTCAAGAGGAAAAAGGCATAAATTTCATTTTGGACTGAACTTCTCCATCAAAAGCAAGTAAGTTCTCCATCAAACAAATACAAACTGTGAACAGAATGCAAAACAGATTAACCAACTACCTAAAAAAAATGTTTTTTTTTAAAGACAATTTGATATTGAAAAAGGACAATGGGGTAGGGCAAGTCTTCCTTTTTGTTTGTTTGTTTTTTAACAGCTTCTAACCTAAGGAAAGACCATGGTCAGCCCTGTGTGGGGAAGCTAAAACTCCAATACAAGAGAAAACCTATGAAATTCTAATTATGTATATAAAAATAGAACAAGAGGCTAGAATTTGGGGCAATTACAGCTACTGAAAAGTAAGGGGAGAATCTCTGAAAGGACACAATCAAAGAGAGTGCTCTATTTTTTTCTTTATATTCTGATTGCAGAAATATGCATGCATGAGGTAGACTCAAAACAGCTCAGCTAAGGGTACATTATATAGAGATTCCAGGTTCCACCCAAGAGACAGAGAATATCTGCAACTTGAGGTTGTTATCTCTTGACAAACAAAGCAAAATTCTCTTTGGAGTAATATAACAGAAACCAGAAACTCTACAAGCTAAGAAAATTTTAAAAAATAGAGAAAATGAAAAAAGAGAAAAGTTAGTTCTTTGAAAACAGAAGAAAAATAATGTGATTCCCCTAGCTAGGATGTTAAAAAAAAAAAAAAAATTGGAAATGGAAGACACTACAGATTCTACAGACATAATGGGGAAATATTTTGAACATACATATTCCAACAAATTTTCAACTGAAGTGGACAAATTCCTTGAAAAATACAACTTGATAAAACTGACACAAAATCTAAAACTAAAAATACTCCAATATCTATTACAGAAATTTATTTTTTCTTTTTTTATACAAAACATATCCACAGGAGGTGTGGCAAGATGGCAGAAGAGTAGGAGACCTGGATTTCGTCTGGTCTCAGGAATTCAGCTGAATAGGGATCACACCATTCTGAACACCTATGAACTCAACAGGAGATCGAAGATAAGAATAGTAACAACACTCTGAACAGAAAAGTGACCACTTTCTGGAAGGTAGGACGTGTGGAGAAGTGAATCCGAGGTGATATTCGGGAGGATAGACGGCGGGGGAGGGGGCCTCCGTCGGCCGCTTCTGGCGAGTGGTGGAGCCGCGGAGCACAAAATCAGAACTTTTAAGAAGTCGGCTCCGCTGAGGGACGTCGCTGCAGTGGTTAAGCGGGGGGCGGAACCCTCGCAGGACAGTGTGGTCTCAGGACCCTTGGGGTCACAGAAGACCGGGGGTGCCTGAGTGCGGCAGAGCTCTCAGGTATCGGAGCAGGGAAGCCGGCTGCAGAGATGGAGCCGAGGCGCGGGCTCTCAGCTCGGGGCTGCCATAAACTGTGATCTGCAGCCCAGTCGGGCCACTGCTCCTCCAGCAGGGACCCAACAAGCGGCAGAGCCGGGGAGACTCCCCTTCCTCCCCTGGGAGGAGCGGCGTGGGAGCGCACCGCAGGGATCTGCTGGGTTTGGAGACTCCACATGGGGTCGGGTGCCAGAGATAGAAACGCTCGGTCACAGGCCGGGTGAGCACGGACTGCAGCTGGAGACCGGGGAGACGGGAGTGACTGCTTTTCTCTGAGGGCACACTGAGGAGCGGGGCCCCGAGGTCTCAGCTCCTCCGGGTGGAGATTGGGAGGCCACCATTTTCACCTTGGTCCTCCAAAGCTGTACAGAGAGCTTGCAGGGAACAAAAGCTCCTGAGAGCAAACCAGAGCAGCTTGCTTAGCCCGGACTCACAAGGGCAGGGCAATTCAGCCTCTGGCAAAGACATTTGGGAACCACAGCAACAGGCCCCTCCCCCAGAAGATCAGCACGAACAGCCAGCAAGCCAAGACCAAGTTTACTGATCAAGGAGAACGGGAGAACTCCAGTGCTAGGGAATACTGCCAATAGAATTCATGGCTTTTTTCACCATAATTCATTAGTTTTTCAAAGTTAATTTTTTTAACTGTTTTTTTTTTTTTTGAATTTTTCTTTTTCCCTTTTTCAACCAACATCTTATCAATCCCTTTTTAAAAAAAAACATTTTTTTATTTTTCAATTTTACAGTCATATTTTATCCCTTCATAGTAGTTACCCTTATTTTTGGCATATATATATATATATATATACATATATAAGTTGTTCTCTCTTTAAAATTTTGAGATACAATTTCTTCTAACAGACAAAAATATACCCTAAATCACTAGTGTACGGCTTTGTTCTATTCTCCTGCCTGATCACATTCTCTCCCTTTTTTTTTCTTTTTTTCTTTTTTCTTTTTCTTTTTAAATCTTCTTCTTTCTTTTTAAAAAACAACTTCTTATCTTATCAATTCCTTTTATAAAATCTTTTATAATTTTCATCTTTACAGTCATCTGCCATCCCTTCATTGTATCAACCCTTATTTTGTACATATATAAGTCTTTCTTCCTTTAAAATTTTAGCAGGCACTTTTTTCTAACAGACGAAAATACACCCAAAATCTACTGTGTGTCACTGATCTATGCACTAGCCTGATCATATTTGATCATATTCTGTTTTTTTTGTTTTGTTCTGTTTTTGTTTGTTTTTACCTTTTTTTTCTTTTGTTTTTCTTTCCTTCCCTTTCTTTTCCCCTGGTTTCAGGTTTTTTCTAATTTGTATAGAGTATATTTGCTGGGGACATTGTTAAACTGTTAGCATTTTGTTCTCTCATTCATCTCTTCTCCTCTGGACAAAATGACAAGACAAAAAACATCACCTCAGCAAAAAGAACAAGAGGTAGTACCGTCTGCCAGGGAACTACTCAATACGGACATTAGTACGATGTTGGACCTACAGTTCAGAATCATGACTTTAAGGATACTAGCTGGGCTTGAAAAAGGTGTGAAAGTTATTAGAGAAACCCTTTCTGGAGAAATAAAAGAACTAAAATCTAAGCAAGTCAAAATCAAAAAGGCTATTCAGGAGGTGCAATCAAAAATGGGGGCACTAACTGCTAGGATAAATGAGGCAGAAGAGAGACTCAGCGATATAGAAGACCAAATGATGGAAAATAAAGAGGCTGAGAAAAAGAGAGATAAACAACTATAGAATCACAAGGGCAGAATTCGAGAGATAAGTGATACGATAAGACGAAACAACATTAGAATAATTGGGATCCCAGAAGAAGAAGAAAGAGAGGGAGGGGCAGAAGCTATATTGGAGCAAATAATAGCAGAGAACTTCCCTAATGTGAGGAAGGAAACAGGCATCAAAATCCAGGAGGCACAGAGAACCCCTCTCAAAATCTATAAAAATAGGTCAACACCCCGACATCTAATAGTAAAACTTACGAGTCTCAGAGACAAAGAGAAAATCCTGAAAGCAGCTTGGGAGAAGAGATATGTAACCTACAATGGTAGAAACATTAGATTGGCAACAGACCTATCCACAGAGACCTGGCAGGCCAGAAAGGACTGGCATGATATCTTCAGAGCACTAAATGAGAAAAATATGCAGCCAAGAATACTATATCCAGCTAGGCTAGCATTGAAAATAGAAGGAGAGATAAAAAGCTTCCAGGACAAACAAAAACTAAAGGAATTTGCAAACACAAAACCAGCCCTACAAGAAATATTGAAAGAGGTCCTCTAAGCAAACAGAGAGCCTAAAAGCAGCATAGGACAGAAAGGAACACAGACAATATACAGTCACAGTCACCTGTATGATATGAAGAAGGACACTATATCAACCTTAAAGGGTCTATCCAACAAGAAGATCTAACAATTGTAAATATCTATGCCCCTAACATGGGAGCACCCAATTATATAAGGCAATTAATAACAAAAGCAAAGAAACACATTGACAACAAGACAATAATAGTGGGGGACTTTGACACCCCCCTGACTGAAAAGGACAGATCATCTAAGCAAAAGATCAACAAGGAAATAAAGACTTTAAATGACACACTGGACCAAATGGACTTTATAGACATATTCAGAACATTCCATTCCAAAGTAACAGATTTAACATTCTTCTCTAGTGCCCATGGAACATTCTCCAGAATTGATCACATCCTAGGTCACAAATCAGATCTCAACCGGTACCAAAAGATTGGGATCATTCCCTGCATATTTTCAGACCACAATGGTTTGAAACTAAAACTCAATCACAAGAGGAAAGTCGGAAAGAACTCAAATACATGGAGGCTAAAGAGCATCCTACTAAAGAATGAATGGGTCAACCAGGAAATTAAAGAGGAATTAAAAAAATTCATGGAAACCAATGAAAATGAAAACACAACTGTTCAAAATCTTTGGGATACAGCAATGGCAGTCCTGAGAGGAAAGTATATAGCAATACAAGCCTTTCTCAAGAAACAAGAAAGGTCTCAAATACATAACCTAACCCTACACCTAAAGGAGCTGGAGAAAGAACAGCAAAAAAAGCCTAAACCCAGCAGGAGAAGAGAAATGATAAAGATCAGAGCAGAAATCAATGAACTAGAAACCAAAAGAACAGTAGAACAGATAAACGAAACTAGGAGCTGGTTCTTTGAAAGAATTAACAAGATGGATAAACCCCTGGCCAGACTTATCAAAGAGAAAAGAGAAATGACCCAAATCAACAAAATCATGAAAGAAAGAGGAGAGATCACAACCAACACCAAAGAAATACAAACAATTATAAGAACATTTTATGAGCAACTCTAGGCCAGCAAATTAGATAACCTGGAAGAAATGGGTGTATTCCTTGAGATGTATCAACTACCAAAATTGAACGAGGAAGAAATAGAAAACCTGAACAGACCTATAATCACTAAGGAAATTGAAGCAGTCATCAAAAATCTCCCAACAAACAAAAGCCCAGGGCCAGATGGCTTCCCAGGGGAATTCTTCCAGACATTTGAAGAAGAATTAATACCTATTCTCCTGAAACTGTTCCAAAGAATAGAAATGGAAGGAAAACTTCCAAACTCATTTTATGAGGCCACCATTACCTTGATCCCAAAACCAGACAAAGACCCCATCAAAAAGGAGAATTACAGACCAATATCCTTGATGAACCTGGATGCAAAAATTCTCACCAAAATACTAGCCAATAGGATCCAACAGTACATTAAAAGGATTATTCACCACGACCAAGTGGGATTTATCCCTGGGCTGCAAGTTTGTTTCAACATCTGCAAATCAATCAACGTGATACAATACATTAACAAAAGAAAGAACAAGAATCGTATGATCCTCTCAATAGATGCAGAAAAAGCATTTGATAAAGTACAGCATCCTTTCTTGAACAAAACTCTTCAGAGTATAGGGATAGAGGGTACATGCCTCAATAACATAAAAGCCATCTATGAAAATCATACAGCGAATATCATTCTCAATGGGGAAAAGCTGAGGGCTTTCCCCCTAAGGTCAGGAACGAGGCAGGGATGTCCACTCTCACCACTGCTATTCAACATAGTATTAGAAGTCCTAGCCACAGCAATCAGACAACAAAAAGAAATCAAAGGCATCAAAATCGGCAAAGAGAAAGTCAAACTCTCACTCTTTGCAGATGATGTGGTTCTGTATGTGGAAAACCCAAGAGACTCGACCCCAAAACTGCTAGAAGTCATACAGGAATTCAGTCAAGTAGCAGGCTATAAAATCAATGCAAAGAAATCAGTGGCGTTCCTATTCACCAACAACAAGACAGAAGAGAGACACATCAAGGAGTTGATCCCATTTACAATTGCGCCCAAAACCATAAGATACCTAGGAATAAATTTAACCAAAGAGGCAAAGGATCTGTCCTCAGAAAACTATAAAATACTCATGAAAGAAATTGAAGAAGACACAAAGAAATGGAAAAACGTTCCATGCTCATGGATTGGGAGAACAAACATTGTGAAGATGTCAATGCTACCTAGAGCCATCTACACATTCAATGCAATCCCCATCAAAATACCAACCACCTTTTTCAAAGAAATGGAACAAATAATCCTAAAATTTGTATGGAACCAGAAGAGACCCCGAATAGCCAGAGGAATATTGAAAAAGAAAAGCAAAGCTGGTGGCATCACAATTCCGGACTTCCAGCTCTATTACAAAGCTGTCATCATCAAGACAGTATGGTACTGGCACAAAAAGAGACACATAGATCAATGGAACAGAATCGAGGGCTCAGAAATGGACCCTCATCTCTCTGGTCAACTCATCTTCGACAAAGCAGGAAAGAATGTCCAATGGAAAAAAGACAGTCTCTTCAACAAATGGTGTTGGGAAATTTGGACAGCCACATGCAGAAGAATGAAACTGGACCATTTCCTTACACCACACACAAAAATAGACTCCAAATGGTTGAAAGATCTAAACGTGAGACAGGAGTCCATCAAAATCCTAAAGGAGAACACAGGCAGCAACCTCTTCGACCTCAGCCAGAGCAACTCCTTCCTAGAAACAGCCAAAGGCAACGGAAGCCAGGGCAAAAATGAACTATTGGGATTTCATCAAGATAAAAAGCTTTTGCACAGCCAAAGAAACAGTCCACAAAACCAAAAGACAACCGACAGAATGGGAGAAAATATTTGCAAATGACATATCAGATAAAGGACTAGTATCCAAAATCTATAAAGAACTTATCAAACTCAACACCCAAAGAACAAATAATCCAATCAAGAAATGGGCAGAAGACATGAGCAGACATTTTTCCAACGAAGACATCCAAATGGCCAGACACATGAAAAAGTGCTCAACGTCGCTCGGCATCAGGGAAATCCAAATCAAAACCTCAATGAGATACCACCTCACACCCGTTAGAATGGCTAAAATTAACAAGTCAGGAAATGACAGATGTTGGAGGGGATGTGGAGAAAGGGGAACCCTCCTACACTGTTGGTGGGAATGCAAGCTGGTGCAACCACTCTGGAAAACAGTATGGAGGTTCCTCAAACAGTTGAAATTAGAGCTACCATAGGATCCAGCAATTGCACTACAGGGTATTTACCCCAAAGATACAAATGTAGGGACCCGAAGGGGTACGTGCACCCCAATGTTTAGAGCAGCAATGTCCACAATAGCCAAACTGTGGAAAGAGCCAAGATATCCATCGACAGATGAATGGATAAAGAAGATGTGGTATATATGCACAATGGAATATTATGCAGCCATCAAAAGGAATGAGATCTTGCCATTTGCAAAGATGTGGATAGAACTGGAGGGTGTTATGCTGAGTGAAATATGTCAATCAGAGAAAGACATGTATCATATGACCTCACTGATAGGAGGAATCCTTAATCTCAGGAAACAAACAGGGTTGCTGGAGTGGTGGGGGGTGGGAGGGATGGGGTGGCTGGGTGATAGAGATTGGGGAGGGTATGTGCTATGGTGAGCACTGTGAATGTACAAGATTGATGAATCACGGATCTGTACTTCTGAAACATATAATGCAATATATGTTAAGGAAAAAAAAAGAAGATAGCAGGAGGGGAAGAATGAAGGGGAGTAACTCAGAGAGGGAGACGAACCATGAGAGACGATGGACTCTGAAAAACAAACTGAGGGTTCTAGAGGGGTGGGGGTGGGGGGATGGGTTAGCCTGGTGATGGGTATTAAAGAGGGCACATTCTGCGTGGAGCACTGGGTGTTATTCACAAACAATGAATCATGGAACACTACATCAAAAACTAATGATGTAATGTATGGTGATTAACATAACAATAAAAAATTATTAAGAAAAGAAAAAAAAACATATCCACAAGGAAAACTCAAAGTTCAAATTGTTTCACAGTTGAATTCTATGAAATGTTTAAGAATAACAATTTTCTTACATATCTACAGCTTATATAATACATCAGAAGAAAGGGAAACAAACGGGTTTTTGTAGTAAGAAAGTTCTGTAGCAGCATCCTAAGACCATAGCCTAAAGTTGATCATGATGATTCCAGTTTCATTGTCCCTATACTGAACATAGAAAGTCCTATCTTCCTCTCATCAAAACAGAAAATTCAAAAAGGTAAATATTCATGGTGACACAGTGCTTGCAATATAGTAGATAATATCTGATGCATAGAGGTGAATTATTAACATCTTGATATTCTTTTTACAAATTTAAAATTCTGCTCATATTGTACACTACTTTGTATTTGCTTTTATTAACATGGCTATTGTAGTAAAATGAGTTGAAGAATACATAATATTTCATCCTATGGAATATTGCTCCAAGTTATAAAATATTATTGAACATTTAGGTTTTATTTTCAATGACATTATTAATATATCAATATATTTAAAAAAATATTTATGATCATTTGAATTAGATTTACAAAATAGGAAATAGGCAGAACATATCAAGAGCCTTATGAATCTCTGTATCACTGTATGCCGTTCCAAAAACAAAGTATCAGTATCCTTTCTGCAAATACTTATTTTTTATCCAGTTCTTTTTCTGAATATTATTTTCTATAATTCCTTATGTTTAAAATTTCTTCCAGTTTACACTTAGGAGTTAATCTTTAAGTTATCTTTTTAGGATTTTTAAAACACATTTTCAGAGCAATTTTGATTACCATAAAAATTGAGGGGAAGGCACAGAGATTTCCCTTGTACATCCTGAATCTACAATGCATACCCTCCCCAATTATCAACATCCACCACCAGAATTGTACACTTGATGCAACCGAACCTACACTGACACATCATTATCACTAAAATCCATAGTTTATCTTATAGTTCAGCCTTGGTGTTGTACATTATATGGGTTTGGACATATATAAGAACATATGTCTGTCATTATGGTATCATAATTTTTCACTGCCCTAAAAATTCTCTCTCCATCTATTCATCTTGCTTCTACCTGACCCCTAGCAACCACTGACCTTTTTACTATCTTGATAGTTTTACCTTTTCCAAAATATCCTGTAGTTGGAATCATATAGTAAGTAGACTTTTCAGATTGGCTTCTTTCATTTAGAAATATGCATTTAAGTTCCTCCATGTTCTTTTGTGGCTCTTTTTTTTTTCCCCACAACTAAATAATATAACATTATCTGGATATACCAGTTTGTTTATGCATTCACCTACTGAAGATATGGCCTTCCATAGTGACTATTTCTTTTTGCATTCCCACCAGTAATGAATGAGAGTTCTTGTTTTCCACATGTTTGTCAGTGTTTGGTGTTGTCAGTGTTTTGGATTTTTTACTAATAGGTGAGTGGCAGTATCTCCTTGTTTAAGTTGACATTTCTCTGTTGACATATTCTTATGTTTATTTGCCATCTGTATATCTTATTGAGGTGTCAGTTAAGGTCTCTGGTTCATTTTTTAATTAGGTTGTTTCTTCTGAGTTTGAGTTCTTTGAATATTTTATTTTTTTATTTTTATTTTTGTTTTTTTTTTAAGATTTTATTTATTTATTTGAGAGAGAGAGAATGAGAGATAGAGAGCACGAGAGGGAAGAGGGTCAGAGGGAGAAGCAGACTCCCTGCTGAGCAGGGAGCCCGATGTGGGACTCGATCCCAGGACTCCACGATCATGACCTGAGCCGAAGGCAGTCACATAACCGACTGAGCCACCCAGGCGCCCGAGTTCTTTGAATATTTTAGATAAGTCATTTATTAGATGTCTTTGCAATTATTTTTCCCAGTCTGGGACTTGTTTCCTCATTCTCTTTTCATTATCTTTCGCAGACCAGAAGTTTTTAATTTTAGTGAGGTTCAGCTTATCAATTTTTTATTTCATAGATTGTGCCTTTGGTGTTGTTTCTAAAAAGGTACTACAATATCCAAGGTCGTTTTCTCTTATGTTATTTTTTAGGAGTTTTATAGTTTTGCTTTTCACATTTAGATCTAAGATCCAGTTTGAGTTAATTTTTAAGGGTATAAGATCTCTTGTTCAGATTTTTTTTTTTTTTTTTGCATGTGAATGTATAGTTGTTCCAGCACCATTTGTTGAAAGGACTATGTTTAATCCATTGTTACCTTTGTTCAAAGATCAGCTAACTTTATTTATGGGGATCTATATCTTGGCTCTATTGATTCCATAAATTATTTTTCCAATGCCATGCTGTCTAAATTACTGTAGTTTATGGGCTTAAAGTTTGATAGTGTCAGTCTTTGAATTTCTTCAATACTGTGTTAGCCTCTGGGTCTTTTGGCTCTCCATACAAACTCTAGAATCAGTTCGTCAGTATCCATAATGTAACTGCTGATATTTTGATTGAAGTGCATTGAATCCATAGATCAAGTTGGGCAGAACTGACATCTTGACAATATTGAGTCTATCCATGAACATTGACTATTTCTCCATGTAGTTCTTTTTTGATTTCATTCATTAGAGTTTTGTAATTTTTCTTATATAGATATTACATATATTTTGTTAGATTTATACCAAAGTATATGTATATGTAATATGTATATTATATGTGAATGATATTGTGTTTTCAATTTAAAATTCCATTTGTTCGTTGCTGTTAGACAAGTGATTGACTTTTGTATGTTAACAATGTGCAGTTTATCCTTGTGCAACAAAGGATTTAGGGACACTGACCCCTATAGTGTTGAAAATTCATGTATAACTTTGACTACCCCAAAATCGTAATAGCCTACTGTTGAACAGAAGCATTACCAGTAATGTATACAGTTGATTAATACATATTTTTATGTTATACGTTTTATATAGTGTATTGTTACAATAAAGCTAAAGAAAATCTTACTAAGAGAAATTATAAGTAATAGAAAATACACGTTTAGTACTGTACTGTATTTAGTGAAAAAATCCACATATAAGTGTATTGGTACAATTTAGACCCATGTTGCTCAAGGGTCAACTGTATTCTGAAAAATTGCTATAATTATTTACTAGTTCCAGGGGTTTTTTTTTGTTGATTCTTTCAGATTTTGTATATAGACAATCCTATCATCCACAAAAAACAAACAAAAAAAACCCAAACAAAACTATTTACTTTTTCCTTTTCAATCTTTATAGCTTTTATTTCCTTTTCTCATCTTACTATGTTAGCTAGGCATAATACTAAATAGGGGTGATAGAGGGGACATCCTTGCCTTGTACCAGATCTTAGTGAAGAAGTTTCACATTTCTAACTATTAAGTATGATGGTAACTATAGCTTTTTGTTTGTTTGTTTATATTATCAAGTTGAAGAAATTCTCCTCTATTCCTCATTAACAGAGAATTTTCATCATAAATGAGTGTTGGATTTTGTCAAATGCTTTTCCTGTATCTATTGATATGCTCATGTATTTTTTTTTCCTTTTGTAGCCTGATAATATGGATTATGTTAAATGATTTTAGAACATTCACAGGGTCATGGTGTGTAATTTTTTTTTTTTGCATCCATATTCATAAGAGATATTGACGTATAGTTTGGTTTTCTGGTAATATCTTTATCTTGTTTTAGTATTAGGGAAATGGCCTCATAGAATTAATTGGGAAGTGTTTCCTCTGCTTCTGTCCTCTGAAAGAGGTAACAGAGAGTTGGTATAATTTCTTAAACATTTGTAGAATTCATTGGTGAACACATTTGGGCCTGGTTCTTTCTGTTTTATGAGGTTATTAGTGATTCAATTTCTTTAATTGATATATGCCTATTCACATTGATTTATTATTGTGTGAGTTTTGGGAAAATGTGTCTTTCAAGAAATTGGTCCATTTCATTTATGTTGTCAAATCTGTGGGTATAAAGTTTTTCATAGTTTCTCTTTTATTATTCTTCTAATGTTAATGGCATCTATAGTAATGTTTGCTTTTTCTGATATTAATAATCTGTGTCCTTTTTTTATCCTCTTCATTAGTCAGGCAAAGGGCTTATAGAATTTATTGATCTTTTCAATGACATAGCCTTTGATTTCATTGATTTTATCTATTGATTTCCTGTTTTCAATTTCTTTTCTTATTCTCATTTCTTTCCTACTGCTTACTTTGGTTTTATTTTGCTCTTTTTCTAGTTTTCCACAATGGAAACTTAGATTATCAACTTTTATATATTTCTTCTTTTCTAATATATGCATTCAGTACATTCAATTTCCCTCAAGCACTGCTGTATCCCACACATTTCAATAACTTGTGTGTTCATTTTCATTTAGCTAAAAATATTTTAAAATTTCTCTTCAGATTTCTTCTTTGGTCCATGTGTTTAGAAGTGTGTTTATCCTCCACATATTTTGGGATTATTTAGTTATCATTCTGTTATTGATTTTTACTTTAATTCTATTATGGTCTGAGACAATGTATGTATGATTTCTATTCTTCTAAGATGTGTCTGATGGTCTAAAATATGGTCTATATTGGTGAATATTCCATGTGAGTTTGAGAAGGATATATATTATGCTGCTGTTGGATGACATAGTCTATAGATATTAATTATATCCAGTGATTGATGTTGTTGAGTTGAACTATGTCCTTCAAATTTTGTGCCTATTGAATCTGTATATAATATATGTATATAATCAATATATATTTGAATATATTCAAATTAACTGACTTTAGTGAGGAAATACCCCTATCATTAACAAAATTAAACTATTAAACAAAAACCTTTTAGGACGGTGGTCATGGAAGTTGAAATCCACTAAGAACTATGTAACAACTTGCCTGCCAAATCAACTAGCCCTGAAAATGGGTGGTGCCTGAGAGTAGGACCCATAGCCAGCCATTGCTGGCAGTCAGTGACATACAAGAGGGATAGGTATGGGTGTCCCCCATGTCTTCCAACCCCCATACCATGGACAGCAAACTATGAGTAGGTGGGCTGTTGTGGTGAGCCTTGAAGCCTGGGGTGTGGGCCTGGGCAGAGCTGCTGCAGGTGCAAATCTTGGTGGTAGGAGCAAATATTCAAATGAGAACTTTGAAGATGAAAGTAGAGAAAGGTTCTATATATGTAGTAAATTATATATGTGTGCATGCAAAATCAAAATCATTGTTATTATTGTCTTGAACAAACTGATATCTGTTAAATCATTTAAGAATACAAATAAAAGGTTTTATTTTACCTTCACTTGTTCTTGCTTTTTTTTTTTAAAGATTTATTTATTTTTATTTTGGGAGAGTGAGAATGAGAGAGAGAGAGAGAGAGAGAGAGTACATGAGAGGGGGGAGGGTTAGAGGGAGAAGCAGGCTCCTCGCTGAGCAGGGAGCCCGATGAGGGACTCGATCCTGGGACTCCAGGATCATGACCTGAGCCAAAGGCAGTTGCTTAACCAACTGAGCCACCCAGGTGCCCCACTTGTTCTTGCTTTTATGCTCTTCCTTTCTTTTTATAGATCCAAGTTTCTGACCTATATTATTTCCCCTATCTTTACAGAATTTAACATTTCTTACAAGCCAAGTCTACTGGCAACAGGTTCCCTCAATTTTTGTTGGTCTGAGAAAACCTTTATTTCTTTCACTCTTGCAGGCTAACATCTCTGGGTACCAAATTCCAGGTTGGTAGGGATTTTTATCTCAATAATTTAAATATTTCACTCCACTGTCTTCTTGCCTGTGTTTCTGAGGAGAAATCATATATAATTATCTTTATTCCTCTATTGGTAAGGTGTTTTTCCTTTGACTTCTTTCAGGATTTTTTTCTTTATCTTTGATTCTCTGTAGTTTGAAAATCCTATGCCTACATGTCCTCTCCCGCAACTCCCCCATTTATCCTGCTCAGTATTCTCTACTTCATGGATTTGTGATTGGGTGTGTGACATTAATTTGGCAAAATCCTCAATTATTATTGTTTGAAATACTTCTTTTCCTTTCTTATTCTTCTGATAGTCACATTATGTATATGTTATGCCTTTTATAGTTGTCCCACAGTCTTTGAATATGTTGTTCTTTTTTTTTTTTGTCTTTGTTCTCTTCGCTTTTCAGATTTTGAGGATTCTGTTGATATATCCACTAGCAGAGATTCTTTCCTCAGCTGTGAACAGTCTACTAATGACCTTCAAAGACATTCTTCATTTCTATTACTGTTTTTTTTCATTTCTAGTATTACTTATTAGTTCTTTCTTAGAATTTCCATCTCTCTGCTTACATTGCTCATTTGTCTACTTTATCGATTAAGGACATTAGCATATTAATCATAGTTGTTTTAAACCCCAAGTCTGATAATTCCAATATTCCTGCCATATCTTGTTCTAATGCTTGCTCTATCCCTTCCAGTCATGCGGCTTTTATTTTGTTTTGTTTTGTTTGCCTTTTGGATATTCCTTACCATCTTTTCTTGACAGCCAGACATGAGGTACTAGGCAAGAGGAACTGTTATAAACAAGCCTTTAGTAATCAGGTGGTGAAATGTGTGGGGGAGAGGAAGCATTCTTTACTCCTATGATTGGGTGTCAGTCTTTGCGTGTGTCTATGCCTCAGGACTGTGAACTTAATGAGTTTCTCAGTTGTTGTTGTTGTTGTGTTCTAAGTTGTTGTTGTTGTTGTTTTGCCCTCCATCCTTAGATGGGACAGGATCACTAGAATGAGCTGGAGTTGGATATTTTCCTTCTCCCAACTGGAACACCAGGGCCAGCTAGAATTTGTTAATTTCCTTTCCGGGGTCAATTAAGTTCTGATAAGGCTCCCGCAGGTTAGGCTTTAGTTAGTTTCCCCTGAGGGCAGGCCTTGTTAAGAAGGAAAGGTGCTCTAGTATTAGCATATTTCAAGATGCTTCCTTCCCTTCTCTCACTACTGGAAGCACAAAGGGATTTTCCTTCAGTATTTACTGTGTGAACCTGGTTGAGCTTTTGAAGGTAAGTTTCACAGTATTATGAGGGCTTCCCTATTATTCGGTCCCCTTGGATTTTTTAACACTCAGACTTATTTACACTGGGCCTTCAGCGATTTGTCAATTACTTTTCAGGTTTTCTACCCTGGTACTGGATTCTGTGCTCATTTCTGCTTGCGAGTTTCTGCTTCGGTAAGTCATGATTCTCTGTGTTCTCCTGTCTGTCTTTTACATCTTAGGGGCAGTGGTTCTTCCTATGCCTTCCCCTCTTTTATGGATCTAAAAAGAGTTGATTGTTCAGTCTATTTAGCTTTTTATTAGGACAGAGCTCTTTGCATGTGAAACCAGAAACTGTAAGTCTAAATTAATTTTTACCATAAAAATGGCATTTTACCTACGATAAAAAAAACAGTGTGATTTTCCAGAAGTAGAGGACCTTATTGATGAATCAGCAAATACTAAAATAGGAACATATCCTCAGATGATACAACTTATTTCTATATTAGATGCCCTTGAGTGTTGCCAGCTCTAGTGGTTGCTTTTTTATTTAGACACAGATTTGTTTTGAAGTCATTAAGTAGCAAGTAAATTAAGTTGTTAACATCATGTAATGTGGTATGTCCCTCTTGAGCTAAGACTCATTTTAATTTGTGATATGCAGAGCAATGTCAAGTGTTTTGTGCCAGACTCAGGCTAGCAATAACCAATGGTATGGCTAGACAAGCCTTTGTGGTTCTTAAGATTGCAATACAGCATCAGCAAAAACTGTGATGAAACTTTGGAAAAACAAACAAGCAAAAGGTTTACCCACTGGCCCTGGAAAGCACATGGCACACCTGGGGCCACACAGTAAGTTCTCCACCAGAGAAGAAGAGTGTTGTTTTAGAGGCTTTCTGATTTTATTGGTGTCAAAGTTGGGGGCCTAGGGTTTTGCAGACTTACTTTATTGGTGAATTTGAAACATATGAATGGGAATCTAAAGTGTGGGAAGAGCCACAGGTGGCCCAAATGATCAATTATGGAAATCAACCAAGATTGCTGAAACAAAGGAACCTAGAGGGGGAAGGTTGGTGGGGTGGGGGTTTTTATCAACTCCCATGGCAGTGGCTGACTGTGTTTATTTGAAATACCTGTCTTGAAATGGATGCCTCAACAATCAAAGCTTAGGTCAGGCATTTGCATTACAAGAAAATAAAAATTTTCACAGCTTATATTACCTCAAGTTTTTCACAATTGGCTGTATGTTTTGAGATGTAATACCCTTGTATTGTTCCTACACATTTGGCACATACACCTGGAAAAACTGAGAAAAATTGGAGATTACACCTTCAGTAGCTGTTTTTCATTTGAATGCTGATGTGGGAATGCTACACAAATTCGTGTTTCACAGTCTCAAGAGATTTGACGCATTTTTAGTAGCCTTCAGAGACTACGTATTAGAGTGGAATAATCATTGGTTTCTCTATCCTAACAAAAAAGCATTAAAAATACTAGAAAAGCCTTTTCCAAATGTTCTATGGAAAAATCAACTTACCTACACTTGCCTTAAGTCAGACTGAATTTGCATATTGTGTAAGATAAGCTTTTAAATTTGTTATTAGAATTAAAACTCTAGAATGTATGCATCAGAAATAAAGGAATGGAAGGTGTTAGTTGGTCCATCTATTGTGCTGATTCAGTTTTTCTCTAAAACCTCTAGACACTTGAGTATCTCCAGTGACAGTGAATCCCCAGCCTCACTAACCGGTCATTTTTAGTTTTTAGGCCACTCTGATTTTGTAGATAGAGTTTCCTTATATTGAAATCTGAGCGTACTACCTATAACTTCCAAATGCTCATCTAAATAGTGACATCACTCTCACACCATACAGGATCTCCCATTAATAAGGTAAATGTCCATGAGCATTTAAAATTATTTTAATTAAAATTATTTTAATATTTTTCTATGAACCTCTTTATAGATTTCTATGCTTTCAAAACCTTTATCCTCCTCTCCAAGAAACACCTAATTGTATATATATGTTCTAAAATATGATTGTCCTTAAAAAGACACAGGAGATATAAATACACTTATATTGTTTTTTGTTTGTTTTTTGTTTTGTTTTGTTTTTAATTTCTGATCCTTGTACCTTGTGAAAGTTGATCTTACTTCCTAGGCTTCATTTTCCTAGTGCATAACATGGGGATGATAATAGTAGTATGAGTTTAAATTGAGATAAGGATCATACCTATCTTATATATCATAGTTTTTTTGTTTGTTTTTTAGAAGATTTTATTTATTTACTTGAGAAGTAGAGCAGAGAGAACAAGCAGAGAGGGTAGGGAGGGGTAGAGGGAGAAGGAGAGAGAGAGAGAGAGAGAGAAGCAGGGAGCCCGACGCAGGGCTCTGTCCCAGGACCCCCAGATCATGACCCGAACCAAAGGCAGATGCTTAACTGACTGAGCCACCCAGGTACTCCAGTATATACCATAGTTACGTATTAATTGTTTTAAATAATCAAAACAATTCTAGTCTCATTATAGGAGAATTAAATGTTCATTGTTATTCATTAAGTAAATATTTATCAAACAACTATGAGGTTGTAAGTGCTTTCTTTGTAGTAGGGATTCCACAAGATTAAACAATAAGTAGTCTTCACAGAAATTACATTCTAGTAGTCTTAACTCAACAATTCTCAAGGATGTATAGGGCTTGGAATGGATCTTGGCATATAGAAACATTTTCTCCTTTTGTCTTCATTTGATTTTTCTGGACCTGAATGCAGGATGGTGTGTGAGTATATGTATGAGAGATTAATGTATAGTAATGGGAAATGTAGACCATTGTCCTAATATTTGGATTTCCTTTCAGAAATGATTTTATTTACATGCCATTTTCTAATCAAAGAAATAGAAGAAATAGACCATTTAGAATTTACATTTTAAAACTTTTCTGGGAAAATAATTATTTTGTGGGACCCTCTCCTATTAAAGATAAGTAGAAAACTACATGGGTTGCCAAAAGCAACATAGAAGGTCAAACCAAAATTAGAGGTTAGATGCTCTGATGGATCAGGAATGACACTTATCTATCATCATGCATAAACATAATTAGTGACATCCATAAGTATGAGGCACTGAAGAGAAAATCTTTCATCAGGACAAACCTAAGCATAGGTCCCTCCTTCCAGATCTACATTGTTCTATTAGCACACTGTGAGTAGACTAATCCGCTTACACCATCATGAAATTCCCATTTCTCCTTAAGGATTCCTGAAAAGACTTCTACACATGATCTCTGAAATCCAGATACACTTGTTAGGTTTCACTGAAGAATGAAATACTGCTAACAATCAATTAATTAAATTAAAATTAAAATTATTAGCATTAATGTCTTCATACCTTAACTTTTCTAAGAGGTTATGAATGCTGGCATGAATCAGGTATCAGAAAAATTGCATGATTTAAAGTATTATAGAAGAGTTCTTGGCAAGGTCATTTAATTAAAGTCTAGTGGCCTTAATATTACTGTAAACAATAGAGTTTAAAACTCTAGTTCTGAACTTCCAAAATTGAAGCAATAAATTTGGAACCCAAAATCATTTAGAATTTTTGTATGCTTCTGTTTCTAATAGAGGACATAGTTGGATTAAATAGGGTAAAAAATTAAAAAAAAAAAAGGATTCCTCTGGCCACAAAAAACATATTTGCATAGAAATGAATAATGAACCATTTTTATATTGTGACATATGTCTTTTATTAGCTAGAAATTAGGAGAATCAAAAAGGAAATTTCTATAAGAAAATTACGTACAGGGTGGCTTAAGGATATACAGCATTGTTTAGTCAAGTGGATTAAAAAAAAGAATAATAAAGAGTAAGGAGAAGGAATGATGCATATCAGGTGTTCCAAGAGGAAAGTAGAGATGAAAGGTATGAGAAAGGTGTCTAAAAATGATGTCTTCCTGGATTTTTATAAAAAATTGGTGATAACTTTCTATTAACAGTGTTTCTTGGGGTGCTTGGGTAGCTCAGTCGTTAAGCGTCTGCCTTCGGCTCAGGTCATGATCTGGGATCAAGCCCCGCATTGGGCTGACTGCTCAGCTGGGAGCCTGCTTCTCCCTCTCCCACAGCCCCCTGCTGTGTTCCCTCTCTAGCTGTCTTTCTCTCTGTCAAATAAATAAATAAAATCTTTTAAAAAACAAAACAAAACAAAAAACCCCAATATTTCTTAATGGAAAGAAGCTACTCTAAGGAACCTAACTTTGTCTTTAACAAAATTTCTTCATAAGCTTTAAATATTCTTTCTGGCAAATTTCATGCATATTACTTTATTTGTCCTCAGTCTCACAATCCTTAAATCAACTTTAATGTCTGTTTGTAAGTTGGACTCTAAAATAATAGTCAGACATAATTTATTTTTAACTCTTCCAGCATTTACAATGATTATGTCACTTCCTTATGTTTAAGAAACTTTTTAAGGATTTAATATATTACCTTCAGGAAAAAAATTTCAATGAGTGCTGGTTGCTGATATAAGCAATTAAATTAAATATGACTGCATCCACACTTTTCTCACTGCTTATTTTTATGAGGATAGATATGTCCCCTAATCAAATATTGTATAAATTTAGTATTTCATTACTAAACTACTTAATCTTATTCTTAAGAATATGAATACTGTTACAACTGTCTCTTTCCAATGTTATACAATTATATTTCAAATGTCAAAATCATTCAGATTTTTAAAATTTTTTTATTGTTATGTTAATCACGATACATTACATCATTAGTTTTGGATGTAGTGTTCCATGATTCATTGTTTGTGAATAACACCCAGTGCTCCACGCAGAATGTGCCTTCTTTAATACCCATCACTAGGCTAAGCCATCCACCCACCCCCCTCCCCTCTAGAACCCTCAGTTTGTTTTTCAGAGTCCATCGTCTCTCATGGTTCATCTCCCTCTCCGACTTACTCCCCTTCATTCTTCCCCTCCTGCTATCTGCTTTTTTTTTTCCTTAACAAATATTGCATTATTTTTTCAGAAGTACAGAAATGTGATTCAACAGTCTTGCAAAATTGACAGCACTCACCATAGCACATACACTCCCCAATGTCTATCACGCAGTCACCACATCCCTCCCACCCCCCACCACTCCAGCAACGCTCAGTTTGTTTCCTTATATTAAGAATTCCTCCTATAGTGAGGTTATATGATACATGTCTTTCTCTGATTGACCTATTTCACTCAGCATAACACCCTCCAGTTCCATCCACGTCATTGCAAATGGCAAGATCTCATTCCTTTTGATGGCTGCATAATATTCCATTGTGTATATATACCACTTCTTCTTTATCCATTCATCTGTCGATGGACATCTTGGCTCTTTCCACAGTTTGGCTATGGTGGACATTGCTGCTATAAACATTGGGGTGCCTGTACCCCTTCGGATCCCTACATTTGTATCATTGTGGTAAATACCCAGTAGTGCAATTGCTGGATCGTATGGTAGCTCTATTTTCAACTGTTTGAGGAACCTCCATACTGTTTTCCAGAGTGGTTGCACCAGCTTGCATTCCCACCAACAGTGTAGGAGGGTTCCCCTTTCTCCACATCCCCGCCAACATCTGTCGTTTCCTGACTTGTTAATTTTAGCCATTCTGACTGGTGTGAGGTGGTATCTCATTGAGGTTTTGATTTGGATTTCCCTGATGCCGAGCGACGTTGAGCATTTTTCATGTGTCTGTTGGCCATTTGGATGTCTTCGTTGGAAAAATGTCTGCTGATGTCTTCTGCCCATTTCTTGATTGGATTATTTGTTCTTTGGGTGTTGAGTTTGATAAGTTCTTTATAGATTTTGGATACTAGCCCTTTATCTGATATGTCATTTGCAAATATCTTCTCCCATTCTGTCGGTTGTCTTTTGGTTTTGTGGACTGTTTCTTTGGCTGTGCAAAAGCTTTTTATCTTGATGAAATCCCAGTAGTTCTTTTCTGCCCTTGCTTCCCTTGCCTTTGGCTATGTTTCTAGGAAGAAGTTGCTGCGGCTGAGGTTGAAGAGGTTGCAGCCTGTGTTCTCCTTTAGGATTTTGATAGACTCCTGTCTCACATTGAGGTTTTTCAACCATTTGGAGTCTATTTTTGTGTGTGGTGTAAAGAAATGGTCCAGTTTCATTCTTCTGCATGTGGCTGTCCAATTTTCCCAACACCATTTGTTGAAGAGACTGTCTTTTTTCCATTGGATATTCTTTCCTGCTTTGTCAAAGATTAGTTGACCATAGAGTTGAGGGTCCATTTCTGGGCTCTCGATTCTGTTCCATTGATCTATGTGTCTGTTTTTGTGCCAGTACCATACTGTCTTGATGATGACAGCTTTGTAATACAGCTGGAAGTCCAGAATTGTGATGCCTCCAGCTTTGCTTTTCTTTTACAACATTCCTCTGGCTATTCAGGGTCTTTTCTGGTTCCATACAATTTTAGGATTATTTGTTCCATTTCTTTGAAAAAAGTGGATGGTATTTTGATGGGGATTGCATTGAATGTGTAGATGACTCTAGGTAGCATTGACATCTTCACAATGTTTGTTCTTCTGATCCACGAGCATGGAACATTTTTCCATTTCTTTGTGTCTTCCTCAATTTCTTTCATGAGTATTTTATAGTTCTCTGAGGACAGATCCTTTGCCTCTTTGGTTAAATTTATTCCTAGGTATCTTATGGTTTTGGGTGCAATTGTAAATGGGATCGACTCCTTGATTTGGCTCTCTGCTGTCTTGTGGTTGATGTATAGGAATGCCACTGATTTCTGTGCATTGATTTTATAGCCTGTTACTTTACTGAATTCCTATATGAGTTCTAGCAGTTTTGGGGTGGATTCTTTTGGGTTTTCCACATACAGAACCATATCATCTGCAAAGAGTGAGAGTTTGACTTCCTCTTTGCCAATTTGGATGCCTTTGATTTCTTTTTGTTGTCTGATTGCTGTGGCTAGGACTTCTAATACTATGTTGAATAGCAATGGTGAGAGTGGACATCCCTGCTATGTTCCTGACCTTAGGGGAAAAGCTCTCAGCTTTTCCCCATTGAGAATGATATTCGCTCTAGGTTTTTCATAGATGGCTTTTATGAATTTGAGGTATGTACCCTCTATCCCTATACTGTGAAGAGTTTTGATCAAGAAAGGATGCTGTACTTTGTTAAATGCTTTTTCTGCATCTATTGAGAGGATCATAGGATTCTTGTTCTTTCTTTTGTTAATGTATTGTATAACGTTGATTGATTTGCAGATGTTGAAACAAACTTGCAGCCCAGGGATAAATCCCACTTGGTCATGGTGAATAATCCTTTTAATGTACTGTTGGATCCTGTTGGCTAGTATTTTGGTGAGAATTTTTGCTTCCATGTTCATCAAGGATATTGGTCTGTAATTCTCCTTTTTGATGAGGTCTTTGACTGGTTTGGGGATCAAGGTAATGCTGGCCTCAAAATGAGTTTGGAAGTTTTCCTTCCATTTCTATAGTTTGGAACAGTTTCAGGAGAATAGGTATTAATTCTTCTTGAAATGTTTGGTAGAATTCCCCTGGGAATCCATCTGGCCCTGGGCTTTTGTTTGGTGGGAGATTTTTGATGACTGCTTCAATTTCCTTAGTGGTTATAGATCTGTTCAGGTTTTCTATTTCTTCCTGTTTCAATTTTGGTAGTTGATACATCTCTAGGAATGCATCCATTTCTTCCAGGTTATCTAATTTGCTGGCCTAGAGTTGCTCATAAAATGTTCTTATAATTGTTTGTATTTCTTTGGTGTTGGTTGTGATCTCTCCTCTTTCATTCATGATTTTGTTGATTTGGGTCATTTTTCTCTTTGATAAGTCTGGCCAGGGGTTTATCCATCTTGTTAATTCTTTCAAAGAACCAGCTCCTAGTTCCATTGATCTGTTCTACTGTTCTTTTGGTTTCTATTTCATTGATTTCTGCTCTGAGCTTTATTATTTCTCTTCTCCTGCTGGGTTTAGGCTTTATTTGCTGTTCTTTTCTCTAGCTCCTTTAGGTGTAGGGTTAGGTTGTGTATTTGAGACCTTTCTTGTTTCTTGAGAAAGGCTTGTATTGGTATATATTTTCCTTTCAGGACTGCCATCTCTGTATCCCAAAGACTTTGAACAGTTGTCTTTTCATTTTCATTGGTTTCCATGAATCTTTTTAATTCTTTAATTTCCTGTTTGACCCATTCATTCTTTAGTAGGATGCTCTTTAGCCTCCATGTATTTGAGTTCTTTCCGACTTTCCTCTTGTGATTGAGTTCTAGTTTCAAAGCACTGTGGTTTGAAAATATGCAGGGAATAATCCCAATCTTTTGGTACCAGTTGAAACCTGATTTGTGACCTAGGATGTGATCAATTCTGGAGAATGTTCCATGGGCCCTAGAGAAGAATGTGTATTCCATTGCTTTGGGAAGGAATGTTCTGAATATGTCTGTGAAGTGCATTTGGTCCAGTGTGTCATTTAAAGTCTTTATTTCCTTGTTGATCTTTTGGTTAGATGATCTGTCTATTTCAGTCAGGGGTGGTGTTATAGTCCCCCACTATTATTGTATTGTTGTCAATGTGTTTCTTTGCTTTTGTTATTAATTGCCTTATATAATTGGCTGCTCCCATGTTAGGGGCATAGATATTTACAATTGTTATTTCTTCTCGTTGGATAGACCCTTTAATTAGGATATAGTGTCCTTCATCATCTCTTATTACAGTCTTTGTTTTAAAATCTAATTTGTCTGAAATAAGAATTGCCACTCCAGCTTTCTTTTGGTGTCCATTAGCATGGTCAATGGTTTTCCACCCCCTCACTTTAAATCTGCTGGTGTCTTTGGGTCTAAAATGAATCTCCTGCAGACAGCATATTGATGGGTCTTGTTTTTTAATTCAATCTGATAGCCTGTGTCTTTTGATTGGGGCATTTAGCCCATTTACATTCAGGGTAACTATTGAAAGATATGAATTTAGTGCAATTGTATTGCCTGTATGGTGATTGTGACTGTATATTGTCTGTGTTCCTTTCTGGTCTATGCTGCTTTTATGCTCTCTCTTTGCTTAGAGGAACCCTTTTAATAGTTCTTGTAGGGCTGGTTTCGTATTTGCAAATTCCTTTAGTTTTTGTTTGTCCTGGAAGCTTTTTATCTCTCCTTCAATTTTCAATGACAGCCTAGCTGGATATAGTATTCTTGGCTGCATATTTTTCTCGCTTAGTGCTCTGAAGATATCATGCTAGTCCTTTCTGGCCTGCCAGGTCTCTGTGGATAGGTCTGTTGCCAGTCTAATGTTTCTACCATTGTAGTTTACATATCTCTTCTCCCGAGCTGCTTTCAGGATTTTCTCTTTGTCTCTGAGACTCGTAAGTTTTACTATTAGATGTCGGGGTGTTGACCTATTTTTATAGATTTTGAGAGGGGTTCTCTGTGCCTCCTGGATTTTGATGCCTGTTCCCTTCCCCACATTAGGGAAGTTCTCTGCTATTATTTGCTCCAATATACCTTCTGCCCCTCTCTCTCTTTCTTCTTCTGGGATCCCAATTATTCTAATGTTGTTTGTCTTATCGTATCGCTTATCTCTTGAATTCTACCCTTGTGATCCTATAGTTGTTTATCTCTCTTTTTCTCAGCCTCTTCATTTTCCATCATTTGGTCTTCTATATCACTGATTCTCTCTTCTGCCTCATTTATCCTAGCAGTTAGTGCCCCCATTTTTGATTGCACCTCATGAGTAGCCTTTTTGATTTCGACTTGGTTAGATTTTAGTTCTTTTATTTCTCCAGAAAGGGTTTCTCTAATAACTTCCACGCTTTTTTCAAGCCCAGCTAGTATCTTTAAAGTCATGGTTCTGAACTGTAGGTCCAACATAGTGCTAATGTCCATATTGAGTAGGTCCCTGGCAGACGGTACTACCTCTTGTTCTTTTTGCTGAGGTGATATTTTTCGTCTTGTCATTTTGTCCAGAGAACAGATGAATGAGAGAACAAAATCCTAACAAGTTAACAATGTCCCCAGCAAATATACTGTATACAAATCAGAAAATACCTGAAACCAGGGGACAAGAAAGGGAAAGAAAGAAAAAAAGAAAGAGGAAAAAAAAGAAAAGAAAATGATAAAAACAAACAAAAAGAGAACAAAAGAAGAAAAAACAGAATATGATCAAATATGATCAGGGTAGTGCATAGATCAGTGCCACACAGTAGATTTTGGGCGTATTTTGGTCTGTTAGAAGAAAGTGCCTCCTAAAATTTTAAAGGAAGAAAGACTTATATATGTACAAAATAAGGGTTGATACAATGAAGGGATGGAAGATGACTGTAAAGATGAAAATTATAAAAGATTCTATAAAAGGAATTGATAAGTTTTTTGAAAAAAGAAAAGATTTAAAAAAAAAAGAAAAGAAAAAATAAAGGCAGAAAATATGATCAGCCAGGAGACTAAAACAAAGCCATACAGTAGTGATTTATGGTATATTTTGATCTGTTAGAAGAAACTGTATCTCAAAATTTTAAAGAGAGAACAACTTATATATATATATGTGAAAAATAAGGGTAACTACTATGAAGGGATGCAATATGACTCTTAGAATGAAAAATACAAAATGTTTTTTTCAAAAAGGGATTGATAAGATGTTGGTTGAAAAGGGAAAAAGAAAAATTCAAAAAAAAAAAACAGTTAAAAAAATTAACTTTGAAAAACTAATGAATTATGGTAAAAAAGCCATGAATTCTATGTGCAGTATTCCCCTAGCGCTGGAGTTCTTCCATTCTCCTTGATTGGTAAACTTGGTCTTGGCTTGCTGGCTGTTCCTGCTGATCTTCTGGGGGGGGGGGGGGCTGTTGCCGTGGTTCCCAGATGTCTTTGCCGGAGGCAGAATTGCCCCGCCCTTGTCCGCCCAGGCTAAGCAATCTGTTCGGGTTTCCTCTCAGGAGCTTTTTTTCCCTGCAAGCTCTTGGTACAGCTTTGGAGGACCAGAGTGAAAATGGTGGGCTCCCAATCTCCGCCCGGAGGAGCTGAGACCTCGGTCCCCACTCCTCAGTGCGCCCCCAGAAAAAAGCAGTCAATCACTCCCATCTCCCTGGTCTCCAGCCTCACTCTGTGCTCACCTGGCCTGTGACTGAGTGTTTCTCTCTCTGGCACCCGGCCCCGTGTGGAGTCTCCAAACCCAGCAGATCCCTGCGGTGCGCTCTCACGCCGATCCTCCCGGGGGAGGAAGGGGAGTCTCCCCGGCTCTGCCGCTTGTTGGGTCCCTGCTGGAGGAGCAGTGGCCCGACTGGGCCGCGGATCCCATTTTATGGCAACCCCGAGCTGAGAGCCCACACCTCCGCTCTGTCTCTGCAGCCGGCTTCCCTGCTCCGATACCTGGGAGCTCTGCCGCTCTCAGGCACCCCCGGTCTTTCTGCTACCCCGAGGGTCCTGAGACCACACTGTCCCGCGAGGGTTCCACCCCCCGCTTATCCACTGGGGCGACGTCCCTCAGCGGAGCCGACTTCTAAAAGTTCCGATTTTGTGCTCCGCGGCTCTGTCACTTTGCCAGAAGCCGCCGATGGAGGCCCCCTCCCCCGCCGTCTATCCTCCTGAATATCACCTCGGATTCACTTCTCCGCATGTGCTACCTTCCAGTAAGTGGTCGCTTCTCTGTTCAGAGAGTTTTTGCTACTCTCTTCCTAGATCTGTTGAGTTCGTAGGTGTTCAGAATGGTTTGATCCCTATTCAGCTGAATTCCTGAGACCAGAGGAAATCCAGGTCTCCTACTCCTCTGCCATCTTGCTCCGCCCCTCATTCAGATTTTTTTTTCAGAATATCATGAATATAGATAGCAGTGTATATATGACAGGATTGTGTGAATAAAAAAAAGAAGCCTAGGACTCTGTAAAATGAATTTGCTTTTGACTTTGAGAAATGTCTTTTCGGGCATATGTCTTTGTTAGTGACCGCCTCTTGGTTAATTACCATGGAACATTAAAATTCAGGTTTCTCAATTTATCTTAAAGATGGCTCTGAATAGCATTACTCCTACATCCTTTTTGTCCCCTAATATTATCTATATATATAAATGTGTATAAGTTATCTAGCTTGCCTCTTTATAATCTTAATATAAGAAATTATGACAGATGGTTTGAGATGGTAATCCTTTATGGTAGATAAATTCTGGAAAAGCAATTTTAGATATGCTTGATCCAAAGAACTGAGATGTTGTTTAGACAATCAAAGACAAAAAACCTATGAAGTTTTTACTTCATCATTTCAAATAATTTCAACTTGGTCAGAATCCTTTCACTAATACCAGTGTCTTTAAACCTAAGGTGAATGTCCTAGAAGCCATGTCCAGCCAATGGTAGTGGAAACCTACTATGTTGACGCAAATAGGTACTGTAAGGCCAGGGTTTCATCAATATTTAGCTTTTTCTCCTAATGATATAATTCCATATTCAAATGCCCTTTAAGATATCTCTACCCATGGAACCTTATAGCATTTTTATTTATGGCATTTAAAATGTTTTTCAATTATACTATTTCTTTCTATTAACCAATAGCTGTAGATTTTTTTTAATTTTCAGAGGGTCAAAGATGCTAGGCTAATTACTTACAATTTTATATCAATTAACTAATTTCCAGTGCAACAGGATGTCCACTGTTATTAAAATGCTAGGAGAGTCTCCAAATAGTCTCAACCCAGCTGGCTGTATTTAGGGCATAGTCACACTTAATCCAGTTTTAAAATCTGTTTATATATTTTCCCCCATTTTATAAATTCCAAATGGTATATATGAAATGTTTTATAATGACATAAATAGGTGTATCCCTTATCTCAGGAAGTGTTGTTTGGTCACCAAAATGTTGAGCTAGTTATAGGGTAAAAACGTATGAAAGCCACTTAGAACCACTTAAACATAGGGATTGGAATGAAGAGCAAACACCATTAAGGTCACTGATCTTTCCTATATACACTTAGGGTATCTGTTAAGAAACTGATTTTTTTAATCTTATTCAAGGAAATGGAGTAATATGAATTAAAACAAAAAAACCTATGTAAGAAATAATATATTTGTACCTTAAACATGCTTTGGATTTGATTAAGTTTTAAGGTACCAATTGCAGTATGTCGAATAAAATCTCAAGTAAAATTAACCATGGTAATCAGTGCTCAAATTTTATGGTACAGTGTTGTGATCAAGAGTAGAAAACAGAACAAATAAGAGTGCCAATATATTAAAATAGTTTAATTTGCCTTTACCAAGTCAGCATGTAAAAGTTCAGAAAAATTATACAAATAGATGCTTACTTAATTGTCTCTTATAATTTAGCCTAATCCTGAATCCTTCATAACATGCCTGTGAAGTATTTGTTTTCATCACTGAAAGAATTAAACACATAAAAATCATATATTTTACCATAAAGTGATTGTCCCTAAGTAATTCCCTAGAATTTTAAAAATTGATGCAAATATGTTTAGAAAAAAATTTTGAAGCTCTTACTCATAAGACAAATGATCTACAATTTATATGAACTAGACATTTTAGACATTGAAAAATATAATCTTAGAAAATACCATAGATTCTTGTGGTAGAGAAAGGGGAAGAATAGTTTTATGCCTATCCTATCTTCCACATTTGAAAAATAATCAATCCTACTTGGCAGCAAAAGGGCTTTATGAAAACTATGCTCTAAACCAATAGGGAAAATTCCCCCAGAACACCCTTTCAATTTCATTTCCAATCCAAAGGGGGGGGGGGTTAGTGTAGCCTTATCTTCTGATAGACAGATATTTCTTTTAGGATGTGGAGACTTAACATTTAATAGACAGGATCTATGCAGTCAGCCAGAGCTAAAGCATGTTGTCATTTATATAGTAAGAAAGTATATTTTTGTTCATTTCCTCAGAATAGGTCTGTTAAACACATTATGGTACATTTTATCTGCTGCTTATATTTTATACAACTAGAGACTGGAGATTTACCCAATAATTCCAGCATAATGTTCTCTGTATGAAGAAACACAAGTTTAAATAAAATGCAGCATGATTTTGGGGCTGTGTATATTCTGTGTGGTGAAGGAGGACAGACACTGAGTAACTCCTGGGATAGCCAGAGAGTTTTCTCAACCATACCAAGGCCTTCAACTGAGAAAATAAAACATGGTTTAATACTTGGGGTCAAGGGGTGCCTGGGTGGCTCAGATGGTTAAGTGTCTGCCTTCGGCTCAGGTCATGATCCCAGGGTCCTGGGATCGGGTCCCACATCGGGCTCCCTGCTCCTTGGGAGCCTGCTTCTCCCTCTGCCTCTCTCTCTCTCTCTCTCTCTCTGTCTCTCATGAATAAATAAATAAAATATTAAAAAAAAATACTTGGGGTCAAGAAGGGGATTCGTTTAATAGCTATGCCTGTACTGATGAAAGCAAATAATACTTCTAAGAAGGTAATATGGAATAGAAAACTAGATGAAATGTCTCAAATTACTGAAAGCCTAAAAGCTCAGAATTCCTTTATCACAGCAATGTAGTTCATAGTTAAACTGATACATAGCTGAAGATAATATCTAACGGCAGGTTATTCTGGCTTGATTTAAGGCAATGAGCCATTGGCCGGAATTCTGTTGTTTATTCTCTTCTTTCAAAAACAATTTTAAGTTTTAATATTTTTTTCCAGAGGATGGAATAAGTGCAGAGTCAGACCTACCTCTTCACTCATACTGTCTGGTGTCAGAAACAAAAATGTAAATAATAATTTTGAAAATTTAATTCTCTTTAACGTAGAGTATGTGCATGTGTGTGTGTATACATACATATATATATCACATTAATGTTGAGATTTATGTAATTATTTTCTTATTCCACATAACCACTCATTTATGGAAATAGGAAGAAAAAGGACACAGAGTAGAATTTGGGATTGTTGGTAGGTTTCAATCACTCCATAGTTCTCACTTTTTGACTAAATTTTAATACCCTTAAATGAACATAATGTGACATTTATTTCCTTTGACTGATTATATTCTACTAGATTTATGAAGGCATAGAATATGACCAAAAATACAGAAAGTAAAGTAAAATCTCAGTTCATTTGGACAAAATATGAGTTGCACTACAGATATGTAATATAATTGGGGAATAGGAAATAACAGCAGCAAAAGGGAATACGATATATGTTCCTAAAATATTAAGGAGGTAAAATTAGAATGATTGGTAATAGGCTAGAGGGGGAAGGGGAAAATCTCCATGATGAATCTCAATTGGATGGTGTGAACATTGACCACAAAATAAAATATAGGAAATAAATACCAAGAAAGCAAAAAATGATGAGCTCAGCTTTGAAGATGTTAAGAATGAAGTGTCCGATGAGCAACCATATGCCAGCAAATTAGATAACCTGGAAGAAATGGATGCATTCCTAGAGATGTATCAACTACCAAAATTGAAACAGGAAGAAATAGAAAACCTGAACAGACCTATAATCACTAAGGAAATTGAAGCAGTCATCAAAAATCTCCCACCAAACAAAAGCCCAGGGCCAGATGGCTTCCCAGGGGAATTCTATCAGACATTTCAAGAAGAATTAATACCTATTCTTCTGAAACTGTTCCAAAAAATAGAAATGGAAGGAAAACTTCCAACCTCGTTTTATGAGACCACCATTACCTTGATCCCAAAACCAGACAAAGACCCCATCAAAAAGGAGAATTACAGACCAATATCCTCAATGAACCTGGATACAAAAATTCTCACCAAAATACTAGCCAATAGGATCCAACAGTACATTAAAAGGATTATTCACCACGACCAAGTGGGATTTATCCCTGGGCTGCAAGGCTGGTTCAACATCCGCAAATCAATCAACGTGATACAATACATTAACAAAAGAAAGAACAAGAATCATATGATCCTCTCAATAGATGCAGAAAAAGCATTTGATAAAGTACAGCATCCTTTCTTGAACAAAACTCTTCAGAGTATAGGGATAGAGGGTACATGCCTCAATAACATAAAAGCCATCTATGAAAATCATACAGCGAATATCATTCTCAATGGGGAAAAGCTGAGGGCTTTCCCCCTAAGGTCAGGAACGAGGCAGGGATGTCCACTCTCACCACTGCTATTCAACATAGTATTAGAAGTCCTAGCCACAGCAATCAGACAACAAAAAGAAATCAAAGGCATCCAAATTGGCAAGGAAGTCAAACTCTCACTCTTTGCAGATGCTATGATAGTTTATGTGGAAAACCCAAAAGACTCCACCCCAAAACTGCTAGAACTCATACAGGAATTCAGTAAAGTGGCAGGATATAAAATCAATGCACAGAAATCAGTGGCATTCCTATACACCAACAACAGGACAGAAGAGAGAGAAATTAAGGAGTCGATCCATTTACAATTGCACCCAAAACCATAAGATACCTAGGAATAAATCTAACCAAAGGGGCAAAGGATCTGTCCTCAGAAAACTATAAAATACTCATGAAAGAAATTGAGGAAGACACAAAGAAATGGATAAGTGTTCCATGCTCATGGAATGGAAGAACAAATATTGTGAAGATGTCAATGCTACCTAGAGTAATCTACAAACTCAATGCAATCCCCATCAAAATACCATTCACTTTTTTCAAAGATATGGAACAAATAATCCTAATATTTATATGAAACCAGAAAAGACCCCAAATAGCCAGAGGAATGTTGAGAAAGAAAAGCAAAGCTGGCGGCATCACAATTCTGGACTTCCAGCTGTATTACAAAGCTGTCATCATCAAGACAGTATGGTACTGGCACAAAAACAGACACATAGATCAATGGAACAGAATAGAGAGCCCAGAAATGGACCCTCAACTCTCTGTTCAACTCATCTTCGACAAAGCAGGAAAGAATGTCCAATGGAAAAAAGACAGTCTCTTCAACAAATGGTGTTGGGAAAATTGGACAGCCACATGCAGAAGAATGAAACTGGACCATTTCCTTACACCACACACAAAAATAGACTCCAAATGGTTGAAAGACCTAAATGTGAGACAGGCGTCCATCAAAATCCTAAAGGAGAACACAAGGAGCAACCTTTTCAACCTCAGCGGCAGCAACTTCTTCCTAGAAACATTGCCAAAGGCAAGGGAAGCCAGGGCAAAAATGAACTATTGGGAATTCATCAACATAAAAAGCTTTTGCACAGCAAAAGAAACAGTCCACAAAACCAAAAGACAACCGACAGAATGGGAGAAGATATTTGCAAATGATATAACAGATAAAGGGCTAGTATCCAAAATCTATAAAGAACTTATCAAACTCAACACCCAAAGACAAATAATCCAATCAAGAAATGGGCAGAAGACATGAATAGACAATTTTCCAAAGACGTCCAAATGGCCAACAGACACATAAGAAAGTGCTCAACATTGCTCCGCATCAGGGAAATCCAAATCAAAACCTCAATGAGATACCACCTCACACCAGTCAGAATGGCTAAAATTAACAAATCAGGAAATGGCAGATGTTGGCAGGGATGCGGAGAAAGGGGAACCCTCCTACACTGTTGGTGGGAATGCAAGCTGGTGCAACGACTCTGGAAAACAGTACGGAGGTTCCTCAAACAGTTGAAAATAGAGCTACCATACGATCCGGCAATTGCACTCCTGGGTATTTACCCCAAAGATACAAATATAGGGATCCGAAGGGGTACATGCACCCCGATGTTTATAGCAGCAATGTCCACCATAGCCAAAGTGTGGAAAGAGCCAAGATCTCCATCGACAGACGAATGGATAAAGAAGAAGTGGTGTATATATATATACAAGGGAATATCATGCAGGTATCAAAAGGAATGAGATCTTGCCATTTGCAATGACGTGTATGGAACTGGAGGGTGTTATGCTGAGTGAAATAAGTCAATCAGAGAAAGACATGTATCATATTACCTCACTGATAGGAGGAATTCTTAATCTCAGGAAACAAACTGAGGGTTGTTAGAGTAGTGGGGGTTGGGAGGGATGGGGTGCCTGGGTGATAGACATTGGGGAGGGTATGTGCTATGGTGAGCACTGTGAATTGTGCAAGACAGTTGAATCACAGATCTGTACCTCTGAAACAAATAATGCAATATATGTTAAGAAAAAGAAGATAGCAGGAGGGGAAGAATGAAGGGGGGGAAATTGGAGGGGGAGACTAACCATGAGAGATGATGGACTCTGAAAAACAAACTGAGGGTTTTGGGGGGGGTGGGAGGATGGGTTAGCCTGGTGATGGGGTTTAAGGGGGGGCACGTTCTGCATGGAGCACTGGGTGTTGTGCACAAACAATGAATCATGAACACTACATCAAAAACTAATGATGTAATATATGGTGATTAACAAAACAATAAAAAAATTTTAAAAAATGAAGTGTCCGCACCCAGGACATAGTATACCTCAGATCATTTTTGGATAAATGACAAACTAGCTGGAGATGTCTTGCAGGGAGCTGGACCTATAAATATGGGCTTGAAGAAGAGAAAAGGGAAATATATACTAGATAGTTAGACCTGAATGAGTCATGAGAGCAAACAAGTAGCAAACTATGATTTGGGGCTATCCAACATTGAGGTGTCCTTCTTAAATGGAGGACATTCCATTAAATGTGATACTGAGGGGATAAAGTGATATCACTCCTTCCTCCAGGCATGAAAGAGAAAGCTTCTCCCATTTCCTGCCTTTTGGCAACACAGGGCCAAAATTCAAATACCCAAATGATTCTATCTTAGACTTTGTTATGGAACAAGTGACACAAAAGACAAATGATTTGATTTCTTGAATGAGAGAAGTATTCAGAAATGCCTTGCACTTGACATCCTGGCCACAGTGTTCTGAGAAATTGTCCTTACATATCCTAACCTTTGAATCTGTATTAGAACTGGTTTAGTTCCTGTTCATTTCCCAAGTAGATTGTCTAGACTCTGTTGGATTAGTGGGCTATTGATATTAAATTTCTCTCATTCTTAAGATAGTTCATTTCCTGTTTCTTGCAAGTAAGAACCTAGACAGGCCCAGGAAGCATGCAGAATGAGAATTTTCAGAGGCTAAAAACCATACAGAAAACACCATTGCCCACAGCCAATTAGAATGAAATCTAAAGGACAAATAGAATACCCCTTGACCAATTAAGAATTGGCAGTAGTCAGACCAGAAATGATTTTCCTGGGTTTTCTTTGTCTCAGTCCGTATATTAGAATAAAGCTTATCAGACCACACACATACATCCCATTAACTGATTAGAAGCACACAGTCCAAAGGTGCTAGACTTGTCTTAGCATATATATATATATATAAAATATATTCATAATAAACATAAAAATTCAGGCTGCCTTCATTTTTTATACTTCTCCTGTACCCTTGTTCTTCTAGTTCCTTAGAATAAAATGTAGGTTCCTTGTTGTTCTAGTTTTTTACAACAAACCTTAGCAAAACTGTTTTATAAGTAAGTCCACTGGGAAATTTAAATATAAACAAATAAAATGGCTGTTGGTTACAGAATGACAACACTACCCCAAATCATATTTTTCAGCATAAGGCATGCTAGACCACGTTTCTGGCTCTTGCATACTAGAATCAATTATTTTTTTCCTACGATAAAATATAAGTGATTAGACATCAAATAGAATTGTAATTTCCCCTCAAATTTCATTTAAAATATTTTTCTTATTAACCATATCACTGAATATGAGTAAAGCAGCCCTTTTGGAAAAACATCATGAATAATAACAATCAAAAATGGTTTGACATGTGTACTTCACAGAATTTATCATCTGGATGTTAATAAATATTATATTGTGACTTGGAAGTGTTAGAGTGTCCTCCAATTGGGAAATTTGTTTTAACCTCTGAATACATTTTCTTGCATTAATTAAAAAAAAAAAAAAATAGAACAGACTTAGTACCACCTGTAGGAGGAGCCCTTGCCCTTTCAGGGACTTTTATCCTTCCTTTTGTTCATTAGCTGCTTTCCACCACAGTCAAGGAGTCCAGAGAGCCAAAGACCTGTGGGAACTCAGTGTGTATGTGTACCTTGCATGTGTCCAGCTAGTCTGGGCTCTGATCCTTCAGGCTCTGGAATTCCCTACCACATGGCTCCATGTACACTTCCAAGTCTGAGATCTGCCTTTGCTGAGAAGAATGCATTGCACACAGGAAAACCCTAATTCCAGAGAATGACCTATTGGAAATGTTTCTCAGGGGGTGTGGGAGGGGGTGGGGGGAGGGGGGCAGTAATGCTTTTTTTTGCCCCAGACAGGCAAGTTGCCACCTCTCCCTGTACTGTCAGATTCTAGCTTCACACCCTCAAGAGTCCAAGAATTCAGAATTTGAACCCTGACTTTCCATGTTGTTCTGAAATCGATTTGTTTAATGTATATAGTACTTAAATATTTAGATATTGCTATTCAGGTAAACTTTTTATTCTTGCGTTTGCCTCCAAGTTTTACAAACAGGCCTACAGGACTGTTCGTGGGCACTGACCAAATGGAGATTTTAAACCGGGTCCTACCTGATTATTATATTGTAGCAGGCATTGCTTGGTTTGAGATGGGCTGGTAAAGAAAGTAAAGTCAGTTCTAGGCTAACCAGTTCAAGTAAAAATAAATATTGTCTTGAGAATAAAGGACATTTATGTAAAAATCTAGGAAATATCCAGAGTAATAGATAAAATATTAGAAATGACCAACCAAACAGTAAACGGAACTGCACACACCATCATTCTGGGTATCTAGGATGAGGCATATGCCAAGAGTGGCAGGTGTGAGGTAGGAATGTATGGTGGAAGGAGAGTAGGAGAAAGTGATGCTTGATGTCAAGTGATTAGGGAAGTCTGAATTTTCACTAGGGAATGTAATGTCCCACACTTAATGTAATGTTTAGTGTAGTGGAGTATCAGGATAAGGCAATATTTTAAAGTTTTATTTTAAGAGAATTTTGATTTTTGTAAACCCTCAGAAAAGTTTTCTAATTTTAGAGATCATATATATAGGAAATTCTAAGAATACAGAGAAGTATTTTGTTAATTTGAGTAAAATTACCTGTAATAATTTCTCAGAGGAAAGAAAAGGAATAATAGGGCCATGAAACATCTTTTTTTTTTAGATTTTATTTATTTATTTATTTACGTTAGAGCACGCATGTGTGAGCAGGGGGAGGGGCAGAGGGAGAGGGAGAATCTCAGACTCCACACTAAGTGTGGAGCCTGACATGGGACTTTATCTCATGACCTGAGATGAAATTAAGAGTAGGGAGCTCAACTGACTATGCCACCTAGGCGCCCCTATTTCCTTTTTTGATATAGAAGAAATAGTGTAGTATATGTATTTTTTTCACTCATTTTATCATGTATCATTAAACTTTTTTTATATTAGGTAATGAATTTAAAATAATTCACAACAGTCCATTGAGTGGATGAAGATTTTATGATTTATAAGTTTTTATAAACCCTTTGGTAAATTGATGTTTAGATCATTTAAGTTTCCTTTGTTATAAATAAATGGAAATTGAGGGAGAGAGAGAGAGAGAGAGCAGGAGCAGGGGGAGGGGCAGAGGGAGAAGCAGACTCTCACTCAGCAGGGAGCCTGATGCGGGACTTGATCCCAGGACCCTAGGTTCATGACCTGAGCTGAAGGCAGATGCTTGGCCGACTGAGCCACCCAAGCACCCCTATTCATAATTTTTAAAGGGAAGTTTTTTTTAATTTTACTGTTATGAATTTCTGAATATAAATCTCTGGATAGAATTATGTAAATATTTTTAACTCTTTTTGTGTGGTCCTAAATGTTCCTCACCTAATTTTCTACCATTTATATTCCAAACAATGAATTCTTGTTTCACTATAATTGGGAGTAACTTGATAAACTAAGATAAAATAGGTCAACCATTTTAAAAAAGTCCCTGAGTCCAGGACACAAAATAGATACCAGCAAAATTTCAGGGGAAAATATTAAAAACCATATTTACCCTATTCATCCATTTAAAAAGTCCTAATGGAAAATTACATTTTTATTTCATCCTGATTGTATATTATAAACATAACTTTTTTTTTCTAAATAAGCCTCAATTTGGCACTTTTTTCCAAATTTTATAAGATTTAAGAAGCTTTAATAAATATCACTATTAGAAATTTCAGTAGAATTCTTAAGAAAAGAAACTACCTTCACAGAGAGTCTCAGGAACAGAGTCCATTTAAACTGTGAGCTTATAGTCCTGATAAGAAATAAAGAAGGAAACAGAATTGAACGCAAGCTACCAGCTGGATTTTTCTGATACTGACATGAAACGTGCACAGAGGCTCTAATTGTTCCTAAATTCTAACACTAAAGTTTTACAATTTCAAAAGTTAAAAAAATATATTTTTTCAAGTTATACCACAAAGTTGCACTTTGCCACAACTTCGAACCAAGATTTCATTAAAAATTTCAGTAATGTGTCAGGTCACTTATTTGTTATAGCTTCCAGCACTTTTGAGGAAGCAATCCTTGAAGAAATGTCACTAATTCTAGAGTAAGACACCAATAGCCTGTTTTTGGGGTTGCCTTTCTTGGCTTCGGTGGAAATTTTAGGTTCACGGGACAGGTTTGAGTTAGAGATATGGCTCTTTAGGATTTTGTTCAGCAGAGCCCTCCCTCCTAGATAATCTGTCCTAAGAATGTACCAGATGTTTACAGTAGTGGGCTTTTGTCTTTTTTTTTTTTTTTTTTTTTGAGAAGAGATCTTTGCGTTAGAAATCTGGGGCTGCAAATGTAGCTTGTTCATTAAACACCTTGTTTTGCTGAAGGAGGTGGGTGGGGCATCCAAGAGTATCCTCATTCTTATATTCGGCAAATTAGACTGAGTTAATGCTGGGAATGATAAAGACTAACACCTTTTTGATATCTCACAAATAAATCATTGCAACAACAATTGTAATAGACAGCAGTAATGAGCACTGAGAGGTATTGAGTGTCGTTTCACTAACACATTCATTCAATACTCACAGCAGCATCTTCATTAGACAGTTATTGCCATTATTGCCCAGATTTTTTAGATGGGAGCCGAGTATTAACTAGTTTAATAGATATACTACTAGTTCTCGGGGACTCAGAAGACTCTAGACTCAAGAGTAAAGATATTCTTAACTATCATAGTGAGCTTTATTATTTAAGAAAGTCAGATGGTTTCTGAGAGTCATTTATTGATTTTTATCGACGTACACCTGTTTTGAAGAGTTTATTGCTGTAGAAAGGAAAAAATCCTATCTTTGGAATCTTTTGGGGGCTGGAAGGACTAGAGTTGCACCTGATCCAACCAATTATTTTAGATAAGTAACTGACGTTTAGAACATTTTAGTGACTCATTTAGGAGCTGTGGTTAGTGAATGACACAACCAGAATCAAAATACAGTTCTCCTGGATTCCATTATAGCGCTTATATGGAAATACCGGTTTCTTAAAAAATCACATACAAAGTTTGAAGCAGATGGTGGTTTAAGTTAGCCTAAATTCTTTTCACATGGCTTAGAAAATGAGCCATAAATATGATTTTTGTGTGAGCAAAATGATATATATCTCCCAAATATAAAACTCACATAGAAAGACATACATACAAAATATTCTTGACAAATTAATCTAAGAGTTGATAGCAATTTAAGCCATATAGGAGTCAGTAATATAACATTGTGGGCAAATTTTACATTGGGAAATACTATAATTTGTTGTCTTTTAAATGCAATCCAGTTCCAATTACAGTGCTTGCTAAAGTCTTGCTAAACAAAGCAGTATTTTAAGAGTAATGGTGTTTTTTACTTTCTCTGCCTCTGTGTAATCACAAAGTTGATAACAAAACCTCCTTCTCCAATGAGAAATTTGTGTTATTAATTCTGTAATTAGCCAGTCGAAATTTGACCTTACTTACAAAGACAAGGAAAGAATATAGCCAGGGTTCTAAGGAACAAAGAGTAAGCATGGATTTTAGTTTTCCTTTGGTATTGGATGTGATACTTTGTCCTGGTTATAAACCATACTGGAAATGCTAGGCAAATTGTGAATTGTCATATCTTTCTTCATGACTATCAGAAATATCTATCAAAATATAAAATGTGCAAACTTTGTTCTAGAACTGTATCTTAAAAAATTTGTGTTGTAGAGGTGCTTACAAGTATGAACAAAGATGCCATGAAAGGTACTCACTGTAGCAGTGTTTGTAATGACATATATGTTAAAATCGTGTAGACATTAATTAATAGGTGAATGGTTAAATAAAATATAGGATATCAATATCATGAAACATTATAAGACTTTAAGAAGATTGAGGTTAAACTATCAGTGGTAGTATAAATATTTAGGCTACTGTAGAAATATCTCTAAAATGTATATTTTCTATAATTTATAGTTTTTTTTACTTAAAATATATAATTCAACTTAGGTTTTGATTATATCTATATGTAGCTATAGATGGTATATTTACAGAGACAGATACCTGGATATAAACACAAAATTATTTACAGGTAAGAAGAGGAGTGGGATTAGAAGAATTTTCACTTTGTAACCTCTTGGTATTCATTTTGTTTTACTAAGTAAAATTATATTGGATAGTTAAGGGATTTAGCTTGTTTTTCAAGACAGATTTACTACTACCTTTAAGCAGTCTTCAACTTTGAAATTTGATTTGGAGAAACAATTGGACATGTTATCACCAAAGGGAATTATATTCAAAATTATGAGAAATAAAACATTATTAAGAATAGCCCTCTAGTTAGTACAGATTTCTTTCTTACTCTGAAATTCTGGCCATTTATAATTGCCCTTTGATGACCAATCGAATACAACCACCTAAGTTATTTCAAAAACACTTCTTCCAGGAGGTAATGCTTTGAAACCCCATCCTTTTGAAGCTTCATTTTCAAAAGGTATCTATTGCTTGAGTTTCTGCTTCACAGGCTAGAGAGATGCATTTGTCTTCTGTTTATGAAGAATGTGAACCTTTTCATTTCTTCTACAAGATATTTAAGTCTCAAGTGCTTGAATGATTTGATTACCTACTGCAACATAGAGGGTTGATAATCACAGAAGACAGATCTATTGCTGGTGAATGAAGATCTGCCAATGATTTATTAGTACTTTGGAAGAGCGGTACAGTAGTTATGGCATTTCCATTATATCTAGTTTGGGGCTTTCATTTTATAGCAAAAACCATCTATGAGGCAGAAGGTTTCACTTCTTTAAGCCCAGCTTGTAATTATTTAGTTAAAATTATAGCTCAGAAATTTGAGGTTAATTAAGATAAATATGTGTTTTTCTTTTTTTGTTGTAGTTTCTCAACGACAGCAAAGTCTCATTTTGAAACACTTCAAGCATTTTATAGCATGTTGCATACACTGGAATTTTGAAATCCTCCAGAGTTTTGTGAGCCTCTGATATCACAGGAAAGTGATGGGTTTTGAAAAATGACACAGAGGAAGCTGTTTTAATTTGTAAAACTGAGACAAAGCAAAGAAGGCCAGTTGCTTTAGAAACCATCTTCCATTAATCTAACATTATCTGAGAATGTTTTCTTTAGAAAATACTAAAATCTTTGGTCCAAACGGGTGGTTTTCAGTGACTTACTTTTGATGTCTGAACTAAAAATGTCTTTATCCCTATTGCTTTCTAAAACGTTGATAGATTTTGATTGATTAATTTAATATTAAAGGATAATAAGTTCTAGATGCAGACTTTTCATCTTTATGAAGGCAAGATTGAGACCAGTAGATATCTCAAATATATCTTCTGTCACTTAAAGGAAACTCAATACATAAATATGTGAGAAAAATATGTAATATTACTGATTAATATAAAAATTTACAGCACAATTAGGGATAAAATATTATATAAACATGGCTAATCACTTGAAAATAAACAATTTATTATTTAAGGAGAAGGCATAAAGGAAGCTAACATTTGGTAAAAGCCTAGTTTGTACCAGGCAATTTATTGCATTATCTCATTTATTCCTTATGATACCCTGGTGTGGTAAGAAGCGGAGTCTCACAGATGATAAATAATTTGTGTAAGGTCAGAAGTCTAATAAAAAGAAAATCTGGGAATTGAATCCAAGGCTGTGTAAGACAAAACTTATGTTCTTTCTTTTCCTTTTCCCATTTTTTAAATAACAATGCTAAATGTATGTGTATATAGGTAGTTGTGTTTAAAAACAAACTCTTAATTCAACATATGTTAAACTAGAATGTAAACTAAATGAGGGCAGGGAGCATGTCTGTTGTGTTCCTTTGAAAGTGATGGCAAGTGCTTGATCAATATTCAGTGAGTATGTAAATAAAAAGGTATTTAATATCCATTCAAGTGAATATGTTACATATATGAGTAGTATAAATACAGAACTTTACATACTATGTTTCAGTGTTTCAGAGATCTTTGCAATAGTTCAGCCCTAAGACTAAATTTATTTTACTGTAGTAGAAACACAACATGAAATCTACCATCTTTACTTAATTTTTAAATATACAGTACAATAGTGTTAACTGTATACATTTTGTTAAGCAACAGATTTCTAGAAATTTTTCACCCTGCAAAACTGAAACTCTATGCCTATTGAACAACAGCTTCTTTCCCTTTTTCCCAGCCCCTGACATTGTTCTACTTTCTGTTCTAAGAATGTGACTGCTTTAGATACTTCATTTAAGTAAAATTGTGCAGTACTTGTCCTTTGTCTGGCACATAATTTACTCCATGTTCATCTATTTTGTT
This sequence comes from Eumetopias jubatus, assembly GCF_037043125.1. Classification (NCBI taxonomy): domain Eukaryota; kingdom Metazoa; phylum Chordata; class Mammalia; order Carnivora; family Otariidae; genus Eumetopias; species Eumetopias jubatus. The sequence continues at coordinate 23,148,129 of NW_028274819.1, read as the reverse complement.
GCAAGTGGCAGGATTTCCTTCTGTCTTTTTTTTTTAAGATTGATTTATTTATTTTGAGAGAGTGAGAATGAGAGAGACAGAGAGAGTACATGAGAGCAGGGAGGGTTAGAGGGAGAAGCAGGACCCTCGCCGAGCAGGGAGCCTGATGCAGGACTCGATCCCAGGACTCCAGGATCATGACCTGAGCCAAAGGCAGTTGCTTCACCAACTGAGCCACCCAGGTGCCCCAGGATTTCCTTTTTTATTAAGGTTAAATAATATGCCATTATATATCACATTATCTTCTTTCATTGGGCAATTAAGTTGCTTTTATTTCTTGGCTATTATAAATAATGCTGCAGTGAACAGGGTCATGCAAATATCTCTTTGAGATCCTGCTTTCAATTCATTTGGATATATACCTAGAGGTGAAATTACTGGGTCATACAGTAATTCTCCTTTTAAGTTTTTGAGGGATCTCTATAGTGTTTTTCATAGGAGTACATCTTTCATCTTATATTCCCATCATGAGTGTGCAAGCGTTCTAATTTCTCCACATCCTCAACTTTTTCTTTTCTTTCTTTCAATGGTGGCTAATTGGTGTGAAGTGATAGCTCATCATGGTTTTTGATTTGCATTTCCCTGATGATTACTGATGCTGAGTATCTTTTCATAGGCTTATTGGTTGTTTATACATCTTCTTTGGAGAAATGTCTACCAGGGTCTTTGCCCATTTTTAGTCAGATTATTATTTTCTCATTGAGTTACAAAAGTTCTTTATGTATTCTGGAAATTAACCCCTAATTAGATATGAGTTGCAAATATTTTCTATCATCCTGTAGATTGCATTTTCACTCTGTTCATTATTTCCTTTGTGCAGTGAAGATTTTAAGTTTGATGTAGTCCCATTTATCTATTCTTCTTTTGTTGCCTGTGATTTTGGTGTCCTATTAAAAAATTGCTGAATCCAATATCATGAATCTATTCTCCTATGCTTTTGTTGAGCAGTTTTATAATTTCAGGTCTTATGTTTAGGACTTTAATCAATTTTGAGTTAATTTTTATAGATAGTATAAGAGTGCAACTTCATTCTTTTGCATATAGATATCCGGTTTTCCCACCATTACTTATTGGAGAGAGTATCCTTTCCCCATTAGGTAGCCTGGGCACCTATGTTAAAGATCATTTGACCTATGTGTGAGGATTAATTTCTGCAATCTGTATTCTGTTCTGTTGATTTCAGTCTATCTTAAATGAGTACCACACTGTTTTGACTACTATAGCTTTGTAATATATTTTGAAATTAAAAAGTGTGAGGCCTCCATCTTTGTTTTTCTTAAAATTGTTTTGGCTATTTGAGATCCTTTGAAATTCCATATATATTTAAGATGCTTTTTCAATTCCAGCAAAAAATACCATTGAAATTTCGATAGAGATTATGTTAAAATTATAGTGCTTTGGGTTGTATGGACATTTAAACAATATTAAATCTTCCAATCCAAACATGAAATGTCTTTCCATTTATTTGTATCTTTTTTTTTTTAAGATTTTATTTATTTGACAGAGAAAGAGATAGTGAGAGCAGGAACACAAGCAGGGGGGGAGGGAGAGGGAGAGGCAGGCTTCCCACTGAGCAGGGAGCCCGATGTGGGGCTTGATCTCAGGGCCCTGGGCAGACCCTTAATGACTGAGCCTCCCAGGCACCCCCATTTATTTGTATCTTAATTACTTTTAGCAATGTTTTGTGATTTTTGGAGTACAAGTCTTTATCTCTTCAGTTATTTTTAAGTATTTTTATTTTTTTAAGATTTATTTATTGGGAGGGCATGGGGAGTAACTGGGTGATGGACATTAAGGAGGGCATGTGATGTAATGAGCACTGGGTATTATATATGACTGATGAATCATTGAACTCTATCTCTGAAACTAATAATACAGTATATGTTGAGTTTAAATAAAAAAATAAAGACTTATTTATTTGAGAGGAGTGGGTGGCAAAGGAAGAGGGAGAGAGAATCCCCACTGAGCATGGAGCCTGATGTGGGGCTTGATCTTACCACCCTGAGATCATGACCTGAGCCGAAATCAAGAGTCAGACACTTAACCATCTGAGCCAGGCACTCCTATTTTTTCATGCTATTTTAAATGAAATTATCTTAATTTCCTTTTCAGAGAGTTGAATTTTCATATACTAAAAATGACCAACTTGTGTATGTTGAAACCATACAAATTTGCAGAATTGATTAGTCTTAATAATTTTTTGTGTGTGCATGGAATGTTTAGGTTTTTCTAGATATAAGATTACATCATCTGAAAACAGGATTCTTTTTTTTTTAAGATTTATTTATTTGTTTGTTTGTTTTGTTTGAAAGATAAAGAATGATATAGTGAAAGAGCACAAGCATCAGGGAGAGGGAGAAGCAGACTCCCCACTGAGCAGGGAGCCCATGTGGGACTCGATCCCAGGACCCTGGGATCATGACCTGAGCTGAAGGCAGATGCTTAACCGAATGAGCCACCCAGGTGCCCCTGCAAACAGGATTCTTTTTACCTCTTCCATTTTAATTTGGATGTCTTTTATTTCCTTTTCTTGCCTATTTGCCATGGCTAGGATTTTCAGTGCTATGTTAATAAAAATGGTGAGAGAGGACATCCTTGCCTTGTTCCTAATCTGAGAGGGACAGTTTTCAGGTTTTCCCCATTGAGCATGATATAACCTGTGAACTTTGTGGTCTTTATTATGTTGGGGTAAGTACTTTTTATTCTTACTCTGTTGAAAGTTTTTGTCATGAATGGCACTGAGTTTTGTCAAATGCTTTTTCTGAATGAACAGAGATGATCATGTGCTTGTGTGTTTTCCCCCTTCATCTGTTAATGTCCTGGATTATGTTGATTCGATTTTTATATGTTGAATGATTCTTGTATCCCAGGAATAAATCCCACTTAGTCTTGGTTTATAATTATTTTAATATGTTGTTGAATTCAGTTTACTATCATTTTATTGAGGATTTTTGCATAAGTATTAGGGGTATTGGTTTACAGTTTTCTTGTAGTATGTCTGTCTGATTTTGGTGTACATATAACAGTCTCATAAAATGGATTTGAAGTGTTCCTTCCTCTTCAATTTTTGGAAGAATTTGAAAAGAATTGATGTTGTGGTGCCTGGGTAGCTCAGTTGGTTGTGTCTGGCTCTTGATTTTTGGCTCAGGTCATGATTTCACAGTTGTGAGATGGAGCCTCCCTCCACTCCCAGCCTGGAGCCTGCTTGGGGATTTCTCTCCCCCCTCCCTGCCTCTCCTCCCCTCTCTATAAAAAAAAAATTGCTGTTAATTTTAATATTTGGTAGAATTCTCTAGAGAAGTGATCTAGTCCTGGGCTTTTATTGTAGTTGAAAAGTTGTTGGTGACTAATTCAATCTCCTTACTAGCTATAGGTCTGCTCAGATTTTTTTATTTCTTCATGATTCATCATATAGTTGAATGTTGTTGTTGTCATTGTTTAATGTATTTGGCTACTCTGTCTTTGGGGGGCTTAATCCATTTACATTTAAAGTAATTACTGCTAGAGAAGGAATTACTATTGCCATTTTGTTTTCTGTATTCTTATAGTTGTCCCCTTTTCCCACTCTTGCTACCTTCCTTTGTTTCTCTTTGATTTTTTTTTTTTTTTTGCGTTGATATGCTCTAATTCCCTTCTCATTTTCTTTGCATTTTCAATGGGAATTTTGTTTGCAGTTATGGGAATTACATAAAGCATCTTATAGATATAATAGCCTATTTTCAACTGATAATAGTTTAACTTCTATCACATACAAAAATTCTACTTCATGCTCCCATCCTTGTTAAGTTATTGATGTCACAAATTGCATATTTTTGTTTTTCATTCATTAACATAGTTTTATAGTTATCTTATGCTTTTACCTTTTAAATTCTATTAAGAATTGAAAGTGACTTATGCAGCACCATTACATTTTTATAGGATTCTGTATTTCTCTCTATATTTACCTTTACCAGAGAGCTTTATATTTTTTGTATGCATTTGTGTTGCTGTCTGGTGTCTTTTCATTATTTAACATTTAGCAAACTACCTTTACAACTATTATGTCCATCCAATCTCACACAAACAAACCTACAAGATAAGAAAAGCATAGGATGTTATTTTACAGATGAGCCTCAAATGCTGAGTCAGTACCGCATAATATTGAAGTACTTGAACGGAAAGTAGATTTCAGATCTGACTCTGAGCCCATGGTCTCCTTTCATTGCCTTGCTTCCTCCATTCAGGTTCTTATAGCTCTAAGTGAGTGAGTACATATCAAGGACTCTTCATTTGCTAATTCTGGGATAATAGAAACTACACATCACACAGGTAGTTACTCTGTGGTTGCATTATCTGAATTTTTATTCTGTCCTCACCATAAAGAAATTACCCTTTTTGTCCTTTCTTTTTGTTTTTCTGAGTTTTTAGCCACTTGCCAGGTCTCAGTAGTATTAGTTCCATTTTCATGGTAAATGTGGAAAGAGTTATAAAATGATGACATAGTTTGTTGAAATGAAGTAAATCATAGCTTCTACTACTTTACCACTTTAAGTGTGAAAAGATTGAAGAACAAAGCCTTAGTTGAATTGTAGTTAATGGTTATTAAAGATGAAAGCATTCCTACGCATTTTATAAAGACAAATGTAATATTTTCAAGTCTGTCATTTTTAATGTTTCACAAATATAAATAAGATCTTCAGCATTTGAAAATCCTCTCTTGAAAGAAAAATTGAATGAACATTACAGTAGAAGGGTGCCTGGGTGGCTTGGTCACTTAGGGTCTGTGTTTGGCTCAGGTCATGTTCTCAAGGTCCTGGGATAGATCAAGCCCAGAATCGGGAGTCCCTGCTCAGTGGGGAGTCTGCTTTTCCCTCTCCCACTGCCCCTCCTCCCAGCTCATGTTTTTTTCTCTCTCTCTCTCTCAAATAATTCTTTTTTCTTTTTTTCTTTAAAGAACCTTATGGGGGGGGAAACACCTGGGTGGCTTAGTCGTTAATCATCTGCCTTCAGCTCAGGTCATGGTCCCAGGGTCCTGGAATCGAGCCCTGCATTGGGCTCCCTGCTCCGCGGGAAGCCTGCTTTGCCCTCTCCCACTCCCCCTGCTTGTGTTACCTCTCTTGCTGTGTCTCTGTCAAATAAATAAAATCTTAAAAAAAAAAAAAAAGAAATGTTTAAAGAACCTTACAGGGGCACCTGGGTGGCTCAGTTGTTAAGCGTCTGCCTTCAGCTCAGATCATGATCCCAGCATCCTGGGATCGACCCCCAAACTGGGCACCCTGCTCAGCGGGAATCCTGCTTCTCCCTCACCCTCTGACCCTGCTTGTGTTCCCTCTCTCTCGCTGTGTCTCTCTCTGTCAAATAAATAAATAAAATCTTAAAAAAAAAAGACTTAAAAAAATAACCTTACAGAAGGGGCGCCTGGGTAGCTTAATCAGTTAAGCATCTGACTCTTGATTTTTGGCTCAGGTCATGATCTCAGGGTCATGAGCTCAGGTTCTTACTGAGTGTGGAGACTGCTTAAGATTCTTTTCCTCTCTTTCTGCTCCTTCCCCAACCTCTCCAGCCCTTTTGCTCACTCAGGAGTGTGCTCTCTCTCGCTCTTTCTCTCCTCTAAAAAAGGGGGGGGGCAACAACAGCATACAATAGTAATAAACCAAAATTTCCAATCTAATCCAGAATGTTAGCAGGTTTTTTTTTTTTAAGATTTTATTTATGTATTTGACAGAGAGAGACACAGCGAGAGAGGGAACACAAGCAGGGGGAGTGAGAGAGGGAGAAGCAGGCTTCCCACCGAGCAGGGAGCCCAATGTGGGGCTCGATCCCAGGACCCAGGGATCATGACCTGAGCTGAAGGCAGCCGCTTAACGACTGAGCCACCCAGGTGTCCCATGTTAGCAGTTTCTAGAAATTTTTCATTTGTCTAGTTTCATGATATTACCATCCTATTCTGAAGTTGTTGAAAGGGGATAAAAAAAGAATTTAAGCAAATTCAACAAGTGCTTGATCCATTTCTTTAGCTTATGGAATAAAGTTGAAATTGCACAATCTGGAAACTGGTTAATTTTACCATGGTCAAATACAAATTCATGTAACTTTTCTAATATATGAGATAATCTGTAGAATTTCCTCTTGTCTAACAATGTCAGTATTTATTAATTGAGCAACCAACTCCTATACTGATGGCATGTTTATAAGAAAAATTACTAGTTATAGTAAAGAAACTTAAAATATCATGTCTTGATTGCCTCTAAATGTGAGTAGAATTATTCATTTAAAAATTTCCCTTAAATGAAATATGAAGTAAATGAAATATGAAGTAATGTGTTTCAATTTAAAAAGGAAAAGATTAGCATGAGTATTTTAAGAGTGGACTGAGTTGAACAATGTACCTCCCAAGTGCATGTCTTATCCAATACCTCAGAATACAAACTAATTTGGAAATAGGTTCATTGCAGATGTAATTAGCTAAGATGAGGCCCTAATGGAAAACTATGGGCCCTTACCCAATATGGTGGGAGTCCTTACCAGAAATGGAGAAAAGCTACTGAAGCACAGACATAGACTACTCCATGTGATGACAAAGGCAGGGATTAGAGTGATGAGTCCACAAGCCAAGGATCTCTAGATTGCCAACAACACCAGAAGCTATGAGATCCCCCATAGAGCCTTCAGAGGGAGAGCGTGGTCTTGCCAACACCTTGATTTTGGACTTCTAGCCACTGTAACTGTGAGATAATAAATTTCTCTTGCTTTAAGCCACCCAGTGTGTGTTTGTTGTGGCAGCCCTGGGAAGCTGATAAAGGGTTATTAGAAAGCAGAATAAAATGAGTTATTTATAAATGGTGAGAAACAGATGGAAACAACCTAAAAGTTATTTTTTATGAGGGCACTTGGCCTCGCTGTCCTATCTTTTGGCAGGGGGTGGGGGGAGTTTGCAAATTAAAAAAGAATTACTCCTCACTATAGTAATTTACATAAGCAGATGTCTTTGTGACAGAAAGGAGAGATGCCAAAGTGGAAATTAAATAGTATTTGGCCAGTACATAGATGAGATTACCCACTATAGCAGGCGTGGTCTTTGCTTCATTTTCCCCCCCTCACCTTCAGCCAGGTTCAATTGAATTTATGCTGATGCAATCCCTCTGTCACACCACTATGACTCTTCCAAGATCAGTAAACTTTTTTTTTCCTCCAAGAAACCACTGATAAGAATAATTGAGTTTCTGAGCTCTTACTAAGTACTTCAGACTCTCTTTTAAGTATTTTTACATTAACTCATTAATCTTCACAAACACATGTAGGGGCAAATAATAACTTTTAAATTTTATATGGAAGACTTTAGAAGCATTAAAGAAACTGGTCCTAGTAAGTGATGGAGCCAGGATTCCAATCCAGACACTCTGACTTAAGGGCCAAGCTTTTAATCACAAGGTGAAGCTTAGTTGGCAGTGGAGACTTACTCCATTTAGCTCCTGATTTCTTTCTGCACCTGTACCTGTCCTGAACACAGCATTTTGCTCTAGGTACCCTCTGGCAGCAATACCCTGCTTGGACTACTGAGAAACCTTCTATATTCTGCAAGGAATTAATAGACTGTAACAGAGACCTCATGTTAGCCCCTTGTTTTCATTTATCCAAACCAAGCACTTTTAGGTGATTTGGGAATGGTAGAAAATTATTTGGTGTTTGCCGCAAATTACCAGATAGCTATGACTTTCTGGGAGGTAGGGATATTTGCCTTCAGTGATTTATACCAGGCTTGGGACACCATAGCTTCAAATGCATTTGGGAAATGATTGAATGCATACATGAATATTAGTTATCGGGGCATCCTGAATGATTCTCTACTTACAAATGTTATTTCTTATATAAAACAAATGTATTTCATTAGCAAAGTCATTCAATTAATTTCAATCTAAGAAGTGTGCAAATACCTTGTTATCTATACTAGCTGTAAGAAGTGGTGATTAAGAGAAAATCCTACAGCCATATTCCTTGGGTTTGAATCCACCACTTACAAATTACGTGACTTTGGGCAAGTTAACTTTATCTCTCCGTGCTTCAATTGATTCATAGATCATCATAATAAATATAAAGTCCTGACAAAATATTTGGCACATAGCAAACATTGCATATATACTTTCTAGCAACTATTATGAAAGAAGAATAGCTGTAGGTTTAGTCATTTTTTTCTTTAGCTTTCACTTGAAAATGTGACTTGGGAACCAGAAATTTAAACAGGTAAAGGTCCCCAGAATGTAAATAAAAATGTTAAGTCATTAGTAGCCCATTTTAAAATATCTGTTGGTCAGTTGAGATGCAAAATAACTTTTAACTCCATTAAAAAGTAATAATAACAGCACCACAAACCTATACTCTGTGAAAAATTCAAATCTTACTACAGGCATAGTGAATCCTCCTCTGTCAACTTGTGCTTTCAGTCCCCTGATCCTAGCTCTTGGTATATTGGTCCTGAGCTGGCGATTTTTCATCTAGGGTGAGAAAAGGTGGGTGAGCCACAGAGAATGAGCACGAGATACTTTTGAGAATCACCTGAAGGAACAAGGGGCTTTGCAGATTCCATTCAAATGTGACACCAGTTAGGGAGGGCATCCTGCAATCACAACTACACACAGTATCTATTGACTTCAGTTCTCTGGCTCTGTTTCCCTGCAGAGCTGATCCAAGTACAAAGCTCCCACTGTCTCAAAAGGAAGCTTTGTGCTTGGATGGGCTCGACAGGAAGAAGATGAGAAGCTGACCCGTGGTTCCTGTTCTTTTCCCAGATGCATTTGCCCAGGAGATACTGCGCTGAGATATGCAAATGCTCTTCAAATTTTAATATGTTCATAGGTAGGCTGCTCAAGAAATGGCAGGTGAAGGGAATTCCTGATTTCATTATGTTGAATGCTATGATGGCAGACATACAAATATCCCTGAAATTGAACCTTCTACTTTGTTACTGTGATAAAAGATAGTATTAGACCAAGTCAAATTTATCTTTAGAGTCAAATTTCAACTGTATTAAAAAGTGAATACTGAATAATCCTGAAGTAGCCAAGAATCCCCATGATACTCTGGTTTGACTTTGGAGTCTGGATATTGTTCCCATTCTTCCTCAATTCCTCCTCAGTTTCAATTCCATAAGGAAGAAAATGATCACACCTCTGAGATAAATCCTTGTCTGAAGTTTACACTTGAGCTTATTCAGTCTCAAGGAACAAGCACCCTAATCAAGACTTTCAAGTACCTTAGTGATCCTGGGAGTCTTTTCCCATAACTTTCATGTGTGTGTTTTTGTGTGTGTGTTTGTGTGTGTGCATGTACTTTGCAAATCAGCCTTTCCCTCCATTCTTATATCTAAAATGGTTAAATGTTACCGGTGGTTAAAAAGCCAGCTGCCGTTAATTGAGAAATTTTAGATTGGATGTAATAAACTATATAGAATCAGATGCAGTAAAAAACAAACAAAACAAAACAAAAACCCCACAATTCTGCATCAGTTCTCTAAATCAGCAGTTTCTACATGCCACAGTATTGCATTTTGGACTTGACAACTTTACATTATGTAATAGTACGTTCTAAATATTGAGAGAACTCAGACACCCTCACGCTCTCTATGTGGAGATGTTGTTGGAGTGAGGCTTATACCAACCTAGTTTAAAATCACTGGATTATAGTTCAGGAAAATGAAGATATTTTAATAGAAGTTACTTTAACAAAGACTTATTTTTGGAGTCGCTGAGACTATATTAAATATATTCCTCCTTATAGTTCTATGAATTACTAAACACCACCCTCTATTTTTTTTTAAGTCTGACTGAAATTTACACTTTTTGCCTAGGGTCATTTTCAAAGGCATTTCAGTCTTTGAAGGATTCAAAGAAACGTGTGTGTGTGTGTGTGTGTGTGTGTGTGTGTGTGTATTTTGTTTATATATATATAAACAAACAATGGAACTTTGAAGATTGAACATTTTTCTTGCATTCTTATATAGTATATTTTATACTTGAAGTGCATTTCCCGAGCAGTGAAGAAATATGTATTTGCATACATGCAACTGTACTAATAAGCTGAAGGAAGTCAGTGAATATAAATTAGAGAATAGTAGGAAGTTTCTAGTATTTACTGGAAGCACAAAGGAAAAAAATTGTGTGCTTTGCTGCCTCATAAAGCAGACACATTTCATTAAAAAAATCCTATCATAAAGTTTATTTTCTAAGAAACTCTTGGAGGTTCAGTGAATTTTTATGCTAATTAGTCATGAATTGAAAAATATATTAGGACTGAGTAACAGTTACTACTGCAACAATAGAATACTTAGAATATTTAGTAAAATAGGTCTCTTATTTTTTCATGATGGGTTTTATGTTTAATGTAATAATTAAAAATTCCCCCCAAAATCCAAATATACACAAAAGTAAATACATGTGGTTTTAACCATCAAATCTGTAGCATAATTTTTTACCATTACTGTTCTCTCTCCCTTCTATTTTGTGTAGGGAAATTCTAAGGCAAATTCTAGACATCATGTCTTTCATGCTTAAATACTTAAGGGAGTATTTTAAGAAAACCTTATAAAAAGTAAAAGTTAAGGAATTTGCTTATATACCATTATGACATGGTCACACTTAAAAAATTATAGTATTTAAGTCATGCAATTCACAGAGCTCACCATAGCACATATCCTCCGTAATGTCTATCACCCAGCCACAGACCTGTACCTCTGAAACAAATAATATATTATATGTTAAAAAAAAAATAGCAGAAAGGGAAGAATGAAGCGGGGGGGAAGCTGGAGGGGGAGACGAGCCATGAGAGACTATGGACTCTGAGAAACAAACTGACGGTTCTGGGGGGAGGGGATGGGTTAGCCTGGTGATGATTATTAAAGAGGGCACATACTGAATGGAGCACTGGATGTTATACGCAAACAATGAATCATAAAACACTATGTCAAAAACTAATGCTGTATGGTGATTAATGTAATAAAAAATTATAATATTTAAAAATATTTCCTAATATACAACCCTTATTAAAATTTCCCTGATTGCCTAAAAATGATTCTCATACAGTGGTTTTCCTATGTATTTTTAGGTCCATTTCAACTTCTTTGGATCTATATTAATACAGGGGAAAAAATATGATTCAATGAGTTTCATGAAAAACTAGTTGGGAAACTTACACCTAATCTATTTTACATATCTCCCATTCTAATCTATTTGCTGAATATTTCTGGGAATGTGAATGTATTTTCACTCCATATGCTTTTGCTCACATTATTCTATCCTTTTGAAATGTCCTTGCTTTTATTTCCTGACTTCTGAATTGCTCATCTTTTAAAGCCCATTCAAATGTAAATTGATCTCTAATGTCTTTCTTGGCACTCTCAAATAATCCCAGGTAGAATTTATCAATTCCTTCCCAATCCTTCTATAGCATTTTGTTCATGCCAACTATCAAAAATTAGATAAGTTAGATTGTATTTTGAAAAGATGAACAAGCTAGCTCTTAATTTTTATGGTCTCCTATTTTTCAATTTTGTGTGTACTATTTGTGATATTCCTGCTTAACCTAACCAAATGTCATAAAGCTATTCTTAGGATTTCTTCTAAAAGTTGCTTTGTTTTACCTTCACATTTAAATCTGCTCTATTTCTATTCTGAGGGAGAGCTTGTGTAAGACAGAGTTTACTTTCATAAATATTTGGTAGAATTTACTGGCAAAATCCTGGAATTTCCCATATGTGATTGTTTTAACAAGTGGATTAAATTGTTTAAACTAGGCTTAGTAATGCTTACACTTTGTTTTTTCATGCATTAGTTTTGAAACTTGGTTTTCCAAAAAGTTGGTAATTTTCTTTGTCAAATACTTAAAAAAAGTCCCCGTTATTTTTAAATGTCTCTATTACTAGTGGCAATGTCCATTTTTTATTTCATTGATCTTTCTTGCTAGAAGGTTTTACATTGCACAGTATTAATTTTGGCTTTTTTTGGTCTTCCCTTATGCATTATTTCATTTCAGTGATTTCTGCTTATTAATTCATTCTTTCTAATTTTGTTAAGGATTGCACTTGCTCTAACTTCCTTTGGTGGATACATAGATAATTGATCATCAGGTTGGTTTTGTTTTTTTGTTTGTTTTTTTGTGACATATCCATTCAAAGCTACACATATAATTACTGCTTTATGTTCATACAATTTTCATATATCTTAGTTAAATATATTTTCTATTTTTCCATGTTTCCCTTATGCCTTTCCCACCACTTATTTAGAAGTGTTTTTGCTTAACTAGAAAAATCCCCACGTATTTTGAAATTATCTATCCTGAATTAATTTTTGGCTTAATTTCACTGAGGTCAGGGAAGATTATCTGAATAATTTTAGTCTTTTGAGAAGTATTCTTAACTAGCATATTGTTAATTTAGGTACATTTTTATTTGAACTAGAAAAGAATGTGTGGGTTATGATGTTTCTGGGTTCAGAATTCTATATATTTCATTTATATCAATCATGTTAATTTTATGGCTCCAGTCTTCTGTATGTTTTTAGACTTCTGTGAGGTTATTCTTTTATTAAGACAGATGTCTTAAGTTACTGCATTATGATGGTTCATTTATTTTTTAAATTTTTGTTTCCTGACTTGCCTTTATATTTTAGCTCCATATTACTGGGTATATGCATATTTAAAAGCGTTATATAGCTTGAGTTGGTGCCTCTGAGCTTCTGAAATGTCATCTTTGACATTAATTGATGCGGGGCTGCAAGTGAATGGTCAAGAAAGAATTCTTGGGATTTTTTGATCCAAAAAGGTGTTTTTAGACAGGTCGCATAGGCAGAAAGAGCTAGACTTTTGCTGTATGAAGCTAGTGGTCATATGCTTAGTGTTCAAGGGGGAGGGGACAAGCAGGTAGTATTAGATTATAAGTGTTTTCTTGGAATTTCTACTCGTAAAGCTACTTTTGCAAAATTTCTCTGCCCACTTATCATTCAGCTTGATATTAACTATTGGTGAAATGTATAGGCAGTCATGAGACCATTTAAGAAGGTAGAAACCAGGACATATTTGATCCTTATCAGAACTATGTAGGCTATAGATCAGCCTTCTGAGTTAAAGGTGAATATTTTTCTGCTTCTATCCCCTATCATTAATGATCTATCTTGCATTAAACTCAACTTTGGATGAAATTAGTATAGGAATACCAACTTTTTTGGGCTGCCATTGTACTACCAAACAATTTCCATCCTTTACATTCAAACTATTTTTTTTTTACATTTAATGTACCTTTTATAAGCAGCATATATACTTGAGTTTCATAATTTTTTTATGGGCTGACAGTTTTATTCTTTTACTTGTAGTATACAGCCCATTTGTATCTAATGTAAATACTGGTATGGTTGTGTTTATATAAACATTCTTCTATTTGTATTTGATACAATTTTTAAAAAGATTTATTTCTTTATTTTAGAGAGAGAGCATGCATGAGCAGGAGGAGGGGCAAAGGGTGACAGAGAATCTCAAGCAGACTCCCCGCTGAGTGTGGAGCTTGATCCCGTGACTCTGAGATCATGACCTGAACTGAAAACAAGAGTCAGATGCTTAACCAACTGAGAGACCCAGGCACCCCAGTATCTGACACAATTTTATGTTCTTTTTAAACATATATACATTTTTAAAAATTTGTCTATTTTTATCACTCTCTTCTATTAACTTCTGAAATTACTTTTTTCTTAGTTACTACCTTAGAGATTAAAACAAATTTTATAACACTGTAAGTGAAACTCCTTATAATGTTAGAATCATTTCTTAAACAGCTTTATTGAAGTCTAATTAATACAGAAAAAACTGCATGTTTAACGTACACAATTGAGGAGTTTGGACATATGGATACACTCATGACACTATCATCACAATCAAGATGATAAACATTTTCATTACTTCCAAAAGTTTCCCTGTACTATTTTTTTTAATAGTAAGAACACTTAACATAAGATCTGTCCTCTAAACAAAATTTTAAGTGCACCATACCTTGTTGTTAACTGTAGGCATGAAGCTGGAGAGCATCTAGAATTTATTCATCTTGTATACAGGTAAAGTAGTTTCAGAATTGCTAGTCTGTACCCTAATAAAAGAACAAATTTACCAATTAGAGTGCAGTGATTATATACAATACTAACTGATTTTTTATAAGGATACCAAGAAATGTAATGGGGAAAACAATTAAAAACTAATGGTAGTGGGAGTGCCTGGGTGACTTAGCTGGTTAAGTGTCCAACTCTTGGTCTCAACACAGGTCTTGATCTCAGGATCATGAGTCCCATCGTAGACCCTACTTAAAAAAAAAAATAATGGTGAATATAGAATAGTTAAATGGAGGAATAAATGAACCATACAACACATAAAAATTTACTTGAAATGGATAATAGACCTAAGTGTGAGAGCTAAGAGTACTGATTGTCTCAAACAGGGGAATATTTCGGTGACTGAGATAGGTGAAGATTTGCTAGGACATAAATATCAGGAAACATTGATAAATTCAACTTCATAAAGATTAAAAACTTTTTTTTTTTCCATTTGAAAGACACTATTTTGAAAATGAAAGTAAAAGTCCTGATTAGGAGACATTAATGTCAACATACATTAGAGTTGTGTTCCGAATACATAAAAAGATTTTACAACTCTACAAAAGATAGAGCCCAATTTCAAAATATAGGAAAACTTTCACAAATACAACCAAAGAATGTATGGAGATGGCAAGCACATGAATATGTTCAACATCCTTAATCTTTAGGAAAATTCAGATTAAATCTAAACTCATTAGAATGTTAAAAGTAAAAAAAGATTGACAGTACCACGTATTGGTAAAGATAAGTAGCAACCAGAACTTGCATCCTCATGTATTGCTAGCTGGAATATGAAATGAAACAGACATTTTAAAAAACAATTAGCAGGATTTTTTTTTAAATAAAAGCAAACCTACATTTAACATGTGATCCATTGATCCAGCTCCTAAGTGTTTATCAAAAGAAATAAAAACATATCATATAAAACTTATACTTGAAAATTCATAGCAACTTTACTTGTTATAGCCCCATACTGTAAACAATCCAAATAAAAATCCTCTTTATTTTATTGTTTTATATTTTCTTCAACTGTAAATACTAACATTTCTATACCATATAAGTTCTTAATGTGGCTTTCTTACGTTCTAAAGAATTCCACTACACCACCCCATACCCCCACCACATCTCATATCATGCTCTAAATTCATGACCTCACTGAATGAACACAGCCATGTTTAGTTATTCTATTTTTATTGATATATCCTCAGTAGATTTTTCTTTGTTCACCAATTATCTAAGGTGTCTTATAATGTGAGGTGCTAGACATTAAATTTTACCAATTTTTCTGGACCTCATACAACAGGGCAGAGGGAATTGAGAGTGAGAAAGTCAAGCCTTCCACTATATCTTTAATATGATTTTGCTAAGTATGTTCTAACAAGTTTCTGGATACTTAGTATATGCTCTGTAACTGAACCCAGGTGAGTTCACACCCTGGTGAGTAACAAAAACTACACCTGGTGAGTTGTTGTACAAAGGAAACTTTATTTGCAGCAAATAAGGTGATCAAGGGGAGTATAACTTCCAAAGACATGATTTCCTGAGAGAGGGTGAATGGGTTTCTTTTGTTTAGGGTTAGGATGAAAAGTTAGATAGGGAAGTCTTGTCATCTAGAGGCAGACATAAGGTCACACATGTGCCTTAAGGAAACATGCCTATATAAACATTGTATGTCAGGAGATTTTAGTATTATAATGAGGTAAAGGTAATTGTAGGTCATTCCAGAGGTCACTCTATAGTCCAACCATTACAAGTTGGGCGTTTAACGCTCAAACTAGTCTGGGTGGTCTAGACAGCTGAAGTTTTTACCAGGGCAGTGGCTATTGCCTGGGTGGTGGTTTCTGGTTTCATTTGCCTGAGTTAAGAGAGAAACCGGAAAGAAGAGCTTAAGGGTTTAAGAAAAAATGTAAGACAAAGGTTAGTGACTACAAACAGGTGGGCAGTAAAGGTCAGGACTTGGGGGCTAGCTGGTGAGAGCTCCGGGTAGATTGAATGCATTAATAGCTTTAATACTTCATCACTCTCCAGGCATCTCTTTTTGCCATATAACCTGATAGTATTCTCCCTAGGCTGACTTAGTGGCCAGTGGGATGTTGGTAAGCCTAACTCAAGCCATAGCTTTGAGTGATTGGGTTTATTCCCTCTTGTGTTCTGTCATTCAAATGAGAACATTCCTTTGCTAGCCTGCTGCAGAGTGAGAATCACAGGCACCACTGTTCCCCTTCCCTACTGCCCAGGATACAGTCAGCTGAATGCCTGATATATGAGTATTCCAGGACCAAATGAGCCACTGAGCTATGCATACCCTAAATCATTGAACTGTGGGATCATTATCAAAATAAATGACTACCTGTTCTATGTTTGAGTTTTGAGGTGCCTATTTACACAGCATTATTGTAGCAATGGATAGCTTGTACAGTGACAAATCCCCTTCCTTTATGGTAAGAGATTTTGCTCTCCTGGCTTAGCATGGCTCCCTGGAGATTTCTTTCCTGTAAGAAGATACCGGCTTTTAGGCTATGAACCTACATATTTCACTTGGCTGCATCAAGCCAGCTTTAAAGATTCCTTCTCTTTTGTATGACCTCACTCTTCTGTTCTACTGTTTTAATACTCTTTATGCTTTTTCTTACTTTTTTTTTTTATTTTGGAAGTGGTGAACTGTGGTTTTACTCTGTTAAAAATTCTATTATTTTAAAAATATTACCTCTCTCTATATGAAAACAATTAAAATACTTAAAAGCACTCTCAAATTTGAAGCAAGATCTATTCAGCAATTGTATTCCACGTATAATTTAAAATTTTTAGTTTTCAAGACCAAGACTTATATACCAGGTATCTAATATGTATAATTAATATATAATTAATAATGTATATAATATATACAAAATTCAACTGAGTAAATTTAAAGATCTAATTGACATTATTCAGTGATTCATGAATCAAGTAGCCTCCCATCCAGCAAATAGAAGAAAACCGAGGAGCTGTATAAAATGGAAGGCGGCAGAAATGGGGAGGGACAAGGAGGTTATTAGCAAAAGAATTGTTTCAGGCAAGGTCACCTTCCCTTAGTGAGAAGGGCAGGGGGTCTTATTATGCAGATTGCCTCACAGGATCAGGAAATTCCAGATTGATTGTTTTAAAATTCCACTACTGATAGAGGCTGAAACTATAATTAGGTTAGGTATTCAGTCTTGGTGAGGTTTAGCAAAAGTGACTCCATTTTGGGCTGTTTTTTCTTGTTTTTGTTTTTGTTAATATAAATATCCCCTTTCAAAAACTATTTAGACGGACGAAAGAGTTGAATTGATAATATATTGGCCATTCTCATAGCATATGTTTGGATTTAAATCAAGGGAAACATGTAAGAATGTGCTTGATTTGAAAGCAGTTCTGCATGTAAAGCTTCAAGTATTTCTCATAAGAGTTTTAAAATCATAGTTCATTTTAGTAACTATAGTAAATTTTGGGGTAGAAACTTTCTCTGTAAGAGGCAGTCTCGTTTTCACGTCTTGGTCCAACCATATTATTAAAGAAACTTACAATGTTTCCTCTGCCCCACCACCTGTGAATCACTACCTGAGCAAACCCCAAAGACAATACTCTGTCAAATAACATTTGATTAAATGGAATGACCATCTATCACCAGAGCACAGTGATTAAAATGTCCTCTGTTATCAACACCATCATCCATTAGTTAAAGGCAGAATTCATTCAGCAAGGAAAAAAAAAAATCAACCAAACGAGGTACTACAAATTTGATTAATCAGCTTCTAATTACTTGAGACTCATAGAGCATTTCAGAAAGGCAGAAACCAACTTACCATAAAGATATATCTAAAGATGAAGCAAGGATGAATGTATAGCACTTAATGTTGAAAGTTCACAGTAGCATTTGAAGTCCTCTAGAGATTTCAGCAAAGTACTGTCCATCTTTCCTGAGTGTTCTGCACTTGGCTTAGATAATGTGTGTTTCCACTGACAAGATGACCTCCTTGATCAACCTTTGCCAGGCTACTCTGAATCCTCTTCTCAACTAGGCCTTGAAGTTTGGACAATGTGTTCCTTTTTGCATTATCCAGTTGTAACAAGAATCTTGCTGGGTCAGTTTAGCAATAATCCCTACTCTTGATATCTGATCTCCTCAATATCTGATCAAGTCTCATCCCTCACCCTCCCCTACTTGACCGCTCATAACCCTGGCCTGACTCCAGCAAGAATCCTGTCAAATCAGTTTAGCCAGAATCAAGGTTCACTTTTAGTAATTTTCCATCCACTGATGCCTCCAACTTGTTCCTGACTATAAATTTCCACTTTTCCTTGTATTCAGAATTGAGTTCATTTGCATAATAAGGTCTTTTTGTCCTTATTTCAGTATTTCCTGAATAAAATCTCTTTTTACCTTTTAACTACTGTCTAGCTCTGGTTTTCTTCGGTACAACCAAGGTAAAACAAGTTCTCTTTTGCTTAGAGGAATAACATTTAGTATAGCAAAAAACAAAAAACAAGACTAATTTTAGAGTTAGCTGTTGTAAACCTCCTAAAATTAAATAATATGTGATTATTCAGTTCTAAGAAGTTCTGAGAAGACAGATGGGGCATTGTTCCACGCTGAGAAGAGTCAATGAATTTCTTACCTGTCAGAGAGTCTATGTTGAGTGAATTGAGGTCTCTTGGTTTTTGGATTCCCCATGAGTTACATGAGGATCCATGCTGGAATAAAGATAGCAGGAAGCAAAGTACACTCTCAGTGTGAGAGAGTGGACAGGCTCGGAGGTGGCAACTGCCCTAAGGCCACAGGGATCCTTTCCTTTTATGCGAGCTTGTATCATGGATGGGGTGGTCTCTAGTGGAGGCTGCTTCCAGTCATTTGGGGGATTCCTCCCATAGTTTGGAGGGGGGAGTTTTTTACCTTACAAGGTTTGTACAGGAACCATCTTGGCAGCCTTCCTCCATGGTTGGAGGGGCTATGAACTCAATGCACATACATTATAATGAGCCTGGGGATTACCCTGGGGCAGAAGTGGAAGAAGGGAGTGAATGTTCTGCACCTATGGCTCTTGGTCTATTAGCCCTAGGGTCCTGGAAGCCACAAGGGCAGAAAGCACCCCCAGGCTCCAAATGTGTAACCTATTTATCACCACCCTGCCTCCAGCTCATGTTTCTATCATTCCTCCTCAAGCACTTGGGACTCTGCCTGAGGATGTTTCTTCCACTGCTCATATCTAGCTTCTACCTAACAAATCCAAGAGGTGTTGACAAAATTCAATAAAGCGTTCTTTAGTGCCTGCCTCTAATGTACTCTTAAGGACAAGGTAGAAGCCAGTATATGTTTAGTTTAAATGTAACCATAACTTGATTTCTTATAAGGCTTAGCCTTAGCTTAGGTTCTATAAACATTTTTCTAAAACCAAATAAAATTTTCTAATTTTATATTAAATTTCTTAAAAATTAATGCTGACCAACAGTTTTATGCACGGAAGTTTTGAGATGTGCTTTCAGAGGTATAGAAGGTATATAACAAGTTCTAAGGCTACGTATTCCTAAAGAAAAATCCTGAACATGTGCCTTTAGAACAAAAGCCAGTTTTCCCATGTGGTATGATTAGCAATATCATATTTATAACACTGTCTCTTCCTGCACACTGCCATATATAGACTGTTCCGGTGTCATCAAATTGAGACTAATACTGTTTCCAAATGTACCTGGCACTTTTCTAACTCAGTGTTTTGTTCATGATTTCCCCCCGCCCCCAACCTGAAATGCCTTCTTCCACGTATGTCTCTGTTCCACAGAATAACAAATTTGTAATATTCCCCACAATCTCTTCCAGGCAGCCTCTCCTCATCAACTTAAAATCACATCATCAGTCACTTCACTCTGCCCCTCCATTCCTCTTGTGGCTCCCCACTTTTTTTCTCCACCATATTTGTTAGCCTTTGTGATAAAACTTGCATTTGGCAAAAAACCCTCTTAAACATGTTCCCAGGCAGTTAGCACTTGCTGTACATATATACATACACATATGACAAGCATAAACTTAAAAATCTAACATAGTTTAAAAAGTGAATTAACTTTACTTCTATAATATTCTAGCAATTTCCTCTATATGGAATAAAAGAGTAAGTAGCTATAAGTATAAGTTTCATGATAACTGTTGACTGCAAGAAGATATCCTACAAAGCTGGAGATGTCTTTGGCCTAGAGAGATAGGCCAAGAGATTGCCTCTGAAAATTCATACAACAGCAGGCTTCAAACAAGAGTATTTAACTTGTCTCCTGGAATCTGGGGCTAAGAGTTATAGGGTCATATATCACTCTGTGACTTTCTTGTCAGAACAGTTTGTTTTTAATAAAAGTGAACACTTGATTCAGTGAGACAGATTTTTTTTTTTTTTTTTTTGGTTTGTCTTTGTATAATGGAAATAGCAGTATTGGTGAATTGCTAAAATGGCAGAAGGCGTGTGAAGAGCTTGATAATCCCCAACCTTCAAGAAATTGTTCTTGAACTTATAGAAGACAGCTTCTATGATATTAAGATGCTTTCCATAATTTATCTTATCTTACAGTTATATTAGTTACATATTATTTTTCTTCCTAAATCAACTTTAAGCAACTTGAATTAATATGTCATATGGTGTTTTATGCAGCTCAATCACATAGCATAATGTTTCACATATGTCAGGTGCTTAAATGTTTGAGTTGAATGTCTTCATAGAATAACTAATAGTTGTCAGATCAAATATTTATATAGGTATGGTGATTAATTTTGGTTGTGGGTTGGCAGGCTATCATTTTAATTTTCTTATTAGTTATTACTAAGTGGCCAGATAAACCAAAAATATCAACATGGAATTATACAAATGTAGCCAAAAGACAAAATTGGAATAATTACTAAGAGCCTCTAAAATTTTATGACTGGAATATAAGGGAGATGTACTAGTCCCTCTCAATCATAATACAGTCTTCCCTGATGTATGTCCTGAGTGTTTTACCTAAGCCTGATTCTTCCATGGTCATATTTACCTTTTCAAAACCAAGTGGGCATCATAACTGTTATGTTTTTGTATTCACCATAGTACCAGTCAAGGACTGCTATTCAGTACTTGTTGGTGTATTGATAACAAATGTCATCATAATTAAAAAACAAACAATATTTCCATCTTTCTATTGGCTTTGCTTCAATAGAAGTTACAGAGACAGAAACCTTAAAGGCAGTGGGCGCTAATATAGCTAAATAGGTAAAGTAGTTAACAGAAAACCATAAAGATGAAAATAAAATTATAATACTATTAGGAATATGAATATGATATGATAGCATATTATAGAAATATTTAAACTAGTCAGAGGTTGGGAATTTTTTTTTTTAAGGAAGTAAGATATAAAAAATGATACGATGTTCGTTCACTAAAAAAGGTTACCAGGAATAAGTTATCCAGTTAGAAGGATAGCTAAGTCCCCATGTGCAGAATAGTATAGCAAAACTGGATAATTTGGTATATGTCTAATGGAAAGGGGAATATCATATGAGCTGTAGCTGAAGACGTAGGTAGATACCAAAGCACGTAGGGTTTTGGAAGTCCTATTAAAGTCGTGTTAGTGTCTTTAGCCTGAAAGCAAAAGGAAAGCAAGGGTATATTTTAAGGTAAAGTATAGCACAAGTTAATTTGTGTTTTGAAATATTTACTTTAACTGCAATGCAAATAACTGATCAAAAGAAGATGAAAATATATGCAGTTGGACTCATTAGGGCTAAGGTGTTAGTAGTAGAGTTGGTAAGAGTGGATTTAAAACCTATTGGAGAGGCAAAATCACAAAGGTAAGCAATGGACTGAATATGCAAGAGTGAAAACGAGGAGATGTGTTAAGAATGACTCCTAGATCCTTGGCTTGCCTATCTGTTATCACTAAAAATCTAGAAAAAGATAAGCTTATGTAGTATGGTAGTAAGGTTTGAAGATGGCCCCCAATAATCCTTACCATCTGGTATTCACATACTTGCGTATTTCTCTCTCATTCTGAATCATGATTGCCCTGGGTAACTGATGGAATACTATGGAGTTGATATTATACCATCTATCTTCGTCTCTTGGCTTGCTCCCTCTGGGAGAAGCCATCTATCATGTTTTGTGGACACTTAAGCAGTCCTCAGGGGAAGCCCCTGTGGAAAGTTAACTAAGGCTTTCTGATGAATGACAGTACTGACTGGCCAGACATGTGAGTAAAGTATTTTAGAAATGTAACCTCCATCTTTAATCAAGCCTTCAAATGACTACAATTATGAACATCTGACTGAATACCAAGCCAAAATACCTAGTCAAGTCAGTCGCAAATTCCTGACTTAGAGAAACTGTGAGATATAATAAATGTTAATTTTTTATTAAACCACTAAGTTTTTAAAAAATTTTTCTTATTGTTATGTTAATCACCATACATTACATCATTAGTTTTTGATGTAGTGTTCCATGAATCATTGTTTGTGCATAACACCCAGTGCTCCACGCAGAATGTGCCCTCTTTATCATGAACATGTCTGTTCATGTCTTCTGCCCATTTCTTGATTGGATTATTTGTTCTTTGGGTATTGAGTTTGATAAGTTCTTTATAGATTTTGGATACTAGTCCTTTATCTGATATGTCATTTGCAAATATTTTCTCCCATTCTGTCGGTTGTCTTTTGGTTTTGTGGACTGTTTCTTTGGCTGTGCAAAAGCTTTTTATCTTGATGAAGGCCCAATAGTTCATTTTTGCCCTTGCTTCCCTTGCCTTTGGCGATGTTTCTAGGAAGAAGTTGCTGCGGCTGAGGTCGAAGAGGTTGCTGCCTGTGTTCTCCTTTAGGATTTTGATGGACTCCTGTCTCACGTTTAGGTCTTTCAACCATTTGGAGTCTATTTTTGTGTGTGGTGTAAGGAAATGGTCCAATTTCATTCTTCTACATGTGGCTGTCCAATTTTCCCAACACCATTTGTTGAAGAGACTGTCTTTTTTCCATTGGACATTCTTTCCTGCTTTGTCAAAGATTAGTTGACCCTAGGGTTGAGCGTCCATTTCTGGGCTCTCGATTCTGTTCCATTGATCTATGTGTCTGTTTTTGTGCCAGTACCATACTGTCTTGATGATGACAGCTTTGTAATAGAGCTGGAAGTCTGGAATTGTGATGCTGCCAGCTTTGCTTTTCTTTTTCAACATTCCTTTGGCTATTCGGGGTCTCTTCTGGTTCCATGCAAATTTTAGGATTATTTGTTCCATTTCTTTGAAAAAAGTGGATGGTATTTTGATGGGGATTGCACTGAATGTGTAGATTGCTCTAGGTAGCATTGACATCTTCACAATGTTTGTTCTTCCAATCCATGAGCATGGAACGTTTTTCCATTTCTTTGTGTCTTCTTCAATTTCTTTCATGAGTATTTTATAGTTTTCTGAGTACAGATCCTTGGCCTCTTTGGTTAGATTTATTCCTAGGTATCTTATGGTTTTGGGTGCAATTGTAAATGTGATCGACTCCTTGATTTGTCTCTCTTCTGTCTTGTTGTTGGTGAAACCACTAAGTTTTTAGGCAGTTTTTTTTTTTTTTTTACAGAGAAATATATAACTAATACATGCAGGAAGTCTCTAAGTTTGGCTTTGGCCATATTAAGTTTGGGTAGCTTGTGCCAAGTATCCAAGAGGAGGGAAATTGGCAGTTGAATACATCCTCGAAAGTTGATATGTCTGGATTTGATATCCAAAAGAGTGAGTGACCTGCTGGTCACTGGTAGTTGATATTTTCTATAGGATGAACATAGAAATTAGACCTATGAGAGAACTTTGGGGACTTAACACTGAATGACTGGGAAGAAGAGGATAGGAGCACAAAGAAATACAAGTGATGTAGGAAGTAAGAAGAACAAGATGTTCAAAAGAATGCGTCCTTTAAGAAGGAAGATATGGCCAATAGCATCAAACATTGAAAGGTCTCATAATGGATCAAAATGTGTTTGAGATTTAGAAACCTAGATTTCTGATCTTACTGAGAATTGCTTACATGTAACATTTTGGGAGGAAGCCTAAGTAAAATCCATTGAGAAAAATAGAGATTATGGAAAGTGTGTTAGAACAGCTTATGAGCTGCATTCGGAAGCATCATCTATGTAGCAATTCTAAGTGTTTTCTAATTTGGCCATCTGGAAGTCCTACTGAATCAAATTCATGGTTCATTTGTACAGTCAAGTAGAGATTAAGTCACATTTATTACCCTTGAATTGGGACTTAGAATAGTAATCACTTAATATTAAAGCCATCAAAATAAATAACCATAACATTGAAAACACAAAGCTAATGTTAATGTCTTATGTTCTCCAGTGTAATCCTATAGAAAAATTCACACTCAACAGATGCACAAAACTTTATAATAATGCAGGAAAAAATCAGGAAAATAAAAGAATGAGGTAAGAAATTATGATTTCCACCACAAACTTGGCAATAATGGAAATATTTGCCTAGAAATGAGAGCCAATAATCATAGGAGAGAAACAAACAACATACAGGAAACACAATGTGGCTAAAAAAAGAAAAGAACGTGAGAGAACACCACAACTAGTCACTCAGGCCTGGAAGTTCCACAATTATTTGATTCCAAATACATGGTTGGTAGTGTTCTATTAGTGATTTGTTTTCTTTCCCTTTACATCTGCTGCTTATGTCATAGCACTCTGCCACTTCACAAAGCACCATATCGCCACCTGCCATAGAACACCTCATCTTGCACTTTCTTGAAAATGGAAGTGAATTTATTATTTTTTATAATCACTTTCATAATCAAAATTCCTTTTATTGCTTTACAAAGAGGAAATGTCTTATATATTTCCTTGTTAAGAAGAAAGTACTTAGATGAGACAACTATAGATAAAAAATAAAATTCTTTCTCTCATAAATTTAAGTACTAATAAATCAGGTATTTAATAATGCCATAGTAATTCAAAGAACTCAAAATTTATATTTAGCCACATATTGCATTTCATTATACTTTGGTATGTCTGATAACATAAATAAGAGGCATTTTCATGAAATACTTTTTCTCAGTTTGACACCTACTATTCAAAATTAATACATATGTATTATTACACTCTTTCTAACCATCTCCCCTTTAAATTAATCCTGAATGATGGCAATAGCTATGTTTTGCTCCTTCATGGTTATTCATATTGTATATCTGGAATGATTTTTTTCTCGTGCTGTAGGCATTTAATACATAGCAAAATTTTTGGTCTTCCAGCTCTAATAAAATCAAGCATTTGTTCTCTAACATTACTTTTTCTAAGTCACAATTCTATAGGTTAGAAGTCCAGTTGGGCTTGACTAGGTTCTATGTTCAGGGTCTCACAAAAGTGAAATCAAAGTGTCAGCCAACTGCATTCTTACTGGAGATTGGGGTTCTCTTCCAAAATCATTCCTTTTATTGGCAGAATTCAGTTCTTTGCAGTAGTGGGATTGAAGTCCTCCCTACTTTGGGGGCTCTCTGCCTGAGGGTCTCTCTCAGTTCCTCAAGGCTGTCACTTTTCCTCTCCTGTGGCCCATTTTATCCTCAATCCAGCAAGAACACATTCAATCCTTCTCACATTTTAAATCTCTCTGACCTCTTCTAGCAACATACAAAGAAATTTCTCTGTTTTTAAGGGCTCATGCAATTAGATAAGACCCAGCAAGATAATTTCCCTATCTTAAGGTCAACTGTGAGCTATAACCTCACATAATCATCAGAGTGATATCTCACCATATTTACAGGGAATTAAGGTATGTCATCTTTGGTAGCCATTTTAGGAATTCAGTTAACTATACCAAGGGAAAAACAGTGTGATTTCTTCAAAAAGTTAAAGATAAATCTGCACTGGTTTCTTCAAACTGTGGCATCTCAACAATATATGTTATCTTGCCTAGCTCTGTTGCCCAAAAGGCAAGGCCAAGTTACATAGTCATGCTGTATGTAATCCCCACCACAAATATCTGTTTTTGGGTAGCATTTAATGTTAATCACATTCTCTTGCTTTCCATTAGAGTAATTGTTTGTCTCTCTCCCTCCTGTGGAAGATTATTATGTCTACAATCTATCTACATAAGTGTTATGGGTTGTAAATGTATATCTTCTCCCTGGGCGACTATTATATACATAATCTGTTACCTTTTTCCATTAAGCTAATGAATGGTTGACACTTGTGATTAGAACAATCTGGCATGCTTAAATGTTGTCTTAAAAGTAAAAAATTGAAGTGGTCCGTAGTCAAACCTACTGAACAACATCTGTTTTGCATTCCACATATGGTAAAAAGTTCTTGCTTCCTACAGAGAACAGAAGACATTAAATGGATTATGGCTTGATTTCTCTTCTATTTCAGTTAAAGCAAACTTGCTGATTCAACTGTTTAGACTATGAGTTTGGCTTATTTCACAATTAAGAAAAATTTTAAAAAGACAAATTGTCCAGAGAAAACTTTTATTTATCATTGATTAGTATAAAATACCAAATTTTATCACAAATAATGGCAACACAACTATGTGTAAGTAATAACCACAAATAATGGCAACTCAGTTATATACAAGTAATAACTTGGATTCCAATCATTGGAATCACTCTGAAAAGACATTTTGATTCTTTTCACCAGATAATTCAAAGGATTCAATAAAAGGAGACCTAACAAAAGAATATATTTTAAATGAACTTTCCTTGGTTTGAAATTCAAAAATATAATCTCCACATTCAAGCTTTGAAATGTGTGAAGATACAGCTGAGTCCTCTGAGATATTCCAGATTTGACCTCTCACAAGAACTTCACCCCTATATATTCAACTGAGGCTGACATTTTTCCACCTTAAAATTCCTGCTTTCAAGGGATAACAAACCCAGAAATTTAAAATTGATACTCATTCCTTAATATTTTTCTCATTCCCCACTTTTATGTTAGTACTACCATGATTTTTTTACTACCCAACTAAAATCCTAGAAAAAATATTGGTCTAGACATTTCCCTGTCCTCTTCTAAATTCGGTTTCTCCCTAAGGCTTGTCCTCGATTGTTTTCTGCTTGTTCCACTGTGCTACTCTAGTCCACTGCTTTATCACTTCAATCCTAAATTACTATACAATTTGGTAACTGGTTCTTTACCTTCAGCAATCTCTGTCCACTTCAGTCAGACTAATCCTTGTGAAACACTGGTTTCATCATGTCAGTAAAGGACTCAAGGACTGATTACAGCTCCCCACTTGGGATCAAGTCCAATTTTCTTCTCTTGACTATAAGGCCAATCATTCCTTCAACTTTACTTTCTACTACTTTTCACATACACTCTCAATTGCAGTCTTGTTTATGTACTTACTATTCTCATAAAAACTTTTTTTTATCAGTTTGCTGCCACCAAATTGTAACCTATTATGCAGCCTCATATTCTCCATTTTGATTTCCCAATTCCTGTCTACTCAAAGCTTGCTCATTTTTGACCTTACATAATATATAAACACTTCAAAAAATAATTCTGTCTTCCCTTTCAGGATGCACACATTTTGGCTATGAAAATGTATACAAACACATACACATTATTATCTAATAGGTTCATAAATGATGGTTTTATTATGGTGGAAGGTAACACTGCCTTCATCACACAGTATACAGTGTATATAGTAAGACTTCAGGTGCTGATTTATAGATTGAACTAAAATTAAGCATACACAAAACATTTGAAATTTTCAGTGGATATGTTTTGGTTTGGCTTAGATTGACTCCACTCCCAGCTTTAGGTTTGAACCCTCATGTGATTAAGCCTGTGATTCAGATTTTTCTGTTTATAAGGATTATTTTAGAGACGGTTAAAAGGACTGGGTTTGAGACAATTTGAGACAATGAAAGAATAAATTTCAAGAGTCTTAATAGCTTTGAGGAGAAAACTGGCGTCTTATCTGCTGGATAGGTATGAAGTCTCTAAACATTGTGGTCATTTTCTGAACATGATAACAACTGAAAATGACCTAGACTCCTATTGGATTTATGTAACATCAGATACTTAACTGAGAGCTTTACATTTATTATTAGTTCATATAATTTTAAAATCTATGTGGTAGGTACCATTGTTGGACTTTTTTAGATACAGATACTGAAGCCGAGATGAAGAAACCATGGCTTTAGTGATTAAAATATGGGCAGTTGGTCTAGAGTCTAAGTTCCCACATATACCCTATATGAGAGGTCACCGATTTTTTTTCAATTTTTTATTGTTTTGTTAATCACCATACATTACATCATTAGTTTTGGATGTAGTGTTCCATGATTCATTGTTTGTGCATGACACCCAGTGCTCCACGCAGAACGTGCCCTCTTTAATACCCATCACCAGGCTAACACATCCGTCCACGCCCCTCCCCTCTAGAACCCTCAGTTTGTTTCTCAGAGTCCATCATCTCTCATGTTTGGTCTCCCCCTCCAATTTCCCTCCCTTCATTCTTCCCCTCCTGCTATCTTCTTTTTATTTTCTTAAAATATATTGCATTATTGGTTTCAGAGGTACAGATCTGTAATTCAACAGTCTTGCACAATTCACAGCACTCGCCATAGCACATACCCTCCCCAATGTCTATCATCCAGCCACCCCAACCCTCCCACACTCCCACCACTCTAGCAAGCCTCAGTTTGTATCCTGAGATTAAGAATTCCTCATGTCAGTGAGGTCATATGATACATGTCTTTCTCTGATTGACTTATTTCACTCAGCATAACACCCTCCAGTTCCATCCACGTCATTGCAAATGGCAAGATCTCATTCCTTTTGATGGCTGCATAATATTCCATTGTGTATATATACCACATCTTTTTTTTTAAAGATTGATTGATTGATTTGATAGAGAGAGATACAGCGAGAGAGGGAACACAAGCAGGGGGAGGGGGAGAGGGAGAAGCAGCCTTCCTACGGAGCAGGGAGCCCGACACAGGACTTGATCCCAGGGCCCTGGGATCATGAACTGAGTCTAAGGCAGATGCTTAACGACTGAGCCACCCAGGCACCCCTATACCACATCTTTTTTATCATTCATCTGTCAATGGACATCTTGGCTCTTTCCACAGTTTGGCTATTGAGCACATTGCTCCTATAAACATTGGGGTCCACATACTCCTTCGGATCCCTACATTTGTATCTTTGGGGTAAATACCCAATAGTGCAATTGCTGGATCATATGGTAGCTCTATTTTCAACTGTTTGAGGAACCTTCATACTGTTTTCCAGAGGGGTTGCACCAACCGGCTTTCCTACCAACAGTGTAGGAGGGTTCCCTTTTCTCTGCATCCATGCCAACATCTGTCGTTTCCTGACTTGTTAATTTTAGCCATTCTGACTGGTGTGAGGTGGTATCTCATTGAGGATTTGATTTGGATTTCCCTGATGCCGAGCGACGTTGAGCACTTTTTCATGTCTGTTGGCCATTTGGATGTCTTCTTTGGAAAAATGTCTGTTCATGTCTTCTGCCCATTTCTTGATTGGATCATTTGTTCTTTGGTGTTGAGTTCATAAGCTCTTTATAGATTTTGGATACTAGCCCTTTATCTGATATGTCATTTGCAAATATTTTCTCCCATTCTGTCGGTTGTCTTTTGGTTTTGTGGACTGTTTCTTTTGCTGTGCAAAAGCTTTTTATCTTGATGAAATCCCAGTAGTTCATTTTTGCCCTTGCTTCCCTTGCCTTTGGCGATGTTTCTAGGAAGAAGTTGCTGCGGCTGAGGTCGAAGAGATTGCTACCTGTTTTCTCCTTTAGGATTTTGATGGACTCCTGTCTCACATTGAGGTCTTTCAACCATTTGGAGTCTATTTTTTGTGTGGTGTAAGGAAACGGTCCAGTTTCATTCTTCTGCATGTGGCTGTCCAATTTTCCCAACACCATTTGTTGAAGAGACTGTCTTTTTTCCATTGGACATTCTTTCCTGCTTTGCTGAAGATGAGTTGACCATAGAGTTGAGGGTCCATTTCTGGGCTCTCTATTCTGTTCCATTGATCTATGTGTCTGTTTTGGTACCAGTACCATACTGTCTTGATGATGACAGCTTTGTAATAGAGCTGGAAGTCTGGAATTGTGATGCTGCCAGCTTTGCTTTTCTTTTTCAACATGCCTCTGGCTATTCGGGGTCTCTTCTGGTTCCATACAAATTTTAGGATTATTTTTTCCATTTCTTTGAAAAAAGTGGGTGATATTTTGATGGGGATAGCATTGAATGTGTAGATTGCTCTAGGTAGCATTGACATCTTCACAATGTTTGTTCTTCCAATCCATAAGCATGGAACGTTTTTCCATTTCTTTGTGTCTCCCTCAATTTCTTTCATGAGTATTTTATAGTTTTCTGAGTACAGATCCTTTGCCTCCTTGATTTGGCTCTCTTCTGTCTTGTTGTTGGTGTATAGGAAAGCCACTGATTTCTGTGCATTGATTTTATATCCTGCCACTTTACTGGATTCATGTATGAGTTCTAGCAGTTTTGGGGTGGAGTCTTTTGGGTTTTCCACATACAGTATCATATCATCTGCAAAGAGTGAGAGTTTGACTTCCTCTCTGCCGATTTGGATGCCTTTGATATCTTTTGTTGTCTGATTGCTGTGGCTTGGACTTCTAATACTATGTGGAATAGCAGTGGTGACAGTGGACATCCCTGCTGCGTTCCTGACCTTAGGGGGAAAGCTCTCAGCTTTTCCCCATTGAGAATGATGTTCGCTGTAGGTTTTTCATAGATGGCTTTTATGATATTGAGGCATGTACCCTCTATCCCTATACTCTGAAGAATTTTGATCAAGAAAGAATGCTGTACTTTGTCAAATGCTTTTTCTGCATCTGTTGAGAGGATCATATGATTCTTATTCTTTCTTTTGTTAATATATTGTATCACGCTGATTGATTTGCGGATGTTGAACCAGCCTTGCAGCCCAGGGAATAATCCCACTTGGTCATGGTGAATAATCCTTTTAATGTACTTTTGGATCCTATTGGCTAGTATTTTGGTGAGAATTTTTGCATCCATGTTCATCAAGGATATTGGTCTGTAATTCTCCTTTATGATGGGGTCTTTGTCTGGTTTTGGGATCAAGGTAATGGTGGCCTCATAAAATGAGTTTGGAAGTTTTCCTTCCATTTCTATTTTTTGGAACAGTTTCAGGAGAATAGGTATTAATTCTTCTTGAAATGTCTGGTAGAATTCCCCTGGGAGGCCATCTGGCCCTGGGCTTTTGTTTGTTGGGAGATTTTTGATGACTGCTTCAATTTCCTTAGTGGTTATAGGTCTGTTTAGGTTTTCTATTTCTTCCTGGCTCAATTTTGGTCGTTGATACATGTCTAGGAATGCACCCATTTCTTCACCCATTAGATAACCCATAAGGTTATCTAATTTGCTGGCATAGAGTTGCTCATAAAATGTTCTTATAATTGTTTGTATTTCTTTGGTGTTGGTTGTGATCTCTCCTCTTTCATTCATGATTTTGTTGATTTGGGTCATTTCTCTTTTCTTTTTGATAAGTCTGGCCAGGGGTTTATCAATCTTGTTAATTCTTTCAAAGAACCAGTTCCTAGTTTCGTTGATCTGTTCTACTGTTCTTTTTGTTTCCATTTCATTGATATCTGCTCTGATCTTTATTATTTCTCTTCTCCTGCTGGGTTTAGGCTTTATTTGCTGTTTTTCCCCTTGCTCCTTTAGGTGAAGGGTTAGGTTGTGTATTTGAGACCCCTCTTGTTTCTTGAGAAAAGCTTGTATTGGTATATACTTTCCTCTTAGGACTGCCGTTGTTGTATCCCAAAGATTTTGAACAGTTGTGTTTTCATTTTCATTGGTTTCCATGAATTTTTTTAGTTCTTCTTTAATTTCCTGGTTGACCCATTCATTCTTTAGTAGGATGCTCTTTAGCCTCCATGTATTTGAGTTCTTTCTGACTTTCCTCTTGTGATTGAGTTCTAATTCCAAAGGACTGTGGTCTGAAAATATGCAGGGAATGATCCCAATATTTTGGTACCAGTTGAGACCTGATTTGTGACCTAGGATGTGATCAATTCTGGATAATGTTCCATGGGCACTAGAGAAGAATGTGTATTCCGTTGTTTGGAATGGAATGTTCTGAATATATCTGTAAGTCCATTTGTTCCAGTGTGTCATTTAAAGTCTTTATTTCCTTGTTGATGTTTTTTTAGATGATATGTCCATTTCAGTCACGGGTGTGTTAAAGTCCCCCACTATTATTGTATTGTTGTCAATGTGTTTCTTTGCTTTTGTTATTAATTGCCTTATATAATTGGCTGCTCCCATGTTAGGGGTGTAGATATTTACAATTGTTAGATTTTCTTGTTGGATAGACCCTTTAAGTAGGATATAGTGTCCTTCCTCATCTCTTATTACTGTCTTTGTTTTAAAATCTAATTTGTCTGATATAAGGATTGCCACTCCAGCTTTCTTTTGGTGTCCATTAACATGGTATATGATTTTCCACCCCCTCAGTTTCAATCTGGGGGTGTCTTTTGTTTCTAAAATGGGTCTCTTGCAGACAGCATATTGATGGGTCTTGTTTTTTAATCCATTCTGATAGGCTGTGTCTTTTGATTGGGGCATTTAGCCCATTTATATTCAGGGTAACTATTGAAAGATATGAATTTAGTGCTATTGTATTGCCTGTAAGGTGACTGTTACTGTATATTGTCTGTGTTCCTTTCTGGTCTATGCTGCTTTTAGGCTCTCTCTTTGCTTAGAGGAACCCTTTTAATAGTTCTTGAAGGGCTGGTTTCGTATTTGCAAATTCCTTTAGTTTTTGTTTGTCCTGGAAGATTTTTATCTCTCCTTCAATTTTCAATGACAGCCTAGCTGGACATAGTATTCTTGGCTGCATATTTTTCTCGTTTAGTGCTCTGAAGGTATCATGCCAGTCCTTTCTGGCCTGCCAAGTCTCTGTGGATAGGTCTGTTGCCAGTCTAGTGTTTCTACCATTTTAGGTTACATATCTCTTCTCCTGAGCTGCTTTCAGATTTTCTCTTTGTCTCTGAGACTCGTAAGTTTTACTATTAGATTCCAGGGTGTTGACCTATTTTTATTGATTTTGAGAAGGGTTGTCTGTGCCTCCTGGAGTTTGATGCCTGTTTCCTTCCCCACCTTTGGGAAGTTCTCTGCTAGAATTTGCTCCAATATACCTTCTGCCCCTCTCTCTCTTTCTTCATCTTCTGGGATCGCAATTATTCTAATGTTGTTTCGTCTTATCATATCGCTTATCTCTCGAATAATGCCCTCGTGATCCAGTAGTTGTTTATCTCTCTTTTTCTCAGCTTCTATATTTCCATCATT
Organism: Eumetopias jubatus; assembly: GCF_037043125.1. Classification (NCBI taxonomy): domain Eukaryota; kingdom Metazoa; phylum Chordata; class Mammalia; order Carnivora; family Otariidae; genus Eumetopias; species Eumetopias jubatus. Next base: position 23,114,670 of record NW_028274819.1, on the reverse strand, counting down.
TGGTCTTCTATATCGCTGATTCTCTATTCTGCTTCATTTATCCTAGCAGTTAGTGCCCCCATTTTTATTGCACTTCATTAATAGCCTTTTTGATTTTGATTTGGTTAGATTTTAGTTCTTTTTTTTCTCCAGGAAGGGTTTCTCTATTAACTTCCATGCTTTTTTCAAGCCCAGCTAGTATCTTTAAAGTCATGATTCTGAACTCTAGGTCCGACATCGTGCTAATGTCCGTATTGAGTAGGTCCCTGGCAGACGGTACTACCTCTTGTGGTACCTCTTTTTGCTGAGGTGATTTTTTTCGTCTTGTCATTTTGTCCAGAGGAGAATAGATGAATGAGAGAACAAAATGCTAACAGGTTAGCAACATCCCCAGCAAATATACTCTAAACAAATCAGAAACTACCTGAAACCATTGGAAAAGAAAGGGAAAGAAAGAAAAAAGAATGAGAAAGAAAAAGAAAAAGAAAAAGATAAAAACAAACAAAAACAGAACAAAACAAAACAAAAAAAACCCAGAATATCATCAAATATGATCAGGCTAGTGCATAGATCAGTGCCCCACATTAGATTTTGGGTGTGTTTTGGTCTGTCAGAAGATAGTGCCTCCTAAAACTTTAAAGAAAGAAAGACCTATATATGTACAAAATAAGGGTTGATACAATGAAGGGATGGAAGATGACTGTAAAGATAAAAATTATAAAAGATTTTATAAAAGGAATTGATAAGATGTTTGAAAAATAAGAAGAAAATTAAAAAAAAAAAAGAAAAAAAAGGGAGAGAATGTGATCAGGCAGGAGACTAGACAAAGCCATACACTAGTGATTTAGGGTATATTTTGATCTTTAGAAGAAACTGTAGTTCAAAATTTTAAAGAGAGAACAACTTATATATATATGCCAAAAACAAGGATATCTACTATGAAGGGATAGAATATGACTGTAAAAATGAAAAATAAATTGTTTTTTTTTTCCAAAAGGGATTGATAAGATGTTGGTTGAAAAAGGGAAAAAGAAAAATTAAAAAAAAAAAAAAGTTAAAAAAATTAACTTTGAAAAACTAATGAATCATGGCAAAAAGCCATGAATTCTATGTGCAGTGTTCCCCTAGTGCTGGAGTTCTCCCATTCTCCTCCAACGGTAAACTTGGTCTTGGCTTGCTGGATGTTCGTGCTGATCTTCTGGGGGAGGGGCCTGTTGCCGTGGTTCCCAAATATCTTTGCCGGAGGCGGAATTGCCCCACTCTTGCCGGTCCGGGCTAAGCAATCTGCTCGGGTTTGCTCTTGGGAGCTTTTATTCCCTGCAAGCTTTCCGTACAGCTTTGGAGGACGAGAGTGAAAACAGTGGCCTCCCAATCTCCGCCGGAGGAGCCGAGAACTTGGGGACCCGCTCCTCAGTGCGCCCCCAGAGAAAAGCAGTCAGTCACTCCCATGTCCCCAGTCTCTGGCTGCACTCCATGCTCACCCGGTCTGTGACAAAGCGTTTCTATCTCTAGCACCCGACTCGGTGTGGAGTCTCCAAACCAGCAGATCCCTGTGGTGCGCTCCCTCGCCACTCCTCCTGGGGGAGGAAGGAGAGTCTCCCCGGATCTGCTGCTTGTTGGGTCCCTGCTTCCAGTAAGTGGTCACTTTTCTGTTCAGAGAGTTGTTGCTATACTTCTCTTCAATCTCCTGTTGAGTTCGTAGGTGTTCACTATGGTTTGATCCCTATTCAGTGAATTCCTGAGACCGGAGAAAATTCAGGTCTCCTACTCCTCCGCCATCTTGCTCTGAGAGGTCACCATATTGATTTGACTTGGTCACAATATAAAAGTGATAGAAAACACAGATAGGAAAGGACTCCCTTAAAAGATATTGGTTTATACATCAAAACTTGCCTGAATCTTTCCACATTTTAGTTACGGTTGATAATATATATCTTATTGCTTGTGGTTTTTGTTTGCCTAGTTACTTTTGTCTGCTCTATTTATTTATGTGTTAAATAAGGTGGAACTCATCATCCTAATTTAATCACAATGTGTTCAGTGAGAGAATGAAAAGTATTCACCATAATGGCTAAAAGTTATGAATTTTGGGAGCTCACCACGAAATGGCATCCTAAATCTGAAACTGTGACTCAAACAAATGTAATTTTGATGGTAATTTTTTATTTTTCTGTTTTTGATTTAAAGTGGCTAATCACTCATGATTTCATAAAGCAAAACTCACCACATGATAAAATAAATCTTATTTCTATTTCCTTTATCTTGCCTGCTCATACAGTATTGAATAATACAATTAGTACACAAATACTGCAAGACACATCATTTAAATACTGTTTGATTCACAGCATCATTAGTGATTCAACACAGCACAATTTATTTTCCTCAATTAAACATATCAATCCCAGGGGATTGGATGGTTTGAAAGAATGTTGTTGGCAGTTGATTTATTTATCTGTTGTTTGGTTTGTTGACTTACTCCTTTATTACCTCTAGGTCACTGAGACTGATCAAATTATAGTGGGAAGTTAATATTATAAAATGGGAGTCTCCTGATTTGCATGAGTGACCTGACTCCACCAATACTCTTCCTTCACATAAGGTATAAACATTAATATCATTAATGTGAATACTTGCACTGAGACACTACTTCAGGCTAGTCCATTAAATGAAACTTCAACATCCTCTTCAAGCAAACCACCCTTCCCAAGCTGATGAGAATATGTTGGCTATAGATGAAAAAGTTTTCTTGAATTTCTGTGGTTGGTCTAGGAAGAAATTAATAAAGTATCAGTAATGTCCCCCTTTTAACCTTATCTTTCCAAGCCATTTTCTACCATTGGGATCATTTGAGTAATTCCTAGTACAGTTTATTCTGGTTTAAAGCAAAACCATCATATATATTTTTATTATTTACTTATGTACTCTCTTCTCACTTAGCTTCCTGAAATGTACAGATATATCTCTTTTATTGTGTATGTACAAGTAATACATAATGTTAAAAAAAATCTAAAAGGGAAGGCAGTAAAAGGATATTACTAAAGTCCTTGAAATACAATGACACATAGTTGTGTGTTGGTCAGAGTTAATGTTTTGGACAGATATAAAGCATCTAGTTACCTTTTTAGTAATATTAGTTATATTTAGAAAAATATGACCTCCAATGCCTAGAATAGGGCTTACGTGTAGTATAAGGTCAATAAACATTTGTCAATATACTTCATTATATATGGGCATACATTTAAATATACATTACAAAATCTATATCTGTACTATTATACATTTTTTTCTAAGTTGGCTTTATAATTTTAAAAGCAATAATATATTGAGGTAATCTTACAAGTTTGCATATATTCATATAAGACTCAACAATTATCCCCATCTCTGGCAGGGGAGGCTAATCCCTGCTCCTTCAGAGTTAAAGGAACTTCCAGCTGGATTAAACTGATGAAAAGATAACTATGTTGTTTTCATCAGTTTTGGAGTGGGGCAATCAAGTAGGTTTTTCTCTAAAATAACAGATATGACTTTCTCCTTTGCTGAAAATCAGCTTGTATGCCCACTGGTCCAGTGATATATGGCTTCATAATATATGAATTTGAAATTCAGTGGCATAGGGGTGACTGGGTGGCTTAGTCCTTAAGCGTCTGCCTTCAGCTCAGGTCATGATCTCAGGGTCCTGGGATCAAGCCCCACATTGGGCTCCCTGCTCCAAGGGAGGTCTGTTTCTCCCTCTCCCACTCCCCCTACTTGTGTTCCCTCTCTTGCTGCGTCTCTCTCTGTCAAATAAATAAAATCCTTTAAAAAATTTTAAAAAAATAAAATTCAGTGGCATAAACAACATGATTTTTTGTATCTCTCAGTTAAGTATGTCAGGAATTCAGGTAAGACATGGTTAGACAATTCATTTGCTCACCTGAGATGAACTGGGGTGACATGGGGGAAGTTGGGCTGGTCTGGAGTGTCCCAGATGGTTTTACTTCCATGTGTGATATCTTAGAGGGGACAATTGGAAGGGAGCGCTCAGCAGGCCCTTTCCTCCTCACCTTGAGATCTCTCTAGCAGGGTAGTCAAACTGATGTGTTGGCTTAGGATGTCATAAGACCAAAGTAGAAGGTCAGAGTCCTTTGAATTCTAAGCACCAACTGGTGTGGCATCATTTCTGTTACACTCCCCTGGTCAAAGCAATCGTAGGTCAGTCCAGATTTAAGGAGAGGCCATTCACTCCACCTTTTGATGGTCTAATTTTCAGCCATCTTTAAGTTGCCATGCTGAAAATAACCAAATCCAATATTTTTGTTTTCTACAAAGAAAAAAAAAATAGAGAAGGTACTTGAAAATGATGTATATAGGACATTAACTTCTCAATTTTTTAATACTTTCGTCTCATACAAAGTATATGAAAATAGATTGCATTTTTTAAAAAAGAAGACAACCCTAGATTTGCTCTTCCCCCATAAATAAATCTTTGGGGGGGGGTGGAGAAAACCTACAGTGATTTAATTTATGCATGTTAATTGTAAAACAGGGTAAAAGAGCAACACATTATTCCTAATTAGGTTATACCCTTTTTTTTTTTTTGCATTAACTGAATGTCCAAAGTATGAGACTCTTAATTAAAATAAGAGAATCCTATTTCTCTAGTTATCTTATTTTCTACCAATTCTGTTATACATCTGAAAATATAAATAAAAGGAATAACCATTTATTGATAAGGAGATCTTATATGTTTTAGCCTGGCTGCTATTTAATTTCCTCTGCTCTTGAATTTCTGTAACCTTCTGAAACATTCATTTTATATTTTAGAGTGTCTTTATTTTCTCTTTTTTTGAACCAATTTAAAGTAGTCTGTTTTTGAGAAGCTCCTGAGAATATTTGAAAAGCTATCTTCTTAATCTTATTGGATTTCAACTTTTGATTGTGTATACCTGAAAAATGGGCCTCGGAGCCTAGCCTGGCACTCACTAACATTTCATTATTATATCAGTGAAGATGCTTCAGTGTTGAGAAATCCCCAGGAAATGTAGTGATAATTCTTTATATTTTTGAAAATTTCATGAGCAAAAGCTTTAAAGATTCTCACTTTTGATTTCATTGAGAGGCTTGAAAAATGTTGAACAGATACGGTACATATTTTCCATTTTGATTTTACCCCCCTAATTGTTATAGGCAGCAGTATGAATCTTTACCAAATGCCTTCTTCAGCTTTTTTTCTGCTTCCTGTCCATTTCAGATTCTAATCTTTAATCCTACTACATTCATTTTTAAGCTCATTGGCTGTCATAAGTCTCTTTTGTCTGTCACCTGACAACTCTCCTTTGTTATTTTAATCATGGTGTATTTGGAGAAATTCTGGTAGAGATAAGGATCACTAGGGAGAGATCTGACCTAGGTTTCACAAAAAGGAAAACCATGTTTTAGTGAGATGTGGTGACAGGTAGTGATGTGATGGTGTAGAATGAAGGAAACAAAACCATTAAAAAGAAGAAATAGAAAAGCAACATCTCAAAATTTCCCCTCCCAGTTCAGCAGCACTGACAAGAATAAGCCTAGGGTGTTATGCTGAGTGAAATAAGTCAATCAGAGAAAGACATGTATCACATGACCTCACTGATATGAGGAATTCTTAATCTTAGGAAAGAAACTGAGTGTTACTGGAGTGGTTGGGGGTGGGAGGGATGGGGTGGCTGGGTGATAGACATTGGGGAGGGTATGTGCTACGGTGAGCACTGTGAATTGTGCAAGACTGTTGAATCACAGTTCTGTACTTCTGAAACAAATAACGCAACATATTTTAAGAAAAAAGAAAAAGAAGATAACAGGAGAGGAAGAAAAGGGGAGTATGTCAGAGGGGGAGACGAACCATGAGAGATGATGGACTCTGAAAAACAAACTGAGGGTTCTAGAGGGGAGGGGGGTAGGGGGATGGGTTAGCCTGGTGATGGGTATTGAGGAGGGCACGTTCTGCATGGAGCACTGGGTGTTATGAACAAACAATGAATCATGGAATACTGCACCAAAAACTAATGATGTAATATATGGTGATTAACATAACAATAAAAAAGTTTAGTACAAAAAAAAAAAAAAAAAGAATAAGCCTAGGATAGATGTAAGAAACAATAATAATAAAAGTGATAAAATGTAGAAATTTAAGGGAGTCAAGATGTAAAGATAAAAACCATTTTAATCTAACTTAACTGAAAGGGAGTCAAGAATCAAGAAGATAGGGGCGCCTGGGTGGCTCAGTCGTTAGGCATCTGCCTTCAGCTCAGGTCATGATGCCAGGGCCCTGGAATGGAGCCCCATATTGGGCTCCCTGCTCCACGGGAAGCCTGCTTCTCCCTCTCCCACTCCCCCTGCTTGTGTTCCCTCTCTCGCCCTCTCTCTCTCTCTGCCAAATAAATAAATAAAATCTTAAAAAAAAAAGGAATCAAGAAGATAGATAAAAGACCATTTAACTTAACTGTAATTAGTATATTAATTTATGTAAATAAGAGTATCCATTTTGATAGGATTTCATATTATCTACATTCTGATGGATTTGTTTGATGTTATAAACCAAACCAAGAAATATTTATAAACATTATTTCAATATATTCCATTGCAAATATATTTTTTTTTTTTATTTGCTTTGAGAGAGAGAGAGAGAGAAGTGGGTAGGGGCAGAGAGAGAGAGAGAGAGAATCTTAAATAGGCTCCACAGAGTTTGATGTGGGGCTTGATCTCATGACCCTGAGATTATGACCTGAGCTGAAATCAAAATTGGACACTTAACAAACTGAGCCACCCAGGTGCCCCAATTTTAAACACTTAAAAAAAAAAAAGACCAAAAAAAAAGGAGTCTATATTTACATTTAAAAAATGGCTAATGAAGATAAGGTATTGAGGTACAAAACGGTCAATATTGGTAAGATAGTGTTTAATTTGTGTAAGTGGCAACAATTTCTTTTGACTCAGTCCTCAGCACAACCACACACTATACATTTTCTGCCAAAATTACTCTGGGCATTATAATTTTGTCTCTGATAAAAAGATAGATTTTACTTCCCCAGTATGATCTGATGTTAAAAATGATTAGGTTTAATCAAAAGAATCTGGAAAAGAATCAGACCTGTGCAACATAACCATCCACATCATCATCATCTGTGGTATTTAATAAATTGTAGCAACAGATAAAAGGAAATAAGCTTTAATGTAAATATAAAGCATATCATAGCACACAGGTATATAAAACAGGGCTAATTATTGACTACTTTTATTTAGCCGCCCATTAAAAACTTAGTATATATCTAAAAAGAGATCCCATTTATTTAGGTAAATAGGCACCAAGTTCCTCCATCGTGGGGGTGGGAGGGGATAAGAAGGGAGATACTGAAATTTAGTATATATTTAGAATTAGTTTTAAGGAGACTATCCTATTTATGGATCATCCCATTGGAATCCCACCTGCAAGACTTAATTAAACTGAAGACTCACTTGTAAAGGCTGGGGGCATGGGGCACATTGGCTCAGCCAATGGTTAAAACTCTAGGTCAATATTTGGCTACAGGGAACTTTGGATCTACCACTTACCAGATGTATGTTGGGTGTGTTACCTAAGCCTTATAAGTCTTCATTCAGTTCCTATGGAGTTAATAACAACTATCAGATAATCTTTGTTAGAACTTTTAGCAAGGTGCCTGCATATATTAATTGCTCAGTTGAGGTCTATTGTCATTGTTGCTATTACTTGGAATACCCTCAGAATCCCAAGTTTACTCCTGCTGAATGTGCTGAATGTTGAGACTCCAAAGGCAGCTACCATATTCTTCTGTAATTTTAAATCTGTGCATTTGCCAGTGGGTAGCCCCAATATACCTAATATTGCCTTAAAGAGGTACACATTGAGGCTATGAAAATTAAGAGCGGTAAAAAGAAAGACAAAAAAATAGTAAAAATGAACATAGGGCAAAAAATATAAGAAACTGATTCTTGATATGCAAAGCAACTGTATGGTTCATGCTTACCTTTTAGGTATGTACCCAGGAGTAATCTTAGTGTCTTCTTCAGGCCAAATACACAATGGGTATCCTGTCTACGAAATACCCTAATCCTAGTTATTACAACTATAAAAGCAGAAACCACCTCAGGAAAAAAAAAATCACTGGAATCAAGAATAGTTTATTACACAGTAAAAAAGGCCATTTTAGATCATAGGATTGAAGATGCATAATATATAGGCAATTTCCTTCTATTATGATGACTATGCCCATTACCCACCCTTTACTTCATTTAGGGGAAAAATTTCCATAGCTAATAGAGAATATACAAGTAAGAAATTAAATAATTTATTTTATTTACTTCAATTTGATAATTTTTCTAAAGAGAAGCTTATGAACCAACTGAGGGCATAAACATTAGTCACCAAATTACTTAAAGATTTCAAGACCATTGAGACACACAGATCATACTGCTGAAGTCACTTAGAAGAGATTATCTACAGAATAACACCTGGCCGCACAAGGATTTTCAGATTTTCTATCCGAATCAAGCATTGAAAAATATATCTAAGATTCTATGGGAATGACCTTCTATACTATTGCCTCATCAATATTTGGAGATTCTATTTCTACTCTAACTGGTCAACAGAAGTCCACTTCAGCAGCAAGAGTAGGAAATTCAAATATTTGAGAAAAGTAAGGTATATGCTAGTATGTTTGCTCTTCTCGAACAAAAAATCAGATTAATGAGGAAGTTTGATAAGAGTCAAAGTCCACAACTGTTTAATATTCTTTGCATGTGAAATTAGTTGGTTCATCATTAATCATGTTTAGTTGCACCAGATTTTTTTTTTCTGTAGACTTTAATATGCCAATTTTATTACAGTGGCTGTTCTCAGGAGGTTTCTAACAATGATCACAGCTCTGTTAATAATTCCACATATTTTCGGATTGTTTCAAAGTCAATGTAATTTTTTGTTTCTTTTTAAGCAAGGTTATCAGTAGGGAAAAAGAAGAGATGACGTGTTTAAATGACTTCCATTATGTTAGGAAAACTTTGGCATTCGATTTGGTTATTTCAATAATTATATAGTTCATATTTATTATTTTCCAAGTAGAAAATTCTTTGTATGTATGGATCTTTTCTATTTCTTCCACTTCATTTGAACAAGAGAAAAAAAATCCTTAATTAATGCAATTTTTGTTCTTCAACTTTGCCAGGAGTAAGTCTCAACAGAACAAAGGCATCCATAAAATCCACTTCAAACTTCTGATATTATGGAAATGCAATTTTGAGAGTGCTGGATTATCATTGCAGAGTAATTTATGACAGAATAATGATTTTGAGATATTTATATGGAGATGAGAAAAAATATCAATTATTAGATATTTGGTGAAAAGAATTTCTCATAACCTTAAGACAGCCCTAAAGTTCTCTTGATCTTCTCACTAGCCATCAAAGTTAAACTATGATAGTTGTAACGGAAGAACACTGTCCTCTGGCCGGAGCTCCTGTTATGGACTGACCAGGGTGTATGATGAAGAATTGAACCATACAGTAGACAAGGATTAAATAAAATGTTTAGACCGGAATAACATGATGGTGATGGTGGTCAGTGGAAAGTCAAAGGAATCAGTTATGTATTATAGACTGAACGAAACAGGAAATCTGGGCCAATTATCAGGGAGGCAGAATGTCTTATGAAGTAAGAGCAAGGAGTTCTCCTTGGAAGTTAAGGTATGTAGACAAGACTTGCAAAAGACATTTTCTTATGTAACCCTCTGATTTATATCTGAGTAGTATTCTGTTAGCACCTTCATCTTAGGTTTAATGATCTTCTGTGTACTTCTCTTGAGGGCCTAAAAGTTACTGTCATATATTTCTTAACAAAAGGAAAACACTTAGGCTTAGAAAAATTAATTTCCACAGAGGCTAGATCATTGTTAAGGATTTCAGATCAGAACTATGGGTTCTTAGATCAGTTTCCTCTTCATGATATTGATTCCTAATTTCCTTCTATATTGATGGGATTTTATGTTTCCTAATGTTTAGAGCTATATGATGATGCATCGTTAAGAGTAAAACAAGCTAGGGGCGCCTGGGTGGCTCAGTCATTAAGCATCTGCCTTCGGCTCAGGTCATGATCCAAGGATCCTGGAATCGAGCCCCACATCAGGCTCCCTGCTCCGTGGGAAGCCTGCTTCTCCCTCTCCCACCCCCTCTGCTTGTGTTCCCTCTCTCGCTGTGTCTCTCTCTGGCAAATAAATAAATAAATAAATAAATAAAATCTTTAAAAAAAAAAGAGTGAAACAAGCTATAGAAAAATACTTTCCTCCGTTTCCTCACAAACTATAAGGTAGATATGTAAGGCCCACTAGGTATATGCTTTTAAAGAAACTAAAACTGCTACTATATTCCCAATTACATCATAGATGAGTCTTTATGTTCCCTTCATTGATTCTCATTTAGGAAAAATTTTAGTGTCTCTTTGTAGGTAGGGATTTGTTATGCACCTGCTGAATGAGAATATAGATGTGACTGACATTAAGCAAATTCAACATATGAAAAGTTTACAAACTAGTAAATTAAGGAGTGTTTACTCAATACCCAGTGATTCTCCATTGACTGACAAGTATCTGCCACTTGAATGACCAGACTCATGTTGAATATGTGAGAACCTCTAATGCATTTAAATATTTATGACTCATGCACATCACAAAACTACTATACTTTTTATATATTTTTAAATTGTTCACTTATATGTGTTTTTTTAAATTTTATTATGTTATGTTAATCACCATACATTACATCATTAGTTTTTGATGTAGTGTTCCATGATTCATTGTTTGCATATAACACCCAGTGCTCCATGTGATACGTGCCCTCTTTAATATCCATCACCAGGTTAACCCATCCCTCACTCCACTACCCTCTAAAACCCTCAGTTTGTTTCTCAGAGTCCATAGTCTCTCATGGTTCATCTCCCCCTCTGATATCCCCCCCTTCATTTTTCCCTTCCTACTATTTTCTTCGTTTTTTTAAACATACAATGTATTATTTGTTTCAGAGGTACAGGTCTGTGATTCATCAGTCTTACACAATTCACAGCACTAACCATAGCACATACCCTCCCCAATGTCACTTATATGTGGTTTTGATTCTGATAATCAAGGCAGAGTAAAGTAGGAAATGTTAGGTATTTTAAGAATTTTTTCTTCTATACCAGAATAAAAATACATAAATATTTAAAAATTAGAATTAACTACAACATACATAAATATAACTAATGAAAGGCATGAATGAAATATTCTCTAGTTTGGTTTTTAATATTTAGAAGTGAATTCTCAAAATTTCAGTCCATATACAGTCTAGGAATTTTTCATTTTTAATAGGGACATGTGTCTACATGCATATAATTCATTTACAATTCAGGAGTGATGCCAGCTTATGGTTAAAAATTACAAAAATGTATACTAATGCTAAGTCTATACTTGGCAAATTTTCTTTATAATACATTACATAGTTCTCTATGAAATGCTTTATATTTCTTTTGAATGTTTTTTTAAGACTTTGTCACTGTTAAGTCTATGAAAAAGGACAATTATTATTTTTTACTTTTATAGATTAAAAAAATGAGGCATAAAGCCTTTCAGTGACTTATCTACCAGTCTAAAATCTTAAAAAAAAAAAAAAGCTCCCTCCAGAGTTTTTACATGTATTTGTGTTCACTAAGATGATTTATGTACTCAACTCATTAAAGTATTTTAAAAGGATCCTCAGCAAGGTAAGCATTAGACAAGGAAATTAATTCAGTGCTGAGAATATAAATAGAACACTGTGATCATAAAAAAATAATAGAAATCAGCGCTTTCTTATGCAACATAAACTCCTTTAAAAAAAATCAACCAGCTTCTGTAATTACATTTTTATTGTGTTTTTTTATTTATACCATATTCCTCTGGTAGGTAAGCTTATAATTACAGACAGCTCTACCTTATGTGTTTAAATTAAAGTCAAATGGACCCAACTCCCAGGATTTTTTTTTTTGTTCAGTAACTAAACAGCAACAAAAGATTAAATATGGTTCTTGAGAAAATAATAAAAATGATGGACAGAAATATTGCCATATTTCAATATATTGATTAAAGGAAAAGATAAAATCTTTTGTTTTTTGCTAGACACTCTGCTAAGTGTTTTGTAAAAACCATCATGTTCCATCAGGAAGACCTTGTGAAAAATATATATACTTTTTCAAACTGTTAATTTTGCTGGTATCAGAAATTCCAACACAAAGGGACTCAGAACAAAAGGTTCTTTAATAGCTCTCAAATGTGGAAAGTCCAGAAGTAAAGGTAGCTTCAGGAAGGTAGATCCAATGGTACAACAGCATCCCTAAGGATCTAGTCTTTTCATTCCCTCCTCTCTGAACTCCATTATCATTGGCATCATGCTAAGACAATGGAAAAGCACTGGTAACAATTTCTGGTGCAACAGGCTTCTTTGTCTATGGCTAGAGAAAAATAGATTCTTTGTCCCAATATTCCATGTATTCTTAAATTTATTCTATCTGGATTGGCTTGAGTCACAAGTGCTTTCCTGACTCCATCATTTTGGCCAGAAAGATGAAATGTGATAATTGGTTAAGTCACTAATGGCCCACACTCGGCTGTTTGGGAAATAGGTAGTTATCCAAACCAAATTTGGATGTTATTAGATGAGGACAGTTAGACAATACTGGCTATGTTGGTCAATAAGGAACGTCCACTAGAATGTTAGGATCTCTCTCTCTCTCTTTTTTGTTTTTAAGATTTGATTTATTTGAGAGTGATCAAGAGAGAACACAAGCAGGAGGAAGGGCAGAGGGAGAGGGAGAAGCAGACTCCCCGCTGAGCAGGGAACCCAATGCAGGGCTCGATCCCAGGACCCTGAGATCATGACCTGAGCCGGAGGCAGATGCTTAGCTGACCGAGCCACCCAGGTTCCCAGGATCTCTGTAATAAATGAGGAAACATAGGTTTCAAGAAATCAAGCAACTTAACAATGTTTACCTGGAGTTGAAGGCAACTCCATACATGAAGTTTTTCATGACTTCAGTTCTGTAACTTTCAATTCCATGAGAAAGACTGGATTTTATACATTGCCATGAGTAAGTACATGCCACACTATTCCATAGGTATTCGGTTTGTCCTTTCTACCTTTACTGGATTTATTAGCTGAGTTTGTATGTGTTAGGTAGCTATCTTTGAAAAATTAATAAAGTTTGTAATTTCAGGGGTTTTTTTTAGTGAAAAATAGATGATTTTAGAAAATATATACTTACATTATGAAATGGATTGTATTCAGATTATTAAACTATTAAGGATAAATGTATATTAAGTAATATAGCAGCAGTTTTCCAAAGACATTGTCTGACAATTACTCTCATTTCTTTGTGTTCATACCACACCCGAGGTGGAACTTTTTACCCTCCCCTTGAATCAGAGCTAACCTTTAGGACTGGCTTAAACAAAATATGGCAGAAGTGACATTCTAGAAACCCAGGATTTAAGGTGACTGGCAGCTTTCACTTTCCAGAAGCCACAGTGTGAGGAAGCCCAAGCCTAGAAGGCAGTCACATGGAGAACTGACTTGCTCTGATTGTCAGTCCTGTCCTATTCCTACCCAGCAGCCGGACTAACCCATGTAGTAAGCCATCTTTAACATTTCAGGCCAATTGGAGATTGGCCTGATGGCCTGGCATTCCATGGCTATCTGACCTTCACCCAGTCAATATCAGATGGAGCAGAAAAACTACAGGGCTGAGCCAAATCACCTCAGACTAGTGAAAGATAAGAAAATTTTTAAGTTCCCGTGTTTTGTTATGGTTTATCATGCAGCAATAGATGATATATGTGATGCAAGATAGTCAATATATGTGATATGGTTCTTATGTTAATTTGCAATCCCTGCTCATGATACTATTGTTTAAAAAAAAAAAGGCAAAATTTGACTCTGTCTAAACTTTACTTTTTTTCCTTAGGTACACTTTTCTGCTTCCTACCATGTCAATCCACATCCAAGTTTGGTCTGTACTTTCTGGTTCTAGAAGTAGTATATTAAAAGTTTAGAAAATTCTCAGTCTCTCTTCAAACTGAGGAAGTTCAGAATTTAAGGGAAAATATATTCATATTATTGTATTTATAACTATTTCTATCTCTTTTAATAACTGGACAGATTCATGCAAAGCTACATTTAAGGAAAAACCCACTGTCTGTCAAAATGTGCTTGGGAGAATCACCTTCAGCTATTGCTTAGAACTATTTATTTATTTATTTATTTTATTGCAGAGTTGAGTTTTTCTTCTGATTGAAAGTTTACAGACCTTCCTGACTTATGAAGTTAAGAGATGAGATTCTGAGGCATGAATCATTTTAACAACATTCTTCTAAACCAGAAAAAATTTTGATTGTTACTTTTTATATGATCCTATAAACCTTCCCCTCCCATTCTTCACTATTCTATTTCCAGAAATTTTGTTTATGATCATGTTATATCTATCTTTGTGGGGATTATACTTGCACAAAGCATATTCTTAAAATTTTTGACTAAATGAATTAATGTCAGGTGATTAATTATGGGTTATATGCTTCCACTTTTTTTTAAAGATTTTATTTATTTTTTTTGACAGAGAGACACAGTGAGAGAGGGAACACAAGCAGGGGGAGTGGGAGAGGGAGAAGCAGGCTTCCCACCAAGCAGGGAGCCTGATTTGGGGCTCGATCCCAGGAGCCTGGGATCATGACCTGAGCCTAAGGCAGACGCTTAACGACTGAGCCACCCAGGCACCCCTGATTCCACTTTTTTTTTTAATCTTTCATTTTTCTGACCTGAGCAAAACCAATAAAGAGACCAGAACTGAATTAGAAGATATTACATATGCTAGTCTGAAAGACATTAGCAGTGGCTGGGGTGGGATTTACCATTTTTAGTATTCAATGTATCTTTATTGTGTACAATCCATAGTGCACCATAAGAATGTAAGTCATATTTTCTCTCTAAGCTTGCTTTAATTACATGGACAAATAATTTTTTTAAGAAATTTACTATAGCCAAGTTTGATTAGAATGAGTATGTGTTTCTTGCTCAGACTAATTTATCAATGGATATGTGCTCTATAGTATCCTACTATAATATTCATCCCATTTCTAGGCAGAACATAATTTTAGATTCTCATTAAGAACTTCTAATCCTATTTAAAGCACATTTCCTAATCATCATATTAAGCAAGTTTTTATATTATCGAAATGCTCAACATCACTTGGCATCAGGGAAATAAAAATCAAAACCACAATGAGATACCACCTCACACTGGTCAGAAAGGCTGAAATTAAACTCCAGAAACAACAGATGTTGGTGAGGATGCGGAGAAAGGGGAAACCTCTTACACTGTTGGTGGGAATGCAAACTGGTACAGCCACTCTGGAAAATAGTATGGAAGTTCCTCAAAAAGTTAAAAATAGAGTTATCCTGTGACCCAGAAATTGTGCTACTAGGTATTTATCCAAAGGATACAAACATAGTGATTCAAAAGGGCACACGAACTGCAATGTTTATAGCAGCAATGTCCACAATACCCAAACTATGGAAAGAGCCCAGATGTCCATCAACAGATGAATGGATAGAGATGTGGTATATACATACAGTGGAATGTTACTCAGCCATAAAAGGAATGAAATCTTACCATTTGCAATGATGTGGATGGGACTAGAGGGTATTATGCTAAGTGAAATAAGTCAGAGAAAGATAAATACCGTATGATTTCACTCATATGTGGAATTTAAAAAACAAAGCAGATGAACATAGGGGAAGGGAAGGAAAAATAAAAACAAAGGGAAGCAAACCATAAGAGACTCTTTTTTAAATTTTTTTTAAAGATTTTATTTATTACTTGAGAGAGAGAGAATGAGAGATAGAGAGCATGAGAGGGAAGAGGGTCAGAGGGAGAAGCAGACTCCCCGCCGAGCAGGGAGCCCGATATGTGGGACTCGATCCCGGGACTCCAGGATCATGACCTGAGCCGAAGGCAGTCGCCCAACCAACTGAGCCACCCAGGCGCCCAAGAGACTCTTAACTATAGGGAACAACCTGAGGTTGCTGGAGGCGATGTGGGTGTGGGATGGGGTAATTGGGTGATGGGTCTTAAGGAGGGCACTTGATGTAATGAGCACTGGGTGTTATATGCAACTGATGAATCACTAAGTTCTACCCTTCAAACTAATAATACACTATATGTTAACTAAATTGAATTTATATAATGTATATAAAAATTTTTAAAAATGCATATGGTCAATAACAGGTACCCCCAACCAATGTAGAGAATTCTAAATGTCATTGAATTTTGTCTAAATTCCTCTCTTGGATCATGGCATTTAAGGAGGTGCCAAAAAATTCAGCACTCAAAATAATAGTTTAATGCAGCATTTTAAAAATATGATAATGAATGCAAAAAGTCCACGATGAACAAAATCTTAAATATTTAAAAAGGGGGTCAGTAGTGTTGAGTTTTTCCTTTTGTCTCAAGCTCTAAAATGGCACAATGTGACCCAGCTCACAGCCTGTGCTCTCAAGGATTTCACCTTAGGGGGAGACAAAGAAGTGGAGCACAGGTAAATGGAGTGTTGGGGCACATTGGAAGCACATCTATCACCAGTGCTGGCAGGATAGACTAACTGATGCCTTCCAGAATAAACAACACTGCTATTGCTGTGCTTAATTACTTTTATGGAAAGAAATGCCTGATACCCAGATCTACCCAAAAGAGTCCTCCTAAAGATCATTATCCCTTCAAGTATCTTCTCTCTCTTATTATTAATTGGTTAGGAGAGAAATAGCTAATTGTTTCTAATTTGAATTTGATGTGCTCCTATCTAATTTGCAATTAAAGATTTGTTTCTTTTTTTTTTACAAAGTTAATGAATCTTCATCCCCTTCATCTGACTGTTACATTTTTGCAAATCAGCATCCACACAAAAATGGTACATTTTTATTGAGTTGTCTGACCTAACAAGCACTAAACATTTGTGATCTAATTTCTCTGAAAGCTTCAGCATTTTTGTACTGACATATTGCTAATGTGAAGAAATATGACTTTATTCTGCTGACTACTAATTAATCTTGATAATTACATCATCTCTCAAGCATATTCAAAATCAGATGTGAGAAATAGTGGCTAAGAAGTAACAAACGTCTTTATCTGCACAAATGCCTTGCTCTCTAGAAGAGACTTCAACTAAAGCCTCACGTGGAGCTAAGTGGTTGACTTGGCGATTATAGTTCTCAAATTAAGAGGGTTTAAAGAAAAAGGGTATTAATTTGCATGTGTAGTTTGCACATTGTGTTTCAGTGAAGACGTTGAAATGTCCTGAGAATGTTTTTAATAAATATTGTATATAAAACCACAAAATTCTAGACAGTTACATAAGTAATTTTCTTTTATCTTACCAATAACTCCACAAGGATGATATTTTTTAACTCCAATTTTATGAAAAAATAAAGAGAGACATGGATGGCTTAAGTATCTTATCTAAGTAAGCTTAGACTACAGGAAGCTTAGAGCTCAGGTATCCAAGCTGGTATTCAAAGTACATCTCTTCTTGATGCAAATTCCTTTGTTTACTGTATTTAGCAAATTTCCCACTTCATATATATTTTCCACTTCTTATGTGTTCCTAAGGTTCCCACAACAAATTGCCGCAGGGTGGTTTACAACAACAGACATGTATTCTCTCACAGTCCTGGAGGCCAGAAATCCAAAATCAAGAAGACATCAGTGAGGCTGGTTCATTGTGAAGTATCTGAGGGAGAATCTGTTCCATGCCTCTCTCCTAGCTTCAGTGGGCTCCTAGCAATCCTTAACATTCCCTGGCTTGCAACTGCATTAACTTTGATCTCTGGTTTTTCCTCTGTTTCTGTGTCTCAAATCTCCCACTTTGTTGTTGTTGTTGTTGTTGTTATGTCAACATACAGTACTTCATTAGTTTTTGACGTAGTGTTCCATGATTATTTGTGTATAACACCCAGTGCTCATTGCAATATCTCCCACCCTTTACTCTTGTTAACAGTCATTGGATTTAGGATCCACCCTAAATCCAGGATGATTTCATCTCAAGACCCTTAATTATATCTGCAAAAACCCCGTTTCCAAGTAAGATTGCATTCATAGGTACCAGAGTTAGGACTTGGCCTTATGTTTTGCGGGGGCTACAATTCAGCCCACTAGAGAGGGCTGTTTTATGTTGATGATAATACAAAATTATAAATACATCACCAATTATAGAAATAGGTAGAAATCAAGTTATTTATAATGATTTATTTTATTAGGAGTCCACAAAATCACTCTTTCCATATAAGAGGTTGCAAATACCAGAGATAAGCATTTAAAAAGATTGTAGCAAAGGAAGAAAATAAGATCTTGATTGGGTTTATTAGGTGCTTTTTCTTCAATGACCTATCATTGGAGGGAGTGAGATCACTGTTAAACGTCAAAAAGCAGACAGCAATAAATTATACTGGATGCTAGGGAGATAACTTATTTTTGCTTCTATTTGGCATTACCCACAGAATGCAAAGAGGTTTAGGCAGGATAGCACACCCTGCAATTAATGAACAAAAGGCACAGATTCTACTGGATGGAATGGTTTACTAACGAGAGAAAGAGTGAATTTGCTACTTTATTTTTGAAGCATCATACATAACCTTTTAGAGAATTCTTTCTGACATTGTCATCCCATCTCTCTCCAGTCATTTTTGATATTTAGGTTCAGCCATGCAGAACTAACAGTTACTAAGGGGAGAAGTGTGTGCCAGCCATGTAGCCGGTTCAACAGAACATGACTAGTATACCTGAAGAATAAGATGAATGTCAGAAAACAGAAATATATTGACTGTTGAAAAATTTTTTTAAGTCCTTTTTTATGATGACTTCAAAGTTTTACCAGAACATACTTATTTTGATATATTTTGTGACTCAGATAATGGTTCAGTTTATTGGCTTTTAACCAGTAGATTTCAGAACCCAGTTGCAGTCTGGGTCATTCAACATCGTAACTGGTTAAGAACATTAGGTCCTGGAGAATAGAATTTTCATTTGCATATAGGAGCAGTGCAAATAACTGAAAGATTTAAAAAGTAGATCAGTCTAAGAAAAGTTATGAAAGGGCTGTTAATTTATTTGAAGAAATGAGAAAGAGTCTGTTATGGCATTTTCAAGTAGGAACATGATTACTGTTCTTGTTATAGGAAGAGTGGAGAATAATCCAGCAATAATGAAGAGGACACTAAAATCTAATTGTTTAATTATGGAAAGAAGAAATGAAATAATTTATGAGATTGATTCAGGGTTGATAGTTTTTGAAAGGCTACTACAAAGGATAAATAACTTTCAAATTTACTCATCAAATGAGTCAGTTCTACACAAGATAGTATGGCTTAGAGTAGTAACTAGGTGATCAGGAATTGATAACAGGATAACAGGAGTTCAAATTCATATCCTTTGGGGCACCTGGGTGGCTCAGTTGGTTAAGTGGCTGACTCTTGACTTTGGCTCAGTTCATGATCTCAGGGTTTTGGGATTGAGCACCATGTAGGGCTCCATGCCAAGTTTGTTTCAGTATTCTCTCCAGCCTCTTCCTCTACTCTCTCTCTCTCTCTCCCTCCTTCTTGTGTAGTATCTAAATAGGTTGGTATTGGGCACCTGGGTGGCTCAGTTGGTTAAGCGACTGCCTTCGGCTCAGGTCATGATCCTGGAGTCCCAGGATCGAGTCCCGCATTGGGCTCCCTGCTCAGCAGGGAGTCTGCTTCTCCCTCTGACCCTTTTCCCTCTCGTGCTCTCTATCTCTCATTCTCTCTCATTCTCTCTCTCTCAAATAAATAAATAAAATCTTAAAAAAAAAGGTCGGTATTAATTTTCAAAGTGCTGAAAAGTGCATGAGGAGACCTGCTGATGGATGTTTCAACATGAAAAAAGGAGCTCTGAGTGTGGGAAGGACGTTCTGTTGTCACCTGGATCTCATTCAACATGTGCCTATCTAGTCTATTCAACTTCGCTGCTCTCATTATTTTCCTTCTTTGTATTCCCTCTATATTCAATGACTGCTCTTCATTTATGCCAGTTTATTTGATCCTCAGTTCCTCCCTAACCATTCCCAACAATAGTGCTTGAAGAACACGGACAAGGACATGAAAAGTGTTATGCCCACACTTCATTAGAAACATATCCACCTTCTCTATACTTATAGTTTAACTACAGAACTGTACTTTTTATTTTACCAATAGAATTTTGACAATTCTGGCCACTTGTGCTAATATATTTTCTCACCTTACTTTGTTTTTGTCCATATCTTGATCACAGAATGGGAATGCACCAGCTGTAAGTCAAGTGGTTCTGGTGGCATTCTTCTCCTTTGCACATCTTAGTTGCTACAATTATATCTGTATATAATTTTCTTCCTCTAACGCATTAAACATATGTATCGAATACTTGGGAACAAAAGGTGTTTATATAATATGTGGGTATATTATTCCAAATGGCTCCTAATCATACATCTCTAGTAAGGCATTGGCAGTGGGAGAAAATAAGTATTTGGATGACATATATGCATATTAGTCAGATGAAGGTGTGATTGCTGTTTTGCCTGCCAAGAGGAAAAAAATCATATTTAAAAATAAAATTGCAGCTATCTCACAGGACCCAAAAGAAAGGGACAACTCTACAAAATATTAATAGGAGCAGAGAAGGTGAACAAAGCTAATGTAAACACCTACTCTGTGAAATGAATTGTGTAAGACACTGCAAATATCTCTCATTTATTTCTCAAATACCCTGAGAGACATTTATAAACAATCCTCATTGACATTGTCCCTCTTTTTTAAATATCAGGAAACAGAGGCAGAATGAAGTTAACTCTTTCACCCAAGGACACATAATGGAATATAAACATAAATTCAGTTTTGTCTAACACAGAACCCTGGCTCTCTCCACAGCTTCACATTCCCTGCTATGAGAGTTTATGGCTAATCTTTGACATTTTACAATCTCAGTCTAGATACCCTCAGTCTACTTATTTAGGAATCTTTGCAACAAATTATTTATTGGTAAATAGCCAGATACAGTAGTATTAATTTACATTCTCAGTTTCTTTCTGCATGGGATATCTGTTATAGGCCACATCTTCTACCTATTTCTTTTTTTTTTTAAGATTTTATTTATTTATTTGACAGAGAGAGACACAGCGAGAGAGGGAACACAAACAGGGGGAGTGGGAAAGGGAGAAGCAGGCTTCCCGCTGAGCAGGGAGCCCGATGTGGGGCTTGATCCCAGAATACCCTGGGATCATGACGTGAGCTGAAGGCAGATGCTTAATGACTGAGCCACCCAGGTGCCCCATTTTCTACCTATTTCTATTGTCCTTAACATCAAGGCCAGATAGAGTTATATTTGGAGTCACTTGTAAACACATTTAAATCAAATCTCTACCTCTTATAAGCTATGTGACCTTGAGCCATTTACTGGTATTTCTGAATGTATTTGTTTTATATATACAGAATTATAGAATGATGATACCTATCTATTATAAAGGTTCTTCAGGAGATAAGATGTAATAACATGTAGACATTCACTGCCCAATCCCTACACTGTTGGCATGCAATTTATTTTACCTTCTTTCTTATCCCTCTATTCAATTACTGTATCTTTGTGCAAATGTGAATTTCAAGGTGGTACTATATAGAAGTATACAGGATTAGGGAGTGCTGATGGATTTCTTTGAGGGCAAAATTAAAGCAATCAGTAACTGGTGCTATATCATCCAGAGAAGTATGGGATACTTTTCAGGACACTCCATTAAAACCAAAGTGCTGAGTTTAATTGTCAGAACTGAAATTCTCAGTATTAATACCGACAACATTTATTTCCACCATTCTGAAATTCAAAGGTAGTAAGCCTGGAGTGGGCAGTCTCCATATGCAAAATGGATTTTTGTGCATTTGTGTGTATAGTTATTTTTAAGACAATATATATTTATACTTTTCAGGTTTACCTGATATTTCTGAGAGTTGGCATAAATATGTGATGGCACTATTCATGAACTCGCCAATGCTGCAATCATTTTAAAACTGATATGCTTCAGTAAAAATAAATATAATTTAGCAAAAGTCTTTCATGAATATTTTCCAAGGAACTGAAAAAAATTATATGAAGCAAGATATTATTATGGGAGGATTCTATTGTCTGTGCTGTGCTTTGGCAAGGTTTTGGGATACAGTCATTAAATAGGTTGGCTGTAAATTTGTTTCACTGGTTAATTAAATCCAAGAATTCGCAGAAATGGCTGTCATATTATGTTGGATTTAATTTCTTAACACATCGATCTTATGGAATTTGTTAATGAGTTCTGAAAAGGTAGTTGGGAGCATTGGCAAAAAGTACCTGATCTCTTTTTTTTTTTTAATTTTTTATTATGTTATGTTAATCACCATACATTACATCATTAGTTTTTGATGTAGTGTTCCATGATTCATTGTTTGCATATAACACCCAGTGCTCCATGCAGAACGTACCCTCTTTAATACCCATCACCAGGCTAACCCATCCCTCCACCCCTTCCCCTCTAGAACCCTCAGTTTGTTTTTCAGAGTCCATAGTCTCTCATGGTTTGTCTCCCCCTCCGATTTCCCCTGCCTTCATTCTTCCCCTCCCGCTACCTTCTTCTTCTTCTTTTTTTTTTTTTAACATATAATGTATTATTTGTTTCAGAGGTACAGGTTTGTGTTTCAGCAGTCTTACAGAGTTCACAGCGCTCACCTTAGCACATACCCTCCCCAATGTCTATCACCCAGCCACCCCATCCCGCCCACCCCCCACCACTCCAGCAACACTTAGTTTGTTTCCTGAGATTAAGAATTCCTCATATCAATGAGGTCATATGATACATGTCTTTCTCTGATTGACTTATTTCACTCAGCATAATACCGTCCAGTTCCATCTGCATTGTTGCAAATGACAAGATTTCATTCCTTTTGATGGCTGCATAATATTCCAGTGTGTGTGTGTGTGTGTGTGTGTGTGTGTGTGTGTGTGTGTGTGTGTGTACCATATCTTCTTTTTTTTTTTAAAGATTTTTTTATTTATTTATTCATGAAAGACAGAGAGAGAGAGAGGCAGAGGGAGAAGCAGGCTCCCAAGGAGCCGGGAGCCTGATGCGGGACTCGATCCCAGGACCCTGGGATCATGACCTGAGCTGAAGGCAGACGCTTAACCATTTGAGACACCCAGGCACCCATACCATATCTTCTTTATCCATTCATCTGTCGATGGACATCTTGGCTCTTTTCACAGTTTGGCTATCGTGGACATTGCTGCTATAAACATCAGGGTGCATGTACCCCTTCAGATCCCTACATTTGTATCTTTGGGGTAAATACCCAGTAGTGCAATTGCTGGACCGTATTGGTAGCTCTATTTTCAACTTTTTGAGGGACCTCCATACTCTTTTCCAGAGTGGCTGCACCAGCTTGCATTCCCACCAACAGTGTAGGAGGGTTCCCCTTTCTCCACATCCCCACCAACATCTGTCATTTCCTGACTTGTTAATTTTAGCCAGTCTGACTGATGTGAGGTGATACCTCATTGAGGTTTTGATTTGGATTTCCCTGATGCTGAGCAATGTTGAGCACTTTTTCATGTGTCTGTTGGCCATTTCGATGTCTTCTTTGGAAAAATGTCTGTTCATGTCTTCTGCCCATTTCTTGGTTGGATCACTTGTTCTTTGGGTGTTGAGTTTCATAAGTTATTTATAGATTCTTGATACTAGTCCTTTTTCTGATATGTCATTTGCAAATATCTTCTCCCATTCTGTCAGTTGTCTTTTGGTTTTGTGGACTGTTTCTTTTGCTGTGCAAAAGCTTTTTATCTTGATGAAGTCCTAATAGTTCATTTTTGCCTTTGCTTCCCTTTCCTTTGATGATGTTTCTAGGAAGAAGTTGCTTGGGCTGCAATCTCAACCTGATCTCTTTTTAATCCAAGGCTGATGCTTCTGTTCTAATTTTTGTTTTCAGGTTTGAAAGGAGTATATGGTTGTTGTTTTCATTTGGTTTTGCAAAGCAGAATGAACTAAAACACCCTCTCTATAATCTCTTAGCATAAAATCATGAGCAAAATGGCTGAATTCAATAATCTCTTAGAAAAGCAAATAGGCATAAGCATTTGGGGAACATTATTTATAAACAAGAGATTATACTAGGAACTGTATAAATAATCATTGAATTCTGCTACAGTCCTCCAGTGTGGAGATAATTTGTCTCCTCATCCATGTCACTGCCCTATTATATAGATAATGAAGCTAAAGAGCAGGGAGAACAAAAAACTTGACCAAGGGTGACATGTGTTGGCACTGAGGTTGCTAAAATGTGAATTCAGATTCCTTTGACACTGAAAAAAAAATATCCTTCCTGTTCCATTTCTCCTTCCCAAAATGTACCTTAAGGAAAAAGATGCAATTGATTAAGTGCAATGTAGAACATTGAAGAACAAAATACATGTGCCTACAGCATATTCCTTTATTAGCCATTAGTTTACCAAGCTCTATTACAACATAATTCCAGGAATTTTAAATTTAAGTGATATCTATCCAAGTGAAATATTTATTAAAGGGTGAAACAATTTAGGTGATATATAATATCATCAATAAAGCTTTTCTGTCCACCCAAATATAAGGTATATATTTGGAAAAGCCACCTACTGAAATGTGGAAGAATGTGATTTTTATACAATTTAGCACTGTCTTGCCAAATATTTGGATTTATTTTATCTAAAACCTAGTATTTTATCTCAATCATATTCTTCAGCTACATTATATTCAAGTACATTTCAAAGTAGGTCCATACATATCACTTGTAGGGAAGAAATAGAAAAATACAGATGTGAAAAAGTAACAATGTAAATACCATATTGGCAGGGTTGCAAAAGCTGCAAAACAAATGGTACTCTTCTTTATGTCCTACAAGTCTGTTATTATTTCTAGTGTTAGAAATTTTATGTCAATAGACGGTTTGCAAAAGGCTATCCAATATTGTTTTATAACAAAAAAAATAAGTACTGACTTCATTAAAAGGGGAAAATCACAAAAGGTACTAGACAGATCTGGAGAGGCAAAGAGAAATAAAAGGTAAAACTTAGTGAATGGTTACTTTGTTCCAAGAACTGTATAAGGGAACTTTATATTAATTATTTCATCTAGTCCTCAGACAGTCTGATAGGAAAGCATGGTTGGTTTTATTTTGCCTGTGAGCAAACTACATTTCCATTTCTGAGAAGTAATAGCAATAAGAATAAATAACTAGTTCAAGTTACAGATAACTCCTCCAATAACCACAGAAACAAATTATCTTGCCCAGGTAGTAGAGAACAGAGCTGAAATTAGGACCTAGGTCAGCCTCACCCCCAGGGTTATGCTTTTTCTGTGCCATTGTACTTTTTACTACTTATCAGTACTTCTGGAAATTTATCAACTCATTGGGATTGATGTGTTCTGGGATATAATATGTAATATGAAGTATATACCTTAGAAAATGCAATGATGATTTAAGAAAAGCTTGAATAAATAGTTCCCCAAAGTCATCCTGTGATGATTTTTGGCCTTGAGTGACTTGTATAATGACATAGAAAACAAAAGATCAAGGCCTATTAGCCAGTATTCCAAAAACATCTACAGTGATTTATCTTTCAAAGACCATATTATTGAATGGTAACTATCAAAATTATTCTTTTCTAATGTGAAAGTGGGCAATTTAGTAAAGTGGGCAAGAATAATTGTCCTTTATATCTGCATTTAATATTTACTGAATGAACCAAGAGCTGTATGGATCACAGAGGAACTATATTCCAAGGAAATAATTATTTATAAATGGATCTGTCATCCCTATCTGAGATCACTGTGACTAAACTAAATCCTTTGAAAAAGTTGTTCTAGACAGAATTGGTCACATTACTCAGTTAGCTTCATGATCATTAGCATCTGTATTTTATATTTTTTCTGCACCAGATTGACATGACTTGGACACACTTCAGCTTTTAAAATATATTTTATTTGCCACAGAAAAATAAAGTATCCAACAAAACCAAGAAGCATATCTCTTAATTTCACCAAGCCATGGAGTTATTTTCAATGGAAAATAAAATCAGAATTGGAAATGCTGTATTTATATAGCTTTTTTCTTTTTTTCCAAAAGTTATTTTTTAGGGACGCCTGGGTGGCTCTGTCAATTAAGAGTCTGACTCTTGAGTTTGGCTCAGGTCATGATCTCAGCATCATGAGTTCAGGCCCCTGGTTGGGCTCCATGCCCAGTGTGGAGCCTGGATAAGATTCTCTCTCTCCCTCATCTTCTACCTGTTCCCTGCTCTCTCTGTCTCTCTCTTTCTCACACACACACAAATATATATGTATACATATATACATATATATGTGTGTGTATATTATATATATATATATATATTACTGTTTTTGGTTTTGACAAGTCTGATATTATTTACTGACAACTTTCATAAATATTTTCAATGAAATATTTTAAATACTTTTTAAGTAATAAATCACCACATAATATGAATCAAAAAGGAAGATAGATTAAGTACAATTGTGATTTTAATGAAAAAAATCTTTATAAATGGGTGAAGGTGCTAATGCTAACATGACATTTTGTGAGCAGTTAAAAAAAGCGGATGCTCAAAAACTTGAAATGCCCTCAAGCCAAGTTCTTGATTATAAGCACTCATAATACCAGCCTTATTATGCACAGGAGGATAGTTAAGGAAGAGAAGTGGAGCTTAGTTTACATGCTGATTTCTCAAACCTTCTGATAACCTAAGACCCATGGTGGGTGGACATAAGTAAAGTAATACCCATACGTGGTGTCTTCCACATTAACTCAGCCCAAGTTCTGCTCATAGTTAAAATATCTTAAAATTCCAGTTAATGGTAGATATCAAATAGCATAAATAAAGAGCATGAATATTTCTGGAGGTAGGAACCTTGGTAAAGTTCTGTTTATTCATTAATGGTAGGGACTGGGCATCTGAAAGAACCAGAAAAAAAACAGGAAAAATAAGATATACTCATAAAGTTTGCGAACACCAAAGAAAGAGAGCGAGGGGGAGGGGAAAGAGAAAAAAGGGAGAGAAAGCAACATAGATTAAAAAAAAAAGTCAGAGTTCAGAGTGTACATAGTAGACAGTATGACATAAAGCTTAGGTGAATGCACTGTGAGATGAGATTGCCTGTGTATGAATTTATCCTTTACCGTTTGACCTTGAAAGTTATTTATCCTCTATGTGCCCCAGTATGCCAATTTATATATAAATTGAAATCAATAATACTACTTCACAGAGTTGTTGAGAGGGTTATTGTGGGGAATCAAGACAAAAATGCACTGCAATGAATGATTACAATGAATATTAAGATATTTAAGGATATGCGGAATTCTGAAATAAAGGAAGCTATCTACTGAAGCTTTAAAAAAAAAATTAAAAGCCTGTTTTGGCAAGTTAGATTGGTAAGGAGAACTGCAATGAAATACTGACTGGGTGTGAAATTGAAATTAGATAACCCTATTAAACATAAGATCTCAGGGTGCTTAGGTGACTCAGTTAGTTAAGTATCCAACTCTTGATTTTGGCTCAGGTCATGATCTCGGGGTTGTGGGATCAAGCCCCATGTCAGGCTCTTTGCTGGACATGGAGTCTGCTTAAGATCTCTCCCTTCTACTCTGCCCTTCCCTCCCACCCTCTCTAAAAAAAAGAAAAAACCTCATTGACTATATCACTTCCTATAAAAGGTCAAAAAACTGATCTAGTACAAAAAAAAAGTAGAAAAATTCATATAATCAAATATTTAACTTGCTTCAATTTTTCTTTGACAAAGTAAATGTCTTTTGTTATGCACTTCCTCAATTATGCACTAACACAATAAGATTTAACATAATTGTGTATTGTTTAAAGTAATTTTTCAATTATCTCTACACAAAGAATATGTTCCAAAATTAGTAATGTAAGTTGACTCAAAATTTTCTTTTATAATGTTCTCCAGTTATAATTTATGGCAAAATTATATTGGAAATAACCCCAAATAGTGGAGTTAATGTTTCCGAGGTTACAAGCTATAACACAGGATATTTTCTTTGAATTGATGCTTTCACATTTTATTTCAGTTTTCAGTCTTTCTCCTTTTTAAAGTCTCTGTGTGCTTTCTTCAGGTTAGGCTACAAAATGGAGATGACAGAAAAGAAATATCACATTTGTAAGATAGATGCAAAAGATAGTTGAAAGTGGTTTTCAGTAACTCTTGAGTTCACATCAGGTTTTGTGGATGCTGGAGATTGGACCTGATATGTAATCAATCTAGAGAAAGGTAATTCTAATATTGCTAACTAATAGTTCCATTATCAGTAAATTCTTCTCTCTTAGTTATCTATTTCTGCATAACAAATTATTCCATATTTAGTAGCTTAAAACAACATATATTTATTTTCTCCAAATTTCTGTGAATCAAAAACATGGGCACAGTTTATCTGGAGCCTCTGCTTCATAGTCTGTCATGAGGCTGTAATCAGTATGTCAGCCCCAGGGTCTGTGGTTCCATCTGAAGGCTCAACTGGAAAAACATAGTCTTCAAGCACATTTAGGTGGCACGTGGCAGGATTGAGTTGCTCAAGGGCTTTTGGGCAGAGGGTTCCTGATGGCTGTTGTCTAGAGACTACTCTCAGTCTCTTTCCATGGTGACCTCTTCTTAATGCAGCTTACTTTTTCAAAATGTATGAGCAAAATGGCAATAAAGGGGATTTGCCATCAAGAAAGAAGTTATAATCTTTTGTGACCAAATCATAGAAGTGACATCTTAGTACTTACGTTGTATCCTGTTGGTTAGAAACAAGTCACTACATTTAGCCCATACTCAAATGGAGGGATTCCATAGTGT
Source organism: Eumetopias jubatus (assembly GCF_037043125.1). Lineage (NCBI taxonomy): Eukaryota > Metazoa > Chordata > Mammalia > Carnivora > Otariidae > Eumetopias > Eumetopias jubatus. The sequence continues at coordinate 23,085,712 of NW_028274819.1, read as the reverse complement.
GTAAATACCATAAGGAGAGTATTGCTGGAGGCCATTTTAGAAGTCTACCTACCACAGCCTCCATCACAGTATTACATTATCATTGCTCTCTTTCATGAATTAAAAACAACTAATTATCTACCAGTAGCTCAGCTACTCCAAACCCTGTTGCCTCAAAAGCAAAATAAGAAGGAAAATAGATATTTTATTCCATTAAATTGTTTACTTATACGTTTAGGCCTCAGAGATAGTGATTTAGCAAATCTTATTCTGGTTCTGTGAAAGGTCTTTATCTTATTGATCCCTCAGCCATATTTAACTTTGTTCCTCTACTATGCCCTGCATTGTTCAAATGAAAGCTTATCTACGTGAAAGTGAGATTCTTTGCTTTTGAGTTATAATACATCCGGTTTTCTGCCCGGGTAGCTAATGAGGAACTGAGGAACTGACGTCTTCTGAAACAAAGCATTTTCATAACACAGCATTGCTAAATTACATAGATACAGCATTTAGCTGCAGGAAACACCCTGCTTCCCAGTGAGATCCACAGCCTACATATGTCAAATGGCACTTCTCAAGTTTGATTGGATGTGCAGATCTCCTTTTCTAGATGAGTAACCTCTGACCGGACTTGAGAAGAAAGATAAATCTGAATTAAATTTCTGGATCAACTGCTTTGTAGCTTTGTGACCACTGGAGAGTAGTCTAGTCTCAAAAGTCTCCATTTCCTACATGCAAATAATATTTTCCTTTGTAATAAGATTTTTGTTTAATTAGATGGCATAATTTATATAGTATCCTTAGCACATTATTTAATAATTTAGGTATCATCTTCTTGACTTAATTGTGCCATATACATGATTTGCTAATTTTTTTGATTTTGTTTTGCATAGACATTTTGGTGGTAATTTTTCAAGACAAACTTCAGACTGTCTTTGTTTTTCCAATGACTCAGGGTCAACATATAGACAACTATTATATTTGTCACAACCTGTTAAGTATTCATTCCATATAATTTGAGCATTTACTATATGCTAAGTGCTATTCTGGCTTCTAAAATACACAGATATCATTCTGGCATTGACCACCACCTGCAGGTGTTGGTAGGCACTAATCTCTGGGGCTAATCCTGGCCTTAGAACAAAAGGATGTGAGAAACTTTTTTACCTACTCATAAACTCAGCATCCTATTGACTTCAGTACTAAGTTTATGTAATATTTGTTTGTCAAAGTTTTTTTTTTTTAAGATTTTATTTATTTGACAGAGGGAGACACAGTGAGAGAGGGAACACAAGTAGGGGGAGTGGGAGAGGGAAAGCAGGCTTCCCGCTGAGCAGGGAGCCCGATTCAGGGCTTGATCCCAGGACTCCGGGTTAATGACCTGAGCCAAAGGCACACACCTAATGACTGAGCCACCCAGGCGTCCCTGGTCAAAGTTTTTATATGTATATATCTAAGTCTAGTAATTTAATTTTTGTCTTTTCTATGCTTGTGTTATGATAGTATCCTCTAATACTTAGTTTCCTAGTTTTGTAAATTCCTTTCGTACACCACAAATTTGACTTTTTTGCTATCATCTAACTGACCTCACTGAAACTCATAATCTATCTGAAACTATGTATAGTTCCTGCATGTTCTTTCCACTCTCTTATTTCAGAAGATAATTCATACAAAAAAAAAAGATAATTCATCCAGGTTGCAAAACAGATCCAAGATTTTACTCATGAATTCCTAATGCTATCTTCCAATTTCTAGCTGAATTTCGAAGGAATCATTTCCTATATCTTACCAATAGGTATGTGGAATGTTGATGTATCACCAATAAATATGGTTAGCATTTATATTTGATCCCATTCTCCAGGAATACTATTAGTTGCTAGACATATAATATAGATATTAAGCTGACCCTGAAGAGTTTTGTTCCAATACACAGAAATGTTTATGGTGGCAAGTTGTGGGGAGGGAAGTTTGTATTGAGAAAGTATACTCTGATGGTATGCCATGTTTGTTGAAATCATGCTTACTATCAATTTCAATACAGAGAGGGCAACACGTTGTATATAACATGTATACCTCTACTACCAAGTCATATTTTGTCATGTTTCCATAACTGCTTCTTCAGCTGATGACTATAAAGTAACTGTCATTTAGTTCTGAATATTTACATATTTGCCTCAGCCTAGAACATGGTATTCCTTAAATATTTTTTGAAAGGGGGAAGAAAGAAGAGAAGTAGCTGTTTTCAGGGTAAAAATTGAAGGTGATGAAATCTAGGTGTTCCATATTTCCAGGTTCTCTTTTGCATTAGATACTCACTCCCCATTCCCTACCTTTTCTTATTTCTTCTTCCTTCATTTCATTGACAGGGTATATTCTGGTTCTGAATACCATCTAAAATATCAGAATCACATAAGAAAGTATAGCTTCCTTTCTTGATTCTAAAGACTCCTACAGACCAATCTTTAGCTCATATGGAGTCACTAATATGAGATTATTTTGCTGACCTATTTCTGTTATGATGAACAGTGTCACTGAAGAGTCCATTGGGTTTCCTTCTAAGCTGCCATTTGCCCTTCAATCATGGAATGCTTAATATTTTAAGCATAGCCATGTCGATAAGTCAGAGAAGACAACAGAGGGCAAATGAATGGGATGAACTAATAAAAGGAGAAAAATAAAATCTGTTAGCTGGGATTTAAGACTCTGGAGTTCTTGTCCCTGTTTTCTTCTAGACTGTATGCGTTGGACATGCTACTTCACTCATTGGATTCCTTTATCACTAAAGGAATGGCTATTTAAGCTGTATAAACTGTCTCAGCTCTCATACTTTACAACTCAATGAGTTTAGAAACATTACATCAGTTTTTAGCAATATACTCTATTGCTGATCCTTTGAGACTAAGTTAAACTCATCCAACAAGAAAGACTTGATTGGACTCTAGACTGTAAAAACTTCAATAAATAAAAGTAAATTAAAAAAACATGTAAATGTACAGGTCTGTGATTCAAGAGTCTTACACAATTCAGTGCTCACCATAGAATACCCTCCCCAATGTCTATCACCCAGCCACCCCATACCTCCCACCCTCCATCACTCCAGCAACCCTCAGTTTGTTTCACAGACCTGTACCTCTGAAACAAATAATACATTATATGTTAAAAAAAAAAAAAAGAAGAAGAAGAGATAGTAGGAAGGGAGAAATTGGAGGGGGAGATGAACCATGAGATACTATGGACTCTGAGAAACAAACTGAGGGTTCTAGAGGGGAGGGGGGTGGGGGATGGGTTAGCCTGGTAATGGGTATTAAAGAGGGCACGTATTGAATGGAGCACTGGGTGTTATACGCAAACAATGAATCACGGAACACTACATCAAAAACTAATGATGTAATGTATGGTGATTAACATAACATAATAAAATAAGAAAAATGCAAAAGAAACCCCACATATAAATGAATACATAATTAGATAATTCTAAAGTATTGAAATCATTGATAAAATTCAAATATGGAATGAAGATTAGAAAAGAGTATGTTATCAATGCTTAATTCATGATTTTGATAAATGTACTGTGATTAAGAGTAAATCCTTATTCTCAGAAAATGCTCTGAAAAAATTTGAGACTTAAAAAAATTCAATGATTTTTTAAAATTTGTTTTTATTTATTTGAGAGAGGGAGAGAGAGAGGTCGTGAGCAGGGGAGGGGCAGAGGGAGAGGGAGAAAGAGAAGCAGACTCCCTATTGAGCAGGGAGCCCTACCTGGAACTCAATCCCAGGACTTTGAGATCATGACCTGAGCCAACCAGGTGCCCCAAAATTCAGTGACTTTTAACTAGGGAGAAGAATAGAGAGGAGCACAGCAAAGAGCATGTCCAGAGGATCAAGAATTCCAATAATACTGCAATTTCTGTTTCCAATTCTAGAGGATTATCTGTGTGCTTGTCTATGTGTTCTGTCAGTTTCTACATAATTTCTCATGAAGAATGATTTGTGCTTTTTCATCACTGCTCTAGCTCCAGTGGTTTCCTGTTACTCAAAGGAAACTAACAATGTCTATGGTCAATGTATGTCTATGGTGAACATACTAAGGCAACTTATAAAGACTTGGCATAAAGAATTACAACTACCTTACATTGATCAGAATACACAAGTTGTCCACTGCCTTAGAACCCCATAAAAGTTATCTGTCCACATACCCATAGTAGTCATAACTGAGCTCCATCTACTAGGTCTTGTCAGTTGTGGGTATCACATAGATGTCCTCACTACCTGGCATTTTTAGGACCATTGTGCCGGCACTGTGGAAAAGTTGAGAATCACTCATATGAGTGCATGAGCCTGAGTAAATGCTCCAACGTCCTGAACTCAGTATGAGTTCACACGGTTCTGTTTGCACAACTGAAAGGAATGACTGCTCCCCTCACCTTTGGGATTACACCTTGTCACATAGACTTTAAGACATGGCTTAGGTTTTAGAGAAACCATTTTTACTGGAAAGTCTATCTTTTGCCCTGAAAGTCTATCAGATAGTAGTCAAGTCTATCATGTTAGTAGTAAACCAGCCTTAGATTAATCACCCTGACCACATCAAATGTTGGTAGAAGGAAATAGTAACACTATCAGCTCTTCAGCCAAATGGCTTTGGTTCAAATCCTGTTTCTATCATACACTGTGACATTAGGCAAGTTTTTTTTTTTTAAACACCTTTTAATCTCAGTTTCCCCATTTGTGTAATGGCACAAATATTAATACCTAACTCATAATGTTGAAATGAGATTTGAGGTAGTATATCTCAAGTTTATAGAAGAGTACCAGTAACAATATTAAGTCCTCAGTGCATTAGCTATTGACCCATTTAAAATATTTCCCTTATATTTATGACAAGACTCATTCCTATAATTTGTATTATTTTCAGTAATCTCAAGTTACACAAAAAATACAGTCTGTTCTAAATGGCAGCCTTAACACTTTTTGGATGCAACAATCTTTTTTTTCTTTTTTTTTAAATTCCTCAGTTTAAATTTCATTAGCTTTTCCACGCATAATGTAAAACTGAGCTAAATCTCGTCTTCCTGGCCACTGTTCTCTAAGACACAGCCCAGATTGGTCATGCTCCTCACAAAAGTGTGACCTAGAACTTTCTGAAAATGGACTTTCATTATATCTCCCTTTTTGGATGCCACACTTCTGTTTCACAACCCATCTATCAGCCTCTATCAGCTGTTTAGCACTGTTTTTTTTTTTTTTTTTAACATTGTGCAGCTGTTTTCTCCTCTGCTGTCCTAACACTTACCTTTTTCCTCCTAAACTCACAAAACTGATTTTTTACTTTATGTCTAAAATTGTGGTTTACTTTTTCTGACTCAATTTTGTTACTACAAAAAAAGAAAAAAATCCTGTTACCTGATCTTATAGGTCCCTTTCTGTTCTGAAATTTCTTGATCTAGTATCTTTATATTTATCCCTATTATAATTAATCATATTTGGCCTGGCCCTCATTTCCAGCAGGTGGAGATACAGAGCACTGATTCTGTCAAGTAACCTAATACACCGATTCTTCTTTTAAGTGCTATGCTCTAAGAAATTTAATCATAAGCCATCTATAACCTCAAATAAGACAATGGTTAGGAGAGAATATTGGCAATACCAAGGGCAGAATCCAAAGCAACCCAATTACTTTGTCTGATCATTAACCATCTCTGCCCAACATCTCACAATCTTAGAATACCTACTATGTGTTCTAGGTAATAAAAACATCATTGTTATTTTTTATTTCGTGACTCAATGTTTAGATGAAACCCCAGTGCTGTTCCTTCCTTAACTGTGCAAGGTCATATTTTCTTATCAGATTTTTGGTACTAATGGTAAACATTAGTTGCATGTTTAAGGAAAATATGCCTCGTGAATGTAAAGTCAAATAGGAAAGTCTGCAAAAGTCAAGTCAGACACAATGTTAATCAGTTTCAGCTGGGTTTTAACCATTTTTATTTTTTATTTTTTTAAAGATTTTATTTCTTTTAGAGAGGGAGAGAGAGAGAGAGAGAGAGAGATTGAGTAGGGGGAGGGGTGGAGGGAGAGAGAGAGAATCTCAAGCAGACTCTTGAGTGGAGCCATACTCAGGGCTGGATCTCACGACCCTGAGATCATGACCTGAGCTGACATCAAGAGTTGGATGTTTAACCAACTGAGCCCCTCCCAGGTGCCCCAGTTTTAACTATTTTTAAAAATTATTCTTGAAGTGATGAGAAAAAAGACCTTGTCACAAACAAAGCCAAAGGACAAAATAACAAATTTTCATGGAGAAAAAAAGATTTCTAGATTCTGTGTCCTTGCCTGTTTTGGGAGAAAGTACTTAAGAAGCAGTGGTTGTGGTCTTTCCTTTCTACTAAATACACTGTTCCATGCCTTGTGGCATAACAGAATCAAAACGCAGATGCTCCACCACTTTGGTGAGGACTGAGAATGTGTCACCATGGCCCTAAAGAACTATTATTTGATCTTCTCTTCCTCTCTTGCACATATTGGCCTGCATTTTCTGTTGATTCTTGATGTCTGTAAATAAACCAGTATAATAAAAAAGGTGGAGAAAGACCAGCATCTGGTAGGGATGTTTATTGCCAGGTGGCTGACCTTCTCTTGCCAACGTAATTTACTTTGCTAGTGTCATTTATTTTCTTTCCTTTTTTGGAACATACAGCAAAACACTAAGTAATTCTCTGAATTGTGAAGTAGCTCTGAGATGATGATAATTTTCTTTTTATATTTATAAAGGGCTATTAGGGTCATGAGGGATGGGAGAAAGGACAATATTTTTTGAGTCCTTCTATGGAATAGATGATGAACTTGGTGTATTATATATTATCTCATATAATTGTAAGAGCTACCCTACATCATGGTAAGTGTCACCTGTGGAGAAACTGAGCTCAGAGAAGTGAACTTTTTGGCCTAATCTCATTAACTTATAACTACAAAAAACTGGGATTTGAGCATAAGTTTTCTAGGCCCTATAATCCATACATCTTGACCTCTTTATATTATATTCCTGCTGTAGATAATCCAAACCTATGCAATACCTTTAATTTCCAGGCAACTCATTATTGACAATTATTTGCTATTTCCTAAAAGAAAAAGAACAACACCTGATGCCTTGTGTTTTTTCCTACCAACTTGCTACCAGGTCCTGGAATAATTGATATCTCCAAATAAAAATCCTAGTTTTTGGGCACCTGGGTGGCTCAGTTGGTTAAGCGACTGCCTTCGGCTCAGATCATGATCCTGGAGTCCCGGGATCGAGTCCCACATTGGGCTCCCTGCTCAGCAGGGAGTCTGCTTCTCCCTCTGACCCTCTTCCCTCTCGTGCTCTCTATCTCTCAAATAAATAAATAAAATCTTTAAAAAAAAATCCTAGCTCTTTTCAGGTCAAGATTTAAACATGTAGATATACATATGTGGATTCTTCCTTTGCTACCCTCTTACATCTAGGAAGGATATTGGCATTGTGGTTCCCATTTCTAAGTGTTGCTAAGAAAATATATCTGGCTCTCTATGTTCTACATACATAGTGGATTTAAAACCTTTTGGGATTAGATGGTTCTTTGGCCAGTGAGACATAAGATTAAGTGGCATCTGTTATTTCTAGGTATAAGCTTGAAAAAAAAAAAGAAAAAAAAAGAGGTAGTACCCAATTCACTCCTTGCTATTGTTTGACTAGTGACAGTCAAATTGAGCTGAAGCTTTTTCAGCTTGGGTTTCTGAGTGACTGCAGTGAGCAGAACTACTTTTTCAGTCAGAATAGGTTAGATTTTGCTGTGCTAATAAAGCACCCCCAGACCTTCCATGGCTTAGCCCAATAAAGGATTATTTTTCACTCCTATGATGTATTCATGGTCTGACTAGAGACCCTAAGCATGTTTTAATCATCCTTACATTGTTACCTGGACCGATAGGGCTAGCTACTACCCATTATATTTCTTACAACTGTGGAAGAAGGGAAAGAGACCACAGAGAAGTGCAAACCGGCTCAGACATTTTCTGTTCACTTTGCTTTGGCCAGAGCAACTTATATGGCCATGCCTGAGTTCAATGGGGAGGAGATACAGAATTTTGCCATCTGCCTGGAAAAAGGAGCACCAAATATTTGTGAACAGCCTTAATGACAACCACAACCTCTAGTCTACCCCCTTGTGTTACACATATAGCATAGTAAGAAATGAACTTACATGGGGTAATCCAGGGAGGTGTTGGAGTTATTACTTAAGCAATATCAGCCCAATTGGACCCAAATAGTCATCAGTAAAGAACAGTTTAAGAAATCATATTTCACATATAGTAGAAGTTGCCAATCCTGGGTACACATTAGAATGATCTAAAATGTTTTTAAAAGTATTAGTGTTCAAGGCTCACCACCTACCAATATCATTAGAAACTTAGGGATAGCCTGGTAAGGCCTGGGCCTTGGTATTTTTTTTAAAACTTCCCAAAGGGGTAGCTCAGTTGATTAAGTCTCTACCTTAGGCTCAGGCTGTGATACCAGGGTCCTGGGATCGAGCCCTTTGTTGGGCTTGCTGCTCAGTGGGGAGCCTGCTTCTCCCTCTCCCTCTGCCCCTCTCCCCTGTTTGTGCTCTCTCTCTCTCTGTGTCTCTCTCTCTCTCAAATAAATAAAATCTGTAAAAAATAAATAAATAAAACTTCCCAAAGGATTGTGGTATGCAGCTGGAGCTGAGAATCTTTGATATATATAACCGAATATTGGGCATATGATATAGAACTATAGGTGATGATTTGTAATTATGCCCATTATCTATAAAAATCTACTTAAAGTTTAAAAGCAAGTCATAAAATATTTTGATATCTGCTCTATAACTGTACCTATTTTTGTTTAAACATACAGAAAAGTTTAGAATGCTACACTGTCAAATATCACATGCGTTTGCCCCTGAGGCATGGTTAGTCCTTTTCATGAATTACTATGAGGAAGAAGAAAAGGTTTTAAGTTACACTTAGTTTCCATTGTCTTTGTTCTAAGTTTTGATTACTATTTTATGCTTCCATAATCATAATCTTGTTACATAAGTAAAACTTTAATGCCCTTTAATTTAAAGGGCAAAATATTACATAATACAAAACTATAAAAGCATGCATGCCGTATTTGTAAATAGGGAACTATAATGTTAAAAAGATGTCAATCTTCAGGGTGCCTGGGTGGCTCAGTCAGTTGAGCATCTGACTCTTGGTTTTGGCTCAGGTCGTGATCCTCAGGGTTATGAGATCGAGCCCCAAGGTGGGCTCACTGTGGAGTCTGCTTGAGGTTCTCTTTCTCCCTCTGCCCCGCTCCCCACTCACACATGCTCTTTCTCTTTCTCTAAATAAATAAATAAAATCTTAAAAAAAAAAAAGATGTCAATCTTTACCAAAGTAATTAACAAATGGAAAAAACAAAATTCTCAGATTTCTTAGGGATAGTCTGAAGAGAACTTAATTATTTTAAATCTTATCTGGAAGAATTACCACTTTTAAATACATCAATTTATTTAAAATTTGAGAAACAAGTATCCTAAGAGAATTTTCATCCTCGGTTACTAAAACATTATGTATAGAATATTGAAAAGACTTTTGTATAGCTGTGGGAATAGAAAATACATAAATCAAAAGAAAAGAAATGGTTGTGGTAGATCCCCAAAATATGTAAGAACCTAGAATGTGGTAAAGGTGATATTTCAAAGTATGGAAAGAGAATATATACAATACTGAGAAATTTACACTGTTGAAAAATAAAAAGTTCTTATTCCATGCTGTATACCAAAAATCCATCATTATTCAAAATTTAAATATGAAGCACAATCTTTAAAAAGTAAAACATAAAAAAATAAAAGTAAAACATAAAGAGGAGTAATTATATCATCTTGGAAAAGAAAAAGGTTTTCTAAAAATAGAATCAGGGAAAGAAGCTAAGTCAACTATTTACACACTTGTAAAAAATCAAAATCTAAAATACGTGTCATTATATATCACAAAACATAATCAAAGTCCATTAGCACCGTGATGTATTTAACACATTTTAGGCAAAATATTAGTAATCTTTACTATAAAACTCCAAGAAATTATTGGAAAAAGTTTAACAAATCAAAAAAATGTGAACAGATGAATAGACAATTGGCAAAAGAAATACAAGATTGATTCAATATCTGTTAGTATTTATACTCTGCCTTTTATGATCCAGACACTGTTTGAAGCTCAGCAATAGACTAATGAACATGATAGAACCCATGCCTTCTGAGTGTATATTCTAGTAGGGGAAAGTAAAATAAATAACCAAGTGTGTCGTGAATGTAATGCTGAATAATAAAGCAGATTATGGGCATTAGGATATATGCTGTGGGATTTAGGAGTGGCTAATTTGTATGACGATCAATGAAAGCTTCACTGAATATAGTAAGTCATTGAGTCACATGGGCAAAGTGCTTCCCAGACAGAAGATACAAATGTGATCCCTGAGGTTGAATATGCTCACTGAGTTTCAGGGACAGTGGCATGATCCCCTTGTGATGGAGTTGAGTCTGGGGAAACGGTGAATACTAAAGTGTTCTGGAGATTTGTGTAGGGACAAAGTGTGAAAGAGTCATACAGAAGAGGAAAAGAGTGAACAGGCTAGAACAATAGAGTGAAATTGTCAGGATTCGATAAAGGCACACAGTTTTTAGTGGTCACACATTGAAAGTGAGCCTAAGTGTATTTGCTTTTCTAGCCATGTTCAGTTGTAGACAGAGATCTATATTTTTCCAGAAGGATCGTTATTTCAATATTCCGCATAATAGGAAAAATATTGAAAGCCAACTAAAATAGTTTCCAAATAACCTATACCAAGTGTCCAACAATAGGTTGGAATAAATGCCTTTGATATGAATTTATCTTTGTTCAAAGACTTGGAAATACGTTCATTTGTATATGTGCAGGTATATGTGTATGTGTACATAAATATACATTAGAAATAGATATATAAAGGGTTAGAGTATAATTTTGTTTTTGAAATAAATTTTGTGTTTAGTGAAACATATTTATGTTATATTTGTATACATATGTAGATATATGCATATATGCTCTATAAACATGTATTTTATGTATACATTATATACATACACATACACATGTATATAAATTTATACATATATACACACATATACACATAATTATATACATATAAGATACATGATACTGGAGTGATATAACAAGGAGGGTTCAATACAAAGATTAATGTACTGCTTTGATGCTTTTATGTGACTTATTTCAAGTCTCTGGCCTGGATTTTACCATTGGTAAATTTTAGGTGACATGTGCCTGATAGATTTGTGGAAAAGGTTAAATAAGATACCTTATTCAAAGGGACCAGACATTCTGACTCTGCCAATTACAGATGGTGTAATTTCCATATTTGAAAGTCAATCTCCCCCACTGCAAAATTCAGACTTCTCTACTCTTCAGATTTTTGACAGGAATAAGTGAGATAAAATACACGATCTGATATAATCCTTGGTCTGGAGTATTACTTAAATTGTAATTTTCTAACCAGATTTATCAATTTCCACTATTAGGTAGACTGCGTTAAATTTCATGATTATCTTCTGAAGTTTCAAAAGGTGCTGCAAATACTACATATCTATCCTTTATGCTCACTGTTTTATGCCCAATAATTGTCCTTTTCCTTTTTTTTAGACTCTATTTTCTACCTCCCTCATAATGATCCCTATTTTTCTTAATGTGTACCCATAGATAGTTTTATTGACTAGGTATTCTATGGAGGAAATTCATTGCAAAAAAGCAAACTGAGTAAAACAAGAGTTTATTACCAAAGAATTTTTGGTTTTTTTTAATTAAGTGAAAATCAGGGAGCATGGACTTTCTACATCCTCCCACCATCTGAAACAACATGGCATGGCCAGTTGTAGTGGCAGAAATTCTGGTGTCCGCATATGATAGAAGTATAGCATTAAAATAAGAAAGGAGTAAAAACAGAAAATTCATATAGGTAGTGGATATGGGGGATTTTAATTTGCTTTCGTGTATTTTTTTAAAGATATAACATTTTAGAGAGTGAGAGAGATCATGAATGGGCAGAGGGTGTGAGGGAGAGGAGAAAGAGAACCTCAAGCGGACTTCCTGCTGAGCAGGGAGCCTGACCCTCCCACAATCCTCAGATCACTACCTGGTACAAAATCAGGAGTTGGACACTTAACCTACTGAGGCACCCAGGCACCCCTGTATTTTCATTTTTTATTATGTGTGAGAGTTATCAAGAAAGCTTGTGAGAAACCATGGAGTTCTAGAATATCCTAAAAGGGAAGAAAGAAGATATTAAAAATTAGTATTTCTGTAAGTTATAAATTGGTTAACTTTTAATCACATTTGAAGTTCCAGTTAATATTGGAAAACACTAACCAGTTTAAGTTCTTTTAGTTCTTTTGGGTTTGCTTCTTCCTGAGGGAAGAAGATATTGGGTCAGTAAAGGAGCAGGAAGTTGACCCATAGTGGTTTAATTTATATTTTAGAGTCTGCTTAGAATTGAATGTCTAAGATGAAGTACCTTGCTGAGCCATTTTTACCTTTAAATACCTGCTTTAATTATGGTATAAAGTTTCAATTTTATATGGGCTCTTATTATTCTTCGAGTAAAATCTCAAAGACTATGTAGAGACAAAAGTTAAGTCAGGATTGAATACTGGTGAAAATGTACATTTTGTGATGAGATGATTTGGGTAGAAATGAAAACTAAGTTAATGTCATTAAGAATTTAATTTTTAAAATTATTTATTTATTTATTTTTTAAAGATTTTATTTATTTGACAGAGAAAGGCACAGCGAGAGAGGGAACGCAAGCAGGGGGAGCGGGAGAGGGAGAAGCAGGCTTCCCGCCGAGCGGAGAGCCCGATGCAGGGCTCGATCCTAGGACCCTGGGATCATGACCTGAGCGGAAGGCAGATGCTTAATGACTGAGCCACCCAGGCGCTCCAAGAAAAAAAAATTTTTAAATGGTCATGAGAAGTTGTAAAGTGGCAATCTTTTTCACCTACACAGTTCCTTCAAAATCTGTGTCCTTTTTTGGAAGGCATGAGAAGACAATTACAAATCTACTTAAATTAGTTCAAGTCTGCTGTCCTCTTCCAGGGAAGAATAAATACACGGAAATTTGCATATCACAGTGGGACTTACAGTTAACTGTTACTATGGATCTGTGCATCACTTTTGTCCATGTCATAGGACAAAGAGAAAGTAATAAGCATTGTATAGTCCATTAGAGTATATGGACAAGGTTGTGTCAGCTCAATGCAACAAAATTGCCTTCAGCTAAAAGCTACCTCAAGAGTTTGCCAGCTCTCTCTGAGGACTGAAGGGAGAAATATTTCGGCTTGTATTAATACCTTCAGAACAATGGTTTGGAACACTCCCTCACAAAGGTTCTAGAGAGATTTACAGAAAGTAACATCAAGGACAAAGGTTTCAAATTATGGTTAAAATTTGCTATTAGCATAATCCAGCATTAGATATTCTTTGAAGTTCATATAGCCTGATATGTGAATGGAAGCCTACAAAAGTCATTCATGGACTCAAAGACATAATAACACAATGGCTTCCATTTCCATATAGGACTCACTTCCTAGGAGATGTATTTGGCTGAGTTGATTTTGTCTACCATCTGTGTGTTGAATTTATAGGTATCTGGAAAAAGAAAAAAATGTTCTTATTCAGATTGGAAACAGGAAACAGGAAAAACTGTTATACAATACTTTTTGTAGGGTGAGAGATACTCAAAATTGAACTCCCTAGAATTTGGGAAATGTAAGATAGTCTCATGACTATTTCAACTGTGGACATTATCAGTAATTAAGGGATGATTGGCCTCATATACCATCTCTCTTCACTCGCCTTAGTCACTGGCTGTGAGCAGGGATTAAACTTGTTCATGGGCATGTTTCCTTTATTCCTTTTTCAAGTTTATGTGAGGAGGTTATCTGATAGAAAAAGCCAGCCTAAGCTGAACTTTGCTACCAGAACTGTCCAAAGGAATTTACCCCTAACCTCATCGTGCAAAGAAAAATGCGAGAAGAGAATTTGCCATTCGGTAGAGGAACCCATGCATGAGGTAGAGATTGTATCTCCTTTTTTGTGATTAGAAATTCTTGCCAGGAACTTCTCAAGAGAAAAATAAATGAGAGAAAAGTGTTTCTTCACAAGAGATCCTATGTACTGCTGTCCACGTTGAATAAGGGAGGACTAGGAGTTAACCATCCTCCAGTATCCAGGTACCATCATTATGGAGAGACGGGACTCCTGGTAGCCAGTTCTGTCAGGGAGGTAATGCAGCTATAACATCACATGCGAGGATAAAAGAAAGAGGAAAGTCAGGCAGGCTGCACTAGAAGTGTGTTATTGTGGGAAAATCTCTGGAGCCACCATGGATGATGGTCAACCTGGGACTGAGAAACAAAATTTTTAAGAATTGCTGTTCTGGTTTGCTAAAATACCCTTTAATGCTCTTAGAGAGAAATAATGATAAGAAGTGCCTTGTGATGATTGTTGTTGAGTGGGATGTGAATTTTTGTAATGACTCCATGAAGGAACCAAGTCTAGTGAATACTAAGATGTACTCAAATTAGACAAACACCCCTTCTAAAGATATCCAAATACTGACCACTATCCAGTCAGCAGGAAACGGCTATTCAGAGGTTTGCTGACAGTTCCTTCTAAATCAAACCATTGTTGGAAATATTAACTAGTGTTAACTAGGTAATCTCAGAACCAAATCAAACCATATTAATGTGAGTAAATATTCAACTTGGAAAGGAAAATCCATGCCTTTGTAAATCCTTATGTTAGAAATGGTCTATTCCTACACATCCCTTGTGTAAATGTAAAAATGCAGACCCAAAGAAGTAATGATTTGTACGTATTTCATAGCCACTGTCCTGATTTAGACATCAACCAAAAAAGCTTTCTGGAGATCTTTCCACTTTTAGCAAAATTTTTACATCAACTACCTCTACTTCTTTCCTATATTTCTTTTCCCTATTAATCCCTTGCATTCTTCTAGAAAGCTAAATATTCTGAATCTTCTTTCATGGATGATTGGACCTTTAAAAAGGTTATTCTCAGTGGGTAAATTTCAATACTTCCACATAATTTTGAGCAAGTTCAAAATATAATCACAGATGTCCTTTCATTCTTAGCACTTATATCTCTGATGTTTCACCTTTTTGACATTTTAAAATGAATTGTGATCCTGGTTCAGGTGCCTGACTGACAGCACTGGAAAATATAGTTACCCAGCCAATGAAACGATAAAGCCTGTTGGAGCCTGATGTGGGCCCTAGAATCAGGCTGCCAAGACCTCTGAAGTCATTCTGCTGTGATGAATACGTGCTCTCTGGATTGTTTCACAACTTCTGAATTGAATGGTTACACATCAGGGTTGCCATTTGGACCACTGTTAGTTAAAGTTTCTACTAGTGCGCATACTAGAAATATCAAGGAAGAGCCAGACATGGCCACACCCTCAGGAAACCATCAGTCAGTTGAGGCTGCTATAAAAAACGACTAGTCTAGAAGAAAACAGGGGCAAGAACTCCAGAGTCTTAAACCCCAGCTAACAGAATGGATGGCTTGCAATAAACATGTATTTCTCACAGTTTTAAAGGCTGGGGAGTATAAGATAAAGGTGCTGGCAGATTCTTTTCTGGCAAGAACCTGCTTCTTGCTTTGCTGGTTACTTGTCTTTTTGCTATATACTCACATGGCTGAGAGCAGGCAGAGACCGAGAACAAGCTCTGGTATCTCTTTCTTTAAGGGCACCTTTCCCATTCATGAGGGCTCCACCCTTATGACCTAATTGCTTCCTGAAGACTGCACCTCCTAATGCCATCACACTGAGAGTTAGGGTAGCAACATCTGAATGGGGAGGGGGAGTACACAAACATTCAGTTCCTAACAATGACTTTTAACTTTGTTGGGCAATTGTTTAAACAGACATGTAGAATGGGGGAGAAAGTGCTAAAACAATGCTGGTCAAATTCAGAGTAAATTAGGAAAGACTTCAAGAACAAAGTACTATCTGGGGTGCCTGGGTGGCTCAGTCGGTTGAGTGTCTGACTGTTGATTTCAGCTCAGGTCATGATCTCAGGGTCCTGGGATGGAGCCCCATATCGGGCTCTTTGCTGACCATGGAGTATGCTTGAGATTGTCTCTCTCTCTCTCTCTCTCTCTCTCTCTCTCCCCCCCCCCTTCTGCCCCTCCCCTGCTCATGCTCTCTCTGTCTATAAATAAATAAACAAATAAATAAATAAACTCTTAAAAAAAAAGAAGCAAGCACTATCTGATCTGCAAATCGCATCATGACCTGGTTTATACGCATACAACTCTCTGGCCTCTCCTACATTCTGCCTGTGTTAGTTCAGATTGGCAGCGTTTACATAGCTCCCAGAACTCATTGTACTGTATACATTTCCAGGTCTCCATCACAGCTGTTCCCTCACCCGGATGGCTCTACACTGTTGTAGTGGCTTTGAATGATCACCTGGGTCTGGTTTTCCATTCTTTCTGTGCACAGGAGATGGTGTTACTCATCTACATTCCCTTGTGGTTGGATGAGGCCATGTAACCAGTTCTGGTCAATGGGCTGTGGGCAGAGTCTGGCCATTTAACTGACATGGGAGGATAATGTACCTATGTGTGGCATATATTTAATTTTGTTCAGTGTGTTGTGTACAGACATGATGGATTGATTTAGTGGTGATTAAATAGGGCTTTAACTCACAGTTCCATGCCCTCCAGCTCTCTTGTGAAGTCCTATATTGAAATGGAGTTTCAATAAGATCAATGTCACCTATAATCTGAGAAACCTCATGATATATTACTGCTCTGAAGAATTTACCAGACCCAAAGAGATGTTGTGTAAGCAAGAAATGAAGGTTTTCTTTCTTTCTTTTTTTTTTCCCCTAAGCTACTGCGATTTAGAGAAGGTTTGTTCTCACATCATAGTTCCTTTCTGCCTGATATTATTTCTCTTCTGGACTTAGAAACATATTTCAAAAGTCCTAGTTGGCTTCCCCTGTTCTGAAATCTTCCAGGCTGAGTTAGGGGCCTGTGCTTTCTGTGATCTCTTCAAAATCCATTTTCCTTATCTGATGCCAACATCCACACTTTTTTTCAAGAATATAGGACGATACCTTTTCATCTATAAAATCCATCTGTGAAAGTGTCCCCAGCTTGTGGATAGGAGCATATGATTCACACTAAAGTCAATCAGTGTAACACATTCCCTGCAATTGATTCAGATGTGGACACCTGATTAATTAATTCTGAACTATATGAATCTCAAGACTTTCTCCTAATGCTGGAATTAAAATATTTTCATCTTATTGAATGATTTGCAGCTGAAAGGAAATAACTCCAGAGCTACCTGAAGCCATTTTGCTGCCATGATGGATGTCCATTTTAAAATCAGAGGCAACCCAGGTGAAGTCAAATCACATTAAAGAGAGAATTGTATGTCCTGATAGAGAACTTACAAATCCATGCCTGAACTTTTATGTTACATGATTCAATAAATTTCCCTTTTCTTAAACGAACTTGGGCTTAGTTTTCCTTTTCTTTTTTAATCTGAAAAGCATTACTGGTATAGTTTCTTTCATCTGTAACTATAATACCATGCAGTTTCTGCTATTGGAAAATTTAATGTGCAGGGGTGCCTGGGTAGCACAGTCAGTTGAGCATCCAACACTTGATTTCGGCTCAGGTCATGATCTCAGGCTTGTGAGATCAAGTCCTGCGTCAGGCTCCACTGGACATGGAGCCTGTTTAAGGTTCTCTCTCTCCCTTTCCCTCTCCCCCTCCCCCTCCTCCCTCTCTAAGAAAAAAGAAAAAAAATTAACCTGCAGTTTATTATATGGATACCTGTGTCTCCCTCTAAACCATAGGTTTCTTGAGGCCAGAGTCTATCTTGTTCACACTGTAAGACCGATGCGTGGTGGTGCCTAGGTGGCTCAGTTGGTTAAGCGTCTGACTCTTGATTTTGGGTCAGGTCATAGTCTCAGGGTGGTGAAATCAAGCTCCATATAGGGCTCCACCTGTTTAAGATTCTCTCTCTCCCTTTCCCTCTGCCCCTCCCCCCACTCTCGCTCTTTAAAAAAAAAAAAAAAAAGACTGATGATGCCTGGCTTACAACTGATGTTTAGTTACCATTAAACAAAATAAACCAAATGTTTACCATTTGGTTATGCAAATCATTGGACCTGAGATGTGGACATAGAAGTTTGGGGGAATGGCAGAGGCTTTGGGCTCCAGTGGGGTCGGCAGGTAGCCAGAAGAAAGGATTCTACCAAGGTCATGAAAGAGAAGGGTGCTCAAAGCAAATGCCACAGATTCCCAGCACTTTTGGGGCCATTCTGACATTTAAACAGAAACTGGGTTTGTTTCACAGTTTTCAGACTGTTTAAAAATACCAGAATTCTACCACTTAATGATTCAAGAGGCCACCTCGGGTCTTGAAGAACTATGACTTGCCAGCAAAACAGGAGAGGAAAGAAGAATAAGATTATATTAAAAGAGTGGAGACAACATCAGAATTGTTTGTTTGTTTTTTTCTGAGAGGTCAAGGCAAAAATTAAGACGCATTTAAGAAAACTACATCTTCAGCAGGAAATGCTTCAATATCTTTTGTCTGCTTGGGTCTTTCTCATAGATGAAGCTAATCCAATTTGAGAGCTTGGTAAAACACTGTGAATGATGCTCTCTCATTACCTGTCACCTCAGGGACGAGGCTCTTTGGAGCATGACAGAACACGTCCTCCCATTCTCAACCTGAGTCACTGTCACTTTTCTCTTTTTGACCTTTTTCAGGAACTGCAGGGGCATCATTCTTGACTGACACTGATGCAGCCGGGCACCTTGCTCCCAAGGACAGCACCCGCGGGCTCTTTGGCTGTGACTAATACTGAGGGCTTGCTTCTAACACGGAAAAAAAAAAAAAAAAAAACTGTGAAGAAAAATGCTGACAATTACTGTAGTGGGATAAATAGTGATGGTATCATGCCAACCAATATATACTGCTGCTGAATGGCGTCCTTTCCATTTTTTGCCAGGGCTTTCTTTTGCTTCCTTTCAATAATCATTGCATTCTGCTTCTTAAGTTGTCTCATTCAAACCTTTTACATCTTCTTCAAAACCTAGGAATTATTTATCAAACTTAATTGCCCATTTATTAAACAATATTATAACCAAGCTCTTGCTAGTTTATTATACAGTTTCTTAAAGTATGGTCCACGGAGATTGAGCATCAAAGTTATTTCCTTTATCATATGTTTAAGGGGTGTCTGGGTGGCCTAGTCCATTAAGTATCTGACTCTTGGTTTCCACTCAGGTCATGATCTCATGGTTGTGGGATTGAGCCCTGCCTCTAGCTCTGTTCTCAGCAGGGAGTTTGCTTGAGAGTCTTCCCCGCCCCTCCCCCTCTGCCCCTCCCCCTGCTTACCTGTGCGTGCTCTCTCTCTAAAATAAATAAATAAAATATTTTTTTAAAAAAATGGAAATATGGATGTTTCACAAAACCCACTGAAAATCTGGTAACTCTTAACCAATAATACAGATGACTTCTTTAAGCCCTAACAAAGTTTGAGAACTATCGATTTACTGTCTTTTTTGTATTAGGCACTGTGCTGGGCACCAGGAATATCAAAGTGAAGTGGGCATCATCTTGAAACACTTTCTCTGAAAAAAATTGACAATCAGCAGTATTGTCTTTGCAAAGTGCAATGAGGTTTAGAGCAATTAAGATTAGATATACTAAGTTTTCATTTGAGTATCTACAGTAGATTAAATATTCACCAAAATATTATTATTTTTTATTAGTATTTAGAATTTGGGTCTGTAACATTTAGGATCACTTAAAAGTCGATTCTTTAGATTTTATGTTATAGCAAAGCTATTGGAATCCTTAATACTTCATAAACATTTCAGATAAACATATTTCATTTAACTAGAATTTTTGGACAGAAATAACAGATGAATACATTTCCCTTCTCATGCCATGATGAAAAACTTTCTTCTATCAAGTGTCTCAATTACGCTCATCAATGCACAAGGAGCTGGAGTTATTAATTCTAGTAGGTATTTAGACCTGGTTCTTGCTTCCACTCAAGTTTTAAAGACATGTTAAAACCACATGAAGTAATTAAAGAACTCACTCATACAAAAAGAATATCTATGCTTAAATCTTCCAAGGCTTCACAATTAATTTTTAAGCCTCAAAGGTATGGGCTATAAGACATAACAGAATTATAAAGTATTTATGGAAGATTATGGAAATGAAACAAAGGCATTAAAGTGGACGGATGGAGAGGGCCAAAAATATTATTTACCAAAGGAAAAAAATAAAATTCCCTGAGATTGACTGGTCTTTTCCATTGTGGAAAGTCATATTTAGTAACAACCTATGAATGGCAGGCTGAGCAATGCTGTTGATATTTACAAGAAGTAATGAACTTCTCTGTGAGACATTATAAATAAAACCAAGCCAAATATAAGGGATAAAATGATAGAGACTGGTCAAGGTAACTGCCTTACAGGTGAACTGTCCAAATCAAGAATGAAATTTATAATGCCATCAGTTCTCTTATGTAAAACAAAATTAGGTTTTGAAAATCTCAAAAAGATAAATTGGAAGAGTAAAATATGGAGAGTAGCTTAAAAACAAGTGGAAATATTTACTATTTACTAACAACTCTAAATATTTACCATAATTCTGAGTGTAATGTTAAAATCAGCATATTTTACATTGGAGAAGTTCTAAACTATATCACATTATACTGAAGAAGAGAAAAAAATCTTGTAACTGTTTTTACTGTTGGAATTTAGCAATAAGGAAACATGCATCCAATACAGTGTCAAACTCAAAGACACTCAGATCATCTATGTTGCCTCTGCACACATGATTGTGTAATTTTTGCACTTGGCCATAAATCTAGAATTTTTAACCATTTTTTAAAAAACTTCATTCTTTGATCTTTTTTTTTTTTTTCTTCAGAGATAGCCTTTAAAAACAAGGATTTATAGTTTGGTGGTGGAAATCTTAGTCTTTGACTTCAGATCTGGCTTCAGTTCTGCATTTACTTGCTTATTAGCTGTGTGACTTGAGGTTACCCGACTACTCTTAGTTCATCTGTAAAATGCAAACAATCCCCATAGGATGTTACGACAATTCAGTTATCATCTGGGAAGAGTGTTTTGCACATAACAAGCCCTCAGTAAACATACTGATTTTTAGAAGCACATGCAATTAGCTTGGCAGTTTCTAGAACAAAATACACACACACACACACATATCTGAAAACTCTGTGAAAGGAGTTTTTGTTTCATTAAAATAACTAAATCTCTCTGAATTATAGCCTGTAAGTATTCTTATATGCATTAGATATCCTGATTCAAACACTGGCCTAAAATTCTTAGCATACTGATTGATTTCATGTTGTAATGTTCTTTGTGGCTTGATATCTATTAACTCCAAAAGACCCCAGTTGAGGATCCACAATTATTAAGTTTTTAGTTTCTCTTTCTATACCGTGGCCTTAATAGATATGGACTGGGTTCCTTTGAGTAATGATTTAGCAGCTAATAAAATACTCCATAGCAGTTTTCGGTTCACCCACGTTCTCCATGTCCTATTTCATGTACTAGGGTGAGCTGCAGGATTTACCTTTCATAAGAAGATATGCAGGAAAGAACTGAACAAGCATATAATGTGGAAAAGGAAAGTTGCTGTGAAAGAAGTTAAAACAAAGTGACTACCAAGCCCTTTTTTATAGTTGTGTCATCATAAATCATTTATGCCCCCAGATCCTTAGTTTTCTTATTTAAGGCAAATCAGAACACTTGCTATAGTTATTTCATAGAATTTCTTAGGAGGAACAAATAAGGCAATGCATATTTAAAATTGCATAGTTCAAATCAAATAGAAATTGGTCTTATTGTGATGATTGTGTTTCTCATTTATCCTGAAAACTTTCATTCACTTCGCTCATGTTATACTTATCACAGAATCTTTATAAGATTGCTTTTACTATCCCCTTTATAGATTTTTGTTTTTAAAGGATGAAGAAATTAAGTCATTTTATGATAAGTAATGGAGCAGGGCTTCAAACGAAAGTTTGTCTTACTTTGAGGTTTGAGCTCTTTCCTTCAAGATTACCTCTTAATAAGAGTTCTGTTATAGGGGAAAATACATTCCTTTTTCCATTAGTATAGAAGCCAAAATTCAAGGTTTCTGTTGGGAATCTTGATTAGATTACTTAATATGAATTGTAAAGTTTAGGCTTAAAAAATATAACTCTTCAAACAAGAGATATACTACAACACATTGACATATTATGCTAGCATAGTTGTTAGGAAACATATCTTGAAATCAGACTTAATTTAATCCTTAACTACAATACATTTTTAAACTAATTTTTAACTTTTTTTTAAAACTGACTATACTTATCTTAAAATAGGTGTTGTGGGAATGGAATTAAATGAGCTAATCCACATTAGCTAGGGTGCTGGGTCTATAGTAAACAGTATAAATTAAATAACATTTTAATACTTATAATAATGTCTGCTACACTGAAAATGATTTTTTACTTAATAGAAAAAGGAAAAAGGAATGAATAGAGATAATATGCATTTACCCATTCCATTTCTTTTCTTTGACATCCAGACAGGTATATTTCATCTTCCTTAGCCAGACTATTTGATTACCATTTAACCAAGTCTTGGCCTATGGAATGTAGGTGGAAGTAAAATAAGCCAGCACTAGGCCCAGGGATTTAAAAATTCTCACGATTCTCTTAAATTTTAAAGGTATACAACATAAAAAGATGGAAGGATTCCATTTTGATCATCTCGTTTGACTCTTACATTCAGTCATTATACATTTCTGAAAATATGGGCCTTTCTTTTTTTTTAAGATTTTATTTATTTGACAGGGAGAGATAGTGAAAAAGGGAACACAAGCAGAGGGAGTGGGAGAGGGAGAAGCAGGTTTCCTGCTGAGCAGGGAGCCCGATGCAGGGCTCTATCCCAGGACCCTGGGATCATGACCTGAGCCAAAGGCAGACGATTAATGACTGAGCCACCCAGGCACCCCTGGGCATTTCTTTTTACAATTGTTCTACTATTGTTCCTAGAAAGTCTAATGCAAGGTCTTTGGTATTAAATAATACCAAGGACATAAAAATATTTTCCTAGTTGTTTCAAAAAAGTACTTTTATAGTGAGTTTGCTTGATTCAGGATCCAAACAAAATCAACTTAATAAAACTTGTAGTGATTTCTCTTAATCTTGTTTCAGTCTAGAATAGCTCCTATGTCTTTATTGTATTGGCTTATGGAAGAGATAGAGTAAATTTTCCTGTGGAATCTCTTGCCTTCTGAATTTGTCTTTTAGCCTCCTTGTACTTTTATTTAACTTATTCTTCTATCCTCAGTGTTTCCTTTAAATGAAAGTTAAATCAAGAAGGTTGATTGGATCAGGGCTCTTTTTTTTTTAAGATTTTATCTATCAGAGAGAAAGAGAAATAGATTACGAGCAGGTTGGGGGGAGAGATAGAGGGAGAAGCAGGCTCCCTGCCAAGCAGGGAGCCTGATGTGGGACTCTATCGCAGGGCCCTGGGATCATGACCTGAGCTGAAGGCAGATGCTTAACCTACTGTGCCACTAAGGTGCCCCAGATCAAGGCTCTTTTTGTACTATTGGGCTTCCTTTTGCTTTCCATTGAGGGGGGCACAGTATTTGATGGCACTGATTTGGTGTTACTACTCTTGATCCGTGGGTTCAGGAAGTGACAGCCAGCCCTCTATTGTCGGTTTCATCCATTGATGAAAAATCCCACATTTCATGATAGTGCTTTTCTAATTTTTTTCATTCTTTCCACATTTACAAGTTGGAATTCTTTCCTTTATCAATTGAAAAACAGTTTCGTATAGGACAGACAGGATAGATGCAATTTTTTTTGGTTGCTAGTGTTCTAGAGGTAATGGGTACCTTAATTTCTACCAGTGGTATTTAATTAACTGTTGCTTATTCGTTCGGAGCTTTCTCTATTTCTCTCATTTCTAGAACATAATTACTAACATATTTTGTGTACTAAGTATAGTGTATGTTAGATGTTATATATCATTACCCTAAGCTGCTTAGATCCCTTTGTAAACAAGAAAAGGTGTCTATTTGCCTGAGATGACATTTATTTATAAAATCTTTTCTGAATGATCATAGTGAGAAGTTCAAATTTGATATTCCCCCCCCCCCCAGGAAAGTCATTACAAAAGAATGTATATGAGGCCTCGGTAAGACCAACATGTGGTTGTCATAAGAGAGTAATATTTTACCATCTCTCTCATGCATTCATCAAACTACTGATTTTTGTAGCATTTGGTGTTAGAATCATCTTTGAACTGTTGGATACTTTTATACCCAGTGTTTTCTGTGTTCATTTAACCAAAAAGCACTGATTAAAAAAGAAAATAACACTTTCTTTGATCATGCAAGTCTAGAGAAGTTAGGATACATTCAGCAATGACATTTATTGTTAGCAGAGTCCAGTGTAAATCAGAGATAAATCTGACAAATTTCACGGGTTGATCACAGTGGGAATATCAAGTGTCTCAGTGTGTGATGGATTAAATGGGGGGGGGAATTAAAGTTGAGCAAATTATTTCTATGCAGAGATTCTAATGTCAGACATGAGAAATGATAAGGGATATCTGGTCAAGAATAATAATGAAGCTGACACTGATCTATGGATTGAATCTTACTTAGTTTGGGTGGCTGATAGGCTTTAACCTTTAAACCAGTCAGTCTTCAGTGAGAGAGCAAGGAGTTGAATTGATAAACACAGGAAATACTATTCTCTAGTGGGATTTTGACCACGGTTTAATTTCTATCAATTTCACTTCTTAAATCTACATGTGCAATGTAAAGATAATTAGTGTTTATTATGGGAGGCAAAAGATGGTAGGTGGAATGGATTTAGAGCCTGAAATCTAGCTTGGCCTCATCCTACATGGGTGACATTTTGTAAGACACCCTACTGTATGAGCCTCAATTTTCTCATCAGTAAAAGCATAATAATAATATATCTATTGCCTGCCTCAAAAGGTTGTAGTAAGGCTCAAAATCAAAATTACAGAGTAAGATTAAATGTCATTAATTAGGAATTAAATAAATGATGGTATGTGAGAATGTATTATAATAAAAATAGTGATTTATAAAACTATTTAATAAGAAAAAATTAAGATAACCACCTTCAATTTTAAAAACATTAAATTATGTAAAATATACTCACACTTCACACAAGAAAAATTGTGAATACATACATGGCAATAAAATATCCATCTATCTACATTGGTAGTGGTTGTTGATGACTATTTCTTCATCCTACGTGTTTTTCTATTCTCTTAAAATTTTAATAAGCAATTTTATTGAAATCAGGAAAAAATTTAAAAATAAGAGAAACAGATCAGTGGTTTAGCATTCAGAAACCAGAAGCGTATCCACACATACACAATTATTTCATTGATGGAAGTTTGCGCAGAAGCTATGACTGAACAGAATCATTCACAAAAATTCCCTTCTTCATCTCTGTAAGATACTGTGACATTGGCACAAGAATATTTTACCCATTGTTGTTTATTGATAGAATAATTGATAGGGAAATTTGTAGATCATCTCCGAGCAGAAACTCAGAGTTATTAGAGGTTTCCATACTGTGAATGCACACCAGAAGAATACAAAACCTGATATTAGGAGTCTAACAATTGTGGATGGGATGTGGAGGATTTGAAGGTGAGGGACAGGAGAAGTTCCATGAGTCACAGTTCAGATGCTCCCTACATTTTGTTTTGTTTTTAGATAATATCTGAATCTCAAGTAGGTATATGGGAACAAGAAATTAAAGGAACTCATGTTCTCTAGAATTTGAGGTCATTTAATCCACCTAGGTTTAAGAAGGAGGTGATATATAACAATTATTCATACTCTCGTCTAACACATAGTTTTGTTCAACTTATGACATTTGGGACACTATGGATATTGATCAATGGATTCCAGACTCACGGGAATCAGTTGAACATTTCTCTCTCTCATATGTGTGTATAGATACATGCACACATATATGTATTTGTGCATATGTTTTTTATGCACAAATTGTATGAATATGTATATATACACACACACAGGTACATATGAAACCAATGAGAGAGAAAAAAGTGGCCAGCATTTTAAATGATAAAATCAGTTTCTGTGTGCTCCTACTCATAAGGGCTTTCATATGAATTCAGGCAGACCAGATAAGACCACAGCTTAACATTTTACAGAACTATCCTACCATTTAAATGCAGTTTCATCAGGAAATCCTATTTCCTAGGCCTGGGCTTTCTGAACCCAAGGCACTTATATAAGGCAAAAATATCTTTGTAAGCAGATACTAGCTACTGTTATGATGCTTAAGAGTATCAAGCATAAGAATACAGATCTGGATAAATCTCTGTGATGCCCACTAGCCTATTCTCAGGTTAAGCGTGTGCCTGAGTGGACTCGCACATCCCCGGAAGTGCAAGTATTACCCAAAACTCACTGTTTGACATGGAGAGGACATTAAGGTAAAACCGTGCTATGCTGGGGGTACTGATTTTTGTGGTGTTCTCCCTTCTAACTACACGTCGGGCCATTACTCTTCAAAAAGATTTGCTTCTCAACATCACTATCTGTCATTTACCAGAGTTCATCTTAATGGGTTCTCAGAATTTCTGTTTTACAACTATGACTTGACTTTCAGCAGACCCTTACTAAAACCTCTGTCAGCCGTCAAATCCTTTGAGTTGTTCTTAAATAAATCAAATCTAGCAAGCCATTCATGCAGGCTTTTTTTCTTTTCTTTTCTTTTTTTTTTCCTCCTATGGTGGCCTCTGGCTGCTTAGCTGTTTCCATTTTGTGGAAATTCCAGAAATTTAAAAGGAAAATGTACACATTTCTTAAAAAATGTACGTTTTAATGAATGATTAATTTGCTATCAGCTTCTGTTATTTTAAAGGATATAATGTAACATTAATGAAATTTTGAAATTGAAATACTCCTACTTTAACAAAATCTACGTCTCTAAACTAAAGCTGTTTTATTTCCTTACTATCCTTATTCTGCACCCTACACATGGAATATTTGACTTGCAATACTTTATTGTCTTTTTTTTAACTTAACACCATGTCATAAAAATGTTTTCCATTTGGATAGTCCACAGAATTATAAATTGAATGGCTAACTGCCATCTCAGTTACCATAATTCAAACATTTTACTACTCTCAGACATTTGGATTGTCCCTCTTTCTGTTTGCAATTATACATGTACTCAGTATTTATCTACGTATAAAATTTATTCTCCTAAATTATTTGTTATAAATTCTCAAAATTGTAGTTGCTAGATCAAAGTATATGAGCAACTCCATGAGGTTTCTCATTAATGAATCTGTATTAATGACTAAGAGAAGCTCCTGTCTGCTTCTTTCATCTTTTTGTTACAGCTCTGAGGGTGATAGATAGGAGTTGAAGATAAAATGGCTTTCAAGACATGTCACTGGGCGATAGTAATAAAGTGTGACAACCGGGGTGAAGGGAAAGATCTTAAATGGCACAATCTCTTTGGATTTAATCTCTTAAGATTCCTAGTCTACTTGCTTTGTTTCATTTTTTTTTTTCTCCTTTGGAAACCACCTTCTCTGGAGTTTCTTTTCCCTTGAGTTTGGTTTGATAAAAGAAAAATTCCAATGCCTCTTTCTTTGGAAGGAGCCACCTACTCCCTTCCTACTTTTAGGATTTTAAGGAAGCAATCACCTGAGTCGCTTGATGTGAGAAGAACATAAGTGAAATAAATAATTTTGACTCACTGCTTTAGTCTAAGAGGTGGCAATTTTTTTCTGTAATGGCCATAAATGGTCAGTAAATATTATAGGTTTTGTGAACCAAGAAGTAAAATTGGAGATATTATGTAGGTACTTATATAAAAAGAGGGAGAGGACATTTCCACAATTTTTATAATTAATAAAATTCAAAGTTTTTATAATTATATACTTTTTGTTATGATTATAAAGATCCACTAATGAGAATTGAACAATTTTATTGTTGTTTGGAATAACATTTTGCTTAATAGGTCTTCAAAATTAGTATTTCTTATGATCAGTTTGATTTCAAACATTCATCTTTAAAAAAAAGAAAAGGAAAGAAAAGAAAAAAGAAATCTTGGCTCAGAGGCCATATAGAAGCAGGTAGAAGTCTGGATTTGGC
This sequence comes from Eumetopias jubatus, assembly GCF_037043125.1. NCBI lineage: Eukaryota > Metazoa > Chordata > Mammalia > Carnivora > Otariidae > Eumetopias > Eumetopias jubatus. The sequence continues at coordinate 23,057,385 of NW_028274819.1, read as the reverse complement.
TAACAGGCCATAGTATGCAGACACTTGTTCTAATCCTTCTGTTGCCTTGGCTTGCTTTCTTTTGAGATCATTGGTTCATAAAAAAGGTGTGGGCCTAGGAGAAAGGAATCAAAACTAGGTTTTAGTCTTGTCCTGAAGACTTTCTTCCTAAGGAAAGGGATACCTTTGCTCTCTAATGGGAGTAAGCCCCGTTGACTGCTAGACTGTTTGGGGATTTGAGGTTAAAATTGCAGGAAAAAATAAAATGTTGTTTTGCTTGGCTGGTTATGCTGTGTATGTATCTCCCTTACAGAGACCTCATGGAGGTGCCTGTATCTATAATATGTGGCTGACATAATGTAGATCAGTTATCATGTCATCCTTCAAGGCTAACATCATATTGCTTTATAAATGACATCAGTGCTGTTACTTCTTATCTAAAGTGAATTAACTGAAAACTAAATAGTAAACTATTTTCTTTTGTTGGTTGAAAAGGAATTTCTCCTTTGACCTAACAATTTACTTTTGAAATTCAACTTCACAGAAATACTTAAGTGTGTGTGTGTGTGTTTGTGTGTGTGTGTGTGTGTGTGTGTGTGGTTTGTAAAGATAGATTTGGAAAATAATTAAATGAGCCTTACAAAATGAAAGCATAAGTAAATAGTGGTGCATTAATAATGATGCATTAATTAACTAGGAAATCCACTTAGAGAATCAGGTAGACCTATATGCACTGACATAAAGAGCTTCAAAATATATTAAGTAAATCAAAACTAATATAATTTAAATAAATACATGAGTGTAATTTCAGTTTTTCATATATACAAAATGTGATTCTAGATATGTAAAAAAAATCATATGGATAGGAAACCATAGACTAAGGACTGACTGGAAGAATATATACCAAACTGATAGCATTGCTTCTATTGAGACGGGTGTGTGCAAAGAGCAGAGTGACATTATGGCAATCCAGAGATGGGACATCAAGTGGAATTTTCATGTTTTACTCTATAAATATTTTACTAATTGATTATTGTACAATTATATTTTCTAATTTAAAAATTAAAATGTATATTTTTACCACCACATAATTTAATTTAAATTTTCAAATTTGATTATATGTTTTATATCCCATTCCATTTTAGAGATTAAAAAATGGAAGGCTTATTTCTTAAAAAATAGGATATTGAGAAGGATTAAATCATATATGGTAACATATATATGCACACACACACATACAAACACACATGCATGCTCAACTTTTTTTTTTTTAAGATTTTATTTATTTATTTGAGAGAAAGAGAGAGAGAGCTTGACCTGGGTGAAGGGCAGAGGGAGAAGCAGACGACTCTCTGCTCCTCAGGGATCCTAAAGCAGGACTCAAGTCTCTGAACTCCAGGATCATTACCTGAGCCTAAGGCAGATGCTTAACTGACTGAGCCACCCAGGCGCCCCTGTATGCTCAACTTCTATCCTCTTATTAGCATGTGGAATGTTTTATGGTGACTGATGTGGGGTTGTGTAATTTCTTATCAAATAACATCTCTTTTTTCACTTTTTTATTATTCTTCTTGAAATAATTTTATTTCATATTTACTATTAACCTCTGTTTCCACTTTTAAACTAGTCCATTCATTTTATAAACTTTGGCAATTCTCAAAGTTTTTACCATAGGCTTGTTGTACATTCCCATTATTTTCATTCTGGATTCTAATGATTTGCCATTGTCTAAAATGTGAATAGTTATAAGCAGAATCCTTTAACTCTTTCTCCTCTATCCTCATTCTTTTTTTTTTTTAAGATTTTATTTATTTATTTGAGAGAGAGAGAGAGAGAGAAACAACATGAGAGGGGAGAGGGTCAGAGGGAGAAGCAGACCCCCTGCTGAGCTGGGAGCCCGATGTGGGGCTCGATCCCAGGGCTCCAGGATCATGACCTGAGCCATAGGCAGTGGCTTAACCGACTGAGCCACCCAGGCACCCCCAATCCTCATTCTTAACTTTGAAGAGAACTTGCGAAGTTAATTTTAATGATCGTTTAACTTTCCAAATGAGACTTCTTAGATGCCTTGAGCATAAGAAATTTAGAACTTTAAAGCAGTCAAGGTAAAAAAGAAAAAGTGACGTAAAATCGACATTAAATCTTGATAAGAAATGTCGCTTTAGAAGAAAACTGAAGGTGCGTCATGGAAACAGGCTTTTTATTTAAGAGAATAATGCTTTTACTTTTACTCATATTAATTGACAACTTAGGTTTCAATGAAGTGGGGCTGGAAGCAACCTAAGCACAGGTCTGATAGAAAATTCCATAAGAGTGATTCATCACAATTACCTTAGAATTAAATAATCATCAAAAAGGACTACAAAGAGTTTGTGATGTCTTTTTTTGTTTGTGATTTTCTAAAATTAAAACTTATCTTTTTTACATGTTTAGACTATTTGTTTCATAAAATCTTTTTGACCTAAGAATTTGACACTCAGAACACAGAGTTAAAAATAGTAGAAGCTAGGCTACAAATTGAGTTTTCATACTCTCACACTGTAGATAATAAAGAATTAATTGGTTGTATTTTCCCAATTCCTAGTTAATACATTAAATTATTTGAAACATTTGGTGTATTAGGGTTCTCCAGAGAAACAGAACCAATAAGATTAATGTATATCCCTATCTCTATCTTTCTCTCTGTAGCCATAGAGAGATTTATTATAAGGAATTGGTTCATGTTGTTAAGGATGCTGAGAAGTCCCAAGATCTGCAGTTGGCAAGCTGGAGGTTCAGGAATGCTGATGGTGTAGTTCCAGTCTGAGTTCAAAGTCTGAAAACAGGCAAGCCAATGAAAGTTCCAATTTGAAAGCTTACAGATTCAAGACTCAAAAAGAGCTTGTGCTTTAGTTTGAGTCCAAAGGCCAGCAAAAACCAATGTCCCAGCTCTTGCAGTCAGGCAGGAGGGGTTCCCTCTTACTCAGCTTTTTGTTCCATTTATGTCTTCAAGTGACTGGATGAGGCTCAACCACATTAGGGAGGACAATGCTTTAGTCAACCTACTGATTCAAATGTGAATCTAATCCAAAAATTCCCTCACAGAAACACCCAGAATAATCTTTGGTGAAATATCTGGGCACCCCATGACCCAGTCAAGTTGACATATAACATTAGCTGTCACAGTTTGTTAAACTCAGAAAATATTTGATTATTTCATCTCCTCAATTATGGATAGGTGGAATGCAAAATGCATTCTAAGAAATCTTTGTAGAAATTTTTGTAGAATTCTCCTTGTGGTAGATTTAAATATACTGTACTCAGTGATATGTATATTCACAATCAGATCAAGTTTTAAACAACATTTTAATTGTTAAGTCAAATGAATGTTAATTGTTAAGTCAAATGAATTAAATTACATTTGTAGGAAAAGCAGATGGTTAAGTAAGCAGTAACTTTACAGATCTGGGTTTATATACTTGAAAAAATTATTTTCCCCATTCACCAAATTTATCCATACAATTAGTATAATATTAGTGTTACCTCATTAGATTTTTTGGAGTAATATATAATATGCATATAAATATACTTGGGAGATCCAATAAATATTAGTTATTAGTGTTTCTCTTCTTTGTCATCTTCTCATTAATATTAGCCTCATCAATCAGATTAAACATTATATAAAGAGGGGTGCCTGGGTGGTTGAGTCGGTTAAGCGGCTGCCTTCGGCTCACGTCATGATCCCAGGGTCCTGGGATTGAGCCCCATGTCGGGCTCCCTGCTCGGCGAGGAGCCTGCTTCTCTCCCTCTGCCTGCCTCTCTGACTACTTGTGCTCTCTCTTGCTATCTATCAAATAAACAAATAAAATCTTTAAAAAAATTATATAAAGAAAAATAATGTACAGGTGGGAGCAAAATGACGAATAGAAATTATCATTTGTTCTAGTTGAAAAACCATGAGATGAACTCACATTTATAGTTTTAAGCCATTAGTTGTATACATGTTTTTATTAATGAGAATTTCTTTTTGACTAGAAAATAGTTCAAAGTGAAAATAAATGTTATATCAAGGACCCAGTTAGCATCATACACTTAAAGGTAATTTATAACCTCTCCAACCTCATTTCTCTTAACATTTTGCTAATTTTCAAAATAAAGAGGTAAAAGCTTATTAAACATGATGTTGCAGTTTCTTCAAATATTAAATGCTGTTCAGATATTTAGGAGTTCTATCTTTTTTCTCCTTGTATGAACACGTATTTGCAGAGATAAGGTAATGAATAATCATTCTTATTATGAGCCATTTTTATAACTAAAATTTAGGATCCTAACTATAGGTGTGTGTCTATCTATCTTGATCTAGCTAGGTTATTTTTTTTTCTTCTCAAGCATCCTATACTAGCATGGATTTAATTATATGTTTATGTTCCAATATTTTGTCCAAATTTACAATGTGTCTTGGAAATTTTGAAAACCCAAATAGGGGTAAGGAGAGGTAAAATAATAAATTATAATTTGTCGCTGTCATAAAGGATTTAACAAAATAATACAGGACATATAAACACATAAAAATTACTGTAATATAATAAAATAATATTAATTATTGAGAATATGAAGATTCAGCATAAGTTCTTTTATATTATTTGAATTAAGGTTCAAACCATTAACTGGTAGGTACTTTTATTACATATATAGTTTTGTGGGTTCTTTTAATTAGGCATTACATTTTGAAAACATTAATTTACCCAAGGTAATGTAGGTGAAGAATATTAAAACCATAATCTTTCAAAGTAGGCGAATGAGATTACCAATTCCCTGCCCTTGATCTGCTCCCCATATTGTCTTTTCAAGGTAATATGATGATGCCTGTAAGAAAGAAAATAAACAAATTTGATGAAGTTTAGAGATAGAATAGCAACGTACTACTGTGTAGTGGGAGAAGAAAAACTAAACACCTAGAGGAATGGAGGGAAACCTCAAAAGGTGGGAATATTGACCCTGAACCTTCAGCATGGCAAAACTAACATATAGAAAGGTTTTATTGGGGGAATAAGGGTAGAGTTCCCTTACCATGGAGCGGAGGAAGTTAGACATATTTCTTGGTATTAGGCACATAGAACAAAATCCTTCCACACTGGAAGGATATTTGTTTAGTGGCGTAGTAGAATGGACAAATACAGAATTTAAGAAGAGATATAAGTAGAATTAGTATACACCAACATTTCTCACAGCCACTGAAATGGTAGGAAATTAGCCACAGTTAGAGTAAATATCTCCCAAACTTGAAAGAGGTTTCATTTTTTGTTCTATTTTAAATTATTTCAAAGAAGATGTATTTGTCCCTTTTTAATGATAAAAAATAATGGATAATATCAGATAAAATATATAAAATTATTTTATATATATATAATTACTAAATATTTACTAACTTGTTCATGTTTACATGGAAATTTCTGCTGTATAATTTTTATATTTCCCTTTTCGATGAAACAAATACATTTATATATTCAACATTAAATAACTTATTTTCCTAATCATGTGCCAACTGCATAGAGGGTATTTACTAGGTGCCACCTACTGATCAAGGTATTAGGGATAGAACAATGTAGAAGTCAGAGAATACACTCCCAAATGGCACAGAAATTCTAGTCAGGGAGATCAAAGAGAATAAAATAATAAACACATAGGGCAATTCAGGCTGTGATTGATTATAATATGGATAAAATATGTAGGGTGACAATATGGAGACTTACTCTTAAAGACAATGGCTAGTGGAAATGGAACAAAAAGAAACATACAATTTTAATATAATTAGAAAGTGGAACCTTAAGAACTAAATGGCTAATGAAATATAAGATTGAAAGAACAGGAGAGTTTATGTGTATCTCCTGAGCTTTGAGGTTTACTTAAGGTAGATGGTGGAGCTATTCTTTAGAGAACTGAGAAAGGCCATGATAGGAAAAGCTGGGGGGTGGTGAACAGAAATTCAGAGTTCTCTGAATATAAAATGCCATTAAATAGGAAAGTTCAAATTTTGAGTGAAAAGATATACAAGATGGAAACAAAAGGGAGAGGTCAAAGTTAAACTGTAAGTACAGGGTTTATATTTAAATAAATGTCATTTAAAAAGAATTCTTTGGATGAGAACAGTTAAAGTATAGCTGAGTCTATGTGGGGACATAGAGAAGTAGTTATACAAAACACTTTTATATACTTCTGGTTTTGATAAGGAATTTCTCTGGACTCACTTCTGGATTCTCTCCATCCTTTGATCATTCCTCTTCAAGGAAATATGGCTGGGTTAGGAATTTAGAAAGACTGGGTAAATTAATCTCATCTCCAACACGTCCATTCTCTTGGGAGTATGACCATCAACAGAGGAGTTTTTCTCTGTTTCTTCATTATCTAAATCTTTTTTTTAAAAGATTTATTTATTTGAGAGAGAGAGAGCACATGCATATGAGTGGGCAGAGACAGAGGGAGAGAATCTCAAGCAGACTCCCCACTGGGCTTGGAGTACCACAGGGGGAGGGGGTTCAATCTCAGGACCCATGAGATCAAGACTCGAGCTGAAACCAAGAGTCAATCGCTTAACTGACTGAGCCACCCAAGTGCCCCTTCATTACATAAATCTTATTTGAACAAGCCTCCTTCTCACTGATAAGATAGCTAGATTTTATGGATTAATATTGGCAATTTCATTTAGTTAACAAACCTAATGTTATGCCAATTGGATTCTATCAGCAGTCACCATTATATATTGGTCTCTATTTTCCTTTCTGTTATATTTTGCTACTTGTTCAGACCCACTTGAAGAAGAGGTGGAACTGTTTATTGAGGGAGGTCTTAGAAATCTCCAATATAGGAACTAACTCTATAGAGCTAAAAAGCTTATAATTGAGTTGGAAAGATGAAGTATGAACATAAAAGAAAATAAAAGTATACGCCCAGGACTTGCTGCAAAGAGTTTTTTGACAAGGAACTGCGTCACATGATAAATGTTGGAAATTCTCAGCCAGGTAAATACCACAGTTGACTGTGTTAACCACAGTTGGACAATGATTCAGGAGAGCATGCAAGAATGGGAGTGTCTGCGTTGGCAAAGTGGGGTAAGATGAAAGAAGTTATCTAGAGAGTTACGTCAGGAAAATACAAAGTCTGTATCTTGACCTCTGTGATTTTGACCTTTGCTTTTTCTCCATCTACTTCCTCATCTTACCACTGCAGATAACAGAAGATGCTAATTTCATTTTACTGTTTTTTCCAATTATCTAGAAACATTGAAAAAAGTTATTTAAAGCAAGACATATTAGACTTACAGTAATCTTGTTTCTAATTCCCTTTTCAACCTTTTCCCCTGGTATTCTTCTTTTCATTTTTTTATTCATTTTATTCATTCATTCATTGAGTTAGTGAGTCAACCAGGGCTCATTCATTTAGTAGTTACTGAACATCAGCTATATCTTGCGTTCTGGTCACACCTTAGTGAGGAAGACACATGCAGCTTGCACCCTTGTGGAATTACAATCAATCAGAGAAGACAAACATAAGTCATTTCAAATAATTAGTAAAGACTATGCTATGTAGATAGCATGAAGTGAGAGGGTAAGTCTGGAATACAGAAGATTGTTCAAGCAAGACTCTCAGATTGCTGAACATGGGGTTATTTATTTAATTTTTCATTCATAAGATATCTTTATTTATAAAATGTGCCAGGAACTGTGCTAAGTTTTCAGTGTAATTAGGTATAGCTTCAGAGAAAGCAGAAATTCTTAAAAGGTAAGCTTTTTAAAAAGAATTGAATGCCAAGTTTCTCAGTATCAGGCATATACACAAAGATCACCTCAGGTTTTGATACTAGTTTGTGAAATTTCTATTAATTATGTTGTGATTTCTTAAGAAAAGAGGATATAAATGTAGATCTGTTTGGGTTAATGTTCCTATTTGCACTGACCAAGAACATATCCTAGCACTAGGTACTTTAATTAAAGAAAAAAAAAGACATAATGGTCATTTAAAAATACCAAATACCAAAGGGAGCATATTTTCCTTTTATCTTTTCAACCATTTCCAAAATAAGATAGTGAAGATGTTGTCACTGTGAACTATGTAACATGTGGTATTGAGATGTTGTCTTCCAACACTGATTCCTGTGGTGTCCCACTTCTTAAGATGTATTTGTATTTGTTAAAAAGGACAAACTTGAATTTAAGGGAATAAAAGCCCCTACTTAGGAATTATTGTGGGAATACTGCCCACTTAGTGAACATCTCACTCAGATCCCTTCACAAAAAAGCTCTTCTATCAAAAAGGTATTTGATATAGGAAAGGGCATTTATTTTAGGAGAGGAAAGTAAGAGACCCTAAACACAATAACTTAGTCTACATACATAGGCCTGCGTTCATTCCTCCCTCCCTTCTTTCCTTCCTCCCTTCTTCCCTTCCTCCCTCCCTTCCTCCCTTCCTTCCTCCCTTCCTTCCTTTTCTTTCTTTCCTCTTCCATCCCTTCCATTAGGCTACAGTACACACATGCACACACACACAGTGGCAAGTGATTTATTGATTTATTATGTATTTATTTTGCACCGCTATTGAAGAATGGAAAACAAGTTTTATATTTCCCTTCCTACCACTTACCCCCATTTCTCACCAACTCCACTCAACTAGAAAGCAAGCAAGCAAGACTCTAAGAAGTTTTTGTTTGGGAAAATGAACAAGCTTAGATTCAGAACCAAACCATTTAAAATGTACATTTGTTATTTGCCAAGTGTGCAGACTAAAATTGCTACAGTATGGAGAGAGTTTCTCATGATAGTAGTAAGAAATTACTGTGTTGAGGGTGATATCAGCAACTGACAGTAAACTCTGAACCATTTTCATAAAGCACCCAAAGAAGTTCAGGTCTCCTAATGTCGAGATGAGGAGATGTCAAGAATCTAAACAGAATGCTTGTTCCTTGGAGCCACAGGAAAGGAGCCCTGACTAACGTTTTAACACAGGGCTATATAAGGCTGGGATTGACTGGATGCTTGGATTGGTCTAATAAATATCCAGTTTGGAATTGTGATGGTTGGATGTTTAGAGTTTCTTGTTCTGTTTTTTCTCAGGTAACACAGAGGCTCTTCATTTGTTTGTGGCACTGTAGTGAAGTGGAAGGGATATGCGTAGCATGGATGAGATTGAATTTCTCAGAATCTTGTACAAAGAGTACTGAGGCACTTTTCACTTGATTCAGAACACTTATGGGATGTGACTGGTTTTATACCGAGTTATGGAATGCATTTATCTTCCTAGTACATTCAAGTTTTCCCTCAGGCTGTATAATCTATTGGGCTTCAAAAATAAGTGATCCTCAAGTTGTGGAAATTTTGTTTCAGAACAGGAAATCCTTCTTAATGAAGAGAATTTGATGAATAAAACCAACAAAGTAAAACAGGCCAAGAGAAGAAACTAAATTTAATCCAGTCATTTATATTCACTGTACATTTAATTATAAATAAATTAACATGAAAAGTGTACAAGTTATTTGCTTTATCTTCAGGTGAAATTACAAGAAAATAGATATCACAAGTCGCAATAGTATTTAATTTTGAAAATAAATAATTTTTTCATAAAAAGGCTTGGAAATTTATACTATCAAAATGAAAGTGAGACAATTAGGTAATATTTACATACCAGTTACCTCAGAGGCTCCAGGAATAAAGACTGTTAATTAGATTGGGCAAAGGTTTTACTTGAGTTAAAATACATACCTCCACCTTGTAATCATGTTTATAGTTCTTGCAGTGTTTCTAAAGTAATGGAATGAATGTCTTTGAGATATGGAACAGTTCATTAAAATTACCATTTGAATTGTGAAGAGTTTGTTTTAATCTTTTACCCACAAAGTTTGTAAAAGGCATTTATTTTAGGAATGGCATTTGTTATAATATGTTTATTATGGAAAGTTTTATTTGTTTAAATGCTATAAGAATGTAGATACACTCACTCAAACTATAAAATGAACCCATTAGGCTTATGGAAATTAATCTAAAATTTAAGACCTCAACAGCTTTGTGTTTATTAATTCCACATCTATAAATATGACATTAACTCTCTTACTAGTAAGAAAACAGTCTTGGTTTTCTCCTCGAGTCCATTTATTCTAAATATTAACTTTGCAAATTTAATTAATTCTCCACACAAGGCAAAATCCTGTTCCTCTCACAATGTGAGGAAACAAATTAACCTCATCCTTAGGTTTGCACTTAAATTTTTTTTTAAGATTTATTTATTTATTTTAGAGGGAGAGAGAAAGAAAGAATGAACATAAGTGTGGGGGGAGGCAGAGGGAGAGAGAAAATCTCAAGCAGACTCTGCACTGAGCATGGAGCTGATGTGGGGTTCAGTCTCATGATAATGAGATCACGACCTGAGCTGAAACCAAGAGTTGGATGCTTAAGCAACCGCGTCACCCAGTCGCCCAATGGACTTGTACTTTATTTGGTCCAATCCTAAACCAGTTTTAGCTACTGCACCAGTTATGAATAATGGGACTTCCACAGTAGAGGCAAATATATTATCCAGTAGGTCCTCTACTCCAGTGGTCTCAAAGTGTGGTGCACAGACCAGCAGCATAATTGCCTGCTGACATGTTAGAAAAGCAGATTTTGGAACCTCACTTTGGACTTACTGAATCAGATGATTCTGACTTACATTTGAGTTGAATAACCACTGCTTTACTCCAGTTAGCAGATTGGCACCCTTCCCCAAATGTGCTTTTGTGGCTTTTTCCTCATTTAAAGAAAAAAAAAAAATATATATATATATATATATTTCCTCATATTTAAATTTAAAGGATATATATATATCCTTTAAAGAATTCATAGCTGCTCAGTCAACCCATGCTGTGATTTTCTTATAATGTATAGGAATAAAAAGTAGTTTCTCCACAAAAACATCTGTGATTCCATGTTCACCTGCATTCTATAAAGACAATGTGGCTTCATCAAAAATATGTACATAAAAATCTCAAGGATGAAAAACCTATCTAGAGACATTTTTATTCTGCTTAGTTTACAGCCAAGATATCAGCATCTTATGAGTCTTCTATGCCAAAAGATCTGGCAAGGCAACAAATTCATTTCCCTGAGTGTTTCTGTTTGATACACTTAAAAAGCAACACAGGTAAAGAATAGAAGTGCCTATGTGAGCACATTTCCTCAGGAGCTGATGTTAATGTCTAATTCACTTCTGGGGAAGAAAGATGGCAAATATGAGGCTTTAATTGAATAGACACACCTGCCTTTAATATTATACAATTAAGATCCTGTCAACAAAATATGATTAGAGTATTCTCTTTTTTGGGGGGAAAATTACAGAAAATGTGAATATATCTGAGACAAGCAGGCATAGTGTTGTGTGGTTAAAAAACTGAACTACTTGACCCTATATTGTCTATTTGTGTGAACAGAATGTGAGTTTCATGGTGGTACAGACTTTGTCTCCCTCTTTTTATCCTGGATGTGTGCTTTACTTTTAGAATTTGATAAAAAAAAATTTCTTAAATTAATGAAACAAAACAAAAACTGAGAACTAAGCATCCGTGTAAATCTTAAACAATATTTCTGTTAAGAGGTTTCAATTCTTCAGTTGTAGAGAAAGGCAAAGACAAATGAAAAATTAGTGTCCAAATGGAAATGGCCAGACCACATATGGAAACAGAACTCTGACCCACAATCTGCAGCAACTAGAAAGAAAACTAAACCACAATCTACATAGTAATTGACTCCAAACTGTCAGAACTCACTGCCAATTTCCTAATTTTTGCCTCCTCTTTCAACTCAGGACCAACCAGAGAAAACCAAATAGACTCCTCTAACCAATCACATAGGATGCCTCGCTTCTGGTTAGCACCCTTCAGCTTCCCCATGGCAATGATTCCAATCAGGGAATACTTAAAGCCTTCTCTCTTTTTTCTAATATAAAACTTTTATACTGCCCTGCCCACATTTGAGTCTCTCAAAGGTGATTGTGGCTGACTTCCTTGCTATAACAACCTGTGAATAAATAACATTTGTTTGTTCTAATGTGGGTGACCTTCATTTATTCCCATACAGGCAAGTCTGTAATACTAAAGGCTATGATCTCTAAGGAAGAATTTGCATCAGTCTACATGCAGTTTTTCATATTGTCTATCCAGCAAAAGATCTAACAATTGTAAATATTAATGCCCCTAACATGGGAGCAGCCAATTATATAAACCAATTAATAACAAAATTAAAGAAGGGAAACATCCAAACTCTTTCTACAAGGCCAGCATTGCCTTGATCCCAAAACCAGACAAAGATCCCACCAAAAAGGAGAATTACAGACCAATATCCCTGATGAACATGGATGCAAAAATTCTTACCAAGATACTAGTCAATAGGATCCAACAGTATATTAAAAAGATTATTCACCACAACCAAGTGGGATTTATTCCTGGGCTGCAAGGATGGTTCAACATCTGCAATACAATCAGTGTGATACAGTACATTAATAAAAGAAAGGACAAGAACCATATGATCCTGTCAATAGATGCAGAAAAAAGCATTTGACAAAATACAGCATCCTTTCTTGATTTAAACTCTTCACAATGTAGGGGTAGAGGGAACATACCTCAATATCATAAAAGTCATCCACAAAAACCCCACAGTGAATATCATCCTCAATGGGGAAAAACTGAGAGCTTTTCCCCTAAGGTCAGGAACACAACGGGGATGTCCACTCTCGCTACTGTTGTTTAACATAATACCAGAAGTCCTACCCTTAGAAATCAGACAACAAAAAGAAATAAAAGCCATCCAAATTGGCAAAGAAGAAGTCAAGCTCTCACTCTTTGCAGATGACATGATACTCTATGTGGAAAACCCAAAAGACACTACCCCAAAATTGCTAGAACTCATACAGGAATTCAGCAAAATGGGCAGGATATAAAATCAATGCACTGAAATCAGTTGCATTTCTATACACTAACAATGAGACAGAAGAAAGAAATTAAGGAGTTGATCCCATTTATAATTCCCCCAAAAACCATAAGATACATAGGAATAAACCTAACCAAAGAGGCAAAGTGTCTGTACTCAGAAAACTATGGAGCACTCATGAAGAAATTGAAGAAGATGCAAAGAATTGGAAAAACATTCCATGTTCATGGATTGGAAGAACAAATGTTGTTAAAATGTCTATGCTATCTAAACCAATCTATACATTCAGTGCAGTCCCTATCAAAATATCAATTTTTTTCACAGAGTTAGGACAAATAATCCTAAAATTTGTATGGAACCAGAAAAGACCCCAAATAGTCAAAAGAATGTTGAAAAAGAAAACCAAAGCTGGTGGCATCACAATTCTGGACTTCAAGCTATATTACAAACCTGTAATCATTAAGACAGTGTGGTACTGACACAAAAACAAACACACAGATCATTGGAACAGAATAGAGACCCTCAACTCTATGAGGCCCAGAAATGGACCCTCAACTCTATGGTCAACTAATTTTTGACAAAGCAGGAAAGAATGTCCAATGGAAAAAAGAATCTCTTCAACAAATGGTGTTGGGAAAATTGGACAGCCACATGCAGAAGAATGAAACTGGACCACTTTCTTACCCCATACACAAAAATAAATTCAAAATGGATGAAAGACCTCAATGTGAGACAGGAGTCCATCAAAATCCTAGAGGAGAACACAGGCAGCAACCTCTTTGACCTTGGCTGCACCTACTTCTGGCTAGACACTTCTCCAAAGGCAAGGGAAACAAAGGCAAAAATGAACTACTGGGACTTGATCAAGATAAAAAGCTTTTGCACAGCAAAGGGAACAGTCGACAAAACCAAAAGACAACCTACAAAATGGGAGAAGATATTTGCAAATGTCTTATCAGATAAAGGGCTAGTATCCAAAATCTATAAAGGACTTACCAAGCTCAACACCCAAAGAACAAATAATTCAATCAAGTAAGTGGGCAGAAGACATGAACAGACATTTCTCCAAAGAAGACATCCAAATGGCCAACAGACACATAAAAAAGTGCTCCACATCACTTGGCATCAGGGAAATACAAATCAAACCACAATGAGATACCACCTCATACCAGTCAGAATGGCTAAAAGTAACAAGTCAGGAAACGACAGATGTTAGCCAGGATGTGGAGAAAGGGGAACCCTCCTACACTGTTGGTAGGAATGCAAGCTGGTGCAGCCACTCTGGAAAACAGTATGGAGGTTCCTCAAAAAGTTAAAAATAGAGCTACCCTACAACCCAGCAATTGCACCAATGGGTATTTACCCCAAAGATAAAAATGTAGTGATCCGAAGGGGCACATGTACCCCAATGTTTATAGCAGCAATGTCCACAATAGCCAAATTATGGAAAGAGCTCAGATGTCCATTGACAGATGAATGGATAAAGAAGATGTGGTGTATATACACACACACACACACAATGGAATATTATTCAGCCATCAAAAAATGAAATCTTGCCAATTGCAATGGCGTGGATGGAGCTAGAGGGTATTATGCTAAGTGAAATAAGTCAATCAGAGAAAGAATTATCCTATGATTTCACTCATATGTGGAATTTAAGAAGCAAAACAGAGCAGCATAGGGGAAGGGAGGGAAAAATAAAACAAGGTGAAATCAGAGACAAACCATAAGAGACTCTTAAACATAGGAAACAAACTGAGGGTTGCTGGAGGGGAGGGGCATAGGGGCATGGGGTAGCTGTGTGACGAACATTAAGGAGGGCATGTGATGTAACGAGCCCTGGGTGTTATATAAGACTGATGAATCACTGAACTCCAGCTCTGAAACTAATAATACACTATATGTTAATTAACTGAATTTAAATTAAAAAAGAAATTTAAAAAGAAGAAAAATTAAAATCATTTACATGTGAATAGTTAGATGAAATACTTTTGTTTGGTAAATGTCCTGAGGCTAAAATACAGAATTTCCAGTTAAATTTAAACTTAAATAAACAGTGATTTTTTATTTTATTATAAATATGTCCCTTGCAATATTTGGGAACACACTTATAATGAAAAAGAAAATTTCTGTTATTTGTCAGAAATTCAAATTTTTATTTGATGTATTTTTATTTGCTACATCTCCATTGGCAATATTTTAGTTCATAAATGACTTAGCTTACTGAATTTGAAAATCTTTAAAATAAAGTAGAAATTCTTTTTAAAGTTTTGTTTTAAAAAACTAAAGAATGATTTAAGAAAAATTTACATCAATGGTACAATATTCTGGTTTCCAAAATTCATGAAAATTATTTTAGTTTTATTTATTTATTTTTAATTTTTAATTTTAATTTTTTTTTAACAGAGAGAGAGAGACAGTGAGAGAGGGAACACAAGCAGGGGGAATGGGAGAGGGAGAAGCAGGCTTCCCGCCAAGCAGGGAGCCCGATGCTGGGGCTCAATCCTAGGACCCTGGGATCATGACCTGAGCTGAAGGCAGACACTTAACGATTGAGCCACCCAGGTACCCCTGAATTATTTTAGTTTTATTAAAATCCAATTGTTATGTTACAATTATTTTATAAAATTTTATGTAAAGCTACAACCAAGAAATCAAAGTTCAAAGTGTTAGAAATATATCCCGTAGTATTATTAAAGCCACATCAATACAGTCAACTGATCTTTGAGAAAGCAAGCAAAAGCAGCACAATGGAGTAAAGGTAGTTTTTAAACAAATAGTGCTAGAACACCTGGACATATACATGGAAAAGAAGGAGAAGAAGGAGGAGAAGAAGAAATATCTAGACACAAATCTGACACAAATAAACCCTTCATAAATATTAACTCAAAATGGATCATAGGCCTAAATGTAAAACAAAAAATAGTAATACTCCCAGAAAGTTACACAGAGGAAAACCTACATTATCTTGAATATGGGAGTGACTTTTTAGATAAAAACACCTAAGACATAATCCATGATAGAAATAATTGATGAGCTGGATTCATTAAAACTAAAAACTTCTGCTCTGCAAAACACAATGTCAAGAGAATAAGACATGCCAAGCCACAGACTGGGAGAAAGTATTTGCAAAAGACACATCTAACAAAGGACTGTTACCTAAAATATACAAACAACTCTTAAAACTCAACAATAAGAAAATCCAATTTTGGGTGCCTGGCTGGCTCAGTTGGTTGAGTGACTGCCTTCAGCTCAGGTCATGATCCCAGGGTCCTGGGATCAAATCCCACATTGGGCTCCCTGCTCAGCGGGGAGTCTGCTTCTCCCTCTGACCCTCCCCCTTCTCATGCTCTCTCTTTCTCATTCTCTCTCTCTCAAATAAATAACTAAAATCTTTAAAAAAAAAAAACCCAATTTAAAAATGGGCCAAAAAACCTTACCAGACACCTCACCAAACAAGTTAAACAGATGGCAAATAAGCATATGAAAAGATGTTCAACATCATATGCCATTAGGCAACTGCAAATTGAAATAACAAGGTACCACTACACGCCTATTAAAATGGCCAAATTCCAAAATACTAAAAATAACCACACGCTGACCAGGATATAGAGCAACTGTCAATCCCGTTTATTGCTGGTGGGAATTCAGAATGTATAGCCACTTTGGAAAATAGTTTTGCAGTGTCTCACAAAACTAAACATACTCTTACTATATGATTCAGCAATCCCTCTCCTTATAATTCAATTCAACTCGAAGTTGGAAATTTATGTCCAAACACCATACATCTATGTTTATGGCAATGTTATTCATATTTGCCAATATGTGGAAGCAACCAAGATGTCCTTCAGGAGGCAAGTTATTCTGTAGATTTGGATAATGGAGTATTATTTGGCACTTAAAAAGAAATGAGCTATCAAGCCATGAAAGATATGGCAAAAGCTTAAATGCATATTACTATTTGAAAGAAGCCAATGTGAAAAGGCTACATACTGTATAATTCAACAATATGACATTCTTGAAAAGGCTAAACTGTGAAGACAGTAAAAAGATCAGTGGTTGCCAAGAGTTAGCATGGAAGAGGGATGAATAGGCAGAGCAGAGATTTTTAGCGAAGTGAAAATATTCTATATATGGTAGATATGTCATCATACATTTGTCCAAATCCATAGAATATACAGCACTAAGAATGAACCCTAATGTGATCTACAGACTTTCAGTGATATGATACACAGGTGTAGGTTCATCGAATTTAATAGATATAACCCTGATGCAGAAGGTTGATAGCAGGTGTGGTAATAGGTGTGTGGGGAAAGGAAGCATATGGGAACTCTCTGTACTTTTCAGTCACTTTGCTATGAACCTAAAACTGCTCCAAAAAAATAAAGTTTATTAATTAAAAAATGTCAAATATTAAAGAATGATGCTTTGTCTCTTTTATTTCATTTAATTTCTTTGTCTTTTTTTTGCACTATTATATATACATGAAGTTCAGTTCACTTTCTCAATTTCTTGTGGCCATTATTCATTGCACTTCATGATTATTATAGAAAAATGATTTTTATGTAGAGGAAGAGGTATTAAAGTATCTGATGTAGATATCAAATCCACTAAGTTCTCCAGCGGTCTTTATAATTTCCTTGTTACTGAAAGTTACATACCAAGTCTTCTTTTCCTTGCAACTGAATTCATACATTAGAACTTTTTCTACACGCTGGAGACAAGGGCAGAAGGCAGAGATTAACATTTACAATTCAATTAAGCTACCTACTGGTTCTTTTATTTGCTAAGTTTCTTCAAATTTTGGGGCGGAAAAAGTTTCAACGTCATTCCTAATACCTATTATTTTTTCTTTTCTGAATCAGGATTGGTTTGAAATGTTTTTTGCAATATTCTTACCTTGGTGTTTGTTGCTCTCATAAGTATGTCTAAGAGATTTGAAAAGAGAGGCTGCTAAATTATGTTTTTCTAGTAAAGACCAGCAGAAGACCGTATTTGCCTTTTGAATAAGTAAAAGGAAAATGTTCTGAAAGGAAAATGTCATTGTATTCTCTGGCTGTCTAAATGGATCACCTTTCCTCAAAGTCTTTCCAGTCCTTCTTTAGAAAATCAGTTATTTGGATCAGGGCTCCAACCTTATGGTCTAATTTAACATTTTTTTTAAAGATTTTATTTTATTTATTTGACAGAGAGTGAGAGAGACAGCAAGAGAGGGAACACAAGCAGGGGGAGTGGGAGAGGGAGAAGCAGGCTTCCCGTGGAGCAGGGAGCCCGATGCAGGGCTGGATCCCAGGACCCTGGGATCACGACCTGAGCCGAAGGCAGATGCCCAACCGACTGAGCCACCCAGGCGCCCCTCTAATTTAACCTTAATTACTTCTTAGAGGCTCCACTTTCACATACGGCCACACTGGGCATCAGGGCTTCAGCAAATGAACTTTAAAGGGACGCAAACATTTAGTCCATAACATGTGAGTTAGACTCAAATTGGGTCTGATGGAATTGAGTATCTTGAAATAGAATATTGAAAATACTCAGTACTCTTATGCACATTTTTCTCTGTAAGAACTAGAAATACCAGTGGTCATAAATACATCACAAGTGTAGTAAGTACAGTGTGTGATGTTTTTTTGTTGGCTCTTCTGCAAAGTTGGCAAAAGAATTTTTAAATTCAGCTATTGCTTTGCTGGTGACAGTTTCTCCCTTCTACTTTTTAAATAGCTCAATTGTATGAAGGTTACTTGGTATTCGTGTCCATGTCAAACAATGGGACCCTTGTTTTAAAAGATCCCGTGGCCTCGCCTTTTGGATTTAGAAGGCACTTGTTACAAATTGTCCTGGAAAAACTAACTGAAGGAAACTTCGAGTACATGAGAGATGAGTGTCTCCTAGAGCTATATACTTGCATTTTAGAGTAAAAATCAATTTAAAAGTTTCTAAAAATGTGAATTTTTATGTTAATACTAACAAATAAGAATAGTTATTTATAAATACACCATTTTTTACTTTTTATTAAAGAAAAATATATGTACAGAAAAGTGCGCTGGTGGAAAACTCTGTTTTCATAAACATGAATATAGTTCTGGAACTAGAGTTGCAAAAACCCTCTTCCTGTTTCCTTCCAGTTACTATAAACCCAGCACATTAAGGGTAACTGCTGTTTCAATTTCTAAACACACGCTTTAACCTGTTTTTCTATCTTATATTAATGGCATTAGAGAATATGTACTCTTTCAAGTCTGGCTTCTTTCAGGCAACATTTCTGAGATTCACAGATACTGTTGTGGGTTATAAATCATCCTTTCTTATTGTTGAATTCCATTGTATGAATAGCTTTTCAACTACTGACTCTCATTAAGGCCTTTCCAGATTTGGGCTATAAAATCATCCTAAAGCATGTCTTTTAGTGAAACTGGGTAGGGTAGAGTTTCCATGCATGGGAAATGCCTATATTCATCTTTAGAAGATGCTACTAAACAGTTTTCCAGAAGAACTATACCAAACAATATTCCTACTAGTAGGGTAGTAGAATTTCTTGCTTCTCAATATAACTGTAACTTCTCATACCTATCATTTTCGAGCACTTACAGTAGTTACTATTTAGTGAGAAGGCAATTTGCATAGATTACCAATAATCTTCATAACAACCTTGCAGAGTAGAATGTAGTTTCCGCCTGGCAGATGAAGAAACTTGTGTCAGTAATGCTAATAATCTTCTCAAGGTCAAATAGCTGATAATATCTGTGGCAAGGACTCAAACTGAGGTTGTCTGACTATATTGTTTCATAATCTTAATATTATCATAATCCTATTAGAGAATTTAACAGGATAATATCTATGACAGCCATCTGTAAACCTTAAAATTTAATCACTGTTGTTGCTTCAATTTTTATAGTTTCTTACATATTTTATATATTATCTGCCTAACCACCTTACAAGAAAGGTATTATTGCTATTTTACAGATGGGGAAAATGAGATTCCGAAAAGATAAGTAACATTTATGAATTCATATTGAATACCATGTCTAGGAGGTCAGAGTACATAAAATATAGAATGCAAGTCATTTGAGGACAGGAGCTCTTTTACTCACCACTGCATCCCTAGTCCTAGGAAGGATGTCTGACACATAGGAAGCCCTCAATAAATATTTGATGAGTAATTGAATAACTACCTAATAGAGGAGCCAAGAAGAGATTATATAAACATGTTTCTCAAACTAGCAAGGACATAAGCCCCTGAACTTCAGTGGTCTGCCTCAAATAATCTTTTTTTGGGAAAAAATGTCCCTCCTGGAGGAAGTATATATTAATTTTATCATCAAGTTTCCAAGTAGAGCTGTTTTCAAAAACAAAGAAGGCATTTGCTTTCTGTAAGAAATGTGCACTTTGAAGTCAAAGACATATTTGAATCTAACACTACAACTTAATCATCTGGGAAAGTTCTCTTATCACCCCATTTAATATCTTCTAAGTGCCTTCCAGGAACTAAAGAACATGACATGTGCTGGGGCTAACTGATGAAAAAGGAAGGCATATTCCTTGTCATATGCATATTCCATATAATAAAATAGACATTATAGTTACATAAATGCCTTGAGCTTCAGTTCCCTAATCTAAAAGTTGAAATGTTATTAATATTATCTAATATAATAACAGTATTAGAGTATTCTTATTAAATAAGACAGAATCTATAAGATAAAACATGGACAACTGCTTACAAAACAGAATGACCAATATTATTACTGTTTTTGACTTAGCATAGTGAGCACCAATATATGGAATCACAAAAGACAGCATTTGGGGTGTAGCATTACATTTTCATTTTGTTTCATCTAGCATCTCTAAAGAGAAATATTCATTGATCCCTTTCTTACCCATTTGGTGGAATACAGTTACTTTTTACCAAATGAAACTCCAAGTTTTTTTCTTTGTGGGTTTATCTAATTACTTATTTATTATATTTTACAAAAAAGAATTTGGTTATCTTTGGAATAAAATGCTCCTTCCTGGCACTATAAAAGAATAAATGCATCACCCTGTACATGCACGCCAGCTAAAACCGGTATTTCCTAATGCCCCACCTTCTTTGTTAGGTAGTTCCCAATTATCCTCATTATGAATCCTTGCCGTGTGGCCTGTTTTGCTTTTTCATCCAACAGGAAAGCTTCCAAACCTAGAGTTTCCTCATGTAGAACTTTCAGGCCACTAGAGAAATCATTTTTCCCCCCACCTGTACCATAAAGAGTGTTTTTCTTCCCAGAGAGTGCGGGTGCTCAAGCAAGCAGCTGATAGTGGTGGAGGGATGGTTCTGCTCACCTTTATTTAGGAGTTCCTGTCCTCCCCACTGAGCTCCTGGGCCCAGGAAATACCTAACTTGGCTCTTTTGTCAGTCTTGCCATTTAGAAATTAGTCTGCTCAGAACACGCCAATGATTTCTAGGGCACTGCATAGCTAAGCTCCACTACCATGTTGGCTTCAGTATGAACAAATAATACCCCATTTATTCATCATTCATTTAGGGAAGGTATTGTTTGTGCCAGACTTTGTGCTAAATATTGGCATTATAAAAATAAATATGGCATAGCCCATTGCCTTTAAGACTACAAAACATCTTGTGCCTGTTGGTGTTACTAAGAGACACTTGTGTAATTTAATGGATGAGTTCTGAAAAGCCATCTTAATTCAATCTTAGATTTCTTAACCCATCAAAGGCACTAATCAGAGCATTTCTCTTTCTGAAGAAAAATGTTTTTAGGTTTGTTTTCAAATCCCTTAACTGATTTACTACTGCTCATCGTCAACTTCTTTCAGATTATTTTATTTTACTTTGAAACCCTCTACCTGGTCCACTTTCTCAAATTTGCTATTATTTCTCTTAAGATTTTCTTCACAACATGTAGTACTTGTGGGATCACAATGAAATTACTGAATAATTGTCCATTAAATCTTCATTTTAATTTTCCTGATACTTTTCCATGTGAGCTTATCATTATCATGATCAGGATTGTAGAAAAATAATTTAACTAAGATTGCTACCCCAGCAGGTGCCATTTTCTTTCTTTCTTTTTTTCCCCACTCGTGATTTTTTATTAAGTTTTTAAATTCCAGTTTAGTTAACATACAGGGTTGTGTTATTTTTAAGTGTACAATATAGTGATTCAACAATTCTTTACATCATCCAGTGCTCATCATGATAAGTGTGTGCTTAATCCCCATCACCCATTTCACCCATCCCCCATACACCTCCCCTCTGGTAAGCATCAGTTTGTTCTCTATTGTGAAGAGTCTGTTTTTTGTTTTGTCTCTTTCTTTTTCATTCTTTGTTCATTTGTTTTGTATCTTAAATTCCGCCTATGGAATTTTATTGATCCCTTTTATTCAATAACAAGAATTAGGGCATATAAACCATTAAAATCCACTCCACGCATTAATACATGTTGACTATTTGTATAAAACGGTGTTTTCTTACGCTGTTATTTTTTCATAAATATACAAGTCTCCAAATCATTCAATGTTTATTATGAATAAATAAGAAAACCCTGTACCATTTTCAAAGCATAGATGAAAATATTTCTTTGTGAAATTCCTCTTAGATGCTCACAATATAATAGCTTACACATAAAGAGAAAATAAAGAGGTCAGAAGTTTTGAGTACTTTTTCTGTTACTATAGCTATAACCAGTCATAAAACCCTGTCTTCTAACGCCACATTTAGTGTGGTTTCCATTAGACTATAAGATATGAGTATAAAGACAATTATATTTTGTGGGGTTTTTTTATTGTTTTTTATTGGAGGGTTTTTTTTTTCTTTTGCTAATATTTACCTAACTTCTACCTCAATAACTATGACATAGAAATGTGTTAATTCCTATTTGTCTTGACTTTTCTTTTTTTCCCTGTGCCTATGAAAGAGAAACCCCTTGGTGTTCAGTAAACATTAGGGGACATTCTGGACATAAATTTTATCCTAATCATAAGTAGATACTCTTTTTGGGAGAAATATAAAATTTAAGACATCTAAAGGAATGACTCAACATTCCACTAACAGTTTTGGTATCAATAATAAAGCAGTTATGCTCATATGACATATGGACCATTAGCACTTAGATATGGATTATAAAGTATCAATGCTGTGGGGCATGCATTATAATACTTTTGTTAATTATAGGGTTTGAATTTTGAATATTTTATATGTAAAATGATCATTATATCCAGAAGGCTCAAAGAGCTTAATTCAATCATCTAATTCTTGCAACCTGAAGTTAAATTGAAATATTCTGTCTGGTTGCAAGTCCAATATTCATTTCCTACCATGCTTACTCTTTCACTTAGAAAATAGTTACAATGTCATTTAGGCAAAGATAAAAAGTAAAGGATAAAAGTAACTGTTATTCCACTTGCAAAGGAGTAACTAAAGGATGGCCAACCATCACTGTGGGCATGTGTATCTTCCTTAGTATCTTGTGCATATTGTTAAGTGTCTAACTGAAACTAGAAAATACAAATCCTTGTTAGTAGCCAAAGTGCAGAAACACAAAATCCGTATTAAATCTCCTGAATCTACTTATGGTATGAGATCACTAGATCCAGTGATCCAATGATGATCCAAGCAGCCGAACAGCAGTAGTTTTATCCTCAACTTATCAAAAACACATTTAACTACTTATTCAGTGATAATATAGGAAAATGTATGAAATAGTTGTTTTTTAATTTATACATACAACTAAGATTCCTTTTTTTAAATTGAAGTATAGTTGACACACAATATTACATTAGTTTCAGGTGTACAACATAGTGATTCGACAAGTTTATATGTTAGTGTAGTATGTAATGGTTTTGAGTGATTAAAGTTTAAAAGATAATTTTAAAATGTTTATCAAAAATGTTATACAGAAAAGTCTTTTTTTGTAATGTATGTGAAGAAAAAGTTACATATGTGTGTAAATTGTTTTGTCCATGGGTGTGATGTTTTCATTCATCTTTGTGGCGTGATCCCCTTTGAAAAGAAACTCTGAGCAATTCTGTTGGAACAAAATTGTCAAGCACCTAAACTGAGATTAATCAGTAGAATTAACATGCCTCTTGAACTCTATTTAGTTGTTTACTATAGAACTCACCAAAAACAAGTTACAGAAAATAAATAATAAAATGAATAGGGAAAAATATCTAAATTAATTTTTAATATCAGTCATATGATTTTCATCAGCAGTTTCCAAGAAGTAAGTGGCAAAGATTGTAATAAGCCGTAGAAAAAAATTAACCTTGCCTACTTAGCTTAGTTTTGGCCAGAATATCTAAAACTATAGCCAAGAAGTCATCTAGTGAACTTGGGAAGAACCTGACTTCCAGCTAAACTAGCTCATGATTGAAATTGGAATGCCTGAGAAAACTCAAGGAGTCTGGCTGTGATTCCCTTTGAATTGAGGAAATCATTGGGAGCATAGCCACCAAGCTCAAAGAAAGGTTAGTCATACAGTTTGTGCACTGGGCTCATTTTGTGGTTATGTATGAGTATCCATCTAACATTCCAGAAATAATATTTGGATTTTATTTCTAAATTTTTTGTCATTTACATTGCTTTGCTTTTGACCAGAACATTTCTGTACAGGAGATTAGCTAATGTAAGGGACCAACATCCTGCTTAGAGATGAGATTACTAGAGTGTTGCCATAATAGCTAGTTTGCTTCCAGTCCCCTTGTCAGGAGGATGACATGAAGGCATCTGCTACATTGGGAGAAGATGCTACTTCTGCCATTTTTACTCTCTTCTCCATAAATTTCCTGGCAAGAGAAATACCACAAGCGAGGAGGAAGAGAAAGGATCCATTGCACAGAATTTTTCTCTCTGTGCAGTGTCACAGGTGCAACAATATATGTATGCGTAATCTCTTATTACACTTGCAGAAAGAAATGTTCATTAGTGAGAAATAGCCCACACATTCTGGGAAATTTCTTGGCAACTCTTAGAGAGGTGAGACAAAAGTAATAAAGATCAAAATTGAAAAATTGAACAAGGTGGTAAGGGCTGGTAAATAAAATCGACACCTAAGCCAAATCTGTGAAGAATTAGCTTTCCCTCTCAATCATTGACCCTGTTATTGACAGAAGTGCTCAGGAATCTTCAAACAAAATCATTAAATGCAAAATCCTAGTTAGAGTGAAGAAAAACTGTTCTCAAATTAATGCTATTATAGAGGCCCAGAGACCTTAATAAAATCAGAGAAGAAAATGAATATGTGGTATTATGTGACTTAGATCATGGCCCCAAAGTACTAGACCTATGTTAAGGTCAATCTCCATGATTGTTGGAGAATAGATTATGATAACCTAACAGCTACAGACTTGGGAAAACTTCAGAATCTCAAGAGAACTACCCCAGTCATTTCTTCTGCTTTATTTTCATAGCTCTCAGTTATTCAGACACATTGTCTCTTTTTTGTTCCTTTGGACCGGAATATCCTTGTACTCACCTTTGCCTGTTCACTCTGAGGCACACTGAGCTGATGGATATAGTCCACTTCTTAGCTTTCTTATTCTCTCCAAAAGTAACCACATAGCATCCTCCTGATTGTTCCCTAGTTTTAAAAAATACATGAGACTTCCAGATGCGTGATGAGGGCAAAAGCATCATTTTTGAATTGCCACAAAATTTTCCAGAGAATGAAATAGACCAAATAAGATACTAAACAACAACATCAACAACACGAAAATGATACTCTCAATAAAACTTGATGGCAAGAAATCCCGATGAACTTCACAACATGGGTGGTATGACCACCCTGAGATCAGGAGTCATCTAGCAGGCATCAGTGGGGAGGGGAAAGAGGTTCCTGATGGACCTACAAGCTAAAAAAATAGAACAGACACTCACATCCTAAAATAAGGGAAGTTTCTACCCAGTTTGAATAGAACCTTGGGTAGGTGGCCTGAGAGTCAGTCAGTGAAATTGGGAAAATCCCTTACAAATTCTAAATTGCTGATGAGTATGAACACAATACAATTAAAAAAAAAATTATATGCATGGATATATGAGAATATATAGGAGAGTTTATAGGATTGTGTTGGTATAAGTTCTTATGACCCTCTGCAGTATACATCAGATACTCTTTTAGAATGACAGACCCTACTCATGAGGGAATATACTGAAAATAGAACACAAATTGAGCATGAAAAGAACACTAGGTCATGAGAAATAGAAGTTGAAGATAGTTGTGGTCGTTTGCAGATACATAAACTTTTGTTAGCAAGAAAACGCAAAACCCCAGACAAGAGAAAAAAATCTAAATAGAGTAATTTCAACATTGAGACACATTAATATGTAAATGAGCTTCATACACCCTCCAAAACAAAAGCCAAAAGAATGTCCTGCGTCTAGAATTTTTCACAGAGGGATTTTTCTAAACCCTCAAGGATCACAGAATCATTGTGATCTTAAAACTGCTTCAAAGCATGAAAAAAGAAAACCTTAAAAAAAAGACTTGAATCACAGACCTGTACCTCTGAAACAAATAATATATTATATGTTTAAAAAGAAGAAGAAGAAGAAGAAGAAGAAGAAGAAGACGACGACAGCAGGAGGGGAAGAACAAAGGGGGGGAATCGGAGGGGGAGACGAACCATGAGAGACTATGGACTCAAAAACAAACTGAGGGTTCTAGAGGGGAGGGGGTGGGGGATGGGTTAGCCTGGTGATGGGTATTGAGGAGGGCACATTCTGCATGGAGCACTGGGTGTTATGAACAAACAATGAATCATGGAACAGTACACCAAAACAAATTATGTAATATATGGTGATTAACATAACAATAAAAAATTAAAAAAAATAAAATGAGGGGTACAGACATGAAAAAAAAACTAATGATGTAATTTATGGTGATTAACATAACATAATAAAAGAAAAAAATGCCTTTTACAAAGTGAATAAAACATTCTTATCAAATCTTAATAAACATAATTGAAAAAACTACAAATAAATCTCAATTATGAATATCAATAGCGGGCGCCTGGGTGGCTCAGTTGGTTAAGCAACTGCCTTCGGCTCGGGTCATGATCCTGGAGTCCTGGGATGAATATCAATAGGAAAATCTTAAACACAGGTTAGCAAATAGCTTACAACAATGAACAAGAAAATATATCATAATCCAGTGAGATTCTTTTCAAGAATGCAAGTATGAAAAGAAGAAGCAAGTTGATTCAATGAAGGCATCTATTAATATAATTTATCATTGTTATATATCTAAGAAGAAAAATATAGAAGTTCAAAATGCATCCATATTACAAAATAGTAAATATAAACTTCTAAAATAGATTTAAAATTATATATTAGTATAAACATTAATATTTCAATTAATGCATACTAGTAGCATTTCTTCTAAAATTAGAGGAAAGAAAAGGATACCCAGTATTGTTCCTACTATTGAACAAATGGTCAGTGTGTTTACATAAGAGAAAGCAATACTAAGCCCAAAAAGTAGAAAGGAAGGAGCAAAACTATATTTATTGCAGCTGCTATGAATGTGTGTGTGTGTGTATGTGTGTGTGTGCATATAAAATGTCCAAGAATATCCAATGAAAGCTGCAAATAGTAACAGAATTGGCAGAATTAGTAAAGGAGTGGGATAATAGAATCCATATATAGGAAGATATAAGTAAGCATTTTATATTTACGAAAAAATTTACAAGGTAAAACAAAGAAGACTATAATATCAATAAAATATAAAATACCTAACATAAAATTCACATGAAATTTGCAAATGTTGTATGAAGAAAGTATTAAAACAATTCTAAAAGCTACAAAATAGAATTGAACAAATGAGAAGTTATCACACATTTTTGGATAGAGAGATTCAACATGACAAATGTCAATTCTACTTAATATACAATTA
Organism: Eumetopias jubatus; assembly: GCF_037043125.1. Classification (NCBI taxonomy): domain Eukaryota; kingdom Metazoa; phylum Chordata; class Mammalia; order Carnivora; family Otariidae; genus Eumetopias; species Eumetopias jubatus. The sequence goes on along the minus strand of NW_028274819.1, from coordinate 23,029,595 downwards.
ATTTCATATCAAATAACCAACATTCCCCCCCAAAGGTGGACAAATTAATGGTTAATTAGGCAAAATATTAGGGTACTACCCAGTGTTAAAATATGAAGTTTGTATAATTTAATCCCTGTGACATCAGTGATTGAATAGACAGAACAATGCAGAGAATAGGATGTCCAGAAATCAGACATACATGCACAGAGAAATTTGATATATGGTAAAACTAGGATCTCAAATCATGTGACAAGTGGTTGCTTTCATAAGGCAATGGATGATTGAGAAGCCATTTGGAAAAATTTACAAAATGTAATCTGAACTTCACATTGCATAGCAGAATACAGATTGGAGATTTAAATGTAGAATGGAGCACTATACCTACTAGAAAAAATATGATTTCCATCATAGTCATGGCGTTGTGGGAACCTCCGTATGATCTAAAATCTAGAATCAGTAAGAGAAAAATACATTTGGATAAAATTTTAAAACATACAAGGACATTTATACCATAAGCAGAATTAAAAGACAAAAGATAAAAAGAGCTGAGGGAAGATATTTGCAATTTATACACTGAGACAAATCTCCTTAATGTCATGATTATCTAGAACACAAAATTTGTTTAATAAAAACAAGCTAGGGGCGCCTGGGTGGCTCAGTTGGTTAAGCGACTGCCTTCGGCTCAGGTCATGATCCTGGAGTCCTGGGATCAAGTCCCGCATCGGGCTCCCTGCTCAGCGGGGAGCCTGCTTCTCCCTCTAGCCCCCCCCCCCATGTACTCTCTCTCTCATTCTCACTCTCGCAAAATAAATGGATAAATCTTAAAAAAAAAAACAAGCTAAATATGTGAGAAGGTATTTCACAAAGGAGGAACGGAATATTCCTTAAGCATATGAAACAACCTTATGAATCAGATGAATTCAAATTGCATGAAAAACAATTTTCACTTATCAAAAATTTAAATAGTGGCAAAATTGCATACCGTATTATACATGTCATTTGCATTAGCCATAAACATATTGATTATTAGTTTACTGGAGTTCTGTAACAAATTACCACAAACTAGGTGACTTAAGACAACAGAAATTTAGTCTCTCAAATTTGGAGGCCAGAATCCTGAAGTACAGATGTCAGGAAGGTTGATTTCTTCTGAAGCTTCTGAGAGAAAATCTGTTCCATGCCTCTCTCAGAGATTCTCATAGTTGCTGGCAATATTTGGCATCATTTGCCTTGTATATGCATATGTCCATCTTCATTTGATGTTCTCCCCATGTGTCTGTATCTGTGTCCAAATTTTTCTTATAAAGATACCAGTTATTGGACTTGGGGTCACATTAATGGTGTATATGGCTTCATCTTAATTATATCTGCAAATACTCTGTTTCCATAAAGGGTCACATTCTGAGGTTCTGGGTAGATATAACTTGAGGGGGAGGGCATTATTCAACTCAAGATAGACAGGTGAATGGATTTATAAAATTCTGGTATTTTTATTAACATCCTTATGAATTCTTTGTACCTTTACTTTTTCTCTTTTTTAATGGAAAATACTGTTTGGGAGAAGCCAAAATAAGCAGTAATCCATTCAAACATATTTGTTTTCCTTGAACCATACAGAAACAATGTTAGGACATTGTCTAATAATATCTCATGCAATACTATGTGTTGGTCATTACCATGGCTATTTGAGTGGCCCATCAAAATCGATACTATCATGTTTGCTTTGGACTTAAATTTAAAATTAAATTCAGGTTGTAGGTAGAAAATTAATACTATATGCAAACAATGAATCATGGAGCACTACATCAAAAACTAATGATGTATGGTGATTAACATAACAATAAAATAAAAAAAAAGAATGAATTATTTGTTGTGATTGATCTACAAGGAAAAGGTCAAAATCCTACTGCTTGTCCTAACTATGCAGTCATGATGCTTCAGGATTGGGGTAACAGAATACCCTCCTAACATAACTAGCACACACATTTCATCATTTCACATCATGTCAGGAAGTAGATGTTTCCATGTACTCAAACTCCCCACCCTCCCACACTGCCAACATGGCCCAGGGAATCTAGGCTCATTACTTTTCTATCCTGACACATTTTGTATCTTGTAAATGGCTTCCAGAACTCCAGACATAATATTCTCATAAAGGATCATCTCAACTAGGAAGAAAGGGATGAAGTAATTACACTTTTACTTGCCACAGTATCTTGTTTTTTATGGAGAATTGAATTTTTTAAAGAAACATCTGGGCAGATTGCCTTTGTATGGCATTGAACAGAAGTGCACCACTGCTCCATTCCTTAATAAATCACTGGAAAGAAAAATAACACCACTTTGACTTTATTATATCTATCCTGGTTCTGTCCCTGGGATAGGTTGCATGGCCACAAAATGTGGGATTCTATAAATTAAGAAAGTGAGGATGGTTGTTGTTAGGTAACCCACCACCTAGAATGGGAGGTGTCTTTCATTCTAACACATGGTTATCCATCTAACAATGATGATTTTAATTTATCAAAGATCTCAGGGCAAATCATATTCAATCACAGAGGGAAGATTTAAGTGGCCATCTTTTTCTGTTGGGTTATAAAGTTAACAACTCCATGAACTGGGAACAATATATTTTTCAAACATTCCTTAGGAAAATATTTGAAGTCCACTAGAATGTGAGCTTTAAAAGTCAGAGATTTTTGTTACTTTTGTTCACTGATGCACACCAGTGCCTAACACTGTGCCTGGCATATAGTACTTGTTCAATGAATATTTGCTGATTGTGTTGAATAACCAAATGGGTGTCTTTACAAATGAAGAAGGGAGTAAAAAAAAAAAAAAAAAAGAGCTTTAGAATTTGAAGAAAAAATCTTGCCACATGCATTTCTCATGACTTTAATGTCGGTGTGTGGGAATGCTTGGATATGTTTTGCTTCCCAACTTGTTATGCTTTAGTGTCAAAACAAAACACAAAACACAAAACTGCCTTGGCAAAGGATGTGACATCTCTGCTGTATCCTTCAAAGCATTCCCTTCTCTGGGAAGGTAGACTGAGATGAGAGTATACCAGTGAAGATGCTGGGAATGAAAACATCTTTAATATGCATTTGACTCATTTTCTTCCTCCCTCTCCCCACATAGTCTCACTAAGGAGTTCTTTTTAGGTATTATTTATATCATCTGTGTCATATTTTTAAACATATGAGACAACCTGATAGCCCCTTTGGGAAAGTTAGACTGAGCATAGGGTTTTCCATTTTGAAAAGTAGTGAAAGACCCTAGACATCAATTTAAAAAAAAGTATGATATTGAAATCAGTTTGCCAGTTCTAGGCCTGCTCATTCATTAGGGAACCAGAGACATTTCTCTTGTATGTTCTGATGTATAATAGAAATGTAAAAGTTGGTATGAAAGTTTCATTTTTCATGTTGGGAATTGAAAACCCAAAGCAAAAATGGTTGCTGTTGCGTTGATGTTTTCCTTATTGTGGCTACTGCTGTTATGACTATTTCTACCATGACTAGTTTATAGATAATTAAAAAATTCTTTGAATATCTTTTTTTTAAATAAAAATAATCATCAGCATCATGTTGCCCTGTCTCTGGGGATATATGCAATGAGAGAGATAACAGTGGGTGAGCATAGTCAAAAAGTTGAAGAAGCAATTCAGGAATCCAGCAATCTGTTTTAACATTGACAAAGTAAAAGAGCATGACACTGAGATTTTTGTTTTTTTTTTTTTCTGGGAAAGGTGTTTACCTGCAGAAATAAAAATAAGAATTAAATACTGCCAGCAAATGTTGATGTACTGGGCATCTTAAAGATATAGTTGGAGCAAGTCTAGGCATGACAGAAATCCTTATGCTACCACTTTCAGAACAATATGGGGGTGGGGGGAGTGGTCCTCAGAGAGTAAGGAAAGGCATGGGGGCCACTGAAAAAAAAAGGAGCTACCAGCCAAAAACATCTAGTGATTTATAGAATACAGCAAAGTGGCAGGTAATGGTAATGCCAAATCCATTGAGCTATTATAAATAAGGGAATAATTCATATTTTCTAACCCATTAAATATGAGTGTTGTGAAATTTAGAAGCCTCCTGCATCTATTCTTAGTTTGCCCATTGATTTTTCAGTAAAAAAAGAATTTTCAAAATTAAGATCTACAATACAAGTTTATAGTTATTTTCTATTCTTGCTGCTCCATTGGGTAGCCACAAACCACCTGTGGCACTTACATTTAAATTTCATGACTTAAAATTAAACAAAATTTAAAATTATGCAGTTCCCCTAGCCAAATTTCAAGTGCTAAATAGTCATATGTGGGCTGCCACACTATCGGATAGTGTAGATACACATTTTCATAATCACAGAAAGTTCTATTGGACAGTCCTGCATACAAACAGTAAGTTAATGCTAAAACATACGTAGTGATGCATTTCAATCTCTAAATCAAATATTTTTAAAAGATTATTCTAAGGGATGTTAGGATAATATTCTTGGAGTAAGCAATGAACTTTTCTAATAAATGAGGACCACTTTTACTATTTTGTACCGAGCACATAATGAGTTTGAGTCCTCTGCTCTCCGAATATACTTTCATTTCTTTTCCTTGTGTTATATTCTCTGGGTTCACAAAGAAGTTTATTATCCTGAATGCTGATCCAAACTTCAATTTCCTGGTGAAAAAGTTCTACCCTACCTGCGCCCCTACATCCTCACTTTCTCTAGGAATTTTTCTGTATCTAATCTTGGTCTTAGGTTTTCTATAGCCTTTGTCTCATCTAGTTTGCCTGCCTTTTTTACTCCTATATTTCAGAAATTATTCACTCCAGGCAAATTTCTGTTCTCTTTCACTGTCTCATCCTGATTTTTTCTAAAAACAGGTCTATGCCTCTGGGCACAGAGAAGTAAATTAATTATATCATTAAATATTATTGAATGCCAACTAATAGAAGCCACTATAATGTAATATCCTCCGTTCCAACCAATGCTTAAGAAACTTATAAGTCCCAAGAATTAACATTTTTGCTTAAATTTTCCCTAGCCTGATGCATTGTACTAAATTCTCTCATTGAAATTTTAATGATAGGTACTATGAATACACTAAATTTTATAGTCATTCCATATTGTTCCACATAATATCTGAGTTCTTGACTGGTCACATATTATTTTCAAAAGCTTAATTTAATACTATAAGTGATTACCCTTTGTGTCCTATGTGGCTCCTCACATGGTATCTTGTAACCATGAACTTGCTTTGGTCGATAATTTTTTTATTGTTAATAAAGTTGGGTTTGATTTACCATGAATATACCTTATGCTACCAAGCAGCAAAAAATTCCCTTGATGTTTAATCACAAACTGTGACAGTACCTACATATGGGAAAATATTTAAGATTTTCTTGGGCCAAAAATGCTCGTGTCTTTCCCCGACCAAACTGTAGAGCTGTTGGCTGATTCACAGGCAGCTCATGTCTGATGATGGCTATCTCTCTTTTACCCATTTTCCTGCACCTCCGGCATCATCAGTGCATTGCTGTTCTAGTAGTTTAGACACCTGTCGAGTGAAACATGCTCACTAGTGTCTGACTATGAAGAGTACACTGATTCACACATCACTAAGTGATACTATTGAAATCTTCCAAAATCTCTGGAGAATAGTGGCATGAATGAAGGGAGACTATACATTTTCTTTGCAAATACTCCATTCCCTAAAAGGGTCATTTCATTTTTGCCAGTCCTTCACTTGTTCTAATGGAACAACCTTGGAACTATCCAAGGTTGGATAGTTGTTAGTACAGTCAATTCTCTATATGAGATACATTTTGGTGGGATTCCTTGTGTGAGAAATGGAGCAGGCAGAATCCCAAGATGGCCCCTGCTATATTACAACTTTGATTGTGTTATGTTACATAGCATAAGGGATTTTGCAGACATAACTGAGGTTCTTAATTGACATTAAGACACAGAGGACATCTGGGTAGATTTAATCTACTCCCATGAGCCTTTTAATAGCAGAGTATTCTCTGGCTGGTCATGGGAGAAAAAGTCACAGAGATTTGAAGTATGAGGGATTTGATGGGGTGGAGACTTTCTCTTGCTGGGGAGACTATGAGGCAAGGATCTAAGGACAAGTGATAGCATCTGAGGGCAGTCCCAGCAAGGTATCAGGACTTTAGCCCTATAAGCACAAGTAATTGAATCTTGCCAATAATCTGAACAAGGTTCACAGCCAATTCCTCCTCTCATCTCTGAGGAGGAATTGGCTGTGAACCTTGTTCAGATTATTGAACATTCCAATAAAACCCAGTCTAGCCAATACCTTGATTTTGACTTTCTGAACTCATAGGCAAGCGAACCCAATCAAGACCTTCATCCACAGAACTGTGAGCTAATAAATGGGTATAGTTTTAAGCCACTGAGTTTGTGGTAATTTATCATACAGCAGTAGAAACGTAATATAATATTGATATACACTACTATTACCACTATTCCTATGAATAGCAAACTCTCACATTGTGCTTATTTAATACAAGTTGCTCTTCTAAACACTTCACAAAGATTAGTGCTCATAACAACTTATAGAAAAAGCTACTATTATTTTTCCAAGTACAGAAGAAGAAGAAACTGAGGTATATGGATATTAGCTAACTTACCAAAATCATAAAAGATAATAAGTGGTAGATCTTGTCTTGAAACTGAAGCAATCTGACTACAGATGTCACATTTTAAATTACACATTAACATTTTTACAATACTATTGCATGCACAGACATTATATTTATTTAAGACTATTTGCATCCAATTCCTTTTTTTTTTTATTATAAACTCCCAGATGTTTGGTTGCTACCCTGACTGAATTCATTGATTCAGCAAATATTTATACAGTGATTTGATTGCTAATAAACAGAAAGCAAAAGAGCCTTCAAAGCATCAAATATAAATTGTTAAACAAAACCAGCAGAGATATTATCCTTGTCAGATGTGAAATCTAATAAAGGAAAGAAATAGTATGTAAATCAATTGATGCTGCAGCATACATTTTTGAGAGTGATGAGGTTGCTTGATCAGTATCCCAAATCAAATTCTTTTTTACCCATTACTCACTAAAATAAGTGTTTTGTTATCGTTTTCTTTTTTCTTTCTTTTTAGGATTTTATTTATTTACTGCAGAGAGCAAGAGAAAGGGAGCGAGAGACAGAGAGCACAGAGAAAGAAGGAGCACACTCCCCCCCGCCCCGCCCCTGATCAGGGAGCCTGACACAGGGCTGGCACCCAGGACCTTGAGATCATGACCTGAGTCAAAGGCAGCCACTTAACTGACTGAGCCACCCAGGCACCAATCTTTTTTCTTTTTTAAAGAGTTGTCTGTTCATGTATCATATGACCTCACTGATATGAGGAATTCTTAATCTCAGGAAACAAACTGAGGGTTGCTGGAATGGTGGGGGGTGGGAGGGATGGGGTGGCTGGGTGACAGACAATGGGGAGGGTATGTGCTATGGTGAGCACTGTGAATTATGCAAGACTGTTGCATCACAGATCTGTACCTCTGAAACAAATAATGCAATATATGTTAAGAAAAAAAAAAAGAAGAAGATAGCAGGAGGGGAAGAATGAACGGGGGTAAATCGGAGGGGGAGATGAACCATGAGAGACGATGGACTCTGAAAAACAAACTGAGGGTTCTAGAGGGGAGGGGGGTGGGGGATGGGTTAGCCTGGTGATGGGTATTAAAGAGGGCACGTTCTGCGTAGAGCACTGGGTGTTATGCACAAACAATGAATCATGGAACACTACAACAAACACATGATGTAATGTGTGGTGATTAACATAATAAAAAAAATTAAAGAAAAAATATATAATGAAGTCACGAGCAGCAATATTCCTTAAGATGGTAAGAGATAAAATCAATATATTCAGGCAGAGCAAGACGGAGGAGGAATAGGAGACCTGGATATCGTCTGGTCTCAGGAATTCAGCTGAATAGGGATCAAACCATTCTGAACACCTACAAACTCAACAGGAGATCGAAGAAGGGAGTAGCAACAACTCTCTGAACAGAGAAGCGACCACTTACTGGAAGGTAGGACGTGCAGAGAAGTGAATCCGAGGCGATATTTGGGAGGATAGACGGCGGGGGAGGGGGCCTCCACAAGCCGCTTCTGGCAAGTGATAGACCCGCGGAGCACAAAATCAGAACTTTTAGAAGTCGGCTCCGCTGAGGGACGTGACTCCAGTGGCTAAGCGGGGGGTGGAACCATCGCGGGACAGTGTGGTCTCAGGACCCTCAGGGTCACAGAAAGACCGGGGGTGCCTGAGTGTGGCAGAGCTCCCAGGTATCGGAGCGGGGAAGCCAGCTGCAGAGACAGAGCCGAGGCGCGGGCTCTCACTCAGCTCAGGGTTGCCAAAAATTGTGATCCGTGGCCCAGTCGGGCCACTGCTCCTCCAGCAGGGACCCAACAAGCGGCAGAGCCAGGGAGACTCCCCTTCCTCCCCCGGGAGGAGCGGCGCGGGAGCGCACCACAGGGATCTGCTGGGTTTGGAGACACCACACAGGGTCGGTGCCAGATATAGAAATGCTCGGTCACAGGCCAGGTGAGCACGGAGTGCAGCTGGAGACAGGGAAGATGGGAGTGACTGCTTTTCTCTGGGGGCACACTGAAGAGTGGGACCCCGATTTCTCAGCTCCACCGGGTGGAGATTGGGAGGCCACCATTTTCACCCTGGTCCTCCAAAGCTGTACCGAGAGCTTGCAGGGAACAAAAGCTCCTGAGAGCAAACCCCAGCAGCTTACTTAGCCGGGACTCACAAGGGCGGGGCAATTCCGCCTCTGGCAAAGACATTTGGGAACCACGGCAACAGGCCCCCCCCCAGAAGATCAGCACGAACAGCCAGCAAACCAAGACCAAGTTTACCGATTAAGGAGAACGGGAGAAATCCAGCGCTGGGGGAATACTGCACATAGAACTCAAGGCTTTTTTTTACCATGATTCATTAGTTTTTCAAAGTTAATTTTTCTTTAACTGTTTTTTTTTTGAATTTTTCTTTTTCCCTTTTTCAACCAACATCTTATCACTTTTTCAAAAAAACATTTTTTATTTTTCATTTTTAGAGTCATATTTTATCCCTTCATAGTAGTTACCCTTATTTTTGGCATATATATATAAGTTGTTCTCTCTTTAAAATTTTGACATACAGGCTCTCTGCTCCTCCCCGTTCGACAGACAGCCACGAATTCTGGTGCAGTGCCAGCCGCGTCCCTGAGACACGATGGTGAAGGTCGGAGTGAACGGATTTGGCCGTATTGGGCACCTGGTCACCAGGGCTGCTTTTAACTCTGGCAAAGTGGATATTGTCGCCATCAATGATCCCTTCATTGACCTCAACTACATGGTCTACATGTTCCAGTATGATTCCACCCATGGCAAATTCCACGGTACAGTCAAAGCTGAGAACGGGAAGCTTGTCATCAATGGAAAGTCCATCTCCATCTTCCAGGAGCGAGATCCTGCCAACATCAAGTGGGGTGATGCTGGTGCTGAGTATGTTGTGGAGTCCACTGGGGTCTTCACCACCATGGAGAAGGCTGGGGCCCACTGGAAGGGCGGGGCCAAGAGGGTCATCATCTCTGCTCCCTCTGCCGACGCCCCCATGTTCGTGATGGGTGTGAACCACGAGAAGTATGACAACTCCCTCAAGATTGTCAGCAATGCCTCCTGCACCACCAACTGCTTGGCTCCTCTGGCCAAGGTCATCCATGACAACTTCGGCATCGTGGAGGGACTCATGACCACCGTCCATGCCATCACTGCCACCCAGAAGACCGTGGACGGTCCCTCTGGGAAGCTGTGGCGCGACGGCCGAGGGGCTGCCCAGAACATCATCCCTGCTTCCACTGGTGCTGCCAAGGCTGTGGGCAAGGTCATCCCTGAGCTGAACGGGAAGCTCACTGGCATGGCCTTCCGTGTCCCCACCCCCAACGTGTCTGTCGTGGATCTGACCTGCCGCCTGGAGAAAGCTGCCAAATATGACGACATCAAGAAGGTGGTGAAGCAGGCGTCAGAGGGCCCCCTCAAGGGCATCCTGGGGTACACTGAGGACCAGGTCGTCTCCTGCGACTTCAACAGTGACACCCACTCCTCCACCTTCGATGCTGGGGCTGGCATTGCTCTCAACGACCACTTTGTCAAGCTCATTTCCTGGTATGACAATGAATTCGGCTACAGCAACCGGGTGGTGGACCTTATGGTCCACATGGCCTCCAAGGAGTAAGAGCCCCCTGGACCACCAGCCCCAGCGAGAGCAAGAGGAAGAGAGAGGCCCTCAGCTGCTGGGGAGTCCCTGCCCCAACTTACCCCGCAAAACACTGAGAATCTCCCGACCTCCACCGTTTCCATCCCAGACTCCCTGAAGAAGGGGAGGGGCTTGGGGAGCCCTACCTTGTCATGTACCATCAATAAAGTATACTGTACCCAAAAAAAAAAAAAAATTTTTGACATACAGTTTCTTCTAATAGATCAAAATATATCCTAAATCACTAGTGTATGGCTTTGTTCTAGTCTCCTGCCTGATCACATTCTCTCCCTTTTTTTTTTCTTTTCTTTTTCTTTTTTTTAATCTTTCTTTATTCGAACAACTTCTTATCATATCAATTCCTTTTATAAAATCTTTTATAATTTTGATCTTTACAGTCATCTTCCATCCCTTCATTGTATCAACCCTTATTTTATACATATATAAGTCTTTCATCCTTTAAAATTTTAGCAGGCACTTTCTTCTAACAGACCAAAATACGCCCAAAATCTAGTGTGTGGCACGGATCTATGCACTAGCCTGATCATATTTGATCATATTCTGTTTTTTTGTTTTGTTTTGTTTTTGTTTTTATCTTTTTTTTTTTCTTTTTCTTTTTTCTTTCTTTCCTTTTCTCTTCCCCTGGTTTCAGGTCTTTTCTGATTTGTATAGTGTATATTTGCTGGGGACGTTGTTGACCTGTTAGCATTCTGTTCTCTCATTCATCTATTCTCCTCTGGAAAAAAGACAAGATGAAAAAAATCACCTCAGCAAAAAGAAGAAGAGGTAGTACCGTCTGCCAGGGACCTACTCAATATGGACATTAGTATGATGTTGGACCTAGAGTTCAGAATCATGACTTTAAAGATACTAGCTGGGCTTGAAAAAAAGCATGGAAGTTATTAGAGAAACCCTTTCTGGAGAAATAAAAGAACTAAAATCTAACCAAGTCGAAATCAAAAAGGCTATTAATGAGGTGCAATAAAAAATGGGGGCACTAACTGCTAGGATAAATGAGGCAGAAGAGAGAATCAGCGATATAGAAGACCAAATGATGGAAAATAAAGAGGCTGAGAAAAAGAGAGAGAAACAACTACAGGATCACGAGGGCAGAATTCGAGAGATAAGCGATACGATAAGATGAACCAACATTAGAATAACTGGGATCCCAGAAGAAGAAGAAAGAGAGAGAGGGGCAGAAGGTATATTGGAGCAAATTATAGCAGAGAACTTCCCTAATGTGGGGAAGGAAACAGGCATCAAAATCCAGGAGGCAGAGAGAACCCCTCTCAAAATCAATAAAAATAGGTCAACACCCCGACAGCTAATAGTAAAACTTACGAGTCTCAGAGACAAAAAAGAAAATCCTGAAAGCAGCTCGGGAGAAGAGATATGTAACCTACAATGGTAGAAACATTAGACTGGCAACAGACCTATCCACAGAGACCTGGCAGGCCCAGAAAGGACTGGCATGAAATCTTCAGAGCACTAAATGAGAAAAATATGCAGCCAAGAATACTATATCCAGCTCGGCTGTCATTGAAACTAGAAGGAGAGATAAAAAGCTTCCAGGACAAACAAAAACCAAAGGAACTTGCAAACACGAAACCAACCCTCCAAGAAATATTGAAAGGGGTCCTTTAAGCAAAGAGGGAGCCTAAAAGCAGCATAGATCAGAAAGGAACACAGACAACATACAGTAACAGTCACCTTACAGGCAATACAATGACACTAAATTCATACCTTTCAATAGTTACCCTGAATGTAAATGGGCTAAATGCCCCAATCAAAGACATAGGCTATCAGATTGGATTAAAAAATAAGACCCATCAATATACTGTCTGCAAGAGACTCATTTTAGACCCAAAGACACCCCCAGATTAAAAGTGAGGGGGTGGAAAACCATGTACCATGCTAATGGACACCAAAAGAAAGCTGGGGTGGCAATCCTTATATCAGACAAATTAGATTTTAAACCAAAGACTGTAATAAGAGATGAAGAAGGACACTCTATCCTATTTAAAGGGTCTATCCAACAAGAAGATCTAACAATTGTAAATATCTATGCCCCAAAGATACAAATGTAGGGATCCGAAGGGGTACGTGCACCCCAATGTTTATAGCAGCAATGTCCACAATAGCCAAACTATGGAAAGAGCCAAGATGTCCATCGACAGATGAATGGATAAAGAAGATGTGGCATATATACACAATGGAATATTATGCAGCCATACAAAGGAATGCGATCTTGCCATTTGCAACGACGTGGATGGAACTGGAGGGTGTTATGCTGAGTATAAGTCAGAGAAAGACATGTATAATATGACCTCACTGGTATGAGGAATTCTTAATCTCAGGAAACAAACTGAGGGTTGCTGGAGTGGTGGGGGGGTGGGAGGGATGGGGTGGCTGGGTGATAGACAGTGGGGAGGGTATGTGCTATGGTGAGTGCTTTGAATTGTACAAGGCTGTTGAATCACAGATCTGTACTTCTGAAACCAATAATGCAATATATGTTAAGAAAAAAAAAAGAAGAAGATAGCAGGAGGGGAAGAATGAAGGGGAGTAAGTCAGAGGGGGAGATGAACCATGAGAGACGATGGACTCTGAAAAACAAACTGAGGGTTCTAGAGGGGATGGGGGTCGGGGGATGGGTTAGCCTGGTGATGGGTATTAAAGAGGGCACATTCTGCTTGGAGCACTGGGTGTTATGCACAAACAATGAATCATGGAACACTACATCAAAAACTAATGATGTAATGTATGGTGATTAACATAACAATAAAAAATTAAAAAAATCAATATATTCAAAGATATTCAAGGGGAAGTTGTAGGCAAGAAATTCCTTTACACTTTGCCTTATGAAGAGGGGCTAAACATTGAAATACTTTTTAAATTAAATAATCTAATAATGTTTATTGATAAAATTAATATAATACTTCAATTATTTTAAATAAAAATGTAAAATATCCTTTTCACTAGAAAAAAAGAGTTGTCTATTGTGATTGTTTTGCTTTACTTTTGATATGCTCATTGTTGAATTCTTAATACCTAGAAGAGGACTTGAATATAGGATAGTAAATATTTTTAGGAGTAAATAATTGTATGAATGTATAAATGAATTACCTCTTACTCTACTGGTTAGATCAAAAAAAAAAAAAAAACAGTATTTTTATAAGCACTGTCGGCATTGAGAAAGCATATATTTCCAGAGTAGAAATAATAATCTTTAAAATCAAAATAATTTTGGGGCGCCTGGGTGGCTCAGTCATTAAACCTCTTCCTTTGGCTCAGGTCATGATCCCAGGGTCCTGGGATCGAGCCCCGCACCGGGCTCCCTGCTCAGCCAGAAGCCTTCTTCTCCCTCTCCCACTCCCCCTGCTTGTGTTCCCTCTCTCGCTCTGTCTCTCTGTCAAATAAATAAGTAAAATCTTTAAAAAAATAAAAAATAAAGTCAAAATAATTTTGACATGTCCATTTTGAATAGCTTATAAAAGATTGCAAAATACCAATATTTCTGGTGTAAGAGTAAGTGAATACTAGATAAACTGAAATATCACAAAGGAAGAAAGGGAGGAAGGAAGGAAGGAAGGAAGGAAGGAAGGAAGGAAGGAAGGAAGGAAGGAAGGAAGGAACAATAGGATAGATGAATACAGAAGAGTTGTAGAAGCAAGTAACAGTCAAATTCCAGAGAAGGACAGACATTTAATAGGTAAGCAGAGATGAGAGACCACATTAAAATCTGAGTCTGGATGTTGGAAGAAGAAGCTTGCTCTGGGTAGGTAAGTTTTGCTGCAATTAGGAGAAACCAGCTGAATGTATAATACCACAGGTGGAGTTGTGTGGCAGACCTGAATCTAGGCATGTCTAAACCATAGAGGTAGTCTTACCTGCAAAAGGGAGTTTGGGTTTGTGGGGGAGGGCCATGGAATAGAAAGCAGAAGAAGATCTTGAGTTTCCCAGTGCTTATATCCCCAAGCACTGCTCAAGGAAAGAGCTTGAAACCACCCACAAGATATAAATCAGAGTGAAATTGATAATAATTAAAGTTCTAATTGAGATCTGATCCACTTCATATTTTGATTAGAAGGAGTAATTGAACAAATCCTCACCCTTGCTGTCTGATAGTGAAAGAACAAGTCTTTTCTGGGGGAATATTTACCATCTACTTCAGTCTCTTTTCTCTGTTCTTTGGGTACAAAATATGCAGGACAAAATACGAAAACTATGACATGTACAAAGAAACAGAAAAATGTAACCCATTAAAAAAAAATCAATGATCAGTAAAGCAGACCTATACATGGCTTATGTTGAATTTAGAAAACAAGGACTCTTTAAAATAATTTTAGACATAAAATTATCTAAAATAATATTTAGACATTTAATGAAAGAAGGGAGAAAAGTGGAAAGATGAAGTTATAAAGCAGAAAAATGAAACTAAATAAAATTAAATTTCTAGGACTGAAAAACTTAATACCTATACTGAAGAATTAATTGGATGAAATCAACAGCAGAAATGACAAAGGATAGGTAAGGTCTGACTGGGAACAAGTCAGTGAGAATTTCCCAGACTGAACAGAAAGGAAGAAAAGAATCCTTTCAAAGTCTTTGGTGTCTGTAGTGATACCAAACTTGCATTCTAGATATTGGTAATTTTTGTTTCCTTTCTTTTTCTTGGTTAGTTTGGATAGAATTGTATTAAGTTTGTAGGTCTTTTAAAAGAAACTGCTTTGGATTTTATTGATTTTTCTCCATTGCTTTTCTGTTTTTATTTTCATTATTTATGCACTTATTTGGGGGGGTGTTTTCTATCTCCTTTCTTTGCACTTAATTCACTCTTTATATATGTATAAATTTTAGGTACAAACTTAGAATATTGATTGAACTGTTCTTTTTTAAATTTTATTTTATTATGTTAATCACCATACATTACATCATTAGTTTTTGATGTAGTGTTCCATGATTCATTGTTTGCGTATAACACCCAGTGCTCCACGCAGAATATGCCCTATTTAATACCCATCACCAGGCTAACCCATCCCCCAACCCCCTCCCCTCTAGAACCCTCAGTTTGTTTCTCAGAGTCCATAGTCTTTCATGGTCTGTCTCCCCCTCCGATTTCCCCCCCTTCATTTTTCCCTTCTACTATCTTCTCTCTCTTTTTTTTTTATCATATAATGTATTATTTGTTTCAGAGGTATAGGTCTGTGATTCATCAGTCTTACACAGTTCACAGCACTCACCATAGCACATACCCTCCCCAATGTCTATCACCCAGCCACCCCATCCCTCCTACCCCCCATGACTCCAGCAACCCTCAATTTGTTTCCTCAGATTAAGAATTCCTCATATCAGTGAGATCATATGATACTTGTCTTTCTCTGATTGACTTATTTCGCTTAGCATAATACCCTCTAGTTCCATCCATGTCGTTGCAAATGGCAAGATTTCATTTTTTGATGGCTGCATAATATTCCATTGTGTGTGTGTGTGCGTGCGTGCGTGCGTGCGTGCGTGCGTGTGTGTGTGTGTGGTGTATACCACATCTTCTTTATCCATTCGTTTCTTGATGGACATCCTGGCTCTTTCCATAGTTTGGCTATTGAGAATATTGCTGCTATAAACATTGGGGAGCATGTACCCCTTTGGATCACTACATTTGTATCTTTGGGGTAAATACCCAGTAGTGCAGTTGTTGGGTCATATGGTAGCTCTCTTTTCAACTTTTTGAGAAACCTCCATACTGTTTTCCAGAGTGGCTGCACCAGCTTGCATTCCCACCACAGTGTAGGAGGGTTCCCCTTTCCCTGCATCCTTGCCAACATCAGTCAGTTTCCTGACTTGTTAATTTTAACCATTCTGACTGGTGTGAGGTGGTATCTCATTGAGGTTTTGATTTGGATTTCCCTGATGCCGAGCGATGTTGAGCACTTTTTCATGTGTCTGTTGGCCATTTGGATGTCTTCTGCCCATTTCTTGATTGAATTATTTTTTGGTGTTGACTTTGATAAGTTCTTTATATATTTTGGATACTAGCCCTTTATCTGATAGGTCATTTGAAAATATCTTCTCCCATTCTGTCAGTTGTCTTTTGGTTTTGTTGACTGTTTCCTTTGCTATGCAAAAGCTTTTTATCTTGATGAAGTCCCAATAGTTCATTCTTGACCTTGTTTCCCTTGCCTTTGGCACTGTTTCTAGGAAGAAGTTGCTGTGGCTGAAGTCAAAGAGGTTGCTGCCTGTGTTCTCCTTTAGGATTTTGATGGATTCCTGTCTCACATTTAGGTCTTTGACCCATTTGAGTTTATTTATGTGTGTGGCATAAGAAAGTGGTCCAGTTTCATTCTTCTGCATGTGGCTGACAAATTTTCCCAATACCATTTGTTGAAGAGACTGTCTTTTTTCCATTGGACATTCTTTCCTGCTTTGTCGAAGATTAGTAGACCATAGAGTTGAGGGTCCATTTCTGGGCTCTATATTCTGTTCCATTGATCGATGTGTCTCTTTTTGTGCCAGTACCATACTGTCTTGATGATTACTGTTTTGTAATAGAGCTTGAAGTCCGGAATTGTGATGCCACCAGGTTTGCTTTTCTTTTTCAATATTCCTCTGGCCATTTGGGGTCTTTTCTGGTTCCATACAGATTTTAGGATTTTTTCATTTCTTTGAAGAAAGTTGTTGATGGTATTATGATAGGGATTGCATTAAATGTGTAGATTGGTCTAGGTAGCATTGACATCTTCACAATATTTGTTCTTCCAATCCATGAGCATGGAATCTTTTTCCATTTCTTTGTGTCTTCCTCAATTTCCTTCATGAGTATTTATAGTTTTCTGAGTACAGATTCTTTGCCTCTTTGTTTAGATTTATCCCTAGGTATCTTATGGTTTTGGGTTCAATTGTAATTGGGATCGACTCCTTAATTTCTCTTTCTTGTCTTGTTGGTGTATATAAATGCAACTGATTTCTGTTCATTTCTGTGCCACTTTATTGAATTCCTGTATGAGTTCTAGCAGTTTTGGGGTGGAGTCTTTTGGGTTTTCCACATAAAGTATCATATCATCTGCAAAGAGTGAGTTTGACTTCTTCTTTGCCGATTTGGATGCCTTTTTGTTGTCTGATTGCTATGGCTAGGACTTCTAGTACTATGTTGTATAGCAGTGGTGATAATGGACATCCCTGCCATGTTCCTAACCTTAGGGGGAAGCTTTCAGTTTTTCACCATTGAGAATTATATTCGCTGTGGGTTTTTCATAGATGGCTTTTATGATATTGAGGTATGTAACTTCTATCCCTACACTCTGAAGAGTTTTAATCCGAAAGGATGCTGTACTTTGTCAAATGCTTTTTCTGCATCTATTGAGAGGATCATATGGTTCTTGTTCTTTCTTTTATTGATGTATTGTATCACATTGATTGATTTGTGGATGTTGATCCAACCTTGCAGCCCAGGGATAAATCCCACTTGGTCGTGGTGAATAATCCTTTTAGTGTACTGTTGTATCCTATTGGGTAGTGTGTTGGTGAGAATTTTTGCATGTATGTTCATCAGGGATATTGGTCTATGATCATCCTTTTTGATGGGGTCTTTGTCTGATTTTGGGTCAAGATAATGCTGGCCTCATATAATGAATTTGGAAGTTTTCCTTCCATTTCTATTTTGTGGAACAGTTTCAGAAGAATAGGTATTAATTCTTCTCTAAATGTTTGGTAGAATTCCCCTGGGAAGCCATCTGGCCCTGGGCTGTTGTTTGTTGGGAGATTTTTGATGACTGCTTCAATTTCCTGAGTGGTTATAGGTCTGTTCAGGTTTTCTATTTCTTCCTGGTTCAGTTTTGGTAGTTTATACATCTCTAGGAATGCATTCATTTCTTCCTGATTATCTAATTTCCTGGCATATAGTTGCTCATAGTATGTTCTTATGATTGTTTGTATTTCTTTGGTGTTGTTTTGATCTCTCCTCTTTCATTCATGATTTTATTTATTTGGGTCATTTCTCTTTTCTTTTTGGTAAGTCTGGCCAGGGGTTTGTCAATCTTATTAATTCTTTCAAAGAACCAGCTCCTAGTTTCGTTGATCTGTTCTACTGTTCTTTTGGTTTCTATTTCATTGATTATTGCTCTGATCTTTATTATTTCTCTTCTCCTGCTGGGTTTAGGCTCTATTTGCTGTTCTTTCTCCAGCTCCTTTAGGTGTAAGGTTAGCTTGTGTATTTGAGACCTTTCTTGTTTCTTGAGAAAGGTTTGTATTGCTATGTACTTTCCTCTTAGGACCGCCTTTGCTGCATCCCAAAGATTTTGAACAGTTGTGTTTTCATTTTCATTGGTTTCCATGAATTTTTTAAATTCTTCTTTAATTCCTGGTTGACCCATTCATTCTTTAGTAGGATGCTCTTTAGCTTCCATGTATTTGAGTTCTTTTCGACTTTCCTCTCGTGACTGAGTTCTAGTTTCAAAGCACTGTGTTCCAAAAAATGCAGGGAATGATCCCAGTCTTTTGGTACTGGTTGATACCTGATTTGTGACCTAGGATGTGATCTATTCTGGAGAATGTTCCATGGGCACTAGAGAAGAATGTGTATTCTGTTGCTTTGGGATGCAACGTTCTGAATACATCTATGAAGTCCATTTGTTCCAATGTGTCATTTGAAGTCTTTATTTCCTTGTTGATCTTTTGTTTAGATGATCTGTGCATTTCAGTGAGGGGGTTGTTAAAGTCCCCTTCTATTATTATATTGTTGTCAATGTGTTTCTTTGATTTTGTTATTAATTGGCTTATATAATTGGCTGCTCCTATGTTAGGGGCAGAGATATTTACAATTGTTAGATCTTCTTGTTAGATAGACCCTTTAAGTAGGATATAGTGTCCTTCCTCATATCTTAATACAGTCTTTCGTTTAAAATCTAATTTGTCTGATATAAGGATTGCCACCCCAGCTTTCTTTTGGTGTCCATTAGCATGATAAATGGTTTTCCACCCCCTCACTTTCAGTCTGGAGGTGTCTTTGCATCTAAAATGAGTCTCCTGACAGCATATCAATGGTTCTTGTTTTTTTATCCAATCTGATAGACTGTGTCTTTTAATTGGGGCATTTAGCCCATTTACATTCAGGGTAACTATTGAAAGATATGAATTTAGTGCCATTATGTTGCTTGTAAGGTGACTGTTACTCTATATTGTCTCTGTTCCTTTCTGGTCTATGTTACTTTTAGGCTCTCTCTTTGCTTAGAGGACCCCTTTCAATATTTCTTGTAGGGCTGGTTTCATGTTTGCATATTCCTTTGGTTTTTGTTTGTCCTGGAAGCTTTTAAACTTTCTTTTATTTTCAGTGACAGCCTTGCTGGATATAGTATTCTTGGCTGCATGTTTTTCTCATTTAGTGCTCTAAGTATATCATGCCAGTTCTTCTGGCCTGCCAGGTCTCTGGATAGTTCGGTTGCCAATCTAATATTTCTACCATTGTAGGTAACAGACCTCTTGCCCCGAGCTGCTTTTAGGATTTTCTCTTTGTCTCTGAGACTTGTAAGTTTTATTATTAGATGTTGGGGTGTCGACCTATTTTTATTGATTTTGAGGGCGGTTCTGTGTGCCTCCTGGATTTTTATGCATATTTCCTTCCCCACTTTAGGGAAGTTCTCTGCTATAATTTGCTCCAATATACCTTCTGCCCCTTTCTTTCTTTCTTCTTCTTCTGGGATCCCAATTATTCTAAATACCGTTTCATTTTATGGTATCACTTATCTCTCGAATTCTGCCCTCGTGATCCAGTAGTTGTTTATCTCTCTATTTCTCAGCTTTTTTATTCTCCACCATTTCATCTTCTATCACTAGTTCTTTCTTCTGACCCATTTATGCTAGCAGTTAGAGCCTCTATTTTTGATTGTACCTCATTTATAGCCTTTTGATTTTTGACTTGGTTAGATTTTAGTTCTTTTATTTCTCCAGAAAGGGTTTCTCTAATAACTTCCATGCTTTTTTCAAGCCCAGCTAGTATCTTTAAAATCATCATTCTGAACTATAGTTCCATCATCTTACTAATGTCCATATTGGTTAGGTCCTTGGCAGTCCGTACTGCCTCTTGTTCTCTTTTTTGAGGTGAGTTTTTCCATCTTGTCATTTTGTACACAGGAGAACAGATGAATAAGAGAACAAAATGCTAACAGGGTAACAACGACTCCAGAAAAATATATATTAAACAAATCAGAAGAGACCTGAACCGAGGGGAAAAGAAGGAGAAAGAGAGAAAAAAGAAAAAAAAAAAGAATATGATCAAATATGATCAGGCTGGTGAATAGATCAGTGCCACACACTAGATTTTGGGCATATTTTGGTCCGTTAGAAGAAACTGCCTCCCAAAATTTTAATGAAAGAAAAACTTATATATGTACAAAAATCAGGATAAATACGATGAAGCAATAGAATATGAGTGTAAAGATGAAGATTATAAAATATTTTATAAAAGGAATTAATAAGATAAGAAGTTGGTTGGAAAAAGCAAAGAGAAATTAAAAAAAAAAAATGGAGAGAATGTGATCAGGCAGGAGACTAGAACAAAGCCATACACTAGAGATTTAGGGTATATTTCGGTCTGTTAGAAGAAACTGTATCTCAAAATTTTAAAGAGAGAACAACTTATATATATATGCCAAAAATAAGGTTAACTACAATGAAGGGATAGAATATGACTCTAAAAATGAAAAATAAAAAAGATTTTTAAAAAAGGGATTGATAAGATGTTGGTGAAAAAGGGAAAAAGAAAAATTAAAAAAATAGATAAAGAAGAAAAAGGAAAATTAAAAAAGTTAACTTTGAAAGACTAAAGAATCAAGGGGAAAAAAGCCATGAATTCTATGTGCTGGAGTTCTGCCAACTTGGTCTTGGCTGGCTGTTCTTGATGATCTTGGAGGGGCCTGTTGCAGTGGTTCTCAAATGTCTTTGCCGGAGGCAGAAATGTCCCGCCCTGCTGGGGGCAGGGCTAAATCTGCTCGGGTTTGCTCTTGGGAGCTTTTGTTCCCTGCAAGCTTTCCCTACAGCTTTGGAGGACGGGAGTGAAAATGGCAGCCTCCCAATCTTTGCCCCAGAGGAGCTGAGAACTTGGGGCCCCTCATTCCTCAGTGAGCCTCCAGAGAAAAGCAGTCAATCACTCCTGTCTCCCCAGTTTCATGCCACACTCCGTGCTCACCTGGCCTGTGACCAAGTGTTTCTATCTCTGGTGCATGACCCCGTTTGGATTCTCCAAACCCAGCAGATTCCTGCAGTGCGCTCCCATTCTGCTCCTCCCAGTAGAGGAAGGGGAGTCTCCCCGGATCTGCCGGATCTGCGCTTGTTGGGTCCCTACTGGAGGAATAGTGGCCCAACTGTGCCACGGATCATGGTTTATGGCAACCCCAAACTGAGAGCCCGCACCTCGGCTGTCTTTGCTGCCGGCTTCCCTGCTCTGATGCCTGGGAGCTCTGCCGCACTCAGGCACCCCCTGTCTTTCTGTGACCCCGAGGGTCCTGAGACCACACTGTCCCAGTGGGGGTTCCACGCCCAGCTTAGTCACTGGAGCGACGTCCCTCAGCGGAGCCGACTTCTAAAAGTTCTGATTTTGTGTTCTGCTACTCTATCACTTGCCAGTAGTGGCTGATAGGGGCCCCCTCCTCGCCATCTGTCTTCCCAAATATTACCTCAGATTCACTTCTCCGCACGTCCTACCTTCCAGAAAGTGGTCGCCTTTCTGTTCAGAGTTGCTGCTATTCTTTTCTTCAATCTCCTGTTGAGTTCGTAGGTGTTCAGAATGGTTTGATCCCTATCTAGCTGAATTCCTGGGACCAGACAAAATTTAGGTCTCCTACTCCTCCGCCATCTTGTTCCTGTTTAACTTTGGGGGTGCAGTTTTTACTCTGACAGGATGGAATAAGTAGAGTTTGTAGATTCAGGTGAGTGAAGAGATAATCAATAGAAGAGAGTTTCCCATCATCTCCCCTCTCCACTTAGTGGCCTGTCCTGTGGCGAGCAGAGTGAGCTTGCATCTGGTTACAATTTTGTGACCCAGCTGGAGCAACCATCTGTAGCCAGCCAGCCCAGGGGTACTTCTGGTAATTTCCATTCTTCTTTTCTGATGTAGATATTTAGTGAGACAAAATTCTGCCTAAACTCTGCTTTAACTGCATCTCACACATTTGATATATATTCATTTTCATGCTATCCAAAATATTTTCTAACTTTTTTGGGACTTCCTCTTTGATTTATGTTATTTAGAAATATGTTTAATGTCCTCTTTGAGTATTGTAGAGGTATCTTTCTATTATTGATTTCTAGTTAAATTTGATTTTGGTCAGAATGACATACTTCAACTGATTTCAATTCATTTTTAATTTGTGAGATTTTTTATGGTTTATTATATGATCAACCTTGGTGAATGTTTTATGTGCCTTTGAAAAGAATATGTATTCAACTGTTGTTTTGTCAGATGTTTTAAAATGCACCATAATTAAAAGTTGGTTGATAGTGTTATTCAGCTCTATTTTATCCTACATTTTATATCTACTTCTCCTATCAGTTGCAGAGAAAGGAGTGCTAAAATTGTCTGTAATTGCAAATTTGTTTATAATTCCTTCTGTTTGTATTAGCAGTTAAATCACTTATATTTTATGTAGCTTTGATATCGATATTGGTCCACCATTTTGTTATTTGTTTTCTGTTTGTCCTTCCCCCACACCCTCATTCACTCTTTTGTTTCTTCTTTTGGACTATTTTAAATTTTTATTCTAAGTTTAATACACCCCTCTACTTTTTGCTATGTGTTTTTGTATTTTTTCTTAGTTATTCCTCTAAGGATTATACTATACAAACCTAATGGATAGTCTACTTAGAGTTATCATTTACTTCAAAGAAAATATATAGGCCTTATTTTTATATTAGTCTCTTTACCTTCTCCACTTAACTTTAGTTTTCCTGTGTAACATATTTTATACCTCAAAGCCCACCAGAAAAACATTACAACTTTTGCTTTCAACAGTCATACATATTTTAAAGAATTTAAGAGACAACAGACAGTTTTTTACATTTATCCAGGCTTTTATATTTATGGTGAATTGTTACCCTTTCTGTTGCTCTTCTTTCATTCATGAAAATCCATTTTACCCTCTGGTATCATTTCCCTTCCTCCTGAAGAATTTCCTTTATTTATTTTAAAGCAGACACACTGGTGACAAATTCTTTTAGTTTTCTTTAATTTAAAATGCCTCTATTTTTTTCTTCATTCCTGAACTATGTATTCACTTGGTACAGAGTGTGTTGATGTTTGCTTTCTATCAGCACTTTAAAGATATTGCCCTATTGTCTCCTATCTTCTAGGATAGGAGATGTAAAATCTGATGTAAAATCTGTATTTATTCAGTCACACTCCTGGTTATACCATTTATATTTTTACCCTGGAGGCTTGAAACATCTTTTTATTCACTTTTGGCTTTCTGATATTTTAGTTTGATGTATTTTGGTGTGCTTTTGGGTTCATCTTCTTAGGGGTTTGCTGAGCTTCTGGAATCTGTAATGTATGTCTTTCACCAATTTGGGGATGTTCTCAACCATTATTTCTTCAAATACTTTTTCTGCACCAATCTCTTTCTCCTGTCCTTCTGGGACTCAAGTGATACAAATCTTAGATCTTTTGATATTATTGTACAAATCTCTCTAGTTTTGTTTAATGATTTTTAGTTTTTTCTTTTCTCCCTGTTTTTCAGATGGGATGATTACTATTGATTTATTTTCTTTCCTCTGCCATCTTCATTCTGCTATTAATGCCCTAGTTATATTTCATATATTTTAGTTTTCAGTTCTAAAATATCCATTTTATTCTCTTGTGTAGTATCTATTCAGTGCAAAATATCCTTTCAGCATTTATCTTTCCATTTATTTCATGGGTATTCAACTTTACCTCATGCAGCACATTATGATGGCTACTTTAAAGTTTTGGTTTTTGTTTTGTTTTTAAAGATTTTATTTATTTATTTGAGAGAGAGAGAGAGCATAAACAGGGGGAGTAGCAGAGGGAGAGGGAGAAACAGGCTCTCCACTGAGCAGGGAGCCTGATGCAGGACTCGATCCCAGGACCCTGAGATCATGACCTGAGCCAAAGGCAGACACTTAACCAACTGAGCCACCCAGGTGCCCCTACTTTAAAGTTTTTATCTGATAATCCAAACAGTTGGATCATTGGGAGTTGACTTTTTTTTTCTTTAAAGGTTTTATTTGAGAAAGAGAGAGATGGAATGTGAGCATGAGCAGTGGTGAGGGGTAAAGGGAGAGGGAGAAGCTGACTCCCCACTGAGCAGGGAGACTGACACAGGGCTCAGTACCAGGACCCCGAGATGATGACCTGAGCTGAAGGCAGACACTTAACTGACTGAGCCACCCAGGTGCCCTAGGGGGTTGACTTTTTTTTTTTTTTAAGGAAATTAGATTCAATTAATTGATTAGATTTATTTAACTTACTAGATGCCTTTTCTTCTTTGTGTGTCAAGTAATTTTGAATTGTACCCTGGGAATTTTAAATATATTGTGAGATTCTGGAGCCTGAAAAAATATTTTTAGATCATACTGATTCGTTCATTCTAGCAGGCAGTCAACTCAGCTAAGTTCAGTTCACAATTAATGTGGGCAGCTATTCCAATGTCAGTTCTATTTTCAAGCACTGTGCTAGGCTATCTGGGTTCACCATACACATAGGACACTCCAGGGTTAGTCTGAGACATGGGTGGCTCTTTCTCTCATGGTTTTCTTTTCATAGCCTTTGTGATATTTCTTATGTTTTCCTACATGTATGCACAGTTCATATGTAAACCTCAGACTTGTGTTAGATCTTACATGGTGTTAGAGGATTCTCATGTCCAGCTCTCTTCACTCAGGGATTTCTCCATACCTTCCAGGTACCAGAGACTCATTTTCATGGTTTGCAAGTAAAATATTTTGGTTTTGTTTGTTTTGTCTTTGGATTTTCAACATACAGGAGAGGAAAGATGAAAAAGAAGCAAAACAAGGATCCCCTTTGGACTATTTTGTTCTTTTTCTAGTCCTCTAGCCGGGGGGGGGGGGGGGGGTAGATTTTTCTTAGAGTTTTTGTTTTCTATGCCTCATTTAGAGTTTGTTACTTGGGCCAATGTTGGGACAAAGCCAAAAAATAAAGGAGAAGAAAGCAAATAAAGAGGAAACTCCCCAACAGAACGGGTCATCTTCAAAAGCTAACTTCTCTCCCAAATCTAACCACTGTTCTTTATTCTCCATAGTTCTCATGTAGTTGCTTTTAAAAATGCCCCACAATTTTAGTTGAGATCAATGGGAGAAATGGATTTACATTGAATTATTCCATCTTAGCTGGTGCTGGAATGCTCTCCTGAGTTTTTAATTCTAGTCATTGTATTTCTGTCTGGAAGTTCTGTTTTGGCTTATTTTTAAATCTTACTATGTAATTTTTATACTTTCATGGTCCCTCTAGATAATGTTAAAATTTGTCATTTACTTTTAAAAGGGGACAAAGTCAATTTGCTAGAAGACCCAGTGTCTATGCTACTTTCTTCTCATTATTATCAGTTCCAGTTCACATTCAAGTTATTTTTCCTGGCATGCCTATAGATATTTTACTGCCTGGTAGTCTTTGTTAGAAAATGATATTTCAAGAGTTGGAATAAACTCAAATGAAGTTCAAGGTTTGACAGTCACTGGCCCACCTACTTCATGTGTGACTATGTAACCAAGCCATGTGAAGGTTGTCTAGGAAGGTTTCTTCTCCTCCTGCCCCCACTTTTCTTCCCTTTTTTATCCTATTCTGTGTGCAGTCACAATGCCATTTACTGAAGTTTCACTCAGTTAAAGTTAGAATGTGGAAAACAAGCATAGGGCTGGTTTACCTTTACCTCAACAGGTGTAACTTTCTGGGCTTTCCTATGAAGGTGGGAAAGCTCTCCCAGAACAACACCAACCTTGCTTCGGGTACTAGGTATTGATCTTTGCTCTATAACTCACAAATGTGGATTGTGGAGATGGATGTATTTGGAATGAAAGTGACTTTTCTGTTTGTTACTCCACCTACCTATTTGGTCAGACTTTGAGTCCAAATTCAAGCCTACATGTTTCTTGTTCTCTTTTTGTATCTTTAATACGTGTTTATTAATCCAACATTTTAATTATTTACAGAAGGTTTAAAAACTAGCTGTCCACCAAAGTAAACTGGAACTCTTTCTACCAAGGCTCTTTAGGGACAGATTTAATTTGTTAGAATACTCAAAGCTCATCAGTACCCATCAACTATATGAAGTGTCCCTTCCTTAAGGCATGACAGAATTCATTTAATAATTTATACTCAAGAAAACATCTCTTTTCATTATAGAAGCTATGCTTAACTAAGCAAAAATACAATGTGAAAGTTAAGCTACAGGGTTTTGTATCTCCCAAACAATCCTGAGTATATAAATCCTATGCTTCTGAAAGTATGTGCTGAAAATAGGTCTTTATTTCTTTTTCCAGCTTTGAATTGCTCTCTTTTTATTCACATTCCTCAATGATAATTTAATATTCAGCTTAAAGTATAATTTGCTAATAAGTACTAAAGTCAAGACTACAATTGCTAGTGAGCTCTATTACTGAGGATGTATTAAATCAAGTGAGAAGGGAAACAAATTAATGAATCTAATTGTTCTCCACTCCAGGCAGTAATGTTCAGAGGTTAACAAATCAAGCAAGATTTTCACAGAGAGACTGAAAAAGGGGGGCTTTTAAAGTAGTCACAAGTATGATGCTGTGTGACATCTGAAGAACCCAGGAGCCATTTTCAATTAGTAGAAGACCTTCTCATAGCTCATCATCTAATAGATTCTTAGTTCTCATTTTTGTCAAGAGACTCTGATGCCATGCTTACAATTTTAAGGCTTAAAATCTTTGCTAATGCCCATATTCATTTATTACAAACTTTATTAATATACACATTCCCAAATGGTCTCCAACTTAGTTGCTGTTAACTAACAACAAGATTAACTAAAGGACATATTAGAAAACAAAGAGTGTGCTCAGTTCCATAACCAGAGAGAATAGGAGCTTACAATGAGAGCTTTTCCAAAAGACCATGAGCAGCAAAGTATCAAGAAATCAATGGTCATTATCTAATAAATTAGATACTAAAAATGAAAATTGTTAAAGTTCATTTTAGAATTAAGAAATACTGATCCACTTCATACAAATTTTTTAAATGCCTGTTTGGTTGGATGTAAAATATATTTAGTATTTTCTAAATAATTTATGAATGGATAAATGATTCTAATATCCTTAAAAGCAAAATTCAGTTCCTCTTTGACTACTTTATTATGTGTGCAATAAAGTGCACAGGGAGAAATATAAAGTGCATGGATAGAAATAAAGACATATGGAGAAAAGGAAGGCAGTATCAGCAAAATTCATAAATATTAAAAAAGTTAAATATTAAATTTTTTTATGTCATGGAGATTTCAGTGTTCAACAGATATTTTTTTAATTAATGTTTTATATAGTTTTCAATTCAATAATTTGTAATACTATTTCAAATAGTTTCTATATATCATCAAATATATCATTAAACAATCAAATCATTTTATTTTATTTTATTATTTTTTCAACAACACAAATAATTTTATTTATTTTATTTTTTATTTTTGTAGAAGTTTTTATTTATTTGAGAGAAGAGAGAGAGAGAGAGAAAATGGGCAAAGAGGAGAGGCACAGGGAGAGAGAGAGAGAAGCAGACTGAGCAGGGATCCTGATGAGGGGCTTGATCACAGGACCTGGAGATCATGACTTGGCCAAAGGCAGACATCCAACTGACTGAGCCACCCAGGCACCCCCAACCTAAATCATTTTATTTTATTATTTTATTTTATAAGATTTTGTTTATTTATTTGACACACAGAGAGAGTGCACACAAGCAGGGGGAGTGGCAGGCAAGGGGAGAAGCAGGTTCCTGGCTGATCAGGGAACCTGATGGGGACTCGATCCCAGGACCCTGAGATCATGACCTGAGCCAAAGGCAGACACTTAACTGACTGAGCACCCAGGCACCCCACATTTTAAAATCTTGTCTTAAGGCATGGATAAAATTGTTTTTCCTAAAAACTATGGCCATTGAATTATTGATCTTACTCAAGGTCATTATTTATGGTTTCTTAGCATTTAATTAAATCCATTTTTTGTATAATCATAGGTTTGGGAAAAGAAAAAAAAAGGAGGTTAGAGATTCTTCTGTCAGAATCTAAATATAGTTGTAACTTTCTGTATGAATTTCAAGTTGGACAATAAATTTGGCCTTTTCATTGGTCTGTTGATTACTCAACAACCATTTATAGAGATTCTTAGTGTGTGAATCACTAAACCAGGGCTGGAAATACAAGGTGAACAAGACATAGTCCTAGCCTACAGTTCAGAAGTGAAAAGTATATAACAAGGATAACTGGAAGCCCAAAGTTGGAAATGTTGGAATAAGGATTGCATGAAAAGTCTCAGTGCAGAGGATTTTAACTCAGGGATGAAAAGAAAACATGAAACTCTTCTTCCACCTGAATCATGAGTTTTTTCAAAAAGGTGGTAGAAATAGGGTTTTTAGAGAATAATTGGAACACCCTGCCCTTCTTCAGAACAATAATGATGGCTGATATTACTAAAATCTGAGACATAAGAATGAGAATGGAAGATGAGGAGGAGAGGGGAAGGAGGAAAAACAGGAGGAAATGGGGAGAGAGAACTGTGTATCAGTGAAGAACCAATCATTGGAGGAGAATTACAATACCTAGATGGGAAGCTATTTCTAGTAGAGAAGCAAAGAGTAAGAAGTTGCCTTAAATATTTGTAGGTAGGAGGAAAACCTACTCTGAATTGGGAAATATAAACCAGTTGTTAAAGCGAATCCTATGACTAGGGTGATAGAGGGATGGAAAACAGAGGGGGACCGGAATTTAGTAACGAAGGGTGAAAAACAGCACTCAAGAGTATATAATGATCTCACGCATTACAAATATATATTATTTTTAGTTTTCTTACCTTCTTTGATTTTGCATTAAATATTTTTATATCTTTTACCTGGAATCTTATTTTCTAAAGCCCAATCCAACTGGGGTAATGAATAGCTAATAGGAAATTTGCATATACGTGACATTTATTTGCATGTGTATGTTTGTTTAAAAATATTTAATTTTACCTTATTAATTTTATTATTCTAATTATTAATACAGGGGATAAAATCAGGTTTACATCCTCAAATAAAGTCTATATGTTCACACATCTAGAATCTCAATGACTTAGTTTTTCCTATTTTTACACATACATTCTTTTTTTAAAATTTTTTTATTGTTATGTTAAGCACCATACATTACATCATTAGTTTTGGATGTAGTGTTCCATGATTCATTGTTTGTGCGTAACACCCAGTGCTCCATGCAGAAACACATACATTCTTTTAATCATTCCACAATTATTTATTGAATAACTACCAAGCTCAATGCTAAGGATATAGAGATAAAAAGACATTTTTTAACCATATGTTAAATAAATATAAAAAGCCAAAATTATTATAATCCTTCTTAGGTTGGTTTCAGTGAGATAACCACAGGTTTTTAACTACTGAAGGAATCAAAGATTGGGTTTCCATTGAACCAAAGTGAAAGAGGACCCAATCCCACAACATGTTCTTATACATCAGTATGACTTAAAATCTCCCTTGCTGCCTACATGTTTTGAAATTCACGTGGTCAGTGTGGGTAAGCATTTAATATGGAAGTTCTGGAATAGATGTGTGTCTAATTGCTTCCATAAAATGAAATGTTTTGATTCTGCCTCTGCCGCAGAGGAATGCAGGAGATATCCTTCAGCAAAGGGCACCAGCTGAAAAACAATAAAAGAAGCTTTAAGCATTTATCCTATGATTGGCAGCTGTCTTGCCCCTCTTAGATTTCATAAAGTTCATATTTATTAGAGCAAAAGGTAAAAAAAAAAAAAAAAAGCCCGTATACGCCTGGTTAAAAGATTAAGTGTACAAATGTGTGGAAACAAATCTGATTTTGGAGACAGATTTGTATTGTTCTTTGGTGTATTTTTTTTTATTTTCTTTTTCAAGAGAAAAATATATTTCTTGTCTGAGTCAATAAGGAAAGAGGAAGATTGCATTGCTTCTTCACTAAGAATGCTGCTCTTGTTAATTCATTCCATCTACGTTGCATTGAGCAGGTATTATGTGCTAGGCACTGAGCTGGCTGCTGAGGACAGTGGTGAATGAAGGAAGAGTTCTTCCTTTACATACTTCACTTGCTTCCTGTCCAGTAAAAAAGATACCTCCATAATGCAAGTCATAAGCTAGATGAGACAAATATTCTTTTGTTCAGAGGTAATCTCTACTGACTCTTGTCTCCAGTTAATAGCAAAATGAGTACAGCCTGTTATATCATAGAGTTACTTTGGCTGATATAAATATATAATAATATATTTAATAATCATGCAGGTGTGCCTACTTTTATTCATTTTGGATACCTAAAATTGAAGAGTCCAGGAAATTGCTAAAAATACTATTAGCGCAAACTCATCATCAGTCCCCAACTGCAGTCATCCTTCTGTGATCTTTGTATGTAGTTAGTAAGTAGAAGAAGAAACAACAGGTGGGCATTTTCATGTTAAAGAAGTCCTAAAGTCCTAGACCTAGAGGACTCCTCTCCACCTCAATATCTGTTTCTCAGTCACTCTCCAAAAAAATCTACTCCATGAGGGCAGGACCAGTATATATTTCCTTCATCTTTATATATCCAGAACTTATATTGGGAACCAGTATTTATATTAGGCACTCACTAACTTGTGTTGGCTAAATGATGAAGTTATCTCTTTTAAAAGTGGTCAATGTAATACATTGGCATCACTATACTTTTGTAAACTGCTCAACCCTTTCTTTCGGTAATGAGACTCCTGGGGATCTGCCGCTTTCATACTGAGTGAGGTTCTAAAACCAGGTTACGGCTTTGTATAGGAGGAGGCGTTCAGGGTATTCAGGCACCTTCTCTCTATATTCAGAGAAGATCAGCTTTGGGTTTGATGGTTTTATAAATGGTGGAATATAACTAGACTTAGTGCTATTCAAAGTGTGGTCTGCAGAACCATACTGATCTATGAATTATTTGTTTGGGGTACATGAGACTAGAAAAATATAGAAATTTAGTATAAGTCTATTACATTATTCACATGCCTGTTTTCAGAGTAGTTTTAAAAAGAGAGGAAAGATCTCTTTCTAAGATGGCATTTATTAAGGAG
Organism: Eumetopias jubatus; assembly: GCF_037043125.1. Taxonomy (NCBI): domain Eukaryota; kingdom Metazoa; phylum Chordata; class Mammalia; order Carnivora; family Otariidae; genus Eumetopias; species Eumetopias jubatus. Next base: position 22,998,029 of record NW_028274819.1, on the reverse strand, counting down.
TTATATTGCCACTGTGTATCGACAGTTTATCTGACATAAAGTCAACCCCCACAGGAAAACAAACAGAGGAGGAGAGGTGGAGACTTATATACTCCAAACCTCTGAACTTGATTGGAACTGTCTGAGAATCCTAGGAGCATATTCAGTCCAGCAAAGCAGCAAAGTTAATCATTCTTCCTCCTTAGGAGGTGTCTGAGAAGACAGTCTCATCAGCCTCTCTTGACCATTTCTTTAGCAGAATGTTCTAGCTTTTAACTAACTGGGCTAACCCTACCTTTTGAGACCCATTTCCATCTATTTTGACCTTTTAGAATTAATTGTTGTTTCTTAAATATGCTTTGTATTTTAAGTCTCTATGTTATTTTTCTCCCGTGTTCTATTTATTTCTTATCCTTTTTTTTCTTTTAACTTAGTTTCTGCTGACACACTGACACTCCCCTTTCCCACTATACTTTGGATCAACTTGTCTATATAAAATGTGGGTAAACCATAGCCCTGGTATGTAAAAATATGCTAGCATTGTTATTAAATGATAAGGCAGAGCCATCTTGGGCTACTTCCTATCCTTCATTCTGCAGAGCCATCGGTCACTAAGCTCTGTCAAGTTTACCTCCTAAATATTTCTTTTTTTTTTTTAAAGATTTTATTTATTTATTTGAGAGAGAGAGAGAATGAGAGATAGAGAGCACGAGAGGGAAGAGGGTCAGAGGGAGAAGCAGACTCCCCGCTGAGCAGGGAGGCTGATGCGGGACTCGATCCTGGGACTCCAGGATCATGACCTGAGCCAAAGGCAGTCACTCAACCGACTGAGCCACCCAGGCGCCCTCTCCTAAATATTTCTTAAATGTATCCCTGCCTCTTCTACATATTTCCTAGTTCTCTTATTCATGCTTCCCAGGCTCTAAGGAGAGTTCTTATAGGCCATTACCGTACCCCCTATTTCTCTTCTTGCCTTGAGGCTTGTGACCCTCAATCCTCCCCCTACCTGGTGGCATCCCAGAACCTTCAACCGGACAGCTACTGCACAATTGTGCCAATGGATATCCTCAGCCTTAGAGAAACAGGGTTAGAGCCTGGGGGCAGGAGAGGGGGTGAGGCAAGCAAACAACCTCATTTCTTTTTCTAGGGTGATGTATGAATTCTATTATTTTCAAAGAATCCCATGATGAAAACAACATTTTAAACAACTGCAAGAGCTAGCAAAGGTTTTCACAAATTGACATGACATGGTACGATTTGCATGTAAAATTCCAGAATTTTTCATGAGACATATATGAGTCCTCTGTGATCTTGCTTACTCTTCAATCTCAGTTCCTGATGTACAGTTTGATTTCTTGTTCTACAGTAAGTTTTATAATTCTTCATGTGCATCATATTGGCTCTTTTATTTTTTTTTATTATGTTATGTTAATCACCATACATTGCATCATTAGTTTTTGATGTAGTGTTCCATGATTCATTGTTTGCATATAACACCCAGTGCTCCATTCAGTACGTGCCCTCTTTAATACCCATCCATATTGGCTCTTTACTCCCTCTGCACCCTCTGTCTTCAATTCTCTTCCCGTTTGTTCAGTTCAGGATCGCCTCCTTCAGAGAACTTGCCCTTCTCTTCCCATAGCCCTGCCAGGTTAGATAACCCTCCATTTTATTTCCACAGCACTCTTGTCATCGCTCTAATTTTATTCTTCCATATGGTTTTATAATTGCCAGTTTGGGGTCTGTTTCTTCTGTGAAGACAGAGTTCTTAACTCCATGCACTTATATATTTATTGAAAGAATACTAGTCAATATTTTCATATATTCACCATATAGCATCCTGTGGCCAATAAATCTCAGAGATTCAGTCTCAGAGGAATACAATACAATCTCAGAGAAATTAAGTAAAGAAGAAGAATCTTAGAAACAGATTAGATTATACATAAATTACAAATATTTTTCCAGGTTGACTGCATATTTTTAGTGTGCACATTCTGTTAATTGGTTGCATAACACTAAGGCTCCATTAGTATCTTTGCTTCTTAAAATTTCTTATTCCATAGACTTGTTGGGAGATATAACTTTAATGCTTTAAGCTTGCGAAATAATCAACAATCATTTCCTGTAGTAGTGCAACAAATGTTTGTAGTAGGTGCTGTTGCAGACCTGCAAGTCTATAACCCATGCCTTTGAGAACTGCCCTCTTCTGAAAGCCATGTCACATTACTTGAACAGCTAATCCTGATTGGGCCTGGGTTCAACATTTAACCTCACTGAACCAATCCACTTACTCAACTGAAAATCTGGAATCCTGATTGAAAGATGCTTGCAACTTTGGGCTTGACTGAAGGTGCCTTAAAGCTCCCCTCAGTTTGACTGAATATTAGATAGATTATGTCCAGACTGTAGGCCACTGACCTCCCTTTCCTTAGAGCGCTTACTTTAGAAAACTTATAATTGAAAATTCTTTTTATGACCCTTTAAAATATAAATATATAAGTCTTCTCCAGCTTCTTGCCAGTTTTACAACCCAGGGACTTTTTCTCAAGAACCTGAGAGCCATCCATCGTCAGGGAAGATAGTACCTGTACCTCTCAGTTTCTTTGGAAGGTGAGGAGCCTAACTTCAATGGGCACCAATTAACAAATGCAGCCAAATCACAGAGGAAAACATTTGTAGATTCAGGAATAACTCATCATGCTCAACACACCTTATTGATCAACCTTCCTGTAAACATCTACCGGTACTTTTCCAATAGATTCCCTAGAATTTCTGTTTCAGCAGAGTGGAAGTCAGTCTGGGTCTCTCTATTACAATAGTCTCAGGTAAATTCTTCCTTACTTTTAACCTCTCCAGTACAATTTTTTCTTGACAGGCTTATGAGTGAATACTGATTGCTTATGAAAACAGGACCTGTAAAGTGATTATTTGACCTGGGGAAACAGAGAAAAACATTCTTCAGAAAGATAAATGAAGTATATATAAAAACAACAAGTGAGACATGTGATAAGTTGCCATGAGTGAGAGAGAAAGAGAAAGAGCAGTTGCCTCAGTTGCTGGTGGCTTCCTAGTATCTGACTGCAGACCCCGGAAAGAGCTTTCTACAGCTGAAATCTGTAAGATACCCTGTATTCCTGGTTTTTTGTTTAATTATTTTCAAATGAGTTTCTGTTACTTTAACCTAAAATAATCTTGGCTACAAAAAGTCATTTACTCAACATAGGAACATGTCGATTCAGAGTATTGACGGTGTTAACACTTTTTGGCTAGCGTGCAAAATCAAGGACTGGAGTTATTGTGGGAATATGGATGGCATTTGTCAAGTGTTTTCTCTAATATGTCTGCTTCACTCTGAGGTAATATATATTTTGTAGAACATTTTGTCATCACCTCTAATTGTTACTTTTAAAATATGATATGAAGCATAATGTGATTACAGAGTCCACAATCCTTCTGTGGAAATATGTCATTTTGCTTTTCCAGGGAACTCCTACTCAAAGCAAAAATAATTCTTTTTAAAAAAAAAAAGGGAAGGATGGAGAAAATCAGAGCTGGGGCAGAAACATTAGAAACCCATGTAAAATGAAAGGGAGTCACAAAACAGCACATTATTTTCCTTACCCCATGGATATTCCAAACCCTTTATATTTACAACCATATAGGATAAGGATTTGTCAAAAAAGGGTGTAATTAAAAATGTGATAGGGAAGGCAAGTTAAAATAGCTAATAAATATATTAAAATAAGACCGAGAAGTTAAAAATTAACCATCCAGGCATTCATCTTCTGAAGAAATCAAAAGGAAAGCACATTACATCCAGTGAGAGTAATTACAAAAATGGTAACAGATCAAGTCTAAAAGTTCTGTGTAAAACATGCACTGATAAAGAAAAATGAAGTCTACTTTACATATATTGACATGGAAAGATTGGGGGAAGCATACTGTAAATTGAGACATGTCAACTAGCAAGTTATAGAAAAGTATGCCTACAATTATTACTTATTTAAAATAAAACACACATACACACACTAGACACCCATCAGGGTGGAATCATACATAGATACATGTATAAGTATCTGTTTTATAATACATTTAAATTAATAAAAGAATACCACATATATCTTTACACCAATAAATATGATCATCCAGATTGAATGGACAGTGTACTAAAGCAATCTATTTTTATTTTTTATTTTAAAGTTTTTTTTTTTAAGATTTTATTCATTTATTTATTTGACAGACAGAGACATAGCAAGAGAGGGAACACAAGCAGGAGGAGTGAGAGAGGGAGAAGCAGGCTTCCCGCAGAGCGGGGAGCCCGATGCGGGGCTCGATCCCAGGACCCTGGGACCATGACCTGAGCCGAAGGCAGACGCTTAACAACTGAGCCACCCAGGTGCCCCTAAAGCAATCTATTTTTAAAAGTGACTTAATATCTAGTAGAAAAATTGAGTAGTCCAATATCCATTAAAAAAGTTGAAAATGTAATCACAGATTTAAAATTTTCCAAAAAAATAATTCTATCAAACCCTCAAAGGATTCCTTTTCTGCTTAAACTATTTCAGAATATGGCAGAGTGAGGTGGGAATGAAAGCTTACCAATTATTTCTATAATAACAAAAAACACAAATATCATACATAAAATAAACTGATCTCAAGTACTAATTTAGATACAAAAAATTCTAAATAAAGTATTACCAAATTGAACCAAAGTGTATATTAAAATAATACTTTTAAAAACATTTATCTCGAGAGGGGGCGGAGCAAGATGGCGGAGGAGTAGGAGACCTAGATTTTGTCTGGTCTCAGGAATTCAGCTGAATAGGGATCAAACCATTCTGAACACCTACGAACTCAACAGGAGATCGAACAGGAGAGTAGCAACAACTCTCTGAACAGAGAAGCGACCACTTACTGGAAGGTAGGGCGTGCGGAGAAGTGAATCCGAGGCGATATTCGGGAGGATAGACGGCGGGGGAGGGGCCTCCGCCGGCCGCTTCTGGCAAGTGCTAGAGCCGCGGAGCACAAAATCGGACCTTTTTAAAAGTTGGCTCGGCGGAGGGACGTCGCTGCAGTGGCTAAGCGGGGGGTGGAATCCTCCCGGGACAGTGTGGTCTCAGGACCCTTGGGGTCACAGAGAGACCGGGGTTGCCTGAGTGCGGCAGAGCTCCCAGGTATCAGAGCAGGGAAGCCGGCTGCAGAGACGGAGCAGAGTCGCGGGCTCTCAGCTCTGGGTTGCCACAAACTGTGATCTGCGGCCCAGTCGGGGCACGGCTCCCCCAGCAGGGACCCAACAAGCAGCAGATCCGGGGAGACTCCCCTTCCTTCCCGGGGAGGAGCGGTGCGGGAACACACTGCAGGGATCTGCTGGGTTTGGAGACTCCGAGCGGGGTCGGGTGCCAGAGATAGCAACGCTCGATCACAGGCCGGGTGAGCACGGAGTGCGGCCAGAGACCGGGGACACGGGAGTGACTGCTTTTCTCTGGGGGCGCACTGAGGAGTGGGGCCCCGAGTTCTCGGCTCCTCCGGGCGGAGACTGGGAGGCCGCCATTTTCGCCCTGGTCCTCCAAAGCTGTACCGAGAGCTTGCAGGGAACAAAAGCTCCTGAGAGCAAACTGGAGCAGCTTCCTTAGCCCGGACCGACCAGGGCGGGGCAATTCCGCCTCCGGCAAAGACATTTGGAAACCACAGCAACAGGCCCCTCCCCCAGAAGATCAGCACAAACAGCCAGCAAGCCAAGACCAAGTTGATCGATCAAGGAGAATAGGAGAACTCCAGCGCTAGGGGAATACTGCACATAGATTCATGGCTTCTTTTTTTTTTTTTTTTTTTTTTACCATGATTCATTATTTCATCAAAGTTAATTTTTGTTGACTTTTTTTATTTTTCTTTTTCCCTTTTTCAACCAACATCTTATAAATCCCTTTTTTAAAAAAAAAAAACATTTTTTATTTTTTTTCCATTTTTAGAGTCATATTTTATCCCTTCATAGTAGTTATCCTTGTTTTTGGCATATATATATAAGTTGTTCTCTCTTTAAAATTTTGAGGTACAGTTTCTTCTAACAGATCAAAATATACCCTAAACCACTAGTGTATGGCTTTGTTCTAGTCTCCTGCCTGATCACATTCTCTCCCTTTTTCCTTTTTTTTTTTTCCTTAAATCTTCTTTCTTTTTTCAAACAACTTATCTTACCAAGTCCTTTTATAAAATCTTTTATAATTTTCATCTTTACAGTCATCTTCCATCCCTTCATTGTATCGACCCTTATTTTGTACATATATGTCTTTCTTCCTTTAAAATTTTAGGAGGCACTTTTTCTAACAGACCAAAATACGCCCAAAATCTAGTGTGTGGCACTGATCTATGCACTAGCCTGATCATATTTGATCATATTCTGCCTTTTTTGAATTGTTTTGTTTTTGTTTTTATCTTTTTTTATCTTTTTTTTTTCTTTTTCTCTTTCCTTTTTCTTTCTTTCCCTTTCTTTTCCCCTGGTTTCAGGTCTTTTCTGATTTGTATACAGTATATTTGCTGGGGACGTTGTAAAACTGTTAGCCTTTTGTTCTCTCATTCATCTATTCTCCTCTGGACAAAATGACAAGACGAAAGAAATCACCTCAGCAAAAAGAACAAGAGGTAGTACCGTCAGCCAGGGACCTACTCAATACGGACATTAGTACGATGTCAGACCTAGAGTTCAGAATCATGACTTTAAAGATACTAGCTGGGCTTGAAAAAAGCGTGGAAGTTATTAGAGAAACCCTTTCTGGAGAAATAAAAGAACTAAAATCTAACCAAATCGAAATCAAAAAGGCTATTGATGAGGTGCAATCAAAAATGGGGGCACTAAATGCTAGGATAAATGAGGCAGAAGAGAGACTCAGCGATATAGAAGACCAAATGATGGAAAATAAAGAGGCTGAGAAAAAGAGAGAGAAACAACTACAGGATCACGAGGGCAGAATTCGAGAGATAAGTGATACGATAAGATGAAACAACATTAGAATAATTGGGATCCCAGAAGAAGAAGAGAGAGAGAGAGGGGCAGAAGGTATATTGGAGCAAATTATAGCAGAGAACTTCCCTAATGTGAGGAAGGAAACAGGCATTAAAATCCAGGAGGCACAGAGAACCCCCCTCAAAATCAATAAAAATAGGTCAACACCCCGACATCTAATAGTAAAACTTACGAGTCTCAGAGACAAAGAGAAAATCCTGAAAGCAGCTTGGGAGAAGAGATATGTAACCTACAATGGTAGAAACATTAGATTGGCAACAGACCTATCCACAGAGACCTGGCAGGCCAGAAAGGACTGGCAAGATATCTTCAGAGCACTAAACGAGAAAAATATGCAGCCAAGAATACTATATCCAGCTAGGCTATCATTGAAAATAGAAGGAGAGATAAAAAGCTTCCAGAACAAACAAAAACTAAAGGAATTTGCAAACACGAAACCAGCCCTCCAAGAAATATTGAGAGGGGTCCTCTAAGCAAAGAGAGAACCTAAAAGCAGCAAAGAGCAGAAACGAACACAGACAACAGACAGTTAACAGTCACCTTACAGGTAATACAATGGCACTAAATTCATACCTTTCAATAGTTACCCTGAATGTAAATGGGCTAAATGCCCCAATCAAAAGACACAGGCTATCAGATTGGATTAAAAAACAAGACCCATCAATATGCTGTCTGCAAGAGACTCATTTTACACCCAAAGACACCCCCAGATTGAAAGTGAGGGGGTGGAAGACCATTTACCATGCTAATGGACACCAAAAGAAAGCTGGGGTGGCAATCCTTATATCAGACAAACTAGATTTTAAAACAAAGACTGTAATAAGAGATGAGGAAGGACACTATATCCTACTGAAAGGGTCTATCCAACAAGAAGGTCTAACAATTGTAAATATCTATGCCCCGAACATGGGAGCAGCCAATTATATAAGGCAATTAATAACAAAAGCAAAGAAACACATTGACAACAATACAATAATAGTGGGGGACTTTAACACCCCCCTGACTGAAATGGACAGATCATCTAAGCAAAAGATCAACAAGGAAATAAAGACTTTAAATGACACACTGGACCAAATGCACTTTACAGACATATTCAGAACATTCCATCCCAAAGCAACGGAATACACATTCTTCTCTACTGCCCATGGAACATTCTCCAGAATTGATCACATTCTAGGTCACAAATCAGGTCTCAATCGGTACCAAAAGATTGGGATCATTCCCTGCATATTTTCAGACCACAATGCTTTGAAACTAGAACTCAACCACAAGAGGAAAGTCGGAAAGAACTCAAATACATGGAGGCTAAAGAGCATCCTACTAAAGAATGAATGGGTCAACCAAGAAATTAAAGAAGAATTAAAAAAATTCATGGAAACCAATGAAAATGAAAACACAACTGTTCAAAATCTTTGGGATACAGCAAAGGCAGTCCTGAGAGGAAAGTATATAGCAATACAAGCCTTTCTCAAGAAACAAGAAAGGTCTCAAATACACAACCTAACCCTACACCTAAAGGAGCTGGAGAAAGAACAGCAAAGAAAGCCTAAACCCAGCAGGAGAAGATAAATCATAAAGATCAGAGCAGAAATCAATGAACTAGAAACCAAAAGAACAGTAGAACTGATCAACGAAACTAGGAGCTGGTTCTTTGAAAGAATTAACAAGATTGATAAACCCCTGGCCAGACTGATCACAAAGAAAAGAGAAATGACCCAAATCAACAAAATCATGAATGAAAGAGGAGAGATCACAACCAACACCAAAGAAATACAAACAATTATAAGAACATATTATGAGCAACTCTATGCCAGCAAATTAGATAACCTGGAAGAAATGGGTGCATTCCTAGAGATGTATCAACTACCAAAATTGAACCAGGAAGAAATAGAAAACCTGAACAGACCTATAACCACTAAGGAAATTGAAACAGTCATCAAAAATCTCCCAAGAAACAAAAGCCCAGGGCCAGATGGCTTCCCAGGGGAATTCTATCAGACATTTCAAGAAGAATTAATACCTATTCTCCTGAAACTGTTCCAAAAAATAGAAATGGAAGGGAAACTTCCAAACTCATTTTATGAGGCCAGCATTACCTTGATCCCAAAACCAGACAAAGACCCCATCAAAAAAGAGAATTACAGACCAATATCCTTGATGAACATGGATGCAAAAATTCTCACCAAAATACTAGCCAATAGGATCCAACAGTACATTAAAAGGATTATTCACCACGACCAAGTGGGATTTATTCCTGGGCTGCAAGGCTGGTTCAACATCCGCAAATCAATCAACGTGATACAATACATTAACAAAAGAAAGAACAAGAATCATATGATCCTCTCAATAGATGCAGAAAAAGCATTTGACAAAGTACAACATCCTTTCTTGATCAAAACTCTTCAGAGTATAGGGATAGAGGGTACATACCTCAATATCATAAAAGCCATCTATGAAAAACCTACAGCGAATATCATTCTCAATGGGGAAAGGCTGAGAGCTTTTCCCCTAAGGTCAGGAACGCGGCAGGGATGTCCACTCTCTCCACTGCTATTCAACATAGTATTAGAAGTCCTAGCCACAGCAATCAGACAACAAAAAGAAATCAAAGGCATCCAAATCGGCAAAGAGGAAGTCAAACTCTCACTCTTTGCAGATGATATGATACTGTATGTGGAAAACCCAAAAGACTCCACCCCAAAACTGCTAGAACTCATACAGGAATTCAGTCAAGTAGCAGGATATAAAATCAATGCACAGAAATCAGTGGCATTCCTATACACCAACAACAAGACAGAAGAGAGACAAATCAAGGAGTCGATCCCATTTACAATTGCACCCAAAACCATTAGATACCTAGGAATAAATCTAACCAAAGAGGCAAAGGATCTGTACTCAGAAAACTATAAAATACTCAGGAAAGAAATTGAAGAAGACACAAAGAAATGGAAAAACGTTCCATGCTCATGGATTGGGAGAATCAACATTGTGAAGATGTCAATGCTACCTAGAGCAATCTACACATTCAATGCAATCCCCATCAAAATACCATCCACTTTTTTCAAAGAAATGGAACAAATAATCCTAAAATTTGTATGGAACCAGAAGAGACCCAGAATAGCCAGAGGAATACTGAAAAAGAAAAGCAAAGCTGGCGGCATCACAATTCCGGACTTCCAGCTCTATTACAAAGCTGTCATCATCAAGACAGTATGGTACTGGCACAAAAACAGACACATAGATCAATGGAACAGAATCGAGAGCCCAGAAATGGACCCTCAACTCTATGGTCAACTTATTTTTGACAAAGCAGGAAAGAATGTCCAGTGGAAAAATGACAGTCTCTTCAACAAATGGTGTTGGGAAAATTGGACAGCCACATGCAGAAGAATGAAACTGGACCATTTCCTTACACCACACACAAAAATAGACTCCAAATGGTTGAAAAACCTAAACGTGAGACAGGAGTCCATCCAAATCCTAAAGGAGAACACAGGTAGCAACCTTTTCGACCTTAGCCGCAGCAACTTCTTCCTGGAAACATCGCCAAAGGCACGGGAAGCCAGGGCAAAAATGAACTATTGGGATTTCATCAAGATAAAAAGCTTCTGCACAGCAAAAGAAACAGTCCACAAAACCAAAAGACAACCGACAGAATGGGAGAAAATATTTGCAAATGACATATCAGATAAAGGGCTAATATCAAAAATCTATAAAGAACTTATCAAACTCAACACCCAAAGAACAAATAATCCAATCAAGAAATGGGCAGAAGACATGAACAGACATTTCTCCAAAGAAGACATCCAAATGGCCAACAGGCACATGAAAAAGTGCTCAACATCGCTTGGCATCAGGGAAATCCAAATCAAAACCTCAATGAGATACCACCTCACACCCGTCAGAATGGCTAAAATTAACAAGTCAGGGAACGACAGATGTTGGCGGGGATGTGGAGAAAGGGGAACCCTCCTACACTGTTGGTGGGAATGCAAGCTGGTGCAACCCCTCTGGAAAACAGTATGGAGGTTCCTCAAACAGTTGAAATTAGAGCTACCGTTCGATCCAGCAATTACACTACTGGGTATTTACCACAAAGATACAAATGTAGGGACCCGAAGGGGTACGTGCACCCCAATATTTATAGCAGCAATGTCCACCATAGCCAAACTGTGGAAAGAGCCAAGATGCCCATCGACAGATGAATGGATAAAGAAGATGTGGTATATATACACAATGGAATATTATGCAGCCATCAAAAGGAATGAGATCTTGCCATTTGCAACGACGTGGATGGAACTGGAGGGTGTTATGCTGAGTGAAATAAGTCAATCAGAGAAAGACATGTATCATATGACCTCACTGATATGAGGAATTCTTAATCTCAGGAAAGAAACTGAGTGTTACTGGAGTGGTTGGGGGTGGGAGGGATGGGGTGGCTGGGTGATAGACATTGGGGAGGGTATGTGCTACGGTGAGCGCTGTGAATTGTGCAAGACTGTTGAATCACAGATCTGTACTTCTGAAACAAATAACGCAACATATTTTAAGAAAAAAGAAAAAGAAGATAACAGGAGAGGAAGAAAAGGGGAGTATGTCAGAGGGGGAGACGAACCATGAGAGATGATGGACTCTGAAAAACAAACTGAGGGTTCTAGAGGGGAGGCGGGTGGGGGGATGGGTTAGCCTGGTGATGGGTATTGAGGAGGGCACGTTCTGCATGGAGCACTGGGTGTTATGAACAAACAAGGAATCATGGAACACTGCACCAAAAACTAATGATGTAATATATGGTGATTAACATAACAATAAAAAAATTAAAAAAAAAAACATTTATCTCATAAGGGTGGCCCAACATTGTGCTACTAGTAATATTTCACTAATTTAAGAAATTAAAAAGATAATTTTGTTAACACACTGATAGATGTTATAGATAATAAACTGATAAAATTTCAATAACCATTCTCAATTGAAATAAATACCTATTAGTCAAATACCTATAAAAGTATTTGCCTATTTGGTGTCATCAGTACTGGATGTTATATGCAAATGATGAATCATTAAACTCTACCTCTGGAACTAATAATATACTAATATACTAATAATAAGTTAATTGATTTTAAATTTTAAAAAAGTATTTGCCTTAAACTTGATATTGTTAGGTATAACTTTCAAAGAGGTAAAAATCATGACTCTTAGATACATACAAAACGAACACCCATCAAAGCTTTATTTAACTATTACATAATGAAGGAACAAGTAGGTTATCATGGCCAGTTTGGAGAGCATTACAGATCAGGGATGTATGAGCAGTGCTAGAAAAAGATTTCTGGATAACAGGACCATAAACCTTTGGGGTTATCTCTTCTACCGAAGGGAAATCATTTGCATCTCTCTACGGTTAACAAGGAATCTGAGACTTCTAATAAATAGTAAACTAGGAGCTAATTTGAGGACATCTCCCTACATAACCATTGGCCCCATATGGCATTAAAAAGATTTGCTGCTCACCTTTGTGTCTTATTTGAAAGTTTCAGATGAATTTTCTGATAATATAGTGTCTATTAGAAACCCCCAGAAATTATCATGCTTATTTGTGACACTCTAAAAAACATTCCAGCTGATGTCAGGATCATTCTTTTTCTACCATGAGTCACTATTACTCTTCAACTTTAGATTTTAAATTCCGTGATGGTTGAGTCAATGTTAGTTTTATTCACCTGTGTATACATAATGCCTAGGACAATAGCAAGTACATTGTTAGGAGTCATTATGTTTACATTAATAGGCTATATGCTCCATAAGGGAAAAGACTAGAGTTATTTAATCTACCTTTGAATTCACAGCATCAAGGTTAGCTCCTTGCCTAGAGCTGTGTGCTCCATAAATAACAGTTGAAGGAAATAATAAATTTAAAAAAGAATGAATTTTATCATTAATGCATTAAGAACTGTCCTTCACATAGCACAGATGAAATTATTAGTCCAAAGCAATAACTAAGTGTAAGAAGGAAATTCGGTGGTGAGCAAGAAGGAGATGAGAAAAAATGGATCTGAGAAATAAGCTGTCACACACTCATATAGCAAGGAATGCAAGTGAATTGTCCCAGAAAGGAAGGGACCAAACCAAGACCCAGCTCCCCTTCTTACTGATATTCTTAAAATTATTTAATTTCATGGAAGAAAAACAAAAACTGTCATAAAAAAAGAAAACCATGTGTTTCTTGACCCCAAACTTGCATACTTCTCTTAGCAGGTGTGGATCTTTTTGGCCCACCTTCCTAGACCCACCTTTTCTTTGATGTGTTCTCTATCATCTGTTTCCAGAGTATGGATACAAACAGAAAGCAATTTATTCTTTTCCTCCACTGCCCTTTCAAATTCAAATTATGGACTCTTTCTTCCTTGTGTCTTGAATAAAATCCCCAACTTTTGGCATATATTTGGATACTGAAAATTCCTTCAACATAACTTTGGTCCCCAAAGCAGTTTCAATTAAAAATAATTGTCCAGGGGCACCAGGGTGTTTCAGTTCATTCAGGTCCTACTCTTGGTCTCAGCTCAGGTCATGATCTTGCAGTTCAGGGATCAAATCCCGTGTTGGGCTCTGCACTCAGTGGGGAGTCAGCTTCAGATTCTCTCTCCCTCTCCCTTTTGCCCTCCCTCCCACTCGGGCACTCTCTTTCTCTCCCTCCCTCTCTCTCTCTAAAATAAGTAAATAAAATTTAAAAAAGAATGTCCAAAACATGATTCTTTTCTCTATCAGCTTTGTTCTGCAGTGGACTACAGTGAAGTGAGGAAGTCTGGTCAAACCTCATGAGGTTGCCTCTGGTTCCTTCAGATCTACAGCAGTGGAAGGGAGGAGAGGAAAGACAGCGTGTGATAATTACCAAGGTGATTTGACATTATTGCTGTTAGATCGGAAGGTATTCTTTCTCTAGTGGGTGCTCTTTTGAGCTTCTTGGGAAAAATAATTCCTCAATCACTGGAAATCACTCAATTTTTAAAGTTTTTAATATAAGCTATGCCTAATCAGGCTGACTCCTTAAGACCTGCCCCTCTCCAAACCCAGTCCACACTACACTTTTGAGCAGAGTCCATTTCAAAAAGATCTAATCAGAGCCCTCCTATGAAGGATTCTATTACAACTCCTCAGTAACGCATTATCTTTGTATTAAAATTGCTGCTTTCCTTCTTGTGGTGATCTCTTCTCACTCGACTAAAAGAGTAGCTGGCTCTAAAGTGTGACTTTATTTATGTGCTCTTCTCAGGCATCGGTCAATTGCCAGAGAGACAATCACTGGAAATATGAGCTGATGAGCCAACCTTAGTTATCAGGTGTCAGACAGAGGCTGTTAAGATGGGGCTCTTACAGTGTGTCTTGAATAAAGACAAAACATTCAGTGGCACATAACCCATATTCTAAATCAAGTACAAAACCTCCAATATGGGATTTTTAAAGCGGGTGATTTTCATGTTCGTCCCTGAGACTAACTTGACTCTTCCATTTCAGGAGACAAATGCTATTCTTTCCAATGACAGACTCTTTTAAAACCCCGTCAGTGAAACCTAAGATTTGCCGAAAGAAAACCTCTCCCCATGGTGGGGATTACAATTCCAAGTAAATCTTAATCCAAGCCAATTGTCCTTCCTGACTTCTCTAACTCCATCCTTCTCTGATCAAGAGAATATTGTTATGATAAGCCAGGGTTTTTCAGTATCAGCACTACCGGCATTTTGGGCGGAATAATTTTTTATGGAGGTCTGCCATGTGCATGACAGAATGTTTAACGCAGAGGCTCTTAGGTGGCTCAGTTATTGGGCATCCGCCTTCAGCTCAGGTCGGGGTCCCAGGGTCCTGGGATCAAGCCCCACATCAAGTTCCCTACTCTGTAGGAAGCCTGCTTCTCCCTCTCCCACTCCCCCTGCTTGTGTTCCCTCTCTCGCTGTCTCTCTGTCAAATAAATTAATAAAATCTTAAAAAAAAAAAGAATGTTTAACGCATCTCTAACCTCTACCCTCTACATGCCAGTAGCCACTTTCCCCATCAACCCAAATTCCAACTTCCTAAATTGTCTGTAGACATTGCCAACGTCCCTTCGGAGGCAAAATTGACCTTAGTTGAAAACCACTGGTCTCAGGCACTAACTTAAAAATCACCCGCTTTAAAAATCCCATATTGGAGGTTTTGTACTTGATTTAGAATGTGGGTTATGTGCCACTGAATGTTTTGTCTTTATTAAAGACACAGTGTAAGAGCCCCATCTTAACAGCCTCTGACACCTGATAACTAAGGTTGGCTCATCAGCTCATATTTCCAGTGATGTTTTAGCAGCCCAGTGATATCATAGTGCTCTCTAAAGATTGTTGCCACGGGTGACTGCCCTGTTGGCTTGCCCCTTCATGCTGTTCAGCCATTAACCAATGGCCACACAGATCTGACTTCACAAGTTGAGCTATCATGTACCGAGGCCCAAGAATTGTTCAGTTTAGAAGGAACAGAATTTCTTCAAAGGTGAAATTTTTAAATGACTCTGCAATGGGGCCATCTTAAGGGAGAAGCAGCTCTTTTGCACTCACATAGAATGCCCTAAAACCAAGAATCTATTCTTGTAAGTACTCTAAACACCTTACCAGTCATACATCAAAACATAACCATGGCATCAGAAAAACAAATTTGACAACATCAGGAAATAAATCTTCCATACCTGTACCGTAGTGCAAACGTGTATGTTAGACCGTTGCAATAGGATTCAGAAGGGAGCGAGTTGGGAGGCGGGAGCAGAGGAGAAATGTGATTGAATTATATTGTAACAGGAATAATATATATTTCTGTATTTCTTATCTAAGTATATTGCAGCCATCTAAAAATGCATATGTATTTTATTTTAAATTGTTGAAAAATATGATGTATATGAACCGACATTGATTGTGGGGATTTATTCGTGTTTATGTTTGAGCTCTTGAAGCCATGGCTGAGTAAGGAATATGGCTCATTAAAAGGTTGATCTAGGTGAAATTAAGTCTGTATTTTAATATATTTAAAAGACAGGTCTTATTAGACAGTTTTTATAAAAAATATTTTCAAATTTTGTAGTAATTTCTGTTTTAATGGAACCTGATCATATGTGTTGTTGATCTGAATCGTCACCCATTAACTTAAACCATAAATTTAATGGCAAAATCATGCCTTTTAAAAATATAAGGTGAACATATGTCAAAGATATTAACTTGATGATGAATGTGGGAACCATTAAAACCAATTCAGAGAAGAATCACATGAAGCACACATACATAGGAAATAAATTCTGAAATGAATTTGCAAATACATTAAAAAAAAAGGCCCATCCACAGGGCAACAATCAATTGCATTCCACTAGGAACAATTAATTTCCATCCTATGGGCAAAAATTACCTGCATTAATATTTTTCTACAACTTACAAAATTTTAAAATATCTCAAAGCCAATGAAAGATGTAGAAACCTGAATGGACAATGTAGACAATGTACCTACTAACCTTTTCTTCACATTTTAAGGTCTTCCAAAATTAGCCCTGACATTTTCTAAAACTGAAACATAATCTGTAGTTTTATATTGGTAATGTATTAAATAACCTGAATTTGTGCATTGATAATTGCTTAAATACAAGAAATAGAGTTCATTTACTCTCATTGCCCTCATGGAAATATTATAATCATTTTTTTTCGTATAAATTTCAATTGATTAGTATGTCATTATTTTGTTAAAGGAAGTCATACTAGAACTTTGTGGCAAGCTGTTTGTCACTTGTAAGTGTAATTATTATATAAAACTCGAATGGAAGTGCATTATTAAAATGTTTTAGGGTGCCTGAGTGGCTCAGTCGTTAAGCGTCTGCCTTCGGCTTAGGTCATGATCCCAGAGTGCTGGGATCAAGCCCCGCATCATCACATCGGGCTCCCTGCTCCGCGGGAAGCCTGCTTCTCCCTCTCCCACTCCCCCTGCTTGTGTTCCCTCTCTCCCTGTCTCTCTCTCTGTCAAATAAATAAATAAAATCTTTTAAAAAAATGTTTTAAAAGGCATAATAGATTAACAAATAAAAGATCAGTTCTTTACACTAGTGATAATAATACTTTTAAATTAAATGGGCTGATTTTATTTTCACATGGACATTTTGAATATTTTAAATATGTTATTCATCATAATAAATGTTGGATATTTCATTAAATAGACAACAAATAGAAGAACTAAACTGACATAATTTGATGCCATATACCCATGGGGGTTTATTGTTGCCTGAAAAGAACAGAAATCTGATGCAAAATTAGAAGGAGCTATTTAAGCTCAGATTTCTGTTCTCCTTAGGAAACACTCCAAGTTGTCTGAATATTAACAGCACTTAGAAAAAATGGCTTAGCGTTTCACAGTGAAGAATACAATGATGTCAAATCCTTGGGTCGGGGGTTAAAAAAAAATAATAGCCAAACAAATTTAGAATTGAAATTAGTCAAAAATAAAATTTATCTCACTGCCGGCCCTGTCAAGATCACGGCCTCACCAGTTGTAGAGCAAAATGTGCAGTGAGAGTACCCCCTAGCGGTCAGATGCTAAAGCAACTTCTTAAGTGACAGTCGTAAATGTATAGATGCGAAAAAATAGGATTTGAAGAGAAAACTGTCAAAAGAGAAGCAATATCCATTTTTAAAGAGAAACAGAGATTAAAAAAGGAGAAAGGCCTCTCAGCTGCCCCCCTGCTGCCATTCCCCAAGGCCGTCCCACTAGCTAAGTGCACAGACATGGCTGCTGGGTGGGTGTGGGTGTGGGTGTGTGTTTGAGAGAGAGGGGGAGAGAGAGAGTTTCTCGCCTGGTCACATTTATCACATGCCAATACTGTATCTTTTGTTTCCTCAGATTTAGGCAGTATTCATTCATGGTGTGAAATCTTTGGTTAAAACAAACCAAAAAATATTTTTATGTATCAAGTAGTATTGTATATTTCATTTCAAGCTAGAGCTACTGGGTTGTATTTTTGGTTTTTGTTTTGTTTTTTTTTCCTGCTCTAAATTTGTTGTAGTCTTGTGAATTTCTTTTTGGTTTCTCTCTTTAGCACTAATAGTGCCATTACGAATCTTCTTCCTGCATATAACCTACTCTTTTAGACACGCTCTGCAAAGAGAAGGGAAATAAGCACAAGTCTGTCTGGGGTTTCAGTGCTGTTAAAGGTTAAACAGACACTGTCCTGTGTATTTGTTGTCTTCACATGTGTGGGTATCTCCACATTTTCCCCAGAAAGACTAAAAATTGCTTTTGCTGTCTTATATGTGAGGTATATTTTATTTGTAAGATATATAGATATGGATAGATCACATACACAATATTGTATGTTACATATAAATACCGTTTGCTTCCTATTTTCCAAAAGTCCTCAAAACTGATAGTTTACAAATATTGCTGGTGTTCTTCCATTTTGTTTCCCTAATTTAAATTGGTACTTGAACCAGTAATTAGGGCAAAACAAACAAAATGTACCTTTTAGAAAAAATTATAAATTTTCTTTCTGTCTCATCTGTCACTGAGGAATGACTGCTCCATCAAAATCAAAAGTTTAAACATTATAGACATTTAAAATAATGTAGGCTGTTTCCATATATTAATTAATAAATTAAACATAATTACCTTTATTCTGAAAATAATTTCCTTTAAACAATACGACTACGTGTTTCACAGTATTTTACTGGAAGAGAAATGAAATTCTCTCCAAAGAGCTTGGCAGAGTGGATAACACTTAATAAATGTTAATTATACATTATTTTTCTTCATATACTTCTAGGTATGTTTTCTTTAATCATCTCTTTATACATTTCCAATTCTGTAAATATCAGTCACATGAGAAGAAGGTGGAAAGCTGGATTGGAAAGAGAAAGAGATCTTTTAAAATTGTGACCAATATATCTTGCTTTTGTACATTTTACAAAGAGGCTTGACCATGAGAACTCATTTTTAGGGAAACACTTAAGGGCTCTCTGAGTGAGGGCCCTCTGAAGCATCAGTTTCATTCCGTTAATTATAAATACACACCTATTGATCTGGGTTACTAGAAGGAAGTTGGTATATGTTTCTTTATTATTTCATACAGGCTGCTGAACTATACAAGTTATGAAACCAGCTTTTGTTACTGTGCCCTTAAAAATACTTGGATAGAGGGACGTCTGGGTGGCTCAGTCAGTTAAACATCTGCTTTTTTTTTTGTTTTAAGATTTTATTTATTTATCTGACAGAGACACAGCTAGAGAGGGAACACAAGCAGGGGGAGTGGGAGAGGGAGAAGCAGGCTTCCCATGGAGCAGGGAGCCCGATGCAGGGCTCGATCCCAGGACACCGGGATCATGACCTGAGCCGAAGGCAGACGCTTAATGACTGAGCCACCCAGGCGCCCCTAAGCATCTGCTTTTGGCTCAGGTCATGATCTTGGGGTCCTGGAATCAAACCCCACATCGAGCTCCCTGCTCAGTGGGGAGTCTGCTTCTCCCTCTCCCTCTTCCCCTTCCTCCAGCTTATGCATGCATGTTCTCTCTCTCTCTCTCAAATAAATAAATAAATAAAATCTTTTAAAAACTACTTGAATAGGGTAGCAACAAAGGAAAGTAAAAATAATAACATGAATAACATACTTTATTATCTATTGCACAACTGATAGATAGTAGATATATTCATCATTGCTAACCTTTTATTGCCTTACATGTATTTGAGATTAAATAGAAGGTCACTAAGTAAAGATAATTTTAGCAAAGTCTCACAATAATTATCCACTTATTTTTAATTACAAACTTTCAAATGGGATGCTCAGTCAAGACATAAGAAAAAAATTGTCTGAAGTCATCCTACAGGAAGGTGGTTGAAAAATTTTTTTCCCATAAAAGTCATGTTAAGGAAGCTTGTCCCTGGGCACTTCATCAAATTAGTAAAATAAAGACCATTTTACCATACTTTTAGTATTCTCAACAAATATTTGAAATATAAATAATCTGTAATCTTTCTATTTGACATGTGAGGTTTCAAGTTCTTCAATATTTTCAAATCTTCAAACATAGCTAACAACTTTGCCTGGTTCTCTTGTAAATGGTCATTTTTTAAAGCTTGTACTAGTTGGTCAATTCATGTTCTTCTGCACCCATGTAACTGAAGCAGCAGTTTCTCCCTTCACGCTCCTTTGGCACTCTAAAAATAGGGCAATTGCATATTTTGGCATATTTCTTTTTAAAAATCAGTGAACCTCAGTATTGAATAAATACTTTTATTTTGCCTTACAATATTTAAAAGACAAGACAAATCATTCTATATTTAATCTCTTTTTTATCTTTCAATATAATTATGTGATTTAATTCTAAAGTACAGATTTTCTCTTAGATCTCATGAGACATGCAATTTTGAAAACCAATGCTTGATGGTAAGGGATACATTTCATTCTGAAAACAGATAATTAAAAAAAATTGATTTCAACAAAAATGTGAATCGGCAATCCAGCAGTGTGAAGTACTGATAGTGTTCAGTTCCATACCCTTCTTCCCACTTCCAGTTGTGATTCTGCAGTCAGATACAAATGATCTTACTTTAATAAATCTTTCATTTCTAGCTTTCAAAATCAGGTTAAATACTTCTCTATGCAGTGGTCAAAATAGAACCTATAGCAAGTTTGGAGAGCGAAAGCAATTTTGGTTTATAATAGCAATAATATTTAGAATGGCAAGTTGTCTTTTATTTTATTTTTTTAAAGTTTTTTATTGTTATGTTAATCACCATACATTACATCATTAGTTTTTGATGTAGTGTTCCATGATTAATTGTTTGTGCATAACAGCCAATGCTCCACGCAGAATGTGCCCTCTTTAATACCCATCACCAGGCTAACCCATCCCCCCCACCCCACTCCACTCTAGAACCCTCAGTTTGTTTTTCAGAGTCCATCGATTCTCATGGTTCGTCTCCCCCACCGACTTACTCCCCTACATTCTTCCCCTCCTGCTATCTCTTCTTCTTTTTTTTTCTTAACATATATTGCATTATTTGTTTCAAGTACAGATCTGTGATTCAACAGTCTTGCACAGTTCACAGCACTCACCATAGCACATAACCTCCCCAGTGTCTATCACCCAGCCACCCAACCCCTCCCACCCCCCACCACTCCAGCAACCCTCAGTTTGTTTCCTGAGATTAAGAATTCCTCATACCAGTGAGGTCATATGATACATGTCTTTCTCTGATTGACTTATTTTGCTCAGCATAACACCCTCCAGTTCGAACCACGTCGTTGCAAATGGCAAGATCTCATTCCTTTTGATGGCTGCATAATATTCCATTGTGTATATATACCACTTCTTCTTTATCCATTCATCTGTCGATGGACATCTTGGCTCTTTCCACAGTTTGGCTATTGTGGACATTGCTGCTATAAACATTGGGGTGCATGTACCCCTTCGGATCCCTACATTTGTATCTTTGGTGTAAATACCCAGTAGTGCAATTGCTGGATTGTAGGGTAGCTCTATTTTCAACTATTTGAGGAACCTCCATACTGTTTTCCAGAGTGGTTGCACCAACCGGCTTTCCTACCAACAGTATAGGAGGGTTCCCCTTTCTCCGCATACCCGCCAACATCTCTCGTTTCCTGACTTGTTAATTTTAGCCATTCTGACTGGTGTGAGGTGGTATCTCATTGAGGTTTTGATTTGGATGCCGAGCGACGTTGAGCACTTTTTCATGTGTCTGTTGGCCATTTGGATGTCTTCTTTGGAGAAATGTCTGCTCATGTCTTCTGCCCATTTCTTGATTGGATTATTTGTTCTTTGGGTGTTGAGTTTGGTAAGTTCTTTATAGATTTTTGGATACTAGTCCTTTATCTGATATGTCATTTGCAAATATTTTCTCCCATTCTGTTGGTTGTCTTTGGTTTTGTGGACTGTTTCTTTAGCTGTGCAAAAGCTTTTTATCTTGATGAAATCCCAACAGTTTGTTTTCGTCCTTGCTTCCCTTGCCTTTGGTGATGTTTCTAGGAAGAAGTTGCTGCGGCTGAGGTCGAAGAGGTTGCTGCCTGTGTTCTCCTTTAGGATTTTGATGGACTCCTGTCTCATGTTTAGGTCTTTCACCATTTGGAGTCTATTTTGTGTGTGGTGTAAGGAAATGGTCCCGTTTCATTCTTCTGCATGTGGCTGACACCAATTTTCCCAACACCATTTGTGGAAGACACTGTCTTTTTCCATTGGACATTATTTCTTGCTTTGTCAAAGATGAGTTGACCATAGAGTTGAGGGTCCATTTCTGGGCTCTCGATTCTGTTCCATTGATCTATGTGTCTGTTTTTGTGCCAGTACCATACTGTCTTGATGATGACAGCTTTGTAATAGAGCTGGAAGTCCGGAATTGTGATGCCGCCAGCTTTGCTTTTCTTTTTCAATATTCTTCTGGCTATTCGGGGTCTCTTCTGGTTCCATACAATTTTAGGATTAAATAATCTGAATCCATTTCTTTGAAAAAAGTGGATGGATTTGATGGGGATTGCTTTGAATGTGTAGATGGCTGTAGGTAGCATTGACATCTTCACAATGTTTGTTCTTCCAATCCATGAGCATGGAACGTTTTTCCATTTCTTTGTGTCTTCTTCAATTTCTTTCATGAGTATTTTATAGTTTTCTGAGGACAGATCCTTTGCCTCTTTGGTTAAATTTATTCCTAGGTATCTTATGGTTTGGGGCGCAATTGTAAATGGGATCGACTCCTTGATTAGTCTCTCTTCTGTCTTGTTGTTGGTGTATAGGAATGCCACTGATTTCTGTGCATTGATTTTATAGTCTGCTACTTGACTGAATTCCTGTATGAGTTCTAGCAGTTTTGGGGTGGAGTCTTTTAGGTTTTCCACATAAACTATCATATCATCTGCAAAGAGTGAGAGTTTGACTTCCTCTTTGCCGATTTGGATGCCTTTGATTTCTTTTTGTTGTCTGATTGCTGTGGCTAGGACTTCTAATACTATGTTGAATAGCAGTGGTGAGAGTGGACATCCCTGCCACGTTCCTGACCTTAGGGGAAAAGCTCTCAGCTTTTCCCCATTGAGAATGATATTCGCTGTAGGATTTTCATAGATGGCTTTTATGATATTAAGGTATGTACCCTCTATCCCTATACTCTGAAGAGTTTTGATCAAGAAAGGATGCTGTACTTTGTCACATGCTTTTTCTGCATCTATTGAGAGGATCATATGATTCTTGTTCTTTCTTTTGTTAATGCATTGTATCACGTTGATTGATTTGCAGATGTTGAACCAGCCTTGCAGCCCAGGGATAAATCCCACTTGGTCGTGGTGAATAATCCTTTTAATGTACTGTTGGATCCTATTGGCTAGTAATTTGGTGAGAATTTTTGCATCCAGGTTCATCAAGGATATTGGTCTGTAATTCTCCTTTTTGATGGGGTCTTTGTCTGGTTTTGGGATCAAGGTAATGGTGGCCTCATAAAATGAGTTTGGAAGTTTTCCTTCCATTTCTATTTTTTGGAACAGTTTCAGGAGAATAGGTATTAATTCTTCTTGAAATGTTTGGTAGAATTCCCCTGGGAAGCCATCTGGCCCTGGGCTTTTGTTTTTGGGAGATTTTTGATGACTGCTTCAATTTCCTTAGTGGTTATAGGTCTGTTCAGGTTTTCTATTTCTTCCTGGTTCAATTTTGGTAGTTGATACATCTCTAGGAATGCACCCATTTCTTCCAGGTTATCTAATTTGCTGGCATAGAGTTGCTCATAATATGTTCTTATAATTGTTTGTATTTCTTTGGTGTTGGTTGTGATCTCTCCTCTTTCATTCATGATTTTGTTGATTTGGGTCATTTCTCTTTTCTTTGTGATCAGCCTGGCCAAGGGTTTATCAATCTTGTTAATTCTTTCAAAGAACCAGCTCCTAGTTTCGTTGATCAGTTCTACTGTTCTTTTGGTTTCTAGTTCACTGATTTCTGCTCTGATCTTTATTATTTCTCTTCTCCTGCTGGGTTTAGGCTTTATTTGCTGTTTTTTTCTCTAGCTCCTTTAGGTGTAGGGTTAGGTTGTGTATTTGAGACCTTTCTTGTTTCTTGAGAAAGGCTTGTATTGCTATATACTTTCCTCTCAGGACTGCCTTTGCTGTATCCCAAAGATTTTGAACAGTTGTGTTTTCATTTTCATTGGTTTCCATGAATTTTTTAAACTTCTTTGATTTCCTGGTTGACCCATTCATTCTTTAGTAGGATGCTCTTTAGCCTCCATGTATTTGAGTTCTTTCCGACTTTCCTCCTGTGATTGAGTTCTAGTTTCAAAACGTTGTGGTCTGAAAATATGCAGGAAATAATCCCAATCTTTTGGTACTGGTTGAGACCTGATTTGTGACCTAGGATGTGATCAATTCTGGAGAATGTTCCATGGGCAGTAGAGAAGAATGTGTATTCCCTTGCTTTGGGATGGAATGTTCTGAATATGTCTGTGAAGTCCATTTGGTCCAGTGTGTCATTTAAAGTCTTTATTTCCTTGTTGATCTTTTGCTTAGATGATCTGTCCATTTCAGTCACGGGGGTGTTAAAATCCCCCACTATTATTTTATTGTTGTCAATGTGTTTCTTTGCTTTTGTTATTAATTGCCTTATATAATTGGCTGCTCCCATGTTAGGGGCATAGATATTTACAATTGTTAGATCTTCTTGTTGGATAGACCCTTTAAATAGGATAGAGGGTCCTTCTTCATCTCTTATTACAGTCTTTGGTTTAAAATCTAATTTGTCTGATATAAGGGTTGCCACCCCAGCTTTCTTTTGGTGTCCATTAGCATGGTACATGGTTTTCAACCCCCTCACTTTTAATCTGGGGGTGTCTTTGGGTCTAAAATGAGTCTCTTGCAGACAGTATATTGATGGGTCTTGTTTTTTAATCCAATCTGATAGCCTATGTCTTTTGATTAGGGCATTTAGCCCATTTACATTCAGGGTAACTATTGAAAGGTATGAATTTAGTGCCATTGTATTGCCTGTAAGGTGACTGTTGCTGTATATTGTCTGTGTTCCTTTCTGATCTATGCTACTTTTAGGCTCTCTTTGCTAGAGGACCCCTTTCAATATTTCTTGGAGGGCTGGTTTCGTGTTTGCAAATTCCTTTAGTTTTTGTTTGTCCTGGAAGCTTTTTATCTCTCCTTCAATTTTCAATGACAGCCTAGCTGGATATAGTATTCTTGGCTGCATTTTTTTCTCATTTAGTGCTCTGAATATATTATGCCAGTCCTTTCTGGCCTGTCAGGTCTCTGTGGATAGGTCTGTTGCCAGTCTAATATTTCTACCATTGTAGGTTACATATCTCTTCTCCCGAGCTGCTTTCAGGATTTTCTCTTTGTCTCTGAGACTCGTAAGTTTTACTATTAGATGTCGGAGTGTTGACCTATTTTTATTGATTTTGAGAGGGGTTCTCTGTGCCTCCTGGATTTTAATGCCTGTTTCCTTCCCCACATTAGGGAAGTTCTCTGCTATAATTTGCTCCAATATACCTTCTGCCCCTCTCTCTCTTTCTTCTTCTTCTGGGATCCCAGTTATTCTAATGTTAGTTCATCTTATCGTATCACTTATCTCTCGAATTCTGCCCTCGTGATCCTGTAGTTGTTTCTCTCTCTTTTTCTCAGCCTCTTTATTTTCCATCATTTGGTCTATATCGCTGATTCTCTCTTCTGCCTCATTTATCCTAGCAGTTAGTGCCCCCATTTTTTATTGCACCTCATTAATAGCCTTTTAGATTTCGACTTGGTTAGATTTTAGTTCTTTTATTTCTCCAGAAAGGGTTTCTCTAATAACTTCCATGCTTTTTTTCAAGCCCAGCTAGTATCTTTAAAATCAGTATTCTGAACTCTAGGTCCGGCATCGTACTAATGTCCGTATTGAGTATGTCCCTGTGAGACGGTACTACCTCTTGTTCTTTTTGCTGAGGTGATTTTTTTTGTCTTGTCATTTTGTCCAGAGGAGAATAGATGAATGAGAGAACAGAATGCTAACTGGTTAACAATGTCCCCAGCAAATATACTCTATACAAATCAGAAACTACCTGAAACCAGGGGAAAAGAAAGGGAAAGAAAGAAAAAAGAAAGAGAAAAGAAAATAAAAAAGGAAAAAGAAAAAGGTAAAAACAATCAAAAACAGAACAAAACAAAAAATAAAACAGAATATGATCAAATATGTTCAGACTAGTGCATAGATCAGTGCCACACATTAGATTTTGGGCGTATTTTGGTCTGTTAGAAGAAAGTGCCTCCTAAAATTTTAAAGGAAGACAGACTTATATATGTACAAATTAAGGGCTGATACAATGAAGGGATGGAAGATGAATGTAAAGATGAAAATTATAGAAGATTTTATAAAAGGAATTGATAAGATAAGAAGTTGTTTGAGAAAAGAAAGAAGATCTAGAAAAAAAGAAAAGAAAAAAAAAGGGAGAGAATGTGATCAGGCAGGAGACTAGAACAAAGCCATACACTAGTGATTTAGGGTATATTTTGATCTGTTAGAAGAAACTGTATTTCAAAATTTTAAAGAGAGAACAACTTATATATATATATATATATATATATATATATATATATATATATGCCAAAAATATGTGTAACTACTATAAAGGGATAAAATATGACTCTAAAAATGAAAAATAAAAAATGTGTTTTTGAAAAAGGGATTGATAAGATGTTAGTTGAAAAAGGGAAAAAGAAAAATTAAAAAAAAAACAGTTAAAAAAAGTTAACTTTGAAAAACTAATGAATCATGGTAAAAAAGCCATGAATTCTATGTGCAGTATTCCCCTAGCGCTGGAGTTCTCCCGTTCTCCTTGATCGGTAAACTTGGTCTTGGCTTGCTGGCTGTTTGTGCTGATCTTCTGGTGAAGGGGCCTGTTGCCGTGGTTCCCAAATGTCTTTGCTGGAGGCGGAATTGCCCCACCCTTGTGAGTCCGGGCTAAGTAAGCTGCTGGGGTTTGCTCTCAGGAGCTTTTGTTCCCTGCAAGCTCTGGTACAGCTTTGGAGGACAAGGGTGAAAATGGTGGCCTCCCAATCTCCGCCCGGTGGAGCTGAGAACTCGGGGCCCCGCTCCTCAGTGCCGTCCCAGAGAAAAGCAGTCACTCCCGTCTCCCCGGTCTCTGGCCGCACTCCGTGCTCACCCGGCCTCTGACCAAGCATTTCTATCTCTGGCATGCAACTTGGTGTGGAGTCTCCAAACCCAGCAGATCCCTGTGGCGCGCTCCCGCGCCGCTCCTCCCAGGGAGGAAGGGGAGTCTTCCCGGCTCTGCCGCTTGTTGGGTCCCTGCTGGAGGAGCAGTGGCCCGACTCGGCCGCGGATCACAGTCTATGGCAACCCCAAGCTGAGAGCCTGCGCCTCGGCTCCGTCTCTGCAGCTGGCTTCCCCGCTCTGATACCTGGGAGCTCTGCTGCACTCAGGCACCCCCAGTTTTTCTGTGACCCCGAGGGTCCTGAGACCACACTGTCCCGTGAGGGTTCCACCCCCCGCTTAGCCACTGGAGCAACGTCCCTCTGCGGAACCAACTTCTAAAAGTTCCGATTTTGTGCTCCGCGGCTTTATCACTTGCCAGAAGCGGCCGGCGGAGGCCCCCCTCCCCCGCCGTCTATCCTCCCGAATATCGCCTCGGATTCACTTCTCCGCAGGTCCTACCTTCCAGTAAGTGGTCGCTTCTCTGTTCAGAGAGTTGTTGCTACTCTCCTGTTCGATCTCCTGTTGAGTTCGTAGGTGTTCAGAATGGTTTGATCCCTATTCAGCTGAATTCCTGAGACCAGATGAAATCCAGGTCTCCTACTCCTCTGCCATCTTGCTCCACTCCCGGCAAGTTGTCTTTTAAAATGAAAGATACCATCACCTAAAATCACGAAGAAACCCTTATAAGTTAAATGATCTCAGGAAAAAAAATTATCTTCTGCTTCATATACAAAAATATTGCATACACTGGGAAGTTACACTTTAATATTTGATTAAACAAACACTCCACACAAAATGTAAGCACTACTTCCTATATTTTCTATATTTCTTTTTTTTTTAAGATTTTATTTATTTATTTGACAAAGAGAGAGCACGAGAGCAGGAACACAATCGGGGGGAGTGGAAGAGCGAGAAGCAGGCTTCCGGCTGAGCAGGGAGCCCAATATGGGACTCGATCCCAGGACCCTGGGATCACGACCTGAGCGGAAGGCAGCCACTCAACGACTGAGCCACCCAGGCACCCTATTTTCTATATTTCTTTAACCAAAAAGATTTTGTAGAGATTCACTTGGTATATGTGTCTGTATTTTGTGTATGTGTGTAAAGAGTGCTATTGTTGTTTTCTTGAGTTTTACTTTCTTAATAGAAATTTATATTATGTTGTTGGATATACCCTTCAAAGTATACACCCTGATGGCAATTGTGAAATGATCTCATAGAGCTGCACTGTTTAACCTAAAAAACATAGCTCTGTGGGATTATTTTAGAATATATATTACATATATTAATTTTATATATGCTATAATTTTATAATTTTTTAGTGCACAAAATTGTTACACTAGAAACTTTGTCCATTCTTCTTGTCTTTAAGCAATGTGCTTCTTCTTTTGGTGGTAAGATTATTATTATTTTTTTTAAGCTTCTCCTAAACTTTTAAAATCCCTGCTTTGGTATAAAACTAAAAAAAAAATTAACTGACATATGACTTCTGGATATAGAACTACTGAGCATACCTATCTAGGAACATTTGTCACAAGACTAATTTATAATGTATTCAAAAACTACGATTCTTTATTTTAGAACTCTTATTTAGGAGTTATGACTCCCAGGTCCTTATCCTCCTGGTAATGTTTGTGTAGCTTTTGAAAACTGGAGTATTCTAAAGGTTTGCTGACAATACCATTTTCTTCCCTGGGGTCAGAAAGCATGAGGCCAGGGTGCTGTAACCTCTTTCACCTTTTCCCTCATGAGATATCTCTGACCTATGAACGCCTCTGTGCTGAGCCTTTAAGCAAAGCTTATCCAACAGCTGTTCCTGAATCTCACCTGGCAAGGGAGCTAAGATCTATTGATTATCTTTTTTTCCAAACTCTATGCCTTTATTAAATGAATTCTCCCTGAGTTCTGTGGTTTCATGTTCCGTAGGGCTGGGTTTCCAATAGATAGGAGGTAAAGCTAGAGCACAGATTTCCCTGTACTTGTTTTCTAATAAAGTAAGTGCTTTATTGAAAATCCCAACAATGAAAATGCGTCATTAAAATTTGGGGTAAAACTTGAAGGTATAAACAAGTTGTTGAAATGGTGATCGCTATGCCTCTTTGCAGCGCCCCCTCCTCTCATGATAACCCACATTTGTCTCTGAACAACTTTGTAGTTTGGGCTGTACCTCTGTTCTTCCTCACCTGGAAATTTGCCTCAGCACATCCCCATATCCGAGTAAGTGGCATAAATCCAGTCTCCAAAGCATTGGTGAGTAAGTGGTTCCTTGAGAATATAGAAGCAAGTTACAACCCACAGCACAAAAATAAATCCAAGTTCTGCAAATTATACCTCTGCTTTCTCTTTCTCCCACCTTATATTCTTCTTTCTCTATTTCAAAGGATCTCCCACTCCTGTCCCCAAACTCCGTCTCTCCAGTATCTCTGTGCAACTTGTTCAGCCTCCCTCAGCTTCCAGGATCTCTTCTCCCCCACCCCTTAATCCTCTTTCTTATGTAAAACAATTTAATCCTGCCAAAATCTCTCCAATTTGCATACTTACACCCTCACTTAGAGAAATTGGGATCTTCAGAAGATATCACTTTTTTTAGAGGTAAAATGAATTCTAACAATGTGTGGGTGTTTGCTCTTGCACACATTCTTTGATCTGTCGCATACCGATCATCATACATTTAAAAAGAGTTGTCATGCCCTGGAGAGCAATATTTTCTTGCCTAGTATTTATCAATGTATACGGAGGAGAATCCTTCACAGAAAGACAGAAGTTAACATCACATCACTCTTCTATCCTGAAAGCATAAATCCCAGTGGGACCATGGCTTGGACCCACCTATATGACCTCTTCAGGTTTTGTGATTGGTCTTCCCATACAGACTCTAGTCCCTTCTTTTTCTTTTACATTTGACAGTACAGAAGCTGATTCTCATTCTTTATCCACCATCCTATCTCTTTGGATTGTTGAACATCAACTTTTTCCGTAATGCTTGGATACGTTTTACTCTCTCAATGGACCCAGACTTTAGTTCACTGGTTCAGATTG
The DNA here is from genome assembly GCF_037043125.1 of Eumetopias jubatus. NCBI lineage: Eukaryota > Metazoa > Chordata > Mammalia > Carnivora > Otariidae > Eumetopias > Eumetopias jubatus. The sequence continues at coordinate 22,967,765 of NW_028274819.1, read as the reverse complement.
TGCATTTCAACCCATTTCAACAGCTTGGGGCTGACAGGTTAACTAGAAAGACCAGAGAAATACACTAGCCCACAAGGTAAGAAATATTTACCTAAATATTATAAATTTTAAAATATGCTTAGCCTTCTAAAATAACAAATGCCTAAGTCATATATGGTTTGATCACTTACCACTAAGCTACCTCATCTCATTTTCATTTTCAGGCTCACAGTTTTCTCATCTTGAAACTATAATAGTGAACTAAATAATTTTGCATGTATCTTCCAGCTATAAAATGCAATCTTTTCATTGCACTAGTGTGTGTTTAACTCTGTATCTAACTATCTAACTCTAGTCTGTTTTTTTGACATAAAAGACTGACATTTTGCTTTATGCAGCTCCAGGTTCAAGTGCAAAGAGAGAGTGGGAGGAGAGACAGAGAGACAGAGATTTCCAATTTCTCTGCAGTAAGTTTTTCCCAGCCAGAATGAAGTCATTTCATGATTTTCTACATGTCTATACCTGTCCAACTCCATGCTCTTTGGAGTTAGTATCTCTATTTCATAATAGAATAATTTCTTTTACTAGGAATGGTCAACTTCCTATTTGTTCCATATTTGTCTATGAAGACCAAATTTCTTAAAAGATGAAGACTTCTATTTTTGCAGAATATTCAAAACACAATAGAGGAGAAAATATCTGTTGGTTTCTAAAACAAACTTTTTTTTTTTTCAGGCAATCAGATATTACTGTTTGGTTGTTGTTCTTTTTTAAGCTTATATTCCTAAAGACCTGAGGTAAATGACATTTAGGTATGTATTGCTTTAATCGAAGGCAAAGCTTTCATTCTGCCTCTGAAGCTATTCTCTATGCATTGTTGCCTCTTCTTAAATTGTAAACCCTAGGGTCTCTTGTTTTTTTTTTTTGTTTTTTTTTTTATTCCATCCACCTATCTTTTGCCTAAACCTGTCACTTTTAGCTTCATCTCACCTGTAACACTCTGCCCCTTCCTCAGAGCCCCTAGTGCAGCTGTCTTCTGTGCACCCATCTCAGTATGCATACATCACTGCCACTCCTATTTCACGTGGATGACACTGACCGTGACTGCTTCCTGTGCACAAATAGAACAAAGGAAGAGCCCACCACAAAATAATGCTTCTCCAAAGGCTGTAGCCCATAATTGAAATCTGGTTGCATTTGCAGCTTGGTAATTCTAGAATTTCAAAAAGAAGCCTCTTTGCTGATAGCTTTATGCAGGGCTGATCTGTCTGACACTGTTATTTCCCAGTTTACCTGTCTGATACACTGTGTAGAGCTGTGCTTTGGCAAATGTGCACTTCTGCACTTGAACCAGGAGGGATTGAATTAAACTTACTGCAAATAAGCATTTATTTATTTATTTGACAGCTGTTACAAAGATAAGGTCATGCCTATATTGAACCTGGTTACACATGTGAATTAGGAGATGAGCCTGTGCATTATGGAAGGGATTACTCATATCACAAAAGAATTCACTTCATGGTTTCATTAAAAAGTGGCTATCGCTTTTAAAATGATTCTTTAGTTTGAGTCAATTGCTAAAACTCAAGCACTCTAAGATCACATAGATTGAGGTCCCCCACACTTTTTTGTTCCAACTCTATTTTATTAGCTATATACACAACAGGTATATATGCAAGCATAACTCAGAGATATTGCAGGTTTGGTTTCAGACCACCACAATAAAGTAAGTATTGCAATAAAGTGAGTCAAATGAATATTTCACTTTCCCAGTGCATATAAAAAGTTATGTTTACACTAAACTGTATTCTGGTAAGTATGCAATAGCGTTATGTCTAAAAACCAATGTACAGACCTTAATTAAAAACACTTACTTGCTAAAACATGCTTATCATCATCTAAGCTCCAGCAAACCATAATCTTTTAGCTAGTGGAGGGTGCTGCCTTCGTGTTGAGGGCTGCTGACTGATCAGGGTGGTGGGTGCTGAAGTTTGGGGTGGCTGTGACCATTTCTTAAAATAAGATGACAATGAAGTTTGCCACATCAATTGACTCTTTCTTTCACAAACAACTTCTTTGTATCCTGTGATGCTGTTTGGTAGCATTTTACCCACAGTAGAACTTCTTTCAACATTGGAGTCAGTCCTCTCAAACCCTGCTGCTGCTTTATCAACTAAGTTGATGTAATACTCTAAATCCTTTGTTGTTTCAACGATCTTCACAGCATTGTCACCAGGAGTAGGTTCCATCTCAAGAAACCATTTTTTTTTTACTCTTCCATGAGAAAAAACTCTTAAGCCATTTAAGTTTTATCATGAGACCACAGCAATTCAGTCACATCTTCAGGCTCCACATCTAATTCTAGTTTTCTATTTCCACATCTGCAGTTACCACTTCCACTGAAGTCTTGAACCCCCCCCAAAGTCATCCTTGAGGGTTAGGACCACTTCTTCCAAATTCCTGTGAATGTAGATATTTTCACCTCTTGTCATGAATCACAAATGTTCTTAATGACATCTAAAAAGGCGAATCCTTTTCAAAAGATTTTCACTTTAAAGTCAAAATCACGCCTTGATCCATGGGCTGCAGAATGGATGCTTTATTAACAGCATGAAGACAACATCAATCTCCTTGTACATCCCTATCTGAGCCTTTAGGTGACCAGGTGCCATGTCAATGAGCAGTCATAATTTGAAAAAAATCTTTTTTTTGAATAGTAGGTCTCAATGTTGGGATTAAAATATTCAGTAAACCATGTAGTTATAAACAGATGTGCTGTCATCCAGGCTTTGATGTTCCATTTACAGAACACAGGCAGAGAAAATTTAGCATAATTCTTAAGGACCCCCAAGATTTTCAGAATGTTAATGATCATTGGCTTCAGATGAAAATCACCAGTTGTGGGGCGCCTGGGTGGCTCAGTTTGTTAAGCGGCTGCCTTCGGCTCAGGTCATGATCCCAGGGTCCTGGGATTGAGCCCCGTGTCAGGGTCCCTGCTCAGTGGGGAGCCTGCTTCTCCCTCTCCCTCTGCCTGCCTCTCTGCCTACTTGTGCTCTCTCTCTCTCTCTCAGTCAAATAAATAAATAAAATCTTTTAAAAAAGAAAAAGAAAATCACCAGTTGCATTTGTCCCTAACAAGAGAGTCAGTCTGTCATTTTAAGCTTTGAAGCCAGGCATTGACTTCTCCTCTCTAGCTATGGAAGTCCTAGATGGCTTCTTTCAATAGAAGGCTACTTCATCTACATTAAAAATCTGTGGTTTAAGGTAGCCACCCTTCATTATTTTAGCTAGATTTTCTGGAGAACTTGCTGCAGAACCTATTTCAGCATTTGCTGCTTCACCTTGCATTTTTTTTTTTTTTTTATGAAGACAGCTTCTTTCCTTAAACCTCATAAACCAATCTCTGCTAGCTTCAAACTTTTCTTCTGCAGCTTCCTCACCTCTTTCAGCCTTTATAACATTGAAGAGAGTCAGGAGAGTTAGCCTAATCCTTGCTCTGGATAAGGCCTTGGCTTAAAGGAAATGTTGTGTCTGGTTTGATCTTCTATAGAGACCAATAAAACTTTCTCCATATCAGCAATAAGGCTGTTTCTCTTCTTACCTTTCAGATGTTTATTGAAGTAGCACTTTTAATTTCTTTCAAGAACTTTTCCTTTGCCCTCACAACTTGGCTACCTGGTGCAAGAGGACTAGTTTTTGGCCTATCTTGGTTTTCAACATACCTTCCTTACCTGGCTTAATCATTTCTAACTTTCAGTTTAAAAAGTGAGAGACATGTGACTCTTTCCTTCACTTAGAGGCCATTATAAGGTTACTAATTGGTCTAATTTTCAATATTGTTGTGTCTTGGGAAATAGGGAAGCCTGAGGAGAGAGAGAGAGATGAGAGCATGGTCAGTCTGTGAAGCAGTCAGAACATAAATACTGATCAATTAAATTTGCTGTCTTATAGGGGTGTAGTTCATCATGTCCTAAAACAATTATGATAGTACCATCAAAGATCACTGACAACAGACCACCATAACAAATATAATAATAATGAAGCAAATTGAAATATTACAAGAATTTCCAAAATGTGACACAGAAACAATTAAGACATGAGCAAATAATGTTGAAAAAATGGCACCAGTAGACTTGCTTGAGGCAGAGTTGCCACAAAACTTTAATTTGTAAAAATTATAATATCTGAAAAGCACAGTAAAGCAAAGCACAATAAAACAAGTCATGCCTATATCTACTTTCAGGAAGAAAGATGGATATCATGTGGAAACAGATAATTTTATTGTACCAAATGGTATATTGAAAGAACTCGGTTCTCTTTTAATTTTCAAACCTTTTGCTGGAATATTAAGATTAATGAGAACTAATTTTTTATTTGTATTAGCTTTTCTACTCCTGGGAATTAAGAGAATACTTTGCATCAGGAACAAAATGAAAGTGTGGGAATCAGATCTTTGAATTATTTTTATTCATGAGAGGAGAGTTAGTAAATTTAATTAAATAATTTAACTTAATTAACCAAATTTCACACCCAGGAAAGGAATTTTCAGGAGATCCTATAACTAAAGGGGTAGAAGGGGAAGATTACAAAAATGTGTTCCAAGCTTCTGTGAATGAAAGACAGTTTTATAGTAATCTTTAAACTTTGTTTGTTTGTTGTTTTTACTAGGTTCCTTGAACCTAAATTTCTTGGTTGAGTATAGATTTCAAATAAACTCTTTAAAAAGGACTTAGTTTTATGGAATTAGCTATACTGTATTTTAAATCTCAACTCTGTGTACAATGATTCCTTGGAGAAAAGATAGCTTTATTCTAAGCTTGTTTTGTCCTTATAGAAGATACACTCTCCAGATTGTTTCCAACAAAGACTTGGCTTTTAATAAATTTAATTATCTAACAAACAGTAAAGGAAGAGGGCAGCTCCACTGCATAACATTGATGTCTTTGAGTAAAATGAAAGTACTGTAAGACTTGGAGTAGGCTAGCTGGCTTATTGTTACAACTCTGCTACTAGAAAAAAATGTCACCCTAAAATGCCATCTTAAAATCTCTGGACTTCTTTTTCCACATGTGTTAAATGAGGGTTATACCAAACCTACACAGCTCACAGAATGTGGTGATGACAATTAGAAAACTGATTTGAAACCATTTGAAAGTACAAAAATAATTTCTCAGTAGTTTGAAACAAGAAAAAATATTTTAATATCTATTTAAAGGGAGAGACAAACACCAGTGCATCTTAGATCTTTAATAGGGAGATCTAGAATAATTTTGATCTTAAGAAGAATTTAGCACTTCATCACTGTAAGTCACCTTTGACACATGAAGCTATTATTATCTACTAAATAGCCTTTTTACAACTCGAAACTAAAAAAATAAGCCCCATATAATTCTACAATTCCCTAATATCTACTTAAATATGTAGAATAAATTGGTGAGGGGTAATATCATATAAGCATATTCTTTGGGTCTTAGAATTTCATCACAACCCACCCAAATCCTAGGTTCTGGGAATTATACACAAATTAAAAGGACCTACCTTGACAGAGAAGGCAAATTCCCTCCCCCAAAACAAACAAAACAGTATTCCAGGGACAACAGATGGGATAGCTGATGAATTCATCCTTCTATAATTTTCTTCCATTGTTTACTTATAAATTAAACGTCCTGATTGATGGGGCGTGTTGTCCTTGAGATTTACTTCAATTGGTTAGAACATGTTGCCTGAAAAGCCAGAGATAAGAGTTTATGGCACCAAAAGAGCCAGATGGCTTTTCACTATTCCGTAGCTTGAGTGGGTCAGAATAATACCATCAGCTCTCAGGAAGTGGGTTGTATTAATGGCCTGCCAGTGCTGATCAATGGCATCTACACAGTACACAGGAATGACACAGTGTGCGGTTTCTCATCATTCCCCACCTTGCTCTTCTCTTTTACATACATCTTCATAGGTTTTCCTTGAGGTGCATGTGTATATGTGTGTGTGTATAGATATTAGATATAATTTACAAGTGTAAATAGCATGCCTCCTTATAGTAGTCTCTCTCCAAATATTAGTCAAAATCTAAGTCATGTCATCTCATGAGGGAAAATGAAAGTAAAACCTGAACGTCATTTGTTTTAATTTCAGTGATCCCCCAAAGGTGATGTAAGGAAGAAATCCATTTCTGCTCTGTGTTAGCTAGGCTCTTCAAGTTGCATGGAACTTGGTACATTTGGAATCTTCCCAGTATTGACATGGGTCCTTGGGACAAATTATTCTTTTTGTACCAGGGTCCTGAAAATAAATGCCACTTTATAGAAAGAAATTTTCTCTTTCTTTATAAAGTTATATCTCCAAATAGTAGGGTCCTGTAAGCCTTAAATGTAAAACAGGCTGATGGAAATTGACTATAATACAGAACATTTAGGACCCAAGTGAAAAGGCTGTGTTTGAATTGAGGGCATAATGGACTATATAATTTAAAATATGTTTCCTGTGCTGAGATATCCCCATAGTCCCTAAATACGTGGGTATTCAATTTAGTTATTGACAGGAATATGATGCCTTATGGTCATAATTTTGGAGCAGTCTGGGTAACACATTAGGTCCCCAGTGTTTGCTTTTCTGTTGTATTTGTATGAATCAGCTATCCTCTCTTGTACAAATCAGTAACTGGGTTAGGCAGCTATAAACAGAGTCCTCAAAACCCTCCATTAAGAGTTAAGGGACTATATGAAGAGAGTAATGGCATATCTACAAAGAAAACTGAGAAATAGGACTATGTAACTGGGTACATGGCTGCCTACAATAACTGTGTGTGATGGTGGAGGTAATGGCGGTGAAGAGGGTTCCCTTAGAAGGACAGAGAAAATTATAATGGTTAGACAATTAGTATTCTCTGACATTAGGCAAAGCCTCATGGAAGGCCCTGGTTTGTTGGCCCCAAATAGTAACAGAACGCAGCTTGACTATTCTCTACCTTCATGCACTGCTTAGATTAAGAAAGCTCCAACCTTTGATGGCACAATTGTCTAGGAGTATCTCCTTTCTTCATCAATGGCTCAAGGAAAGGCAGAAGGCAATAATCAAGTTTGTAATTGTTTTATAGATACCCTGTGCATTCATTAAAGGTCTCCATTGAAATGTCACTCAGTTAGAACAAAACAAAACGGGGTTCTTTTCAGTTGAAACTCTGAACTAGATACATTGCCCTATATTGATCTAACATATTCAGTTGATGAGTGTTTTTATAAGAACAATGGAGCAATAAGAGAGAGTTCCTGAATTTCAGAACAACTCTTTGTTAAAGTACAATACAGTAGCATTAAAGATCTTTTAAGCAGGGTAGTAGTGTAGTGATAAAGTATCTTGTTATGGCCCTAAAACCTGTTTCTCTTGCTCCCTATTTTAGCCCACTCTCCTCTTGTACCAGTGTGGGGTACATTGGTGTAAACCCAATATGACTCTGACATTATTTTTATAAAATCAATCTCTCATATTCTTCTATTTTGATATTTTCTTATTCATGTGAATCTAGTGTTCTCTGATATGTTAACAAGCTCATTTAAAAAGTAACCTATGATCTACAGACAAAATTTTGGCTATAACTTCCATAGAGATTCATAATTTATATTTGTCTTTTTTAAAGATTTTTTTACTTATTTGAGAGAGAGAGAGAGAGAGGAGCAGAGGGAAAGGGAGAGGAAAAGAATCTCAAGCAGTCTCCCTGCTGAGCACTGAGCCCATTGTGGGGCTTGATCCCATGACCCTGAGATCATGACCTGAGCTGAAACCAAGAGTCAGAGGCATAACCAACTGAGCCAGCCAGGTGCCCCTCTAATTTGTATTTTAAACATCCTGAGAAACTTTGTTATTAAACTAATCCATTCAAATTTATTTAACTCAGCATTTCCTATATTTGTATTATGATGAAAATAATTTTTCTTGCTTATGAAAATTATTTGGAAAGTTCCATGGAAGGTGTTTAAATAAAGTTTATTCTACTTCAAGTGTTATGCTTATGCACACTTTCCATTTCCTTATGATATATATATATGTGTGTGTATATATATATATATAATTAGATTTAATATTCTGTATTTTAAGACAAAATGTAATAAGACATCTGTACAGCCCATTGATAGATTTTTTTTCCTGTCTTGGCACTTAAACCTAGTTCAATCAGTTATGCCTTGAGTAATGAGACCACATGTGACAAATGGCACAATGGGAAATACATGACCACACATGGAAATCAAAGTATAATACACTTTTTTTCCAGGAAGGAGATTCACAAGAGCTGTGGAGCATTCACTCAGGGGATTATTCACTCTTTTTCAGTACATACTCTGATGCTCCCAATGAATCTGAGGCCTCAGTCCCTCAGGATGCACTCCTATAAATAGCAAGTCAAATTGGGAGAATAAATTGAATGAACTGTCACAAACATTTCTCAGTAAAATAAGGGGAAAAGTGTAACTGTAGCCTGAATGAGAATTATACACAGCTTACTAAGCTTTGGGGTCCGCTTGGTTGAAATGCATTTCCAAAGGAAAAAAAGTCAATGTTAAACTACATTTGATATATTTCTTTGCTAAAAGCCACAACTTCCAGTATTCTAGAGAGGAATGATTTATAACTATTACATCCAACAAAATGTTCTTTTTGGCCCTGAAATCTGATAATTTGGTTTTACATGGTGACTGTGCTTCTAGAAATAAAACTCCTGTCCATCACCATTATTATTATTATCAAGGATAGTCTGAGAAGTGCTGTAGAAAGCATAGCACATTTTCCCTGCTTTACTCATGTATGATAATTGCAGAGTTTTGGGAATGTATTAGCTACAGAAAAAGAAGAATAAAGACCTTAAAGCTGTTTTAGGTAGAAATGAGCAAGGAACCATGGTTTTCTATCTTGGGAGCACTTTTCTTGGTGTATTCTATAATATATTTCATCTTGGCCTTGCAGATGTATTTTTGAATATTTCAACCTGAAACATTTCACTGCTTTGCAAATGTTTTATCAGCCTGCCTTTCTCTCCGCACTAGGACCTGATGCATATTGCCAGTGAAGGACAGAGAATGAGAATGTAGCCCTCATTTTCAATCCCTAATTCTTTTTTGTTTGGTTGTTTTTGTTTTTTGGGTTTTTTTTTTCCTCTGTGTGTGTGTGTGTGTGTGTGAGTGTGTGTGTGTGTGTAGATCATGGTTGTGTGGTGGCATATGGATGTTGTAAGGCCAAAAGATACTCTTCATCAATTGTAATAAATGCATCACTCTGGTGAGGGATATTGATAATGGGAGAGGCTATGTGTGTCTTGGGGATACAGAGTCATTGGAAATCTCTGTGCTTTCACTTTTGCTGGGAACCTAAACCTACCCTAAAAAATGAAAGTCCATTTAAAAAAAAAACAGTCTTAGATGTCTTAATATGAGCAAACCAATATCTTTCACCTCTTGCACAAGAATTACTAAGAAACTAGAGGTGGTTACAGAATGAAGAAAGGGACAATTCTAATTATATTACTAATTATATTACTATTTAATGGCCTTGGTGGCCCACCTATGATGAGCTGCAGGTGCCAGGAAAGATATATAATGACTTTTATATCAGAAGTGGGATTCCTTCCATACTTCTTCCCAGTAGGGGGAATCCCATTTTCAGCTCATATTACAATTAAGAAATTACTCCTTTCCAACAGAAAGAGATCATAGTACCCACCTCCCTTCTGTTCAGCTATACAACACTCATAAATTGGGCACAGAAAAAGCAGAAATTAACTCTACAGAGCATGGAGAGTTCAGCTAAAGAGAGAACAAGTATGCTAAGAAAAAACCAAGGAGACACTATTTCCTAAGTAATTAAGTTATTGATGATAGGAATTCAACAGAACATAATGAAGGGGCCTAATATCTTTAGAAATATTGTTGATGAAGGGTCAATACTTCTATGAACCTTAGAAAGGTCATGTGAACAAAGATTAAAAACTCTCTTCAAGAAGTAATAAATAATCTAATACTAGAAAGTGGCATCCTGGCATAGGCTGATGTGAGCTAAGAGTACAATACATAGACCTGTATTGATGAAACAAATAGATAAATGATTCGGACAAGACCAAAGAAAATCTCAGTCTCTTAGTGACATTAATTTAAAGATTTGCACCAAATCCAAATAAAGAAGAATGAAACACTGATGTTCAGTTCATTTATTTATTTATTGATGTTTAATGCATTCATACCATACTTTAGGTGATTGAACATCCATTGTATATGGTTTTAGTTTGAGAGTGTGCATTCAATCATTTTTGGTTATTTATTTATGTTTATATGTTTATTAGTCTCATGTTACAAAATACCTCCATGTATCATTACAGAGAGATAAGCATATCTAAGTGAAAGATGAATATGATTGCAGTCAAGATTCTGAGGCCAGGTAGGCAAAATGAAGATAAAGATATGTTACAAAAAAAACCTACTCTTGTATTTTTATCTGTATCACCCACACAGTACATGGTTTGATTTTTAACATGTGTTGAGAAGTTGTCTGCCAACTCTTAATATTATGCCCCACTAACATGTAACTTAAAAGTCCCTTTCTTTGTCTTGAGGAGGAATATAACAGAAAAGTTGGCAAACTATAGTCTGTTTTTGTAAAGAAAGTTTGAAGACAGCTGCACCCATTCATTTATATATTATCTATGGCTGCTTTCAAGCTACAACAGAGTTGAGTAGTTGCAACAGAGCCATTCAGCTTGCAAAGGATATTTACTAACACTTTACAGAAAGACTTATTAATGCCTGGCATAGCACAAAGTAAATGCTCTTTGAGTCAGACAGACTCACAAGGAAATACATGCTCCCAGTTAAGCTTCATGTTTTCTGCTGTTTTAGGATTCCCAACATAAAGCAACCTAACTTTCTCTTATTTAGTAAGGTACTCTGTTTTTCCCATTGATTAGGATCTTATCTTGGTGTTGAACATCCAGAATTTCCCACCAGCCCTGAAACTAGGCCAACTCCTAGTATTTGTGGAGTCTAAGGCAAGAGAATAAATGGGGCTAATCTACAACACATTTAAAGTTATAAATCAAGTAAGAAATATCATTAAATGAGTATGTTTTAGCCTTCTATTTTGATAAGCATACATTTATAATCAACTAGAAAGCCAAACTTGAACTTAGAATATTCAGACTTTTAAGAGTTTCTATACAAAAACATGGCACTATGAAGGGAATTCATTCTCAACCTCCATCCTGCAACTCCTCCATAACATTTTCTTTGCTTTTCATTTCTTCCTCCACTGTGGAGGGCAGCATGCATGTGGACATTCTGCACTCGTGTCCAAGCTTGGCCTATAGCTCCTCACAGTGTCTCCCTCTCCTCTGAAGCCCTGGGGCCATAAACATCTATGACATAGTCAGTCCTTGGGAAAACAGATCCAGCAGAGAGGACTCACAAATATTAGAAGGCCTAGATCATTTTAGCAGAAAACTCCCAGCTCCTAGTTACCTAGAACTTGTTCAAGAAAACAAGCATAGGTTCAGAATATGTTCTTCTTTTGGACCCACATACTCCTTACTCTGTGGAGTGTTGCATAATTAATGGAAAGCCCAGGTAGGTCCCTCTCAAAACCTTGCTCTCAAGACCAGCAGCATCAGCATCCCTTAGGACAGTGGTTTCCAAATGGGGGTGATTTTGTCCTCTAGGGAATACTTAGCAATATCTGAAAGCATTTTGATTAATCACAACTGGTCAGGGAAAGTAGCGGGACCAGTGGGTAGAAGCCAGGGATGCTGCTAAACATCCTACACTGCACAGGATATGTCCTCCAAAGAAGTTACGTGGTCCAAAATATTAATAATATTGAGATTGGGAAATCCTCACCTAGGATTGTATTGGAAATGTAGAATCTCAGGCCCACCTAAGACCTACTGATCAGAATCTGAATTTTAACCATATCTCTAAGAACGTATATTAAAGTTTGGGAGACACTGCTCTAAAGCATGGGGCAGAAGCAGAGGCTCGTTTTACTCTAGGGAGGAGTAGTGCTGGCTAGGACAGATGGCTTGTTTGTGTTCACATCGGATTTCCTGATATCAGTGTTTGTTGTTATGATTTTCCCTCATTCCAACACCACTTTTTCACCTGTTGACTTCTACCTTTGATAATAGATTCAGAAAGTCAGATGTATCTTGTATTTTCATTCTTTCATGTAGAGTCCTGCATACCAAGTTTAATCTATAAGAAGAATTTTGACGGACATTTGAAAGGTTACATCAATAAAGCTCATAAGTCATAATCAGTCATCACAGGCTTTATAACATTATGATTATCCCAGACTGAACTCTCCTGGTTGCCTTGAATCATATCCTGAATTCTATGAAAGAGGGAAAAACATGGACAGACTACATCATAGCTTTTTTAAAGGATTTCATTATCTGAGCATAGCACAGGAAGTCTTCCAGTACTGAATGTCTGGTCTCTTCTAACATGACTCATTTACTGATGATACCAGTTACATTTTTTCAGACCAAAGTGCTGTGGAATGAATGAAATGAAATCTCATTTTTCAGTTGATCCTGAGTACCTTAATTTATTGATAGAAGAACATGTTTGTGTTTAGCTTGATTCTTGTTTTACCCATGCATAGACAACCTAAGAAACTATTCCAGTTTGAAGGACAAAAGCATTAGAGCTGTGTGTGTCTTGTGCATAAGGAGAGTATTTCTAGAGGCAGGAGGATAATGAGAGGGCCATATACAATGTTTTCAAGGGGCCAAGTACTTAACATTTTCTGGTTCCAAACATATTGCAAAGCCAGGCCCTGCATTTAGCATTTAGCCTCCTTGTCTTCATGTGTAGCTTGACTCCATGAGATTTACCCCATCCCTTAAGGATTACAGTCATTTGGTACTTTCTTCCTCTTCCTCATTTCTGATTTTATATTTACCCTAAATAAAATTTATCCACATATTCCTTGAAAATCTACAGTAATTCCAAGCACCATGCTAAATAAAGACCGAAAACAAGCCAAAAAGCAAACCAAAACAAAAAAACCCTTCAACACTTCTATGACTGCATGACTGACGAGAGTTTCAAATCTCCCCAACCCTTCAATTATTTATTTTCTTTTTAACATTTACAAACACTCTCTTCCCATCCCTTCACTCTGGGAATTTTCAGTTTGATATAAAAAAATTATCATTAATTTGCTTTGAATAAATATACAAATGAAAGCTTGAGGGATAATACGAAAATTTCTGAGGTTTTGGTGACCCATGAAATTGTCCAGTATAGAAAGTCATTTGTTTTACCTATTCATACAGGGTGATTTTTCTGGCACCATTGATACTTCTTTTCTCAATATAACTTTATTAGTGGTTCATCAAGACATTTTTCAGGGACAAGATGCAATCCATTAACCTTTGGAAACACTTAGAACTTGCTTCTTTCCCAGCCTTTCCCCATCTTTGGAGCCATCTGTCTCGACTCTATCTCTAGCATAAACCTTGATTTACATGAAGAATGATTTAGTGACTCATCCATTGGTACAGTAGTGACAGACCAACATCAGAGCTGCCCCATCAAGGGACTCTTTTTTTTTTTTTTTAAGATTTATTTATTTGACAGAGAGAGACACAGCGAAAGAGGGAACGCAAGCAGGGAGAGTGGGAGAGGGAGAAGCAGGCTCCCCGCAGAGTAGGGAGCCCGATGCAGGGCTAGATCCCAGGAACCTGGGATCATGACCTAGGTTGAAGGCAGATGCTTAACCGACTGAGCCACCCAGGTGCCCCAAGTGACTCTTGATGACATGCCAAATTTGGACCTTGCCCCAGGTCTGATCATTGAGCATTTTCTCATTTCCAAGGAGTTTACTTTGCTTGCATTTTTCTATCCTGTTTCTAGCAGGAAGTCCTGGTTCCCAGTGAATATAACTAAACATGTTCTTTCCCGAAAGATACTGTCTCTTCTAACTTGATTAACTAAGTAGATCAAAGCCCAAAATTGTCACTGCCTTTTTCATGTAGATATGTCATATACATTGCACCCTCTCATCCCCTCCTATCCCCAGACTTCTAATTTCTAGACAAAAATTTACTTTAGGAAGTGAAGTAATTTTATCACCTCTAAAGTGCATATTTTTGTAAAATTCTTAAGGTAAAATGTACTTTTATTTCTAGTTTTTTTTTAATTAAATCATCGATATATTTTGACATAGGTTTGGGTATTAGACGTACAGTCATTGAGGGAACATGAAAATTAAGTAGTAGTAGTTGAGAGAAAGACAAAATTCATATAGTAATTTCTATATGATTCAAAAATTTTGTAAAATGGCTTTTGTCCTTTTTCTAAGTAAACAGGAGATGGCATAAAGCATTCCCTCTGAATTGTGTTCACATTAAGAATCCTCAGTTTCCAAGATGACTCATACCTAACTGAGTGCATATTGCTGTTTTTCATGCTGAGAGTATTGCTGTTGTCTGTATCACTCTCTGTTTACGTGTTTAAAGGAAGGGGACAGGGTGCGAAATGGTATTTGATTATCTTAAGGCCCTCTTGAAACCTAAAAATGCCAAAGGTATAGCATTTACGTGATCTTAGAAAATTGGGATCAATTATTTTGAAGGTTTCTCTCCCCCCTACTTTAGGCTTAAAATTTTTAAATGTGGCTGTTAGAGAAGCTGATGATACAGAATTAAAACATATACATCAAACTTTGAAGAAATAAAGTCTTAAAAATACACACACACAAATAAAAATACACACACACACACACACACACATCCCATCTTGGGGCAGTATTTTTTTTGAACAACATCAAGGGAACAACCAATTACAACATGAAAAAAACTGTTATCTGTGGGGAGAGCAGTTTAAGATTAAATTTTACCAAAATCCTTTACCCATATTATTCTGAGTTCAGGTCTGCTAGTAAGAGGCATGTACATTAGGTCTGTAGAGCAGAAGACAGGTGAGCCATGAGAATTGTGGAAGCATACATACGAATAGAGTAGGAATAGCAACAGTTTCTAATTTGTGTTCTAGAGGAAAAACTTGAGATACACTCCTTCAACAATGACACACAATTGAAAGAAAAGCCCCAGAATACTGGGGGAAAGTTATCTGTTGGGAAATTATTTTAAAAGACAATATTTTGGGGGGACAGATGTTAGGATTCCAACCTATGCCTATTAAATCTGGCCATAGGAGAAAATAGAAGAAACAGAGTAGAAGCCTTTACAGGGGAAAAAAAATAAATTACCATACTTAAGAAAAAGAAAGGAAAATTGAAATAAAAACTAATTAAAGTGTTTTAGGACAAATACATAAATAGGAAATATTTTTATTTCAGTGATGAAAAATGTACCAAAAATTTCCAAAGGCGGCATGCCTGGGTGGCTCAGTCATTAAGTGTCTGCCTTTGGCTCAGGTCATGATCTCAGGGTCCTGGGATCGAGCCCCATATCGGGCTCCCGGCTCGGCAGGAAGCCTGCTTCTCCCTCTCCCACTCCCCCTGCTTGTGTTCCGTCTCTCACTGTGTCTCTCTCTGTCAAATAAATAAATAAAATCTTTTTAAAAAAATTTCCAAAGGAGGAAAAAAAAAAGTTTTCTAGAAACACATACCAAAATAATTTTGGTTTTATTTCTTTTTTCCTTCTTTCTTTTTTTCTCATTTATTTATTTACTTATTTTTTACAGAATCCAATAATAAAAGTAAGGACAGAATTTGAGTGGGGCTACTATGTACCAAGATCTTTATATCCAACAAATTTATTAATCATGTTGGAAAATAATAAAAAAACATTTTCCTATATGAAGCCTCAGAAAATATTTCACCCAGGTACGCTTCATGAATATTTCATCTAGGTATGTTAAAAAGAAAACTTGAGGATATTGAAAATTAATTAAAAATAGAACTCAAGTAAAAAAATAGAACTAAAGTAAGAAAAATGAAATGAATAAAAGAATAAGTTATCAAGGATGGTGGTGAGGGTTTTTTTTTTAATTCTGGTTACAGAATTAAAAAATAAAAATCTCTGAAAATATCTGTATTGTTAACAACAGAAACAACAAAATAGCTGGGGTCTTGAAATTTGAGGTGAAATGAAGAGAAAGGACTGGATGTGCCAGGGTCAGCAGAGTGCTGGGTACATAGGGATGGCTAAACAAATCTGCCAATCTTGTGTTTTTCCCATTGTTGCTATTATATCAAAAAGCAATGCAAGCAAGTTACTGTGTGTGGTTAATGCTGTCAGTGCCCACATTCATCTCCAGCCAATTTCTAGACTCTCCTATCTGTTTTCCTTTGGATGGTGACTCTCCCATGCTGTTAAAACATGCTCTGGTGCTCACGGTGCAGATCAGAAGTTCCAATTGATTTAAGGCACCAGGAGTAGGTTCAACCAGTGGTAAGCAGGCATTTGTGTATAAATACCATAATTGCTTCCCCACATAGCTGGGATCACTTTGAGGCATGCCATTTACACTGGCTCTCAGAGTCTTCCCAATGGGCTTCAACTCGTTACCCACAGAGGTAACTGACTTAATAGGGCACCGGTTACTGGCTCCCTTTTCTCCTCTCACGCATCTCCATCCCACTACTGATACTCCTGTGATCACCTCCCCAAATAAGCCATTCTCACTAAGATCCTGGCCTCAGGTCTGCTCCTGGGGAAAACACAAGCTAAGACACCACAGGTCGTTTAACAAATTGTCAAGCAATACACTACTAAACAAATCTGTCAAGGATGAAGTAAAATGAAAAATCACATACATTTATGGTGGCAGGGTAAATTGATGTAAACCATCTAGAACTCAACTTAACTATATATATATAATCAAATGCCATGAAATGCTCAGACTCTGATCCATTCGGCACCACTGTGGGAAAACCAACAGAAGGGAATAATGTTATGACACACAGGGCAAAAAATATCTTGTCTTTAATAATATTCATGAACTACAGCAGTTATACCAGTAAAATATTGGGAAAATGTTTCTAAATTCAACAAATCATTGGTAAATATCAGAACAGCTATCAAAATAAGATTAGCATTGTTTAAGAATTACACTGTGGATTTTATCTTAAAGCAAGAAAGCTGCCTCTGATAAAGCATTAATTGATAATCAAGGTATAAAAATCTATCATAAAGTTAAGTTTATTTGCCTTACCCAGAAGTCCTACTACAGTTCCAAGAAAAATAACACTGAGACAACTATTTTATACCTGCCTCTTTTTCCTTTAAACCTGGCCTATCTATTTTTATTTCACTGAGAAAAGGAAGATCATAAGAGTCACATGAATCAATACATATACTTAAAATGGTACCCGTATACCCTGTCCTGTTATAATGGTGACGTGGCCTTCCCTGTAGCTAGAACCAAAGCTTCCGGTTGCATATTGCGCTCTCTTGCTACTTTAGCCAACTCAAGGATTTTGCCATGTTAGCTTCTGCTTTTTGCTTTTTTCTCTTTTTTTGGTAAGTGTTTTCACCCTTTCTATTGGATAATTTGTATCATTCTGTACTCATCCCTATTAAAAAATAAAGTAACAAAACTCTCTTCTCTTGTATACTCCTGTTTCCTACCAGCTACCGAAAGAGCTGTCTGGTCTTTTTCTCTTCAGCTTATCCCACTCAACTGAAATTTTCTGCCCCGTAATTCCATTGAAATTGATCTCATCAAAGTCACCAAATGACCAGTTTTCCAAATAAAAATGTCAAATATCTGTCCTTATCACCCTTGAACTTAAACAGTTTCTAACCCAACTGACAACTTCCTTTTAAACCAGAATTATTACTTTGGCATGGGAGAAACATCATAATTTTGTTTTATTTACTACTCCACTAATGACTCTTCCTTACTCTCCTCTCCTGGCTTCTCCCCCTTTTTTGAGTTCTCCAAATGTTCATTTGCCTGAGGACAGTTTGCATCCACCATTTTTCCCCCCACTACCTCTACTCTATTCTAGATGACATTCAGACCCATGGTTGAAAATATAGTTTAAACTGTTGATTTCCCAAAATGTATTTCTGAGTTTTCAGGCTCATCTCTAGCTGCTAACTTGATGCATCTGTTTGAATATCTAATGGGTCTCAAGCACTACATGGCTGGAATAGAACCCCACAGCCCCTTTAATATTCGTCAGCCTGCATTAGCTCTTTATGGCATCATTCATCCAATCAGAAAAGCCAAAAACTTAAGAGTTATTCCTATTCCCCTCTTTTTCTTAGCCCTCATCTCCAAATGGAGTGTCTATCTCCGAAATTTATTCTGAAAACCACCTCACTAAACATCTACCACTATCATTGTAGTTCTGTTTGTTGCCTGGGCAACTGTCATAGACATTGAATGGGCTTCTCACTGAAGTTATCTCCTCTTCATGGTCCATATAAAACAGACATAGTAATATCTTTAAACACAAGAGCTAGATTATAACACATACTTTCACTTAGAATTTTTTTGACTCTAGTTTTTTAATGACTGCAAACCCTACCTAACCTGGCCACAACTTATCTTGCTCATCTCATCTATTATCACTTTGTCATTCTCTAAAGGTGACATTCACTGGCCTATTTGTGTTATTGAACAAGCCAGCTCATCTCTGTCTTACAGCTGGTACATTTGCTATTCTCACTGCTTGTACTCTTCACCACTATATTTTATATGGCTGTTTCTGTCCTAACATTGAGATCTCTACTCAAACATCATCTCTCTAGAGAATTTTACAGACCATTCTCTCTGAATTCACAACCCCACAAACAATGTGTTACATAATTGTCTATCTCATGTTGGGGAAATGTAATTAAAAACAAAATATCTTCTTAATCCAGAAAACCTCTCCACATCAGCAGAAGAGAAAAAACACAATTGTTAAAGAAGCACTAAACCAGATTCTGATGTACATCACCAGCCATCTCCCAACAGATTTCAAAGACAGGAAGAAAGTTCATCCTTCTATATATTCAAGCAGATA
This sequence comes from Eumetopias jubatus, assembly GCF_037043125.1. Lineage (NCBI taxonomy): Eukaryota > Metazoa > Chordata > Mammalia > Carnivora > Otariidae > Eumetopias > Eumetopias jubatus. The sequence continues at coordinate 22,948,826 of NW_028274819.1, read as the reverse complement.
CAACCCATTGCATGTGTATTCTCAAGATAAACAATAACTAATTTTCAAATAAAAGCACTTGACAACATTATTTGTCATACATGGTTCATCTTAAATTCACTTAGTAATTGGGATGATCACTATGTTATGCCATTGGCTTTATCCAAAGGACAAATAAACCTCTCCTATTTTATGACAAGATATTTTTGCAACTTGAAACATGGTGCCCACTAAAGGCTTCTACCATCCCACAGAAACCAGGAGATAGGGACACTATATTTTTTGATGATTGTGTTTCAAAAAATGGTTCCCAGATCCTTGAGAAAGACACCCCTGGGTCTTAAAGCTGTAAAGAGGCTTATTTAGCTTTTAAAAAGGTTTGCATATATTTCAAAAAGACAGAAAATAACTTAAAATTATCGGTTTTCTGAGGTAAATTATCAGCTTTTTAATGTTAAAAAAAAGAGTGGGGGGATACCTCTTCTTTTCAATTAATTTTAATTCACATAAACCTTATACTCATTATCATTATATTTGCACAACATGGATCAGCAAATTAAAATTTATTTATAGACCTGTCTTTTTGTAGTATTTTCTTTCTTTTATAATTCAGCTTTCATGAAAAAAAGGTTTTTCTTTTAGTTTATAATTGTATTCTGACTGCCTCTAACAATGTCTGGACCATAATATATACACAAATATTTATAGAACAAATAGTATTATCATTTAATAATATTATTTAATAATAGTATTATATAGTATTAAGCAAGAAAAATACTATGCACAAAAGATAGGCTGGGAAAAATACAGAAAAAAAATTTTTAAATGATTTTTGAGAACTACCTATGAAAATGTTTTTAAAGTTTATTTATAGATTCCAGTGTTCTATTTTTAATAGACTTTATTTTTTAGAGTAGTTTTAGGTTTACAACAAAACTGAATGGAAAATACAATGCTTTCATATATTTCCTTCTTCATCCTGCCACTTTCCTCCCCTGTCCCCCATAGCCTCTTCCACTATCAGTATCCTACACCAGAGGTATATTTGTTCCAAATGATGAACCTATATTGACACACCATTATCACCCATTTCATAGTTTACAGTAAGGTTCTTTTTGTCTTTGATATATATTCTATGGGTCTAGATGAATGTACATGACATGTAGCCATTATAAACATAAAATTTTCATTGCCCTAAAAGTCCTCTGTGTTCCAGGTATTTATCCTCTATTTACCTTAATGCCTGGCAACCACGGATCTTTTTACTGTCTTCATAGTTTTGTCTTTCCCATAATGTCATATAGTTGCAATCTTAAGGTATGTAACCTTCTCAGATTGGCTTCTTTTACTTAGTAATATGCATTTAAGTTTCCTCATATCTTTTCATGGCTTGAAAGCTCATTCCTTTTGTGGTGCTGAAGAGTGTTCCATTGTCTGGATGGACCACAGTTTATTTATCCATTCACCTACTGATGGACATCTTGGTTGTTTCCAAGTTTGGGCCATTAGGAATAAAGCAGTTATAAACATCTGTGTAGATTTTTGTTCTTGGACATATATTTTCAACTCATTTGGGTAAATACCAAGGAGGGTGATTGCTGAATCATATGATAAGAGTATTTTAGTTTCGTTAGAAACTGCCAAATTGTGTTCCAAAGTGGCTATACCATTTTTGCAGTACCACCAGCCATGAGTTCATGTTGCACATCCTTGTCAGCATTTGGCATTGTTGGTGTTTTGGAATTGGGCCATTCTGATAGGTATGTAGTGGAGAGTCCAGTGTTTCTCAAAATGAATGTGTACTTTTATTTATATGGAAAAAAATTAACTTAGTAAGTGGATCATTGACTTGGAAGAGATAAAGACAGGAATTGAATCCAAATACTCTATGAAGGATTCATTGTATCAACTTTTCTTTTTTTTTTAAAGATTTTATTTATTTATTTGACAGAGAGAGAGAGAGAGAGACAGTGAGAGAAGGAACACAAGCAGGGGGAGCAGGAGAGGGAGAAGCACGCTTCCCACTGAGCAGGAAGCCTGATGCGAGGCTCGATCCCAGGACCCTGGGACCATGACCTGAGCTGAAGGCAGATACTTAATGACTGAGCCACCCAGGCGCCCTGCATCAACTTTTCTTAACATATTTGTTGATATTTCTTTTATTTTTAACTTTTGTTGTCTGTTTTGAAATGGTTTCAACATTGAGGATAACTGGCTGGAGGTGTGAGTTGAGCATTGTTTGGCAAGAGTTTTGTTCATGTCTGTATCTTTAGAGTCATAGAATTATGGTATTCTATCCTGAGACTCCGTTCAAATAGTTCATATTTAAAACTCCCTAATCTATACATTCTGTTGACCCAATACAACTTTAAAAGGTGTTTTTGACTTTTGGCAAAGAGAAATTTGGCTCTATATTATGTTTCTGAAAAATCTGATTTTCTCTCTTTTAAGAGCCTCACAAATTGTTTTTGTAATAGTTTTGAAGGGAAATGGCAGGAAGTATGAACTGATACTTCTGCATATTTATTGAATAAGTATAAAAGATTCTAAAATCAGAAACAATTTCACATCTATGGCATTTATCCTATCTGTCTTACTTCTGGATGTTTTGTGTCTCTCCCTCATTTCATTGTGTACCAGAGGATATGAGCATTTAGTTTTCATTCACTAAAGTCCACAAACTTCATTTTAACCTACCCCTATGTATAATAGAAGCAAATATTATATTTATCAAGTCTTAATGGTAAACTCACATAAACTATGCAGAAATTAAACTGCTTACCCAAAGCAGCCATTTTTCTCTTCCATTTGTTAATCCAATATACTCTTTCAGAGATTACTCTTAGTACCATGTACATTTTTTATGGCTCCAATAAGGATCTAAAATGCTCTTTCATATATATAAACTACACAATGTGGGCTCTTGAAAAGCAAGATATGCTTTCCAGTCTTAGAAAATTTCAAATGGTCAAAACTTTCTGGAAGTGATATAGATGTCATGAAAAATATACACATTTCAGAGTAATTAAAACCAGTATCAGACAGCTGTTGTTTAGGAACTCCTTAAAGAGATTTTTATGGTAGGGGAAATATTAGATGAGATGACCAAAAATGCCCTTTCAAAGTTTAAATTGTAGAATTCAATCATTTGTAAGACCAGGAACCTAGAGTTATGCCACAGAATAAGGGGATGATTTATTTGACTTAAATTTGAGTCCATTATCAGGAAAGAATGGTTGTGTCTGTGAGAAACAAAAATTCAGCTGTAGGGCGTTGAATTCTGTGTCTCCAAAAAGACATGTCATCGCCAGCCTAGCCCCTGGCACCTGTGAATATGACTTTATAAGATCTTTGCAGGTTTAAGTAAGGGATCTTGAGACAAGATCATTCAGGATTTAGGGCAGGCCCTAATCAAGTCTTAGTGGTAACACAGTTTCCTAACACATAAGGACAGCCATGAAAAAAACTGATAGTGATTGGAGGAATGTGTCTATATACCAATAAATGCCAAGATTTGCCAGAAGCCACCAGAAGCTGGGAAATAAGCATGGGAAATATTCTCCCTCAGAGCCTCCAGAAGGAACTAGCCACATCCACACCTTGATTTCAGACTTCTGGCCTCCAGAACTGTGAGGGAATAAATTCATGCAGTTTAATTCAGGTTGATGTAATTTGTTACCAAAATAGACCCTATCAAATTGACTTTAAAAATATGGAAATGTATTAGCTCACACAAATAGAGAAATGACTCTCTTTGGAATTGAGTGCTCTAATTCTATTTCTCTGTAATTCTTTGGGCTTTGCTACTTCCTTTCGTTGTTTCATCTTTAGTCCAACTGTGAAATGGTTGTAGCAGTTGCTAAACTCATACACGGTTGATAACTTCCCCATGAAAATGAGAGAGAGATAAGAAACTTGCTTCAGATGGCTCTCAAATTCCAGGAATAACTTATTCAAAAGACTTAGAAATACTTCACCCAAAATTTATTTGCCCAAGTGAGATCATGTACTTTTTTTTAAAATCAATAAACATGACATTATCTTTCGACTATTCATGCCCTCTCATGGAGGTGGAGCTGAATTCAGATTCGCTGGCCCCACAAGGACTTGCATAAGAAAGGTTAGATACCCAAACAAAATGAATTTCTGTGAGAAAGGAGGAAGGGATCACAGATGTTGGGCAAATAATTTTAACTACAGGATAACATGAGCAATATAATATTCCTACCTCATAGACACACTCACTGAGCAGCTTGCCTTTGTAATAAATATCAAGTGGCTTTGACTTCCCCAGTAAACTTTTGAAGATAACGTTTCTCCCTGACATCTGGAGTTTAAAAAACTTTGCTTCTATAATGGCATTTCTATTCAAGTTTGGTGATACCACCAAAGGTGGGAGGAAAAAGGTAGAAAATAGTATTGGCTTTCTGGATTAGAGGGGAGGATATATTATCTGTCATGACATATTCAGAAGCATAGTACTTCTAAACCCTATGCCTTTCTGTCTCCTACCCTCTTAAAATCCTGTCTTTTCCTGAAAGATCAATAGTCAGGATGACATGGTCTAACCTATATGGAATAAATTAATGGACTTTCCTACTGCTGTTGGGTCGAATGTATCATACTTTTGGTAGATTAAACATTTTCAAACAAGTAGAGGGATGGCTCAGACAAAGAGAGCTATTTGATAATGAGAAATTCTACGAACAAAGCACTACGCTAGACATATTAATGTTCAATACGTTCCTCTGGGGATTTAGTCCAGTGGAATTGAAAAAGGAACAACTATTAATGTTTCCAGTGTTACATGGCTAGTGAACTGCCCGGATTGACTTTGAACCTTGGTTTAATTCCTAAGCCCACACTGTCTCCAAAAGAATCTGTAACCAAAATTATTATTGCAAAGGAGTCACTAATAAATTATGTTTGTATCATTCTTTACTATAGACAAAGAATTGTAGTTAATACTCAGACAACTTTATGTAAAACAAGCTATTTTACTTCAAGTTCCCCTGAGGCAAAACTCAAAGCGAGCGTTTGTATTCAAGTGATTTAGTAGGAAGAACCCCCAAGATAAACTGGTGAAACGAGAAGCAGGACAAGGAAGAGAAGCCAAACAAGGCTATGATTTGTGGCAAAGCATAGCAGAAGGCCATTTCCGCTGATTTCAATGGAAAATTCTGGAGTGCGAGATTTGCTTCAGCAGTTGCCAACTCCTGCAGCCAGGGACTTAAGTCTCACACCCTAACCTGTCAATCTTTGTATCATCGGCTAAAATCTGCACCAAAAGGATTTAAACTCTATGCTTGCAGGGAAAAGTGGCTCTAGCAGTCTGTGGGCCACACACAGGAAAAGAGTCTCAGGCATAAACCCTTAATAAGTATGCAGGGAAGGGCTTACAGAAATATAAAAGGGACCCAAGGAGATCTGGGTATAGTACCTCTGTTGGCTGTTCCATTGTCTCTTAAAAAGGAATGATGTATGCATAGGATAACCAAACCTGGAACTGTCCAAAAAACTTGTTTTAAAACAAACACTACAAATGTGTTGTGTGTTCTTAAATTATTGAATACCTCATAGGTATACCAATTCTAGATTGATAATCTGTTGGTAGAGAAAAGCAAACTAAACGTTTCTTCCATTAGCAAAAGGGTAAGAGGTATATCCATTTGAGTGAGGAATAATGTTCTGTGTCATTAAAACTGGATTGATTAAAAATTGTTTCTTTACCTGCCAGGGTCTAGTTGGAGAATTGTGGTTGGGGCATAATTAACAAGATAAATGGACTAGGGGCCTTGTTTATGATATACAGTTGCTTTAGTTTATATCCTATAGAATTGTCTGGGTTGTTGAAAATTGATAATGGGAATTCATATAGCCCTCTAAATTCATGATTTGGCTTTCAAGTCATTCTGGAAGTAATGTCCTATGATGTGCTGTTGTAAACATCAGCTGGTATACAAGGATTGATGACACACATTTACTTGGAGTTTTTTTTTTAGCCATGTATTAGTTTCCAATTGAAAAAGAAAACCACATAAAGTTCCTTAATAAATGTAGTGTAAGCTTGATTGAGACACATTGCTAATATTATTAAGTGCCCCAGAGAGTAACTGAAATATCATATTGTTGGTATTCACACTTCCATTTTTGTCGCACAGGGCTTATAAAACACTTACAAACACATTACTGTATGCAAAACATAATGCTCTTTCTGGAACTCTGGTTTTTATGGACTTTTATGGCTGAACAATTGATATTTACCTATTGAGATTGGCTTAGAAGACCCTAAAGCAGCCCAGCAGAAGATAAACTATGACTATTTGCTTATGAGAACAGCAAAATAGCTAAAGGACTCTTTAAATATTCCCAGTATTAAACCAGCATGACTGTTTAAAAGTTCAACATTTCACTGTCATACTCAGCAGTTCCGTTTCTCTTCCAGACCTCTTTGGTAAAAAGGGCCCTGAGAGATCTTCTGAAGGGATTATGTCTTCTGTTGTGACCAAATACAATGAAACTATCTCTTCTTATCTGAGACTGTCTTCATGAGAGTTACGGGTACTACCTGCATTCACAGGTGCTAATTGGGGTTCAATAGTGTCAGATGGTCTGATGTGGACTTAGGATAAAGAAGGGTTTTAAACAGGGTTAAAACTAAAGATGTTTCTTTCTGTGATTCTGTTAAAAAAAAAAAAAAGACTTTTTTTTTTCCCCCAAGTCACTGTAATTCAAAAGGCTTTATCCTAAAGGGTTAAACTCTCTAGTCCAAAAAAAGTGGAATCACTCTATTTGAACACCTAAGAGAAGATATGTCAGAATTTAAGCAGCTACATACAGAGTGAAAGAAAATTCCCAGGGCGCCTGGGTGGCTCAGTCGTTAGGCGTCTGCCTTCAGCACAGGTCATGATCCCAGGATCCTGGGATCGAGCCCCGCATCGGGCTCCCTGCTCAGCGGGGAGCCTGCTTCTCCCTCTCCCACTCCCCCTGCTTGTGTTCCCTCTCTTGCTGTGTCTCTCTCTGTCAAATACATAAATAAATCTAAAAAAAATAAATTAATAGTAAGTAAAATAAAATAAAAATAAAAGACAATTCTTTTCCTGGCAGAGAAAAATAACGTGGGGTCAGAAAATAAAATTGACCTTAGACAGATGCATTTAGGAGAAAATAAATGTTGCTAATAAGTAAATAAGACATTAACAAAGCCCAAGGTAGTTTGGATGTCATTAGGGACCAGGTGGCATATTAATCTGACTATGTGAAGGGGACTGACTTCACATCGGCAGAAGAGATAGGAAAGCATTTTTGGAAGCTGCAGTGAAGTTCCGAAAGGTGAGGTGTGAAGATTGGCTTCTGGGAAACTATGAATAGACAGGCTTGGTGGAAGGGAACAGAGCCATCTTCCAGAGCAGTGATGAAAACAAGGCCGTGAAGGCAAGCGGTCTGGATCTTTGAGGGCCTGGGGCCATGTTAAAGATTCTATCCCGTAGGCAGTGGGAACCCATTAAATATGTCTGAGTACAGAAGTGACAACTGTAGGCTTTTGCTCCACTTCAAGCCAGAACAGAGACTATCAATTACCACAGATTCTATTCTCTCTCTTAGCCAAATGGAGGCTTGATGGGAGAATCCCTATTGTGGGCAGAGAGTGGGAAGGGAGAGGAATAGAAGGTTTTCTGAGTAGTCAGAGCTCCCAAAGGTTGCACAGCTTGTGTTCTTCCGTACATAAAAGGGAATAATTAGTCCCAGTGGGTGTTACATCATAACATGCACTTTATGACTGTGTCTGCACAATGCCAGGCAACTGGTGAGCATTGTTTTATTGTTCTAACTGATCATTTTAGTTCAGTGCAAACTAAACCTGGGGCTAATGTTTCTAATGCAGCTGAGGGCATTTTTATGGTGGAATTTTCCATGTTAACTTTCAGAATTATGTAAAGCGAGGGTTTTTCATTTAATTTCTTTACATTCTAAGCACACAGAGCTACAACCATATTGGCAAGAACCTTTTATATGAGTGACAAGGCAAAAATGAATGGGCCATATAACCCACCACATTAACCTGGTTTTCAGAACCTACAATGATTTGTTTAGGTCAATGACATGCATTCAAAGAATTGGAAATGTTATGCGAGAAAAGTAATCCAATATTCTGTAGTGGGGGGCAGATGGACTTTGAGGGTGACAGAAAGACCCAGGTCTATTTTCCTTTCTCAATACTCTTCAGCTGTGGGACCTATGCAGTTACTTCTCTGAGCTTTGTTTTACAGATATTTTTCAGTAAAGAATTGATTAGACATTTTCAAGTGATTTCGTATAAAATAATGTAATCACTAAGAATAATATGAATGGTATTTCCCAACATAGAATCATGGAATTTTTTCTTTCCTTCTTTTTTTTAAGATTTTATTTATTTATTTGTGAGAGAGAAAGAGAAAGAGAGAGAGAGAACGTACACAAGAGCAGGGTGAGGAGCAGAGGGAGAAGCAGACTCCCTGCTGAGCATGGAGTCTGATGTGGGGCTCAGTGTGGGTCTCGATCCAGGGACTCCAGGATCATGACCTGAGCTGAAGGCAGATGCTTAACTGACTGAGCCACCCAGGTGCCCCATGAAACATTTTTTTTTACAGCACAGGTGGAGTGAAACATGCCCACGATGCCACATGTATATGCCTATATATACAGTTACAGTGCCATGCTTTTATCCTTTTACACTGAAGTATAAATTTTTCCTATTTTCCTATAATGAGGTTTTGGATAATTTTGCTTTCTCATTTGTAATTTTACATGATTCTTTTATTGCCAAAGACTTTTGTGCCTTTAATGTAAAATACAGCTTTTAAATAAAAATACAAAAAAAAAGAATATTTTCTTCAGTCTATTGAATTACACTTACTGGAGCACCAATGACAAACAATTATCACTGAAGATGCATGAAGTTACTAATTGTATCCAGCACTTTCAACTTTGCTGCCTACCAGGCTGGAAGCCAGAAGTCTGGAAGGCTTGAATCTCCAAAACAGAAGCAGTTTGTGGGAAATGTATATTGCATTAGGCACATTATCATCACAGCAAGCAGGTATTATTAAAATTACAATATGATGAGAGACTTAGAGCCACAAGGAGGCATGAACAAAATATACAATTGTTAAGTGGTGAGGACAGGGTGGACCCTAGGCCAATTTGATTTCAAAACCCATGCTTTCTCAACAACACAATATTGCTTTACTGTTGCTCAGTTTAGAATCAAATAAGAAAAAGTAAGAAGCAATGGCTCTAGAATACACTTTGCTTAGGTGATCATATAGGTATAATTCTGAGGAGTGATTTTTGTTTGTTTGCTTCAAAATACCACTGTCTCTGAATGTCATCAGTATAGCATTTTTTTTTTCTTTTAGGCAGGCAAAGGTGTTTAGCAGGGAAAAGTAGAGCTGACAAGGAGCTTCTTTACAGTTGAAGTTAGAAACTTGCAAAATGAAGGAGATAGCCACTAAATGCTATGTATTTCCCATCACACCAGTATTTGAAAGTGGAGGTGAAAACAAATTGGATTAACTATACTAAAGATCCATAAAGAATTTAAATAAACTAAGAATCCAACACATAAGTAAAAATACTGAGATAATAAAGAAGAAAACATAAAAATCCCTGCACTTGCATGATGACCTGGCCCCTTTGGGATTGTGTAGAACACATGGGTGAGATCCTCAAATAGCCTCATGTGCACAAACTGTGCACCAATAACTTTAACTGAACAAGCCTTCTGCTCTCAGATTTTGTGCATGTTCTGTATCTAATTCTCACAGAAACCCTGGGTACTAATTTTAGTGATTCTAATTTTAAAGATGAAGTTACAGAGGCTTCTGGAAGTTAAATAATCATTCCAGTGTTTTCACATAATCTAACTTTAAAGTTAATATTCTTTCCAGTGAACCATGTTTTCTTACCCCATCGGATCTGATCTGCTTATGATGGGTAGGGACAGTGCATGAGAGCTACCTCTCTTGAATGTGATTCTAAGACAGTACATAAACTAGTAGGGACTTTCAGCTTTTAGTTTGACAAAATTCAACTTTTTTTTTTTTATTTGCTTTTGCTTTGTTTTGTTTGACAGACCACCAGATACCACGCTATACCACCTTGGTCTGGAGTCATTTTTCTTTTTTCTTTCTTCCTTCCTTCCTTCCTTTCTTTTTGGAAATTTTTCTTAATGAACATCAACAAAAGGAACTTAAGGCTTTGAGGCATCACATAATATCATGCCATGTAAGTTCTTTTCTTCATTATGTTTATACTTTTTAAACTATTGGTATCAAAGCATGGGTCATAGTTCTGTAGTGAAGATTCTATAGAGATCCTTGAGGTAAAATCTTATGTAAATACTGTTTAATATTATGGCTCTATCAAGCATTTTATTCCTGGTATATATGTTAATTTTTTTTTTTTTTAACGAAAAGGTGAGGGAGGAAGAAGGGTGTGGTCAAGAGAGAGAAAAGTCTTTCCTGTTAGGCTTCCAACCACAAGACCACTGTTCATTGGTAATGTTGGCATTGGGAGAGGTGGTGGTAAGACTGGTAATACCAGTGGAAAAAGATGAGGGCCCAGGAAAATCCTCTATTCCTTATAAGCTGACTATGATAAAAACTATCTAAGAATTTGCCCCCAATACATAAACTAATGATTTTAATTAGTAATACATAAAGAGGATTCTCTAGAATAAGAACACTCCTGTAGGGACGCCTGAGTGGCTCAGTAGGTTAAGCGTCTGACTTCGGCTCAGGTCATGATCCCAGGGTCCTGGGATCGAGTCTTGCATTGGGCTTCCTACTCAGCAGGGAGCCTGCTTCTCCCTCTCCCATTCCCCCTGCTTGTGTTCCCTCTCTCGCTATGTCTCTCTGTGTCAAATAAATAAATAAAATCTTAAAAAAACCACAAAACCCTCTTGTAAACCACATGCAAAGTTAAATAAGTCTAACTGCAATAATGACAATAAATAAACAACAGCAACAACAGCAATAACAAACATAAAAAAAACCCACATTTTTCTTGAATCGAAATTAATAGAGGAGCAGTGAACAGAGATCAGAAGTCTATGAACATGCACCAAGACAATTGTCCCTATGTGTCTTAATGTGTATTTTTAGGCCCAATTTAGCTCACAGCTAAGACTGAAAAATTATGGACTTTTCCAATGCTTAACTATATTACCATTTTCAGATCCTGGCACTGGATGTTTCTGGATATGTTGCTGATTAAGAACCAGCCAAATACTGTGAGGCTCACTGCGTTTGCCATTTACTTCTAAATGTATCAGGTTTCTAGTAATGTTGCTTTTCAGAGGTAAATGGCTCTTCCATCAAAGAGCACATTTGCATACCTTTCAAATCTCATCACCCTAAAGTAATCATCACTTGATCATAATAGCTTGCCAAGCGCTGAATGACATTGAGTAGTTTGTCATACAGAATGTATGGGAAATAAGCAAAGGTATGCTGTACGTCTAAAAGACTCCCTTTGAAGAGAATATTTTGGCTTCCAGTAGATTTCTCTACAATCTGTCCTTTAAAGAAGTATTTGCAGCTTCTAGCTGATACAATTTAAGTGTTCTATAACTAAATCTCTTTGTTTATGCACTCCTTTATTTGTATGCATGATACGACTCTCCAAAAATGCTCCAAATATGATACAGGACTTAACACAATGCTTTCAAGGCTAGAGTTTCCTTTTTTGCATTTATCCTTCTGTCTGAGGTTAAGGAAAAGTTTACAATTTTGGACAGGTCTAGAACATGTAAGTACTTGTCTATCAAGGGAATATAAATAAATAAGTAAATAAATAAATAAATGTTTAAAAAAACTCACAGATCTTAAGAAGTAAGAGTAAAGTAATAGTAGTCTGATGGTGAGATGAAAATACCTTATTCTGTATGTGATAAAAATTTGTAAGACTAGGGTGAGACCAATTTAGGTTGGAGTTCTGTATATTTTACTTATAATAAATAATAAATTCTTTATATTTATTTACAATAAATAATAAATAATAGCTCTCTCATTTTGAATAATATAGTGGATAGTTTTAGCCTATTTTCTGTTATGTAGCATAGGGATTATAGCAGCTATTTCTCAGGGCTTTAAATGTGTTATACATTATATGGCACAAGGAAGATACTTAATCCAGGTTGGTTTGTTATCCTTGTAAATTAATGACTAGAAAAAGCAAAGAATTTTTTTAATATATTAGAATAAAAAGCATAATTATGTAATACTAAATTGCATAATATGTTCTTACTGGATAGCGACTTTCAATCTAATTATTAATTAGATTTGTTCTCCCAATTATAGTTTTGTATGTTTTTGATTTCTAAATGAAATGCTTTTTTGGCATCACATTGCCTAAAATATTTTGTTCAAGTAACTTTCTAGAAATATGACAGAACTTGGTAGATGTTTTGCCATAACTGTTTACTTTTCTTCCTAAGCATAGAGATAAATTACATTTTCCAACCACCTGCATGGTTTTTGTTTAGCAAGAGAGAATGTGCACAGCCAGCACTACCCCCAAATCTCCTGCATGTGATTTTCTCTGCTCTTTCCCTCTATGTCGGCTGAGTTAAAGAGAACCTCAATGGTGATCTTTGAAGCCTGGTGGAAACATATAATGGACGTAATGAGGTGTAATAACCAGCCTTGAGGATGACCCCCAATAATTTTCACATCTCGTTGATCAAACCTTTGTGTAGTCCTTTCCCAAATTGAAACTGGGCTGATCTGCATGGTAAATAGTGACTTTTAAAACTAGGTCATAAAAAGCATTGCAGCTCCCACTTCCATTTCTTGATTTGCTGATTCTGCCATGGGGATACCCAGGCATCCCTGCAGAAAAGCCCAAGTGGAGAGAAATTGAAGTACCTGCCAATAGCCAGCATGAATTTGCCAATGAGTCCCTTGGAAGATATTGCAAGCTTTCATCCTTAATCAACCCTCCAGATGACTGAAACTTTGGCAAATATCTGACTCTTTATGAGAAACTCTTAGCCAGAGTTGCTCCCAAATTTCTGACCCACAGAAACTGTAAGAAAAAAACAAATGTATTGTTGTTAAGCCACTTTAATTTACGGGTAATTTAAACTTAGGAGTAAGTTGTTATACAGCAATAGATAATATATCTGGTGACCTAAATCTTAGGTTCGAGGAGATTCTCCCAGTAGAAATAGTTGCATTGGATTCAATTAAATAACAATTGATTTCCATTATGTAAGCAACTAAAATTTGTTTTAGTACTTTGTGTTAGCTTAGCTAATATAAAGTCCAGAGTTCCAAAACCTCTGAATTTTCGGGTTATTGACATTTTGGACTAAACAATTCTTCACTATGGAAGGGTGTCTTATACATTATAGGATATTTAGCATCATATTTGATTTCTGCCCACTAGATGCAACCTTTTTTCCCAAGTTGTGACAATAAAAAATGTCTCTGTGTATTGCCAAATATCCCTTAGGGTGGAAAATCACCCTAGTTGATAATCACTGAGCTAAAGAAATGTTAGCATTCTTTTGAGTATTAAGCTAGTGTGATCCTGATCAAGTCATTTAAACTTAGTTTGCTCCTTTATAAAATCAAAGTTGATTAGGCAAGTGAAATTTAACTCTGAAATTGAACAGACCTTGTTTAAAAGTCTTTTCTCCTTTCTACCATATGAGTATCATAAGATCACTTAGGAATACCATAGGATATAATTTTTTAAAGGAAACAAATGTCCTAGCTCATGCAATAAAACAAGAGAGAGAACAAAAGGCATACAAGCTGGGAGAGAATAAATAAAATTGTCTTTGTTCATTGATGATGTGATTGCCTATATAGAGAATATGAAAAATTGACAAAAAATTGTTGTAACCAATAAGCAATATAGCAATGTTGAAGGATAAAAGGTTAATATTTAAAAGTCTATAGCTTTCTTATATACCAGCAATGAATAAATGGAATTTGAAATGAAAAAACTCAATAGCATTTATATTGGCCCCCCAAAAATGAAATAATAAGTTCTATAGTTAACAAAATAAACACAAGATCTTATGAGAAAAACTACAAAACACTGATGAAAAAAATCAAAGAACCAAATAAATGGAGAAATATTTTATATTCATGGGTAGGAAGGCTTGGTATTGTCAAGAAGTGAGTTCTTCTCATCTTGCTCTATAGATTCATTGCAACCCCAATCAGAATCCCAACAAGTTATTTTTTTTTAAAGATTGTATTTGTTTATTTGACAGAGAGAGACACAGCGAGAGAGGGAACACAAGCAGGGGGAGTGGGAGAGGGAGAAGCAGGCTCCCCGCAGAGCAGGGAGCCCGATGCGGGGCTCGATCCCAGGACCCTGGGATCATGACCTGAGCCGAAGGCAGACGCTTAATGACTGAGCCACCCAGGCGCCCCCCCAACAAGTTATTTTGTTTCTTAGAATAAAGAAATGGATTCTGAAGTTTATACAGAAAGGCAAAAGACTCAGAATAGCCAATAAAGGAAAAGAATGAAGTTGGAAGACTGACACTACCCAAATTGAAGCCTTACTATAAAGTTACAATAATTAAGACAGTGTGATATTGGTCAAAGAATAAACAGATAAACGGAGCAGAATAGAGAGCCTAAAATAGCCCCACATAAATATAGTCAATTGACCTTTGACAAAGGAGGAAAAAAAAAGAATCCAGACACAGACCTTACAGCCTTTATGAAAATTAACACAAAATGGATCATAGACATAAATATAAAATGCAAAGCTCTAAAACTTCTAGAAGATAATTTAGAAGAAAATCTAAAGGACCTTAGGTTTGGCAATGATTTTTTTAGGTAAAACACAAAAGGAATAATTCGTTAAAGAAAGAATTAATAAGTTGGGTTTCATTAAAATTAAAAATTTCTCTCTGCAAAAGATACTGACAAAGGAGTAGAAGATAAGTCATCGACTGAGAGAAAATATTTGCAAAAGACATATCTGATAAAGGACTGTAGCCAGAACAAAGAACTCTTAAGCCTTGGCAAGAAGAAAGCTAACAACCCAATTCAAATATGAACCAAAGAACTCAAAGACACCTCACCAAAGAAGATATACAGATGGCCAGTGAGCATATGAAAAGATGCTTCAAATTATAGGTCATCAGAGGAATGCAAATTAAAACAAGAAGATACCACTACAAACCTGTTAAAATGACCAAAATCTGGAACACTGAAGGCATCAAGGGCTTGTGAGGATTTGTAGTGACAGGAATTCTTATGAATTGCTGGTGGGAAAGCAAAATGCCACAGACACTGTAGAAGACAGTTTGGCAGTTTATTACAAAACTAAACATACTCTTACCAAGTAATCCAGCCATCACACTCCTTGGTATCTAGCCAACAGAGTTGAAAACTTATGTTCACACAAATGTTTATAGAAGCTTTATCCATAATTACCAACTCTTGGAAACAACCAAGATTTCCTTCAGTAGGTGAATGGATAAATAAGCTGTGGTACATCCATCCAGACAATGGAATACTATTCAGTGCTCAAAAGAAAAACCTGTAAAGCTATGGGAAGACAGGGAGAAAAGTCAAATTTGTATTACTAAGTGAAAGAAGCCCGTCTGCATTTGGGCTACATTTATTATGATTTCAACTATATTTCAACTATATTTCAACTATACATTTCTGGAAAAGGAAAAACTGAAGACATTAAAAAGTTAAGTGGTTGCCAAGGGTTGGGGAAGGGAAGCTTGAATAGGCAGAGCACAGAAAAATGTCAAGTTAATGAAGCTACTATGTATAATATTATAATAGTGGATACATGTCATTATACATTTGTCTAAATCCATAGAATGTATAATTCCAGGATTGAACCTTGATATAAACTATGGACTTTGGCTAAAATAATGTGTCAGGTAGGTCCATAGGTTGTAACAAATGACAAAGATCCCAGTCTTTCTTTTATTTTCTACCTCTGCCCCCTTTTCTTTCTTTTTGCTACCTAACTTCCTCACGCCCATTAGCTGACTAAGTGCAGGTTTTGCAAAAATAGTTCTCAGAAAATATCTTTTTGATGTTATTGGAACTCTGAACAAGGAGCACATGTTTTGTTTAAAAGAAAAAACAGCCTAAGCTGAAACTGTAGGATAGGTATGCAATTTCCCCTATCACATCAAAATCTTGACCCTGCTTCATTGGGAGGTACCTGCTCTTCAGGTGCTTCCTAATGTGCATCAGCTGAATAAGCCTTTCTTCTCAGAGTCACTTAATTATTTTTTTAAGATCTTACCTTGTCCATTAGGAAAAAAAAAAAAAAAAAACCCACAACTGGAAACCATTCTAATGCTACCCTAATGAGACCATAGTTCAAAAGTCACAGTTTTTTTTATGTAAAATATGACAATAATATAATAGTTATACCACCCTGAGCCTAATTTCAGGGAATGATTCCAAGTTAATTTCCCATCTATAAATGAACAAACTCATAGCACTAGTTGATATGAATTTTGAAAAAAAAAATGTTTAGACTTTCCTTTTAATTAAAAAAAAATGTTTAGACTACCAACTTTAAAAATGGTAGGTGTGTAACAACAATAGGACCTGCACCAATCATATTTCTCCCACTGATCCACTAAGAAACCTTAGTCTCCCACATTTTTCAATCAACATAAAACATTCCTATGGCATCCAACCTTGTGTCATTTCATAAGCCTAACTAGTTCTCAGCTCATACTTTGCTGAGGAATCAAGGAAAAATATTTACTAGAACAAATGTTCTTTGTGCATAGAGCAACTGATTTACTGTTGGAAGTAGACATCCATCCACATTCTATCTCAGAAAGAGTGGGAGAAAAGAATATAAATTCTAAGGAGTCAGCAAAAAGTACATGAGAGTCCAGAATCTTGGCAAGGGAGGCAGGAGATGGGTTGGAGAATAAATTTTCACATGGCACAAATTTGAGAATCTTTGAGTCACTTTCTTCTGCTTTCTCTAATTTTATTTCTGAAAGAATGGAGACTATGTGGGAAGTAAAGCACTGACACTGAGAATAACTTATGAATCCCTCAGGGTACTATAGAAAAATAGACATTACAGCTGTATTTGAAGTAAAAAGAAAATTGGGAAATGAATCACCTTGTATGATTATAGTGTATTCTGACAAATTTGCTCTTTTTAGCTTTCTTCTGCATCATCACTTATTTTGATATCTGTATCACATTATTGCTGTAAGGTACCCTACAAAAGAACAAGGTGATTCAGTAATGAGAAATAAGATCACATAGCTGTATCTTTGAGGAAGTTTAGATTTGGTAGTTTAATAAAAAAACTAGCTGGCTAAGACCAGTTAACTAAGATCAAAAATACATTTGAATGTATGGTCAGTGTAAGTACAAAATAAACCCTGCTTTTAAACCTAGCTTTAAATCCTGGCCTAACACTTTAAGAGATAAATGACATCATGTAACTTTCTTAAATTCCATTGGTCTTAATTTCATGGTCTATGAAACAATAATTATATACTATAATAATTTGATATAGGGAAAATAGTCTAAAGTGGGGAAGAATAAATGACCCACTGAAGGTATATCAACTGATTTAAATTTTTCAATTAACATGGTATATATTATTTTATATACTGCCCTCAATATATTTATTGTTAATATTTTTCATCAGATCCACAAAAAAAATATAGCTAAACACTTACATAAAGATAATATTGTTCAAATATGTTTATTGACTTTAAAAAGTTGTTACTGGTACTTGATTGGAAGAAGTAAAAGCCTTTTCTAAGAGTAAATATATTTATTTCTGTATTAATTTTAATATATGAGACAAAATTAATTTTCGCTTGGAAATTAATTTTTCAATAGATACTCTAATTAATTGGAACATATTTCAAAAGATAATATTTTTAGAAAGGACATTAATGTGGGATCCACAGTTCTGATGCACTGGACACAATGAAAAAGAGACACATACTTAACTATGCTCAAATCACATTTGAAATTATTCATTAGATACAGTTCTTTTGTTGTTTCATTCAATGTTGTTTCATTAAAAACAAAAATCATCTACCATATGTTGGATACTGAGAGCTTATGGTGAATAAAATATAGAACCTACCCTAAGGGGCTTGCTTCATTTAGTAGTGGAGACAATAAACACATACTATATAATGTGGGGAATGACACTATAGAGGTGTTTACAAAGACTATATGAAATATAGATTCAGAACCAGTATGTCAGCTAGAATATCTAAAAAAGACACATTTTTTTTTAAAGATTTTATTTATTTATTTGACAGACACAGCAAGAGAGGGAACACAAGCAGGGGGAGTGGGAGAGGGAGGGAGAAGCAGGCTTCCTGCAGAGCAGGGAGCCCAATGCGGGGCTCCATCCCAGGACGCCGGGATCTTGACCTGAGCCGAAGGCAGACGCTTAAAGACTGAGCCACTCAGGCGCCCCTAAAAAAGACACACTTGATAACAGCAATTGCTAGTGAAGATGTGGAGCAACAAGAACTCTTTTTTTTTATGATTTTATTTATTTATTTATTTGAGAGAGAAAGAGTGTGAGCAGAAGGGAGAGGGAGAGAGAATCTGAAGTAGACTCCATGCTGAGCGTGGAGCCTGATGTGGGGCTTGATCTCATGACACTGAGATCATGACCTGAGCTGAAACCAAGAGTCAGATGCTCAATGGACTGAGCCATCCAGGAGCCCGGCAATGAGAACTCTTGTTCATTTTGAGACAGGGAAATCATGGCCACTTTGGAAGGCAATTCATCAATTTCTCACAATGTTAAGCGTAGTCTTCCCATATGATCCCGTAATAGTGCTCTTAGGCGTATATCCAGCTGATTCGAAAACTTATGTCCTTATAAAACCTTGCACATGACTATTTAAAACAGCAGCTTTATTAATAATCTCACAAAACTGTAAACTGCTAAGATGTCCTTTAATGGATGAATGAATATACAAACTATGGTACATCCAGACGTTAGTAAGCATGAAAAATAAAGAAGGGGGAAAATGTATAACTTTACAATGGGGAACCCTGACAAACATTACCTCTTCCAGATAATCAAGGTTAATATCAAAAGTGGTAAGTCATGTTGAAAGCATGTACCTCTCATGTGGTATGATAAAAATGGCATTTCACCTCCATAGTCCTTCTACAAAAAAAAAAAAAAAAATCTATAACCTTCATGTAGTCAGGAGAAAAGTATCAGACAAATTGCCTAATGGAGGGCATTCTGTGAAACACCTGATGACGGAGTTCTCCTTGAAATTGTCAAGGTTATCAAAAACAAAAAGAGTCTGAAACTGTCACAACCAAGAGGGGCTTAAGGAGATGTGACAGCTAAATGCAATATGTTCATATCTTTGTGATTACTTATTAAGACTATTTGAGTTTTGTGGCAAAAATCACTTTTGTAGCAAATCCATTTGTTTTCTTTTTGCATTTTTAAAAATTTTGGCAGTCTTGCCACATCTACTTTATTCTCTTTTTAAAATTCCATTATACTTAATATACAGTGCTATATTACTTTCAAGTGTACAATATGGTGATTTAACAATTCTGTATAGTATTCAGTGCTCATCATGATAAATGTACTGTTAACCCCCTTCACCTATTTCACCCATCCCCCGACCTCTCCTCTGATAACTATCAGTTCTCTATAGTTGAGTCTGTTTTTTGATTTGTGTCTTTTTTTCTTTCTTTCTTTGTTTTGTTTCTTAAATTCCATATCTGAGTGAAATCGTATAGCATTTGTTGTTCTCTGACTGACTTATTTCACTCAGCCCATTATACCCTCTAGATCCACTCATGTTGTTGCAAATGGCAAGATGCCATTATATTTTATGACTAAGTAACATTCCACTGTGTGTACATATACACCACATCTTCTTTATCCATTCATCTATTGATGACACTTGGGTTGCTTCCATAATTTGGCTATTGTAAATAATGCTGCAATAAACAAGGCTGCATGAATTTGTGCCTTTATATACTCTTGGTCAATATCCAGTAGTGGAATACTGGATCATACAATAATTCTATTTTTAATTTTTCGAGGAACCTCCATACTGTTTTCCACAGTGGCTGCACCATTTTGCATTCCCACCAACAATGCACAAGGGTTCCTTTTTCTCCACATCCTCGCCAACACTTGTTTCTTGTGTTTTTGACTTTAGCCATTCTGACAGGTATGAGACGATATCTGATTATCGTTTTGATTTGCATTTCCCTGATGCAAATCTATTTATCCTTATGATCACAAATGCACAACAATTTGATGATTTTTGGCAATACCATCCATTGTCCAAAATATTATGATTTTATTCTTTGTGTATTCTTTGGGGTAGATTTAGCCACAGACACTTTTTTTTTAAACCTCTCCCTACCCATAACCTTCTCTATTTTGTTCTTTCTGTACGACGGATGAAGGATGAATTTTAGGCCACTGAGATTTTATTAGGAAGCAATGGTTAACTGACACACCCTGTAAAAACAAATCCGTATGTAAGTAATTCAATATTACCCATTTTCCAACTTAAAAAGTTAATACTCTCTTCAGGGTTTTAGACTTGGAAGACACAGTCAAATGTACAGATTGTTGATTTGTAGTGACATCCTCTGTTCACATGCTCTATGTAAAATCTACAGTAGTTTTTAGAAGGGCTCTGCATCTGATTGTGTGAGATAAATAATCTTTAAAAAATAAATAGTACTTCATATATCCAGTTGTACCTTCTGTTAACAGATTTAAAAAGATAAATTTACAATCAAATGAGCCACATTTCATAAAAGATTTCTTTCATTTTTGTGGGGAATCAAATGTGCATTATGGCATTTCTGAAAGAAATGGTACGCATTTCGATTTTGATTTCAAATCAAAACATCTTTTCTCCCCCTTCGTTTATCATGAGTTTAAAATTCGTTTAGCATCCAATCACTAGGTGGTTGTTTTAGAAGCTGCATCATCATTTTGCTATATACTAAAATACATAATTTTAGAAAATTACAGATTTAAAATTTGATGAGAATAAAATCACATCACTTTTTTCTTATTTTAAACATTCCCTTTATATTTAATGATTATCCAACATTTTTGTTTATATATTAACATATTTTCAGATTACAAATTGGTAAAAACCATTTCAAAGCATCATTTCCAAATTTAATATTTTATTTGTTCATTCATTCATTCATTCATTTATATTTTTTAGCATTTGCTTCTTGAAAGGGATATTTTACTCCTCTTGAGACACCAAAGTTCGCTGTGATCATGCTTTGTACCATGCTTGTTGATAAACAGTGTTTATACTGCTAGATAAAAAATGTCTGTTTTTGACCTTATCATTTGAACTTTAGAGAATCTCAAATTAGCTGAGAACCTTTTCCTTTCTTCTGAAATAAAGAGGCAATCCTTCTTGTAAGCTTTAGAATCCTTATAGAATAAAATCATTAATAATCAATGCCAAAAGCTAGGGATGATAAAGGTAAGAGCAAAAACAGTGGAGACATTATGAGATCATGGAACAGAAATGGTTGATCAACCATTTAAATATGTGGCTTAAATCTGTTTGATATATATGTATAAAGACATATGCCAAGTATATATTTGTAAAAAATCGCTTCATTAGTTAATTTCTTGGAAAATTATTCTGATGGGGTAAATGTGTGGAGGGAGGAGAGGATAGTAAAAACTGCTATTATGTGATGGAAAAAGGGAAAATATTGGATTCTGTCCAACCACCATCTGCTGTCAGTTTCAGCTTCATCTATAAAACATATTTAAACAGCTAGGCGATGTGAAGGTTATATGTAACTTTTCAGTTTGCAAACAGTGCTCAGGGAAGATTGAGGTGGGGGCATTTAAAATTTGGTGATTTCAAAATGTTGGAGAGAAATAATGGAGCAATTGTAGAGAAAACCAGGCTTATCAATCTCTGTGTACATCAGTTATTTATCCATAAAGTGGGGTGATAAAAAAATCCTTTAGTGTTGCTTGGAGGCTTAAATGAGTTAAAATATGGGATGGGCTTAGAAGTAAGTACATTACTGTGTGTTTTCCTCCTTGGTAGGTAGCTTCACTCTCTAAGGAAGAAAATCATGAAGTTCAGTCTTGAGAGAAAAGCTAAAACCGTACACTTTTCCCAGTAACTCAGACGGCTCCCTGCCTCAATGGTAAATGTGAAGAACTTAATACTATGTCTCCAGTGTAACGTATATATATATATCTACCTAAGCTATAAATGCCACCTTGCAATTACGTGAACAGTGTTGTAGTCTTGTATATATCCATCACAAAACTGGACTTACTCGCCACCAAATTTGAAACCTTATATGTTTCTCTGTAGCTATAGTTTGCAGTATAAACATTGTCCAAACGTCTTGCCTTTTGCATTTCAAAACACTTAAAATGAACTCTTTTTCAAATTCTAAAAAATAGTTATATAATCTATAATTCTATATTATAGTTACCAATTATAATTATATACCAAAGAGGAAAGAATAAAAGGACAGAAATAATGAACGGAAAGGTAGTAGACAACTTATAGCAATTCAGATTTAAGCAGAAAGACACACAAGAGACAATTTATAGGAGGCATTTTTTTATTATAAGGTATATATCATTATAAGTTAATGTTCTTGTCACCCAAAATTAACTCTCTGCATTAGCTAAACATTGGATTTTTTTTAGAGTTTAAGAAAATTTAAATCTACCTTATATCAAATAACAATTATGAACTTTTAAAATACTTTCCGTTCTTCCTATCAAATCTTGAGTAAGTCACCTTAGTTCTCCAAGTATCAGTTTACCTAGAAAATTAAAGTTTTATACAAGTTTAATGCTCTCTAGTTATGGACTTCTCTGATTTTATATACTAATCATTTAAATTCACTATTTTAAGGTGTCAAAGTAAATAATGAGAATAGTAGATATTCACCTATAGGCACAATCTTGGCACATTTACTACTAATTGCTTCATTGGATTTCAAGTGACATCCACAAATATAATTATCTTAACTTTGTAGTATTTTGGTGGAATGAGACATTTAATAATCCCTTTTATTAATAAATTTATGTGGCTAGAACTATATTGCAATGACAATATTCTACAGTCAGTTATGGTAATATTAGAAACATATTTTTTTAATATTTTATTTATTTATTTGACAGAGAGAGACACAGCGAGAGAGGGAGCACAAGCAGGGAGAGTGGGAGAGGGAGAAGCAGGCTTCCCGCAGAGCAGGGAGCCCGATGCCGGGCTCATCCCAGGACCTTGGGATCATGACCTGAGCCAAAGGCAGACGCTTAACAACTGAGCCACCCAGGTGCCCTAGAAACATATTTTGGATTCAACCTATCACATCAATTAGATATGGTTAAACGCATCTAGGCTTTGAAATATGACTTATATGTCTTTGAATCTTGACTCTACTTTCCACATGTCACCTTGGGTAAAGGATTTTGTAACTTTTTTTTTTAAGATTTTATTTATTTATTCATGAGAGACAGAAGGAGAGAGGGGGAGAGAGAGAGAGAGAGAAGCAGAGGGAGAAGCAGGCTCCCAAGGAGCAGGGAGCCCGATGTGGGACTCCATCCCAGGACCCTGGGATCATGACCTGAGCCGAAGGCAGACACTCAACCATCTGAGCCACCCAGGCGCCCAAGGAGTTTGTAACTCTTGAGTTTAATTTTTCCTGAAGCTAAAATGGAAATAATAGCAATCTCATTGATTGTGGATTAAAAGGGATAAAATATTTACTTCTGGCTTCATGATAGCTCTTCAAAATATATTTACCTGTCTCTACTTAGAATTATTACATAGCGTAATACCATTATTATATATTGGCTTTCATTTCTCCTGTGCCATTCTCATAGTCTTTTTATTAAAAAAAGATAGATAAAGTTATTCATTAGTTGTAAGCCACTGCTCCAATTAAATGTATTATTTAAAAGGCATAATATTATGTAGAGTTAAAATTCTTTTACCAAATATCTGCTTAATGGGACTCATTTACCTTTCCCTGGAGAAGAGCATTCTTTTACTCATTCATTTACTTTTCTATTCCTGTCCAAAAATGTGGTCATACTAGTCAGTGAAGCTATTATTTGATGATATAGATGATTGTATAATATACTATTGTTGCAATAAATTGAGAGCCAATAAGTATTAGAATAGATATCTGTTATTTGTTCAGAGCAAAGAAACATTTTTTCCTCTTGGCTGCTATCTGCATTACCATGTGGATTTCTGTGTTAAATTGATTGAGCCACGAATGAGCACTTCCCTCAGCCTTTGGAATTGCAGATTATTAGATCTGAGGTTCAGAAATAATTGCTTTCAGAGAGAGAATTTAGTTTGTCATCTATTCAATTCCATAATTTTATGACATCCTGTTTACTTTGGTTTAGAATCAAGATATCCTTATTACCTCCACCATCACTGTCTGTCACTTAATGTATCTGGCTGGGGATAAGAACTACCAAGAATGCAATAAAAAGAAGAACACCTAAACCTCTGAGTTAATTGACCTACTCACTTTTCACAGATGAATGAGACAAGAATGAGTTCAGAAAATATGTGCAGTGAATGGATGACTGAGAAAATAAAGATTAAAAAAAGACATTTCATTAGATTTTCAGAGACTTATCATCTGGGTGGAAGAAGCTACAGGAAAATGGTGTTCCACCAATGGCATTTTGTGTAGAGACTGAGGAACACCAATGCCAATTTAAAGCCTGGAGTATAATTTCTCAGTTGTTGCTCCATGGAGATGAAGGGACATTGCTTCGTACTCTCTGGCTTCAATGATGGGAATTCTTCCTTAAGAAACGTGGATCACTGATGTCAAAATTGAACTTCATTGGCTTCAAGCCAGCATTATTGCTCTCCTCCTTGTTCCCTGAAGATGCCAAGGTCTGTGGCCTCATATATCCATGCTTGGCAACTAAGTTACATCAACTGTCCAGAAGCAATTAAGAAATTGATCCAGCTACCCGAAACCCTAAACAGATGAATTGTGTGTCAGACAGAGCAAATCACTTATTTACATTGACAAATAAACTTGTGTGGTGAGTTGGAAAGAAGTGTCGTGTAGATAAACACATGTTCTCTTTGTGGCAGGAAAGCCTACTCTGAAGCAAATAGTAAGAGAAACTTGGATTACAAGCAAGAGAGCTGTATGTATAGTTAAAATCAATGCTTGATATTAATCGAGTGAAATCAAAGTGTTAACCACCTGATATACTTGTTTCACTAATGACTTGCTTGTTTTACCAAGTGCCTTAGAATTAGGTAACAGTACATCCTAAGTTGCCCAGGAAAGTCTTGCTTTATATTTGTCATCCCATAAAAATGTTCACTCTCAAATCTTTCCCAGTTTGGACACTTAAAGTTTAATCTTTGTAGAGCTTTGATGATAATGTCATAAATTATGATTTTTATAATTATTTTTGTTTATAAAGATAAGGGGACCCAAGAAAGTCTATTTTTTTAAATTAATGTCATGGTTATTGTTAAATATTTTGAGTTTTTCTGCATTGGTAGCTTTTTATTTTTGTCCTTTATCTTCTATAGAGATGGAGATTGTGATGGGCCATTAAACATTAAATTTTTTATTTTTTTTATTTTTTTTAAAGATTTTATTTATTTATTTGAGAGAGAGAATGAGAGAGAGAGAGTACAGGAGAGGGGGGAAGGTCAGAGGGAGAAGCAGACCCCCCGGTGAGCAGGGAGCCTGATGCGGGACTCGATCCCGGGACTCCAGGATCATGACCTGAGCCGAAGGCAGTCGCTTAACCAACTGAGCCACCCAGGCGCCCCTAAACATTAAATTTTAATCTACAACATTTATATGACCTCTATTATTATTATTATTATTATTATTATCTGCTTGAGGTTTATATGTTATAACCTCTAACATCATAGGTATTTCATACATGAAGATTGGCTGATCAATTAGATCTTGAACATCTGTCTGTTGACCATTTCTTTCTCTGTGGAAGGTATTTCTCATGAAATTTTCTTCTCCATTTACTTTCTTAAGCTTGTTTTCTCAGTGTTATTTCTGCCTCTTTATGTACAAAAATATTTTCCTAAGTACTTACTCTGTATTTCCAGTGTCTTGTAAATACCTCTTATAGTATGTCTCACTGATACCTAAACTCAACATACTCTAATCAAATTATTTAATTTATATTAAGGACTTTCTCCATTACTTTTGAAGAAATGTTAAAAATGACACAAGCCTGTTGTGAGGGCTTCCCTAAACATACTGTACCAACAACAAAAAAAATCACCAATAAAAACAAAACAAAACAACAAGAAAGTGGGGCTAAAATTAAATCAAATAGACTTGATATATTCGCATGAAATAAGTCAGTTGGGGAGGCATAGAAGAAGAGATATTTTTCAGTGAAAGCTATCATGTAATGTTGATCTCAGTGGGCTGGGGAGAAATTATGAGCTGTGGAGCTAAAAAATATTACAGAAATAAAGACAAAATATACTGAAATAGGTAATTTAAGAAAATTATTGAAAGTTAAAGAAGATTTGAATAGAAGTTTGAAACAGTGTACCAGAGCCCACAAAAAAAGTAACAAAGAACAGTTTACTAGATCTGTTGCATAAAATTATCAGACATCTAAGATAAAGAAAAATATTTTGTGTAACTGGATAGAATAATTAAATAATTTTATATAAAAATGGTAGAATTACCCATGAAGGTTTTACAATAACTAATGTGTATACACCGAATTATATAGGTCAGGGTTTATAATTAAAAAATATACCATAGCAATACAAGGAAAATAAAAACATAGTATTTATCATATGATTTAATTCATCTATTTCAGGTCATGATTGATCAAATGGACCAAAAATAAATAAAGATTTATGAGATCTAGGAACATAATATTTTCCTACAAAGACTATCATTTTTTCAAGTATGCATGTAGTAATTATAAAAATCACTTCCATGTATTAAGCAACAAAGAATCCTTAAAAAATTTCTAAAACAAAGTTAATATACAGAAATATTTAGTAATCACCCTCTGGTAAAACTAAAAGTTAATAATAAAAAAACTACCCCCAAATATATGTCCAGATAATTTCACAAATACTACCAAACCTTTAAAAAATAGATAATCCTAAATATGTCTAGGGCATAGTACCAAAAAAAAAAATAAATAAAATAAAAAAACACAAAGAAAGTTTCCAAAGTAGTTATATTCTAGGTTATAATTCATGTAAAACCTGTCATGAAGATCATACACACAGAGAAAATAAGTAGAATTAAACAAACACACCTATGGATAATAATGCAAAAAGTTAAAATAGATATTAATAAACATAATTCAGTATCATAGTGAAGAAAAACAGATATTCTTGTGGGATTACTTACAAAAATGCAAAGATGGTTTAATGAACATAAATCTTTTTAATGTAGTTTATTGTCATTATATGTCGATAGCAAAAAAGAAACATAAGAAAATTATGGTCATTTACGGTAATAGAGGATATTTATTAAATTTAATTAATTATAATCAAGAATATGATGCTGAAATGAAAATATATTATTATAAGTTCTTAATAAATTAAGGATAGATAGCTATGTCTCTAACTATTTACATATATCTATCATCAGACTTGCTACTCTCTCCAGGAAAGCAATATAAATGATCATTTATTTTATCCTATACTAAAATAGATTTCAAGAGGAATACACTTTTAAATATTTTTTTAACGATTTTTATTTGTTTGTTTATTTGACAGAGACACAGCGAGAAAGGGAACACAAGCAGGGGGAGTGGGAGAGGGAGAAGCAGGCTTCCTGTGGAGCAGGGATCCTGATGCGTGGCTCGATTCCAGGACCCTGGGATCATGACCTGAGCCAAAGGCAGCCGCTCAATGACTGAGCCACCCAAGTGCCCCGTTTTAAATATTTTATAAAGCCACTAAAAATGAGTCAAATTTTGTGCTGACATGAAACAGTTACTAAGAATACTAAGTGAATAGATAGAGTTGCAGAATCACTTATGTACTATGGTCCCAGTCAAACATTTCTTTCTTTTCTTTTTTTTTCAGTCTTTTCAGAATTTTATTCTGTTAGCCTTTTCAAACAACTAATTTTTGTTAGCGGTGATCTTATCTTTTTTTTAATTATGTTATGTTAATCATGATACATTACATCATTAGTTTTTGATGTAGTGGTCCATGATTCAATGTTTGCGTATAACACCCAGTGCTCCATGCAGTACATGCCCTCTTTAATACCCATCACAGGCTAACCCATGCCCCCACTGCCCTCCCCTCTAGAACCCTCAGTTTGTTTCTCAGAGTCCATAGTCTCTCATGGTTCATCTCTCCCTCCGATGTCTCCCCCTTCATTTTTCCCTTCCTGCTATCTTCTTCTTCTTCTTTTTTTAAACATATAATGTATTATTTGTTTCAAGGATACAGGTCTGTGATTCAACAGTCTTACACAATTCACAGCACTCACCATAGCACATACTCTCCCCAATGTCTATCACCCAGCCACCCCATCCCTCCCACCCCCCACCATTCCAGCAACCCTCAGTTTGTTTCCTGAGATTAAGAATTCCTCCTATCAGTGAGGTCATATGATACATGTCTTTCTCTGATTGACTTATTTCACTCAGCATAATACCCTCCAGTTCATCCACATCGCTGCAAATGGCAAGATTTCATTCTTTTAATAGCTGAATAATATTCCATTGTGTATATATATATATATGTATATATATATATATATATATATATATATATATATACCACAACTTCTTTATCCATTCATCTGTTGATGGACATCTTGGCTCTTTCCATAGTTTGGCTATTGTAGACATTGCTGCTATAAACATCGGGGTGCATGTACCCCTTCGGATTCCTACATTTGTATCTTTGTGGTAAATACCCAGTAGTGCAATTGCTAGGTCATATGGTAGCTCTATTTTCAACTTTTTGAGGAACCTCCATACTGTTTTCCAGAGTGGCTGCACCAGCTTGCATTCTCACCAACAGTATAGGAGGGTTCCCCTTTTCCCACATCCCTGCCAACATCTGTCGTTTCCTGACTTGTTAATTTTAGCCATTCTGACTGGTGTGAGGTGGTATCTCATTGAGGTTTTGATTTGGATTTCCCTGATGCCGAGCGATGTTGAGCACTTTTTCATGTGTCTGTTGGCCATTTGTATGTCTTCTTTGGAAAAATGTCTGTTCATGTCTTCTGCCCATTTCTTGATTGGATTATTTGTTCTTTGGGTGTTGAGTTTCATAAGTTCTTTATATATTTGGATACTAGTCCTTTATCTGATATGTCATTTACAAATATCTTCTCCCATTCTGTCAGTTGTCTTTTGGTTTTATTGACTGTTTCTTTTGCTGTGCAAAAGCTTTTTATCTTGATGAAGTCCCAATAGTTCATTTTTGCCCTTGCTTCCCTTGCCTTTGGCAATGTTTCTAGGAAGAAGCTGCTGCGGTCAGTCAAACATTTTAAAAAGTACTCAGTGGATATACTTAATGATATTTATAAACTTTGATACATAGACTATCAGGACACATTCAAAGATTCAAGGTCAGTGGTTGTTGAAGACTAAGAGTAGGAAGGTGGCCGGAAACTGACCTTTTCATTATACAACTTATCTCATGAATTTTTACCATGAGCGCATGCTGCCTTATGTTACATTATTTGTTTGGAATGTTTATTTTTTCATATATATTGGATAAACAAGTGGAGGAGAACTGCACAAATGTAAAATAGCACATGTTCTTATTTGATTTTTTTTCACACAGGAAATACAGTCTCTGCTTCCGGCATATACCAGGTTATCACAAAAGCCACTGCACTGAAGAGGGGTACCTTATGGAGTAACAAACAAAACACATACCATATACAGACAGATGTACATATGTACACACATGTATATTTTTCTCCCTTAGCCAGTTTACCAGTACGCATTAGCCTACAAGTATATGTGGTGAAATTCTTCTGCATTTGCATATTTCCTTTATGAAACTCTTTAGAATGTCATTCCAAATGTGAGTGACCTGAATACAAAAGTCCAAGTATACACTGACATTCAAACACATGAATTATAGTAGAAATGTTTGAAATAATAGCACTTTTGAAATAAAAGAGAGATTATAGTATCAGAAGAACAAAAACTGAGAGAACTTTACTCTGAGTACCATCAGATACAAAGCTATTAAAAGAAAATAGAGTTTCATATGTCCCTACTACCATGTTTTGAGTAAGACAGAAAAACACTTTCTGTGTGCTAGGACGGCAACTGAAGTACTTAGAACAGCACTTTGTACCATCAGGGTTCATGTTCAGTAAAGCAATTTTGTGGTAAAGGGGAAATGAGCAGAATAAAAATAGCAGGACTCCTTTTTTTTTCTTCTATTTTCCTCCTTTGTACACAAAAAGTAGAAAATTATACACACATTTTTAAAAATACTGACAAAGAAAGAAAAAAAAAGCACAATGATCTCCAAACACCTGTTTCTGTGATATAACATTTTGTCCTAAGAATGATGATGTTATGCTTCTAATCTCTTACTTGAAACTCAGAAGCTCTAAAGACATGACTGCACTGAATTCCACAAAAGAAACCTCATGTCTTTTTGCAAGTAAAGTGCATATTTGTGAAGTCTTTCTGTATTAAAATTTTTAATGTACATAAAATTAGAGTTGTATCTCCCTTCCTTCTGTCCTTTCATGAGATCTTTAGTTTTAAGAATTTGATCTCAAACCTTCTCCCCTCCCACAACCTTTGTTATTTTATTGCATGAAAATCAACAATGCCAGGATCTTCACAAATAAATGTAAAGCATTATAAGGGAAATGCCTATTGTATGTTTAAAAAATGTTTTTTAATAAAGTGTTAATAAATGCAAATATGTTTATTTTCCCCCAATATTAAAAACATAATGACCCCCTCATTTCCTGTATTAAAAAAAATCCATCTTTCTTTCTTTCTCTTTTTTTGAGAGAGCAAGAGCAAGAACAAATGGGGGAGAGGGAAAGGAAAAGGGACAGGGAGAGAGAGAATATTAAACAGGCTCCACACTCAGCACAGAGCTTGATGTGGGGCTTGAGCTCACGACCCTGAGATCAAAACCTAAGCTGATGAAAGGGTGGTTCAACATCTGCAATTCAATGTGGTACACTACATTAATAAAAGAAACGACAAGAACCATGTGATCCTCTCAATAGATGCAGAAAAAACATTTGACAAAATACAGCATCCTTTCCTATTAAAACTCTTCAAAATATAGGGATAGAGGGAACATACCTCAATGTCATAAAAGCCATCTACAAAAAGCCCATAGAGAATACCATTCTCAACGGGGAAAAACTGAGAGCTTTTCCCCTGAGGTCAGGAACACAACAGGGATGCTGACTCTCACCACTGTTGTTCAACATCATACTAGAAGTCCTAGCTTCAGCAATCAGACAACAAAAAGAAATAAAAGGTATCTGAATTGGCAAAGAAGAACTCAAATTCTCACTCTTTGCAGATGATATGATAATTTATGTGGAAAACCCAAAAGACTCCACCCCAAAATTGCTAGAATTCATACAGGAATTCAGTGACATGGCCGGATATAAAATCAATGCACAGAAATCAGTTGGATTTCTGTACACTAACAGAGAGACAGAAGAAAGAGAAATTAAGGATTCAATCTTATTTACAATTGCACCAAATACCATAAGATACCTAGGAATAAACCTAACCAAAGACGCAAAGGATCTTTACTCTGAAAATTACAGAACACTCATGAAGGAACTGGGAAGACACTGAGGAAGATGCAAAGAAATGGAAAAACATTCCATGTTCATGGATTGGAAGAACAAATATTGCTAAAATGTCTATGCTACCTAGAGCAATCTATACATTTAATGCAGCCCTATCAAAATACCATCAACATTTTTCACAGAGCTGGAACAAAGAATCCTAAAATCTATATGGAACCAGAAAAACCCCAAATAGCCAAAGGAATGTTGAAAAAGAAAACCAAGCTGGTGGCATTATAATTCCAAACTTCAAGCTATATTACTTCAAGCTATATTACTATATTATTATTAAGACAGTGTGTTACTGGCACAAAAACAGACACATAAATCAATGGAACAGAATAGAGAGCCCAGAAATGGACCCTCAACTCTACAGTCAATTAATCTTTGACAAAGCAGTAAAGAATATCCAATGGAAAAAAAGAGAGTCTCTTCAACAAATGGTGTTGGGAAAATTTCACAGCTGCATGCAGAAGAATGAAACTGGACCACTTTCATACACCGTACACAAAAATAAACTCAAGATGGATGAAAGACCTAAATGAGAGCCAGGAATCCAACAAAATCCTAGAGGAAAACACAGGCAGCAACCTCTTCGACCTCAGCCACAGTAAATTCTTCCTAGAAACATCACCAAAGGCAAGGGAAACAAAGGAAAAAATGAACTATTGGGACTTCATCAAGATAAAAGCTTTTTTCACAGCAAAGGAAACAGTCAACAAAACCAAAAGACAACTGACAGAATGGGAGAAGATATTTGCAAATGATATCAGATAAAGGGCTAGTATCCAAAATCTATAAAGAACTTATCAAACTCAACACCCAAAGAACAAATAATCCCATCAAGAAATGGGCAGAAGACATGAACAGACATTTTTCCAAAGAAGACATACAAATGGCCAACAGACACATGAAAAAATTTTCAATATCACTCGACATCAGGGAAATACAAATCAAAGCCACAATGAGATACCACCTCACGCCAGTCAGAATGGCTAAAATGAACAAGTCAGGAAACGACCAATGTTGGCGAGGATGCGGAGAAAGGGGAACCCTCCTACACTGTTGGTGGGAATGCAAGCTGGTGCAGCCACTCTGGAAAACAGTACGGAGGTTCCTCAAACAGTTTAAAATAGAGCTACCATACGATCCAGCAATTGCACTACTGGGTATTTACCCCAAAGATACAAATGTAGGAATCCGAAGGGGTACGTGCACCCCAATGTTTATAGCAGCAATGTCCACAATAGCCAATTTATGGAAAGAGCCCAGATGTCCATCGACAAATGAATGGATAAAGAAGAAGTGGTATATATACACAATGGAATATTACCCAGCCATCAAAAGGAATGAAGTCTTGCCATTTGCAGCAACGTGGATGGAATGAGAGGGTATTATGCTAAGCGAAATAAGTCAATCAGAGAAAGACAAATATCATATGATTTCACTCATATGTGGAATTTAAGAAACAAAACAGAGGAACATAGGGGAAGGGAGGGAAAAATAAAACAAGGTGAAATCAGAGAGGGAGACAAACCATAAGAGACTTTTAATCATAGGAGACAAACTGCTGGTTCCTGGAGGGGATGGGATAATTGGGTGATGGACATTAAGGAGGGCATGGGATGTAATGATGTAATGAGCAATGGGTGTTATGTAAGACTGATAAATCACTGAACTCTACCTCTGAAACATAATACACTTTATGTTAACTAATTGAGTTAAAGGAAAGGAAAGGAAAGGAAAGGGAAAAGGGAAAGGAAAGAAAAGAACACCTATGCGGAAATCAAGAGTTGGAGGCTTCACCAACTGAGCCACCGAGGTGCCCCAAGTCCATTTTTTCTTTAAATGGCAAACAAAGCCCTTCACATCCTGGCTCCATTTATATATATTTCTAGTATGCTCCTCATTATTCCCCTCTGTCCTATAAACAGAACTTTGGTGTGATTCCTTAATACGTCATGCTTTTTACAAGCTGCTCCCTTCTCCTGGAATATACTGCCCCACTGCTCTCTAGCTGGCAAAGGCATGGTTATTACTTCATGGCCCAAGGTCCAGTTAAAATACCACTCCATGCACCAAAAAACAGTCTCAAGGAAAACTCACTACCTTCCTTTTGTATATCATGTGGTAATTTGTATATAGTTACGCAAAATACTCATCACAGTGCATTGATTTCTTGCACTGTTGAGTTGTCTTCTTTAGTGGGTGGAGAGGCAATATTCTAACTCAAAGCATAAAGGTTTTGTGGTGAAGGCAGATCTGTTTGAAATATTTATTAGCCCCTTGCTGTTTAAGTACCTTAGATGATTTAATCAACAGTTTGTGAATTCTCTTCCTATGTCTGTAAAATGATAATGTAATCAAATTCATGAGGTAAGGATTAAAAAACTATATAGGAGCTCCTGGGTGGCTCAGTCGTTAAAGTGTCTGCCTCTGGCTCAGGTCATGATTCCAGGGTCCTGGGATCGAGACCCCCTCACATGGGGCTCCCTGCTCTGTGGGAAGCCTGCTTCTGCCTCTCCCACTCCCCCTGCTTGTGTTCCCTCTCTCACTGTCCTCTCTCTGTCAAATAAATAAATAAAATCTTTAAAAAATACCTATATGTGTAAAGTGCTCAGGTGAGTGTTTGATTTTTCAGTAGACGCTAGTTGTCTGATTATTTCCTTCTTGAGAATAAGAAGCATGTTTTATTAATTTCTGCATCCTCCTTGACACAGAGTCGGTACAAGATAAATATTGAATAAATATGGGCATGATGATATTTTGTCACAAGCTTGTTGCATTACTAGATGCTGGACATCAGAGACACCTGGATGTTTGCTGTTTGAACTCCTTTAACCCATTTGGTTTTATGTTATGCTGAGTTGAGTTTCATGACATCTCACACTGTGAGTGAGGCGAGGTTTATGCCAAGATCTATGATGTCAAAACACTGTTGCTCTTTTCAATTCCAATATTACACTAGCTTTTCTGACCTGAATTTAAAACAAACGGCAGAAAAGAAAGTATCTAAGGAGCTCAGATACTCTGAATCCTTCTGCAAATAGCTTTTGTATCTTTCAATACCTGGAGTGAAGCAAAGTGAAAGTCTTTCAGAAAATTGTATACACTTTTCCAATACTATGGAAAAACTTTGGGTGGTGCCCATATCACGGAATATAAAGGCAGACGCATAAAGTGGTTCTTCCACTTATTAGTATGTGTATATGGGTTTGAAAGGGGATTTGATACCACTAGGGATTTATAAACTAAAATGATAAATTAGAAATCAATGCCAACGATACAATTAACTCAGTGAGTTGCCATCCTGAGAAGTAAGGCATATCAAAATTTCATTTGCCTACCTTCCTTCTGAACGCCCTCTTTATTCCACCTTGAAAATCTTAATGTTGCACTCTTGCGGTTTCTTTGCTTTTTAATGTTTTGAATTGCTTTACCACAGAGAATTTCCCTCTCTTTAGGAAATTATTTAATTACTCAAAGGCAATGGTAAAATAGAAACATCATTTTACCAGCAGTTTGTCAATAATATTTTGAAATCTTAGATATGAACTATGTGTGTATGCATCTGCACATGTGTATGTGTGGTGTGTATAGTGTGTGTGGTGTGTATGTACCCACATATACATAAAAGTCTGTGTGTTTATGTTGTATGATATATATATATATATATGTCTTGATCTGAGAATTTTGCATTAACTATGAACTTTCTTTTCTGTGTCACAGCTTATTATTTGTAGTAAAGTATGTATGAATATTCTTGCTGTAAAATAGAAATGGGCTTGGGCAACACTGTGGTGAGACTATGGTTAGCACCTCTCTCATTACTGTCCATCTGGCGCTGATGCATTGAAATATCTATTGTGATCTTTAGGGAAATAATTTAATAATTTAATTTAATATCTCCCCAGTCAGGGCGCCTGGGTGGCTCAGTTGGTTAAGCGACTGCCTTCGGCTCAGGTCATGATCCTGGAGTCCCGGGATCGAGTCCCGCATCGGGCTCCCGCTCAGCGGGGAGTCTGCTTCTCCCTCTGACCCTCCCCCCTCTCATGCTCTCTCTCTCTCATTCTCTCTCTCAAATAAATAAATAAAATCTTTAAAAAAATATATCTCCCCAATCATTATACATTTACGCACCTACGGGGAAATAAGATCACCAATACTTTACAATTCTTCCCTGTTTTGGAGAATGCTTCCATTTTTCATGTTAATCACTCCTAGTGTTTGTCTTTCAAAGTCTATAAAAGGACTTTTCATATATGAAAAGATATGTTCTGTTTTTGTGCACTCATTGAGTTTATGCCCCTTCTCCCCACCCCTTGTAGTCTTTTCCCGTTCTCCTTCTATCTTTATTTATAGGCACGTATAGGGAAATGATCAATAGCTTATTCACTAGCATCAGCCTGCCTGGGTTTGAAACTTATTTCTATCGGTTTCTAACTTTGTTTTCTCAATATTGTGATTTAATGTATCAGTCAGGATATTAATACCATTTACCTCATGAGATCATTTAGGGACCTGTAGTTACATGTTCACTGAGTTTAGAACAGACCTATTTCATAATATGGACATGGCATGTGTACATCTTATTAGGACTATTAACATTAGCCTTATTTGTTCCTTTTTAATCTGAGATCCTTCTCTCATTTAAGAAAGGCCTAGGACAGATTACTTAGTGATTGTGTATAAGAGAAAAAGTACATAAACATAACTGAGTCACAGGCTTCTTAACACAAGTGATATAAAATAAACATAAGATAAACAAAATACTATATGGTGAGCATTCAACCAGTCTTGACAATTGAGAACATTGCCTAACCATATTAGGGGGAAAAAGAAAAAATATCTCATTATGACAAAACAAATCTCTGCTAAATATTTCAATATAAAAACACAAACATTAAAGAACTAGAAAATACAGAAAGAGATTGATATTTAATTAAATTGTGGTGAAGTCTTTTCCAAACATACATGAAAAGTTCAAAGTATTTGCAAGTGGACTACATTAAATATAAATCATCTGATTGTAAAATTAATTACAAAGATAAAAGGCCAAAACTGAAGGAGGAGGCAAACATACATGGAAAAGGTTTTTCATATATGAAATCTCTTTTTTTAAAAAAGAAGCTGAAAACCCCAATAGATAAATAGACACAAATAAATTAGTCTATTATAAAAGAAGATATACAGAAAAAAAAAACAGTAAGCCAATGAAAGCATTCCCAACATCACCAATAATCAAAGAAATGACAATTAAATCTCTGAAATAGTATTTTTTTCACATAAGACTGGCAAAGCTTTTTTTTTATGTGAAATTTTTTAAAATCTAATTTTAGCAATAATATGGATGGGTACACAGGTGCTTTCATATCCTGTTTTTGAGAATCTAAATAGGTAAAAACTTTGGGAAGGTAATTTACCAACATATCAGTAAATTGTGGAATATATATTCTTTCAAATGAACAAATGTCTTTCTGTGAATTTATTACAAGAAAGTAATTAGAGATATGCACAAAATGGTGGCTGAAAGCATGTACATCATAGCACTGTTGATAATAAAAGTTAGGAATGACAAATGCCCAATAATAGATAATTAGTTCAATAAATAAATCTTATTATGAATCCATTAAAATAATGATGTAGGTAGGATAATATAGCTAAGTATAAATGTCCACAAAAGGGAGAAAGTATGTTGTAAACAGGTATATATAGAATGATTCTAAGTTAGTAAAAGTAAATAAGAATATGCATAGAAATGGCAGAGTAGAGACTGCATATAACAAGTAACAGATATATTGGTAACATTTGTTTTGTTTCTATTGGAATTCTTTATTTTCCATTTTTTAACCAAAAATGGACATTTATCATTTCGAAATCACAGTTTTCAAATATCTTTTTGTATGTTAGGCCTAAAAGTGGTAGGTAATTTAATACATGGGAAAATAAGTTGGTATGTAGGCCGGGAACTTAAGTGTTAATAATAATTCTGCCACTTATTAGCATGCCCACCTTGAATATTGATTAACATATCTGAATCTCAATCATAAAATTAACCCTAAAGTTTCAAATGCCTTGCATAAAATATATGTTACTTCACTCCTCCCTTCTTTTATTTACACAGTAAGTTAATTACCTCTGTAATATTCATCCATGGGTAATAAATCTTTATAAATACTGCTAGATGTACAATGGTCATCATGAGCACAATGTACAATGTTTTCTAAAGCTTGCTAGAGAAAAAATTATACATATATAGAGTATAATAAATTTCAAATATATTTATTTATTTGACAGAAAGAGACACAGCGAGAGAGGGAAGACAAGCAGGGGGAGCGGGAGAGGGAGAAGCAGGCTTCCCGTGGAGCAGGGAGCCCGATGCGGGACTCGATCTCGGGACTCTGAGATCATGACCTGAGCTAAAGGCGGACGCTTAATGACTGAGCCACCCAGGCGCCCCCTAGTACGAATATTTTAGTTGAAATACGTAGAAATATTCAGAACTAGATACGGTATATGTCAACTACATCTGTTCGATCTGGAATAAATAAATATATGTATATGCACACATACGTAAATAACATATATACAAACAAACACAAATATCATTTCTCAAGTGGCATTGATTAAAAAGTAAGAATCCACTGAAGAAATGACAAGTTTTCCCACGTGAGATTCTGTCAAAAATAAATGATGGAGGGCAATGTAAGACAGAGAACAAAAAACACAGGCAAACTTACAAACCGTCTTAAATATTTGTACTAGACAAGCCTTTATAAAAGATTATTTAGCTTTACAGAGTTCCTTCCGAATTCTTTTTAGAAAGAAGAATGTATTTAAATGAAGACATTTAGATTTCAATGACTTTAACCAGCCACAAAGATGTATTCCTTTTCTTTGAGAGAGAGAGAGTGAATGCAGGAGTGTGGGGGGAGGGGTAACTGGGGCGCAGGGGAGGAGCAAAGGGAAAGGGAGAGAGAATTTTTTTTAAAGATTTTATTTATTTCTTTGACAGAGAGAGACACAGTGAGAGAGGGAACACAGTAGGGGGAGTAGGAGAGGGAGAAGCAGGCTCACCAAGCAAGGAGCCTGGATGCGGGGCTCAATCCCAGGACCCTGGGATCACAACCGGAGCCAAAGGCAAGGCGCTTAACGATGGAGCCATCCAGGTGTCCCATGGGAGAGACAGAATCTTAAGGAGGCTCCATGCCCAGAGTGAAGCTGGATGCAGGGCTCTAACTCAACCCTGAGATCATGACCTGAGCTGAAATCAAGAGTTAGACACATAACCCACTGAGCCAACCAGGCGCCCAAAGATGTGTTCCTTATTATGGAAGCTGACTTTGTCCAAAAATGTTCAAACTTCCTCTAGGTTTATGATTTCAATTTCCAATATAAAAATCTTTGTATGTATAGCCTCTTTAAGCAGAAAATTTTGAAAATAAAACCTAATCTTTGTCCAGTATCCAATTCTTCTGGAATTTTAATGCTTGAGTTTTATTTTATAAGTGAATTATTGATTTCCTGATATTGACCAACTATGTTCTCAGAACTTCTTCACCTAAATACTATTGAAGGCAATGTTTTATAGTCTATACGAGTGGCTAACTCAAATACTTACATTACCTAGTAGGAAAAATAAGTGGATGAATTAAAATATATGTTGACCTACTGGTCAATTTAAGTATTTGTGTGATATAGACAGACAGATAGAAAGGTATAGAAAGGGCAGGTGGGGAGAGAGGTCAAAGGAGAATTGGAGATAACATGTCTCTTTAAAGGCTATTAAGTTGGGGATGCCTGGGTGGCTCAGTTGGTTAAGCATCTGCCTTCAGCTCAGGGCATGATCCCAGGGTCCTGGGATCGAGTCCCCTGTCGGACTTCTTGCTCAGCAAGGAGCCTGCAGCTGCGCATGCTTGTGCCCTCTCTCTCTCTGACAAATAAATAAATAAAATCTTGAAAATAAAATAAAGGCTATTAAATTGAAACATTTCATAATAATTTTTGCAAAGTATACCCCCACACACTTACAGACTGGATTACTTCATCTGTGCATGTAGGTTTCAGTCTCTGGTTATATGGTCTCTGTGGGGTAACCAGGAAAGGAATTTACCTGCACCTATGCTGCCCCCATTCCTAGAGAATAGTTTACTATTACACATCTCTAGACATAAGGAAAGACCACTTATGTTTTGCTTCTCTTACAAAACAATCATAATGTCCCCTGCCGTGTTTTCCTGTGCTGACAATTTTTAAATCACTGAATGAAAACTAACAAAATATATGAACTCCCATGAGGTCCTTAAAAACTATTCTTTAAACATGACCCTGCTTCACAAAAAATCTTCAGTGGTTCCTGGCTTCTTTATGATCTCCAAATCCTTAGCTCTTAGATTGAAGCATGAATTTGGCATCTTTGATTCTGAACCACTTACAATGCACCCTTGGCTTCTATTCTCAACCTCTCTCTCTCTGGAATTTTCCAAGTCAACGATTCTTGGAGTTTCCTCCTTCTCAACTGAGCCCAGACTTGCATCATTGGTTCTCTGACTCCTGTTATGGACTTTTGCCCTATATCCTATATTATTTCCTTAACAACTAATATTCAGTTGCTAAGCTGATCTTAAACTTGCCTCTCATTCATGTCCTTTTTGCTTCTTTAGAACAGAGTCCAAATAGCGTGTGACTCACTAAAGACTATCGACTGGTCAGGCTCTAGGCTCCTTCTGTGTATCTAGAGTGAACCAATGAGGTTCTGATGCTCCTGTAATGTGTGCAAAATTATGGTAGCATGTCTTTTCTGAATTACTCGTTTGTGTCACATTGTCACACTCTTGCATTTTGTATAAATGCAAGAATACTCTCCTTGTCTAGAGTCTAAGCTCTTTGATGGCAGGAAACCTACCTTATACTTCTTACAATGGAATTCCTCCAAGTCCTTAATACTTATATAAATACATGTATACCTACATACAATCATGTATACCTGTAATGGCTTACTCATCTCTCCTATTCTCCAGTCTTGTAAAATACAGAGATGTAAGGGGAAAATAGAAAGTCAATAATTTTAAGGCATGGTGGAGTAAGATTTGGTGGGGCAAGATGTGGAGTATAAACAGAATTCGCTTTCTACTCTCTTCTGTTGTTTACAAGTTCAGTAACCTTGTACAAATCATTGTAGTAAATACCATTATTCTGATCAGTGACAGGGAGGGAGTGGTCTCTAACTAAAAAGGGTAGTTAAGATGAAATAATAATGTGTGTTGTCACCTTGAAAATCTATTTCAAGTATTCCTTGATTATGTACTCAGAACCTCAGCTTTCTAGCCTATAAAACAAGCACTGTAGATACCACACCGATATGTGAAAGAGAAAACTAGAATAATGCATATGATGCCCTTGCCCTTGGAATAGTCCATGTTAAAATGAAGGTGTTTAATAAAATTTAGCTCATTCTTCCCACATAGCAAAATCTTAAATCATTTTTATATCATAATACCAGACAGGTATTACAACTGAATTAGTTTAATTGTACAGTTCCCCCCACACAGTTCCCCCCACCCCCACAAAGTCTAGTGGACTATTTTTTTCATTACAAAGTTCTAAATAGGGTTATTAATTGATACTTCCTGGTAAAGATAATATTTTACGTATCTGTAAAGTAGACACCAAACAGAATGAAATTAAGCCCGGTTTGCCATGAAAATACCCAAATATAAAATAGTGTGAAAATGAGTAATTCTCTTCATATGTCTTCTTAAATTATATTCACAAAATGTTTCCTAAACATATTTATTAAAAAAAAATATTTGGAGAATGACAGTTATAAAGTGTCAATTCTGGGTGTCAGATCATTTCACCATAAATTTCAGGGCCCTAATTTTGTGACTTTTCAGTTCCTCTTGAATGTTACAAATCTCAGAAATGGGAAATTTTATTAGGTTTATAATGATTGAAACATTTATTTCAGTACTACCCTGGCCAAAAAAGATCAATCTGTATTCATAGAACCAGAATCTTAGTTGGAAGGAATATTTGTGTTCCTTTCATCTAATCCCTTTATTTTACAGTGGACAAAACTGAAATTCAGGCAGATTTAGTATCTTTCTCAAGGTCATACAGGTAGCAGATTTTGCATATTTTTTTTCATGTTTTATTTCTTCCCTTAATATTATCTGGAAATTTTAAAAGGATATTAAAAGATAAAATACCAATACATTATAACAGCAAAAATACCTATCATTCACTATAGGATTAATAGAAACCTGTATAAGGAGAGTTGTCTTAATTGAATGGAATATATTACAAAATGTACCTAGGCATGAAGCAAGAAATTTCTATTAATTTTTCAAGAATTTATAGCTGTTTATTTTAAAGTCAACCTTGATCCAGTTAGGGTCTCAATCAAATAGTGATAACCTATCACATTTAGAGCCTGTAGAGAACACACACACACAGACACACACCCTACATGCACACATGCATGGGTGCATCTAGCCCACTGCACAATGGAGTACTCTCCACCACATGGAGGAAAAAAAGATTTATGTTATCCATGAATGAGAGCTGTAGTCTTCCTAATAATGTCTTCCATGAATGTGTAAAAGTGTGTGAGAAGCCTCTTGCCTTCAGAACAGATTGAGTCAGAGTTACCTAGGATTCAAGCCATTATCTTTTCAAAATCTCTGCTTTTCCCATTATTCTGCACTCCCCCTGTAAATAGATGAGCATGAGCCCAAAAAGCACTCCTCCATTGTCTTTTACTACTTTGGGTTTGGTGTGTTTCTTCTCCCAAATTCCAGCTCTCTTGGTGGTTTACATACTGACTCTGTTTCAAGCCATTCCTTATAACTCTCATTAAATTTACTTTAGCAGCAACTATATTTCTACCTCATCCTTTCCCCACAAAAGTTAACTCTGGTTTAGAACCGAAAAGAAAGATGAAATAGATATTGGATTATTTTAAAAATGAGTAACGGGGCTGGACAGTTATGCTCAAGGCAAAGCTCCTAACAGCAAACCCTGAAGTCTGGCACAAAGAGGAAACAAACCCCTGTCACAGCCTGCAGGCTGAGAACAGTTTCATTTTGCTCTGTGACCACTTCTGCTTCAAGAATGTGGCTTTGCAACCGTGGTTACTATTGTCACAGAGAGAAAGAGAAAGCTTCTGGCCCTTTCTCTCTCTGGTGTCATCC
This sequence comes from Eumetopias jubatus, assembly GCF_037043125.1. Lineage (NCBI taxonomy): Eukaryota > Metazoa > Chordata > Mammalia > Carnivora > Otariidae > Eumetopias > Eumetopias jubatus. Next base: position 22,905,817 of record NW_028274819.1, on the reverse strand, counting down.
TCCTAGGTTGATTGTGCCCAGCTGTAGGGATGCTGGAAAGCAGGGAGTGCCCATCTCTCAGTGTGGGCCAGGAGATGGTCTTGCCAACCAACAGGATTCCGGGGATGAAGAACTTCCCAAGCACAGATTGACTCTCATACTGAGTGAAAATGTTTACCCCAATAGTTTACCTATACCTCTTAATCTGCTATATATCTAATTTCAAGATGTTAGTGGATTTGTTCTTGAATTCTCCACCAAAATGGTTCATTTATCTGTTTTGACACTAATATTGGTTGACTTGATTACTGTAGATTTTTTTTTAAAGATTTTATTTATTTATTTATTTGACACACAGAGAGCACCACTCTCCCACTCTCCCCTGCTTGTGTTCCCTCTCTCGCTGTGTCTCTCTGTCAAATAAATAAATAAAATCTTTTTTAAAAAAGTTATTATTGGAAACATGTGTATATTTATTTTTGCATCCCAAGAATGAATTATTGATGCTTTCATTGGCCAAGACCTTTATGTAAACTTGTGTATGCCACAGCTTTATTATTCCTATCTTCCTGAGTGGACAGATGATTTTATGAATTCTTTGCCATTATTAGATATTTTTCTTAGGAGAATACAATATGCAACTGAAATATTGATGATGTACACATGAGTTTTTAAAATTTTATTAAAATCACTGTTTTCTTAGTTATTGTTTTTATTCAAGTAATTTTTTCATGTAGATTAAAGAGCCAAACAGTAAAACTGATCAGACTGACAATGAGAAAAGTGCAGTCCTCTATTTCACTATTCCCTATTCTTAATACCACTCCCCCCAGGCTACTTCTTGATTTTTCAGGTTTAGATATTATATATTCTGATGGTTAATTTTATACATCAACTTGGTTAGGCCATGGTACCCTTATATTTGGTCAAATGTTATTCTAGATGTTTCTGTGAAACATTTGTTAGATGAGGTTAATGTTTAAAGCAATAGATTTTGAGTAAAGCAGATCATTCTCCATGATATGGGTGGGTTTCTTTCTATCAGTTGAAGGCCTTAGATCTGTAACTCATCCCTGGGTCTCTAGCTTGCTGGCCTACCCTACAGATTTGGGGCTTGCCAAACTTCAACACTTATGTGAGCTAATTCCTTCAAATTAATCTCTTTCTCTCTCCACCATCCCACCTCTCTTTATGTATTTATGTACGTATATACACATCCTGTTTATTCTGTTTTCCTGGAAAATCCTAATACATATATTGACTTCCAAACTTGGAAAGTGAATCTCTAGCTTTTCCTACCTTCTACCACTTCCTTTCTCCTTATCTTTGTAATATAACCACATCCTAATTTTTACTGAAAACCATATTTTTCATGAATGAATTTTTAGGACTACATGATTATTGTTCACAGCTGCACCATATAATGAACCATAAACGTGATGTCATTCTAATACAGCATTTTGTTTCTCCTAGTGTTAATCACTGCCTCAGTTCTTTGCTTGTTTGTTTTATTTTCCCAAATTTTTTATTAATGTCATGGGACCCTTCTCAATATGCTCATACCCCTGCCTCTGGAAACTGAATGTATTTACTACTGTTTCTCTCATTGCCAGCATAGTACTCACATTTTCCCTGAAAATCTGAATCTCAGGCTTACAACTCCAGGTCTGGGCTAGTTACAACTGATTGCTTAAGTCCAAGTATTTGTTCATGTTCTAGGTGCAGGATGGGATTGGTGAGACAGAATTCTAGCGTTACAGTTTCTGTTGGAAGAGGGACACTCTATTTCACATGGCTGGGGATTTCCACAAAGCTGGAAGGGGCTTCAATTTCTGAGTGGCCAAATGGAATTGCAAATGGCTGCCATATCCTGACACTGACTTATATTTAGGAAACTACTTGGCCTTGATTATCAACTGCATTCATTCATCAAGATTACTACACAGACACAGCATAGATAAGTGAAAAGAAATTGGGAAGTTAGATTTTAATCCCATCTCTAATATTTATAGAGTGGAGATTGATCTAGATCAGTGTACGTAATGAAAGATTGCTATTTCTAGGGAAAGCCAAGGTCAGGTTTTAATTTTCACTTAGAAAGTCAACAGTTAGATAATTTTTTGAATTATCAGTATTTTACAAGCTTTCAGATGAAGGTTATATCTCAAAAAATGGGGCCAAAATCTCACAAGAATATTTTGAGATAGTGGATTTTCAGTGTTTTACCTTCAATTCTAGTAAGATGTGGGAGGGGGAAATATTTGGACAAAACGAAGGAAATAATGAGGAGAATGGAATTAAAAGACTACTTTTTTGGTATTCAAACTGAATGAGTTTTGAAAGTTTTGAGTATTATCAGATTCCAAAATATACACCCATCCTAATGTACCCACCCATATTTTTAAGACATAGCCAGTCTTAAATTTCTCAAAGACTCCCATCCATGAGTGAATAAATGAGACAGATGACAACAGCCTTAATGTAGGAGTAGAGAAAATGTTTTTTTATTTATATTGTGCACTTCATACATTTAAATTGTTTCAAATTTAATTATTTTTATAAGTAAAAAAGTTTTATTTCCTTATGATGTCAGCCAAAAGAACAATCTAAAAATCAGAAGGTAATTTTTGGCTTCATACACATCTGCCCATTTTTTATTACAATGCATAATTTTAAGAAGATCACTATTGGTAGAAAATAACTGAAAATTAGACATATATTGATTTCCTTCAAGTTACCTCCTAGTGATTTAAGAGTTAGATGTGAAATTGGACTTTTTCACTCATGTTTTGAATACTGGATTGAAACAATTGAATGCTGAGAGAAATCATATTTAGGAAGTTAGTAAGGAAGTAATTATGCACATACCACTCTTTTCCTTGGAAAAAACATGTAATATGTTACAGGATGAAACAAGTTTGCTTTTTGTGAATATACCTCAAACCGAATTGTTTTTAGAAAGAAAAATTCCTTAATCCCTAACAAAAACTGTAGAAATTGATTTACTGACTTGTAGAGTAGATTCATTTATTCATCCAACAGATATTTTGAATTACAATTATGTATTGTGAAAAATGCATGCATGATACACTGTGGCTCTATTGTTCTCTAATATTATAATCAAAAACATAATATATTATATAATACAAGTTTAACTATCTCAGGTAATATTTTGAATAGGTGCTGCTTTTTTTTTTTCCAAAATTGAAATCCCAATTATTTTTTCTGCAACGGGCAATAAAGGTGTCCATAATAATCTGTCATAGGTTTGGTGTGCATTTGTATTCAATTTGGGAGGAAGTGTTCTGTGGACAGATAATATTTCTTACACCTGGGATACAAATTCAGATTGAAAAAGGAGCATTGTGCAGTGATATTTTGTTAAATTCTAAGGTGATGAGGACCATGCATTGCAAAGGAAGGACAACTGTTAAAAGTGATTGCCTGCTAGGAAAAGATCTCTGAGAAAAACACTTACATTCACTCAAGTGTGTCAAAATATTACCTAAGTGCTGCATTTTGTATTGACAGCATCTGTTCTTTGTCCTGGCCTAGAGGGTGTCAAACTAGGTATAATTTCAAAAATGCAAATTTTATTGCTTCCTTTCAAAGCTAAATTTTCACATTATACCTCAAACCATGAATACATTCTACAGGTTTACACTTTCTTCCCCTTCACCTGATCATCAGTCCTATTTATTCATGAAAAATCTGCTTGACTCTATATGTATATAGACTTTTAATTTCCATTCTGCTAAAGTACTGAACAGAGGTGTATTGGTAATTCTTATAGCAATGATGTTGATGATGGCAATGATCACAACAATTACAGTGATGATAATGATAAAGAAAATGATTTTTGATAATAATGATTATCAGGATGAGGATATTCTTTCTTTTTTTCAAGTTTTTATTAAATTGCAGTTAGTTGACATACAGTGTAATATTAGTTTCAGGTGTAGAATTTAGTGACTCCTCACTTAAATACAAACATCCAGCGCTTGATGATGATGTTATTTCCGATAGCAGTTCCAAATTCTTACTCATTTCTGCACTTTTGGTTGTAGGGAAGCTGAAGAAAACTTAATCAGACAATTATGGAGAATTAGTCTATCAGCAAGAGGACACTATCATAAATATACTTTATATCCATTCTTTCCATTTTCCCTGTCAGCATTAATCTCTCTACTCATTGATTCATTGATTCATCCATTCAATACACACTTATTAGGTACAACTAAGGTGCTGGAATACCACAGAGCACAGACACAGACATACCTTCCTGGACCCTCAGCCTGGTAGAATACATAGAGGTTAGTTCCAGAAAACTAATTGAAAAATTGCAACTATAATAGGTGTCATACTTGAAAGTGACATAATGCTACCACAGCTTATATAAGAGGGTTTGATATAAATTATGATAAAGGAATTAATGAGCCTTAGGAGTTAAGGCAAGACAGGAGAAAAAAGTATCCCAGGAACAGCCATCAAGGGAAGAATGATATGAATATTAGTGATTGAAAGGCATTTGGTCTGAATTAGAGAAAGCTAGGGGAATGTGGTTCAAGATAGAGCTTGAAAAGTAGAAAGGAACATACCAAGCTGAGCCCTGTTCTCTTATGTTACACGAAAGGGAAAGTGATCAAAATATTTTAAGTCGGAGGATGGCCTGATAAGATTTGCACTTTTGAAAAGGTCACTCTGACTTGGCTGCTGTCTGAAGATAGTTGGAAGGGAGCATACTTACTTGATAACAAGTTACAGAATTAAAAAAAACAAAAGTCACCTGGTATTTGGCATAGCCAACTACTCTGTTTTAAATAAGAAAGAAAGTGAAGTCAGAGAAATACAATAACTTTTATAATTAGTACTGGAACCTGATTCAAAACAAAACAAAATTTAGATTATTTACTCTAAATATTTTTTCAATGATACTCTGACATGTATTTATTGAATATTATAACTTAACTGTTTGTGCTCTTAGATCAATTTCTTTCAGCTTTTAATTTACTGTTTCTTCTGGAGTTCCTGTTAATTTTCACTACTTCTTGCTTTTTCTCTCCCCTGCCAAACAAAAATATCATCTTGTCATTCTGAACCACAAAGAAATTTGTGATACTCTAAGACTCTTCTTGCACATTTCCATGATGTAATAACTTATTCATAAACATTATTTTTCTAATAAATCGCATGTTTTCTGAGGGTAGAGGCAATAATTTGATGTTTTCCTTCCACTGACCTGATTTGACGTCTTGTATGTAATAGATGCGTAAGCAAGGATACTACTTTGAAACTACTAATATTCTTTATGACTATATTACATTGTATTACCATTTATTTCTGAAAAGTTACTTTCTAAATAAAGCATTTTGTCATTAAATAATAACAAAAAATAAGTAACCATAGTTTTGTTAGTGGACATTTCACCTAGTACTAAGACTTACATGGCCAAATTTGAAAATCCTAGAGGGAAGAAGTAGGAACTAAAGATTTACTAAGTCCTTCTTGGGGTCAGAAAGGTTTGCCAACAGGGTTGTGTATTTTTTTTTTTAACCATTTTGTAATTTTATAATCCAGCCACAAAATTCCATTATTCTAAAAGCCAAAATAATTTTTTTTAAATGTCAGTAAAGAAGTACTATGAACCTACTTAAAGCTCTTCAGGAAATTCTCATCACACTTAAAATACAACCCAGATTCCTGTTAAGTAATCCTACATGGTGAAGCCATGCATAATCCTCCCATCTCATGTCCTTTGGCTCTTCTGCTCTCAGTCACCGTGCTTCCACCGCTAGGCCTTTTCTCAACTCTTCAACTAGTACAGGCTCATCTCAGCCTTGTGGTCTTTGCAACTGGGCCTTCCCTGCTGTCAAGGCCTCTTCCTACACCACCTCCTACGTCTGATTTCTTCTCATCATTTAGATCTCAGTGGAAAGATAAGACGCTCAGGGAGAACTTCTCTGACCACTTCTCCACTACCACTCACCCTCTGTCACATTACACTGCTATATATTCTCCCTGGGATTTCTCGTTATTTGACATTATCATATGCATGCATTTGCATATTATCTGCCTTCTCCTATAAATACGAATTCCATGGAAACGGAAAATGTATCTGTCTGCTTCACAATTTTATTTCTGGGGAACAGAATATCACCTGTCACCCAGGAAGTACTCAATGAACATTTGTTAGATAAGAAAATAACCCAATGAGTAGTTAAAGAAATCACACCATTCTAAGGATTCCTCTGGACTACCTCAAAGCAGTTGTAGGCACAGGTTTCCAGATCTTTCTTTCATTGACAGAATTCATAGCATCTGTATTCCTTCTTAATTTACTATTAGTGTGCTCTAAGAGAAATATGCAGAATTTTATGGCACTCCATGTAAAGAAAAAAAATCTAAGAACTTGCAATAATAACTGTTTTCCTTCACTGGGAGTTAAATTTACATCCATATGCTTTAGAAAATTGAATTCTTGAGTAACCCATGCCTTTATAGAACTACAAAGGACAGCTATTAAAAATAATGTAAGTCTGTATATTAGCAAGTCTAAAGGAATAAGGATTGAGAGAATGAAACATCCAGAGAATAATTCAAACTACCTGTTATACTAGATTAAATTAATATATATTAGCTGTAATTGATCATGTTAGTTTAAAAAAAGTGGTCACATGAAATTCTCTCAGAAATAAAATTGTTTGTGACAATCTATTCAAACTATTCTGATGATTTGGATCTTCAAATGAACCCCGTAGGGCTCTAGCTGGACAGACACCAGACACCCCTCGAATAACCATTATATACTGTGCTTCATTAACAGAACAATAGTAAATATTTATATAGCATTTATTATATCCCAGTTGCTGTTCTTATATGCACTTCACTTATATTAACAAGTTTAATCTTTATGATAGCCCTTCAGAATAACTGTTACTATTTCCATTTAATAGACGAGACTAAGTAACTTGCCCAAGATGAAACTTGTCAGAGCCAACATGTAAACACAAGCAATCTGTCTATAGGTCCACACTTTTCATCACTATGCGATACCACTTCTCACACAATCCTCTTCTGTCTGAAAAACAATTATGTGTGGGTCGAATAGAGTCAAATGTAGCTAATGGAGCTGGAGAATTTTGAAGTCAGATGCAGAAAGTCTGAACATTGAGATATAGATAACTTTTAAATGATTCAAAGAAATTTAATTGGAGTCAAAGGGATTGTCTTAGTTCAGGTTGCTCTACAAAAGACCATGGAGTGGGTGGATTATAGTCAACAGAAATGTATTTCTCACAGTTCTGCAGGCTAGGAAGTCCATGATCAAGGCAGCAGCAGATTTGCTGTCTGATGAGGTATCCTGTGTCCTCACATAAAAGAAAGGACCAGGGAGCTCTCCAGAGTCTCTTTTATAAGGACGCTAATCTCATTAATGAGGGTTCCACCCTCATGACCTAATTACCTCCAAAAGGCTCTGCCTCCAAATACTGTTACACTGGGGATTAGGTTTCAACATACAAATTTGGGGGAGACAACATATAGACCTCATTAAGAGAATCAAATTTGTACTCTCCTTGTATGTGTTTCTCTCTGTCTCTTTGCTAGAAATTTTAATCTTTTGGGATATACCCAGTGTAGGAAGGCAGCTGGAAACGAGTAGCACAATGGAATAAGGTGTACTAATCCCTGATCCTATAATCTCTGAAGTTGTGCTATCTCCTGTCTTTACCAAGGATTGGTTGATTCCTCCAAAACTGTGATTTATACCACATCCTGTCAAAAAATCACTGTATGTATGCTCAAGTCAATAAGGTTACTTTCTGCTACTTACTATCAAGGAAACTAAGTGATATTTGGGAAATAATTCCTATTCTAATGATCTTCAGAATTGTTAGTCTGGGCCATGAATTGATAGTTGTGAAAAGGATTCACTAGAAAATTCTATATAAGCAATCTTTACAGACCACTTAGATAATTTTGTGGTACCCAGTGCAAAATGAAAATGCAGGCCTCTTGTTCAAAATTATTTAGAATTTCATATGATGACTGCCGTGCTCTGAATGTTTGTGTTCCCCCAAAATTCATATGTTAGATTGTTAATGCCTAATGCAATGGTATTAGGAGATGGGACCTTTAGGAAGGAATTGGGGTTCTGCCCACGTAAATGGGATTAGTGCCCTTATAAAAGAGGCCCCAGAGAGCTCCCTTGCCCCTTCGTCCCCATGAGGACATGAGAAGTCAGCACCCTGAAAATGCCCTCACCCTTTATTTGTTTGATTATGCCAGCACCCTGATCTTGGAGTCTTAGCCTCCAGAACTGTGAGAAATAAATTTCTGTTGTTTATTAACTACTCAGTCTGTGGTATGTTGTTATAGCAGCCTTAATTGACAAAGACAAAAAAATTAGCTGTGTATTTTACTAGCAATTAAGAAAAATGTAAATATTCTAATTATTGGACTGAAGACTAATCTGTAGTATAATCTGTAAAAAAAGTTGTTAATATTTGTACCATGGAAATCATTTTTTATAAAGTTTATCCATTAGAGTAATTGGATGCATCTCATTTATAACTATAAAGTAATGAGGATGAATAATGATGCAAGTATCTTTTAATTTACGATTTCTCAATAATTAGCTGTATGATCCTGAAAACGTTAAAATATTTTTGTATGTCTTTTTTTAAAGATTTTATTTATTTATTAACAGCGAGAGAGAGAGAGATTGAGTGAGAGAACCTAAGCAGGGGAAGGATCAGAGCGAGAGGGAGAAGCAGGGTCCCCACTGAGCAGGGAGCCTGACTCCAGGCTCCATCCCAGGACCCCAGCATCATGACCTGAGTCAAAGGCAGATGCTTAACCAACTGAGCCACCCAGGTGCACCATTTTTGTATGTCTTCTTTCTCATTTCTCAAAGAACTTCAGTTTTTCCCCTTTCACTGGGCAGTGGTGAGGAGAAGATGTGAATTTCTTGAAAATGTGAGAAACACCATACAAATAAAATAATGCAATACTGTTGCTCTTACTATGCTCTTACTAGTATTGTAATTATATTCTTATGTCACTTTCTAGCCATTAAATACCCAAGTTGGAGCCAGCAAACTAAACTTGTGGTATTTGAAGTTTTGCTAAGGTACTTTTAATTAAAGAATTAGAAGGAAAAATTTTTTTGACTGATTTCTAAATTCTAGATAATGAGACATATCTTTCTGACCAAAGATTGTGTTTCGATCATGTGGCCATGTCAGTGGTGCCTAGCACATTTTCAGGCTTGTAGTACAAAGTACAATCAGTACAACTTCACCCTATGGTACCCCCATCATCTCATTTTTTTTTTTTAAGATTTTACTTATTTATTTGAGAGAGAATGAGAGTGAGAGAAAGAGAGAGCATGAAAGGGAGGAGGGTGGGAAGGAGAAGCAGACTCCCCACTGAGCAAGGAGGTGATGTGGGACTCAATCCCAGGACCCTGGGATCATGACCTGAGCAGAAGGTAGATGCTTAACTGACTGAGCCACCCAGGCACTTTTCCCCCACCCATCTCACTTGAAGGTGACCCCATTTGCCTAAGGGAATGGGGGTAATTTATGTTCAAATATGTATTGATTGCTTCTGACATATTAATTTAATAATCAAAGTACTTTAGAACTTTGAGTTCCACTCACCGAGCATGCTTCCTATTGCTATATTTTGATTTGCCATGCCTTTGCCATTCCTGTTTCTGTATTCCTTGAAATGACAGTTTAAGTCTCCTAATTTTTCAAAGTATAGGTTTTTATAAAAGAGTGTTGTAGGTTGAGATTTTTCATATGTTGAGTTAACAACATTAGATATTGCCATGAAAGCAGGTGAACCAGCATAAATCATATAATCATACAGCTGGAAGAAAACTCCAAAGGTCACATAGATAATTCTCTTGATTCCGCATAGACTGCCTTGAAATTAACCTAGACAAATAGGTGTCTGTCCAAGAACTTAAAGGTCAAATGGCATCATGAATGCATGAACACCTCTAGCCAACTGGAGTATGAGGTGATATTTTAAGTAATTCAAGTACAAAATCTTCATATTGGCTTAATCATCTGAACATAGGAATATTTCCATTTGGACAGTAGTATAGTTAGCAGAAGAGAGTGATTTGAAATCTAAAAGACTGTGTTAGAAGATTTTGTTGAGACTGGAAAAAGAAGCTACATATGAAATGCCTGTATCTGTTATCTACTGCTATGTAACAAACCACCACAAAGCTTAATGACTTAAAACAATAATAACAATTTATTGCCCGTGATTACAAAACATGGGCAAGGCTCAGTAGGAATGGATCATCTCTACTCCATATGGTGTTGACTGGAGCATGTTGACTTGAATTGTGTCACGCACATGTCTAGCACAACAGATAGGATTGCTAGAATTAGTAGAGTATGCTGAAACTTTATGTCTTTCTAGCCTCTGCAGAAGAAGGATTCTAACTTTTTTACATGGAGTCTTACTATCCAAAGGGCAAAAATCGAAGATCCACACCTTTCAAGAACCAGTGATGTTACTCATAGAGTGTCACATCTGCTGTATTTCATTGGTCAAGCAAGTCACAAGGTCAATGGTCACTCTTTTTTTTTTTTAAGATTTTCTTTTAAATTTATTTATCTGATAGAGAGACACAGTGAGAGAGGGAACACAAGCAGGGGGAGTGGGAGAGGGAGAAGCAGACTGTCCTGGCTGAACAAGAGCCTGATGCCGGGCTTGATCTCAGGACTCTGGGATCATGACCTGAGCAGAAGGCAGACGCTTAACCACTGAGCCACCCAGGAGCCCCCCAGTGGTCACTCTTAAGGGAATTAGAATACGTCTTGATGTGAGAAAGGCAAGGGTGTACAGGGAAGTGTTGAATTTGTAGGAACAAACCTTGGTGAGATCTACCATGATAAATCCTGCCCTTCCCAGGTGAAAAATATACCTAGCCCCTTGAACCCTCTCCAAACACATCTCATCATAGCCTATGACTTGAAGTTCAGCATCTTTTGATCTGCATCAGGACTAGCTTTGGATGATCCTTCCTGGGTTCAAGTCCAGTTCCTCTGGAGAACTGAGAATTTTAAAAGTCTGGTTATCTGCTCCTAGTACTAATCATGAGACAGGGATAGGACAATAGACACTCCCTTTTAAAGAGCAGAAGAATAGCAACATACAGCCATCTCTGCTCCATAGCTCTTCTGAACTCCAGCTGTTGCTTGCTTTCAGAGCCATCTATGTCTGCAGACAGGGAACATTCTCTCAGTAGAACCCAGTTCAGGCCTGTGAGAACTGATTCACTGTTCCATGGATAGCCTAGGCCGGTGACTCCATCCTCAGATCTATCACCTTTGTTCTCTGAGATGCCATTCCTGTATCATAAGAAATAACTATGTGTGGGGCACCTGGCTGGCTCAGTCAGTTGAGCGTCCAACTCTTGGTTTCGACACAGATCGTGATCTCGGGGTGGTGAGATGTAGCCCTGAGTCGGGCTCTGTGCTCAGCAGGGAGTCTTCTGGAGATTCTCTCTCTCTCCCTCTCCTCTTCCCAGCTCAAGAAAGAAAGAAAGAAAGAAAGAGAGAAAGAGAGAAAGAGAGAAAGGGAGAAAGGGACAAAGAAAGAAAAAGAAAGAAACCACGTGCTGCTGAGTAGCTTTTCTTTCTGATATTAAAACGGTGGTCAGAAACCTCTTTCATTATGAACTGTCTTAATCCCTATTAGTCCAAGCTTGTACAGGTCTCTAATAATTTGGTATTAAGTTAGTGTATGAAATTATAGTTCATTTTATTAGACAAAAGCCATACCCACAATGTGTTCAAGATAGGCCCTTCTCAACTTTTGGATGCAAGCCATGGATGTACTGGACAGTGCCCTTAATATTCTTAGGATAATTTTTTTAATGCTGGGGGAAAACAGGATAAAACTGAAGTCTTTCTGAGGTTTTAAAAAGAAGTCTTATAAAACACCCTTGATTTGATCTTTTTACAGGCAGTGCCCTGAATTTGATCTTTGCCTGAGGCTATTTTTAACTTTGAGGTTGGGGATTTAAAAAAAATAAACTATTTTGCAAACTAGAAAGTCCTCAGGTGGAAATATTTCTTCTAAATTCTGTTTCAAAACTGAATTTTTTCTTCATTAGCTCATCACTTGTCTTATATTTTATCAGATGTAGTAAAGAAAGTCAATTGACACTTTAGACATTCTGCCTAGGTACCTTCTCAGTCAGATATATTTTCTACATTTTGTGCTAACTCAATCAGCAGTTTTGCCAGTGTTCCCATCAATACAGACCACTGGTTTTCTTTCCTTTGGCCTCTTAGTGCAGCCACTTTATTGCTTCTCCAGCCTCTACCAACAGTCTCCTCACTGCCCATCCAGCCCAGAACCACTTGGTTCTAAACCAATATCACATATTTTAAATTTCTGTTATGTAGCACTCCATTTCCATGTATCAATGTCTGTCTCATTTATGTATTACTGAGTGAATAGCCACCAAATACTTAGCTACTTAAAACAACCATAATTTACCTTTTCCCCACAGTATTTTCATTCCTTTTTCTTTTCTTTTTTTTTTAAGCAAGCTCCATGCTCAGTGTGGAGCCCCATGTGGGGCTCAATTTCACAACCCTGAGATCATGACCTGAGGTGAAGGCAAGAGTTGCCCACTTAACCGACTGAGCCACCCAAGAGCCCCATTTCCCACAATTTTATAAGAAAGACTTGGATGGACAGGTCTTCTTCTAAATTTCCTGTTAGTTGTGGTCACTTAACAATTTAGTGATCACTGCATTTAGTTGGGAGCAAAGTTGACATTGGAACATCTAAGATGGCTTTAATCACATATTCAGTACTGCAGTTGAGTCGATAAAATGTCTGGTATCTGATTGGGCCTGTCTGTGTATGTTCTCTCACTCTTCAGTCATCTGATCTGAACTTCTTTGCATGGCAGCTAGAGTCTAAAAAGTTAAAGCAGAGGCTGCTAGTTTACCAGAGAGAAAAGTGTAGATCTGCAGAGTATCTTCTTTACTACATTCTATTGGTAAAAAATGGCCACGGGCTAGCTCAGATTCCAGAGGAAGATACCGTATCCATGTATTGATGGGACTCTGGTATGTACATGTAGAGATTGAAGAAATTCTTTGAAGTTATCTTTAAAGATAATCTATCACTTGCCAGTATGATTCTGGATATATAGTGAGTGATCAATAAATGTCAGTTGTCTTTCATCAACACCCATCAGACGAGGTATGTGTTAGTCCTTTATAATGAATGTATTTATTCAATAATGATTTAAAAAAATAAAATGAATTTTACTCTCTCAATAAAGAAAGAGGGGCGTCTGGGTGGCTCAGTCAGTTGGGCATCTGCCTTTGCTCAGGTCATGATCCCAGGGTTCTAGGATCGAGTCCAGCACTGGGCTCCCTGCTCAGCGGGGAGTCTGCTTCTCTCTGTCCCTCAACCTTCCCCCCCTACTCATGCTCTCTCTCTCAAATAAATAATTAAAAAAAAAAATCTTTAAAATTTTCAAAAAAATAAATAAGGAGGGAATATTTTCAGTGACAAATGATTTTGAGAGATCAAGTATATGATTACAAAGATGATTCTAGATTTTGCAATTACACCATCATTAGTGTACTTGTCCTTTTATATGTCCTAAAGCCTTTTCCGTTACATTGAGGAGTAAAGGAGGATGCGATATAGTAGAATCTGTGAATAAGAACTATTCAAAGTGTAGTGCTTAAAATATAACAGGATGTGGGGAAGAGAGAGATTGTGATGAGGTGTGTTTCTACTACCTTAGCTTTATCTACTTATATATAAGGAATTTAACACTTTAAAACTTATGTGAGCTTCCCACTCTCTCTTTGTTCAATCTTTGATTATATTACTTGTTCTAGCCAATAAGGTATGTGCTGTGTAGGTGAGATGCAGTCATCTAAGTAATGATGTGGGCATGATAAAGTCATCATCTATATATTGTATAGCTATAGGTAACATCTGCAGATAAAATGGAATTTTAGATGAATATCATATGGCCTGATTTTTTACACTTTTTGCTTTTTCAACACAGAGATTTTTTTTTTCTTCTGAACAGTTCCCTTAGAGTATTGGACAAACAATTTCTAGCTAAGTGAATTCAGGAGTATTGACATCTTATTCTTTTGGTATCAGGCTTCAGAGGCGTTTAAAAGACCCTGGAAGCATTGATGGTTAGGAAACTCAGGTGACACATTGGCCGCGGCAGGAGCCACTCTGGGCACAGTGTCTGCCACTGAGGCTGGAGCGGTTCTACCAGCGAGGTCTCTACCACTGGGCGATGAGAAGAGGCCCTTTCACCTTCATGAGTTTTAGAGGTTTCAGAGTATTTTCAAAGCTCTGCTTTGGCAATACTGAGAAGGAGAGCATTAGAATGTGTTTGCAGGAAGGAGGCGGAGAGCCCTCTGCTCACCAAAAGCTTGGCAGGGAGCAGCAAGAGAGAACTGTTGTGTTTTTGTCATTTCCCCACGTGCTACCCTCAGGCTACACAATGTGTTCACAGAGCTAAGAGGAAAGAGAAGGCCCTGAAAGGGATCCGAGGGTAGGGACCAGGGTAGTGATCCGGGCCAACTCCAGTCTTCAGTGAATCCAACTCCAGCGCATAGATCAGAAGAAGCTTAGAAAGATTATAATAGGGCAAAGGCTGAAGGATGTTCCTGGAGAGTGGAGGTGAGCCAGAGAATGAGGCTGGAGGTACATCATTAGAGGGAAAGAAAATTTTTACAAACTGGCCTCTGGGTTTATACAAGTGACACACTAAACCCCAAAAGGCGAGATCATTGTGGGATGTGAAGGGAGTGGTGAGTGGCTTCTGCCAAAGGGCTGGAAATAAAATGCACAGTGACTAAGGAAAAAGTAAAGAGAAATTTGGGGAGTGTGGGGAAAATAGAGTCGTGTGAAGGCTCTTACACTTCATTCAGGTGAAAAAAAATCCATTAAGTTCTTTCTTCATGTCAGACACTATAGTAGGCATAAAAAAAGAAAAACCCTACGTTTTGAGGTAATTTTTTTTCATATTGTAAAAATAGGCAATCAAACAAATAATTAAGATTCAAAACATATAAAATTATAAACTATCTCCATCCTCAATCTACAACAGCATCTTAATTTTTTTTTCTTTTCACTGTAGGAGACTCTATT